>NC_134430.1:4375000-5000000 GCF_030867145.1 Opisthocomus hoazin | reverse complement strand
AGCCCCCGACATCCACCCCGTCAAGTTCGGGTAGGGACCCCCCCCTCCTCCAGCCTGGGGGTGCACTGGGTGCAGGGGGGTCATTGCATGGTGCTGGTGCATCGGCTTCAACCCCTGCTGGGTCTCCCCCCCCGGGCATGGGGAACCCCGAATTGTCCTGGGGGGGTGTGGAGCAAAGGGGTCCCCACCCTGACCTGAGGTCCCCAAGGGAGCTGATGCTGGCCCTGGGGTGCAGGGGGGGGACAAGGGCAATCGCAGGGGTGCTGCGTTGTCCCTGGAGAAGGTGACACAGATTATTTGGGGGTGACACCAAGGCCCAGCCCCCCTGCATGGTATCAAATATATTTTTTCCCCTCTTTTGGGGATTTGTGGTGGGGTGGGCTCGTTTGAGGGAGGGTGGGTGCTAGGGCCCTTCTCTGTTGGCATCCAGGGGGCTACGGGTGGGACCCCGGTCCCTTGGGTCCCATCGGGGAGCCCTGACCCCACTGAGACCTTGCAGGGAGGGGGACGGGGAGGGGGTGACGCTGTCCCCACTGTCCCCGGCAGCTCGGAGAGCACCCGCTCCTACCGGCGCATCAGCGGCGTGGGGGGCAAAGTGGGGTCGGCTGTGTCCCCCCAGAGCCCCGGTGGCCCTGAAGACCCCGCTCTGAGCAAGGTGCCCCCCGTGCCCATGCCCAGGAGGTTCGCTCCGGTAGGTGGCGGGGGGCTCAGGGGGGACTGCAATGGGCGGGGGGGGGGGTGTGTCACCCTCTGTATCCCCAAGCATCCCAGCTCCCCTTGTCCTGGGGTGGCAGACGGAGGGAGCAGGGGTGTCACATCCCTGCACCGGCCTTGGGGGGGGGTCTGTCACCCCCTTGCTCCCCCCTTTGCAGGCCAAGGGGAGGCAGAAGCGGGTGAAGGCGGTGGCTGACTGCAAGGGGGACAAAGCGCGGGAGCTGACCTTCTCCAAGGGGGAGGTGATCGTGGTGACGCGGGAGGAGGACGAGCAGAGCTGGGTGAGTGTCAGTGGGGCACGGAGACATGCTGGGGTCCCAACCTGTTCCTGTTCTCTTCAGGAGGAGACTGGGTGTTGGGGGGGCACGTGGGTGGGTGCCCCCAGCCCCGTCTGTGTGTGGAGGAGGGCTGGGGGGGGCTCCCGCTGATGTGTCGCCGCAGCTTTGCCCTCTGAATCCCCCTGGGAATTGGGATATGAGCCCCAGAGCTTCTTCCCTGGCCGAGATGGGAGTCCCACCCCCCGACCCACCCCCTCTGCACCCCCAGGTTGGCTTCATCGAGGGCGATGGCTCCCGCACTGGTGTCTTCCCAGCAAGCTTCGTCCACCTCTTGCAAGACTGACAGGGGGGGCAGTGGCCCCTTTTGTCCCTTGTCCCCTCGGCTGGGACCCGAGGCAGCTCCCCACCGGCCAGCGAGGGCTCGGGTGCAGCCCCAGCCCCGGGGGCTCGGCTGAGCCAGACCACGAGGGACTTGTGCCCGGGACCCTGGCGTGGGACCATCCAGCCTGGCTGGACACTGCCCTCTGAGGGGGCTTGGAGACCCCCCCCTCACTCGAAAGACTGTCCCTGGACGGTGGCTGCGGGGAGCTGAAGGGCTGCCGCCCGCCCTGCGCCTACGGCAGAGAACGGACGCGCTCGCTACAGTGGTGGGCTGAGATTTCCCTCTGCTCCCCTGTCCCACCCATGGGCTCTGCCCATCCACGAGGCTTTCTTCTCCTGGGGATGGGGGGGGCTGTGCTTGGTGCTCCCCACCCTCCTCTGCCAGGGAGCCATGGGTGCCCCCCTCCCTGGCCTTGGGGGAGAGGCCGTGTACCCCCCACTTTCTCCTCTGCCCCAACTCTGAGGCCTTTGGGATGGGCAGGGAAGAGGAAAGAGCTTTTATTGATCTTGCCTGGGGGGCTGGAGGGTCTCGGGTCCCCCCCCAGGCTCTGGGAGCTGCCTGGGCTGCTGGGGCTTGGGGATGCTTCAAAGCCCCCCGAAAACTGGTAGTGAAACACCATCTCCTGATCTGGGGGGGTTCAGGGGGCACCGCATGGCCCCTGCCCCCTGTCCCTCGCCTGGGGGGGGTGCTGGATCGCCGCCCCAGCCTGGGGGCTCTCCCCGGGGGGACGCTGCCGCGTTTTCTGGGACCAATGTCCCCCCATGCCCTTGTCCCTCAGGAGCCATCTGTCCCCATGCCCCCCCCATTTAGCCTCTCCCCTTTCTCGTTTGTGCGTTACATGTTTCATCTCAAAAAGTGTCTTTTTTTTTTTTTTAAATATTTTGTGTCCTTGGTTTCTAATAAAGCCGTCGGTTTTGTAAGCACCTGGGTGCGTGGGGGGGTGCAGCCCCAGCCCCGGTGACTGATGACGTGGTCTGGAGGCTCCCGGGCCCTGGGGACGCTGTGAGGGGCCGGTGCCCATTGGGGACGTGACCCTGGGCTTTGGGGGTGTCGCACTCTTTTGGGGGGGACCGGGTGGGTGCACCAGACTGGGTTTGGGGCAGCAGTCGCCCACCCCGTGCCGTGCGGGCCCAGGCTGGGGCACGGGCATCCTCGTGGGATGGATCCGTCCCAGGGCAGAGCAGCGGAGCTGGGACAAACGAGGGTGGCACACGTGGCCATCACCCACCCAGCCCAGCCGCCGGTGCTGCTCCAGCCTGGGGACAGCGTCCCAATGCCACCCGTGCTGGGGGGTCCCGCTGCTCCAGCCTGGGGACAGCGTCCCAGTGCCACCTGTGCTGGGGGGTCCCACTGCTCCAGCCTGGGGACAGCGTCCCAGTGCCACCCGTGCTGGGGGGGTCCCGCTGCTCCAGCCTGGGGACAGCGTCCCAGTGCCACCCGTGCTGGGGGGTCCCACTGCTCCAGGCTGGGGACAGCGTCCCAGTGCCACCCGTGCTGGGGGGGGTCCCGCTGCTTCAGCCTGGGGACAGCGTCCCAATGCCACCCGTGCTGGGGAGTCCCAGCGTAGTCAGCACTGGCACCGGGAGCGCCCGGGGGGGCTCAGCAGAGCCAACGCTGGTGCTCGGGAGGCCGTGGGACGTGTCGGGGTGTCATTTGCCACCGCAGCGTGTTCCCCGGGGGAACTCGCTGCTGCAGGACGCCGGGTTTGGGGACGCCCGCGGACCTCTCGCCACGCCGCGTCGCGCCCGTCGGCCATCGCGGCCGCAACGCCACGTCCCAGGCCATCTCCGTGCCAACGCCGGGGCTCCCCCCAGCCCCGGGGCACCCTTGGGGTCCCCTGGGCAGGGTCAGCCCTGCGTTCGGGGCACCCCGGCGCGCGCCTCCCCCCAGCTCCTGCAGTCTCAGCCCTGCCCGGTGCTCCCAGCTATATTTAGCCCTCCCCTGTGCTATTTCGCCTGCCTGGCAGGAGTTTATTACTGGCCGGGACAGCCCCACCTCCTTTCTGCTTTCTCTCCCTTCCTTTTCTTTTCCCCCCTTTTTTCCCCCCGTCTTTCCGCTCCTTTCCAGCCCGGCCGCTGCTTCGCACCCGGCTGCCCACCCGCCCTGCCCTCGCCCCCCATGCCCGCCGCGCCCAGCTCTGCCTCCCGCCGCCTCGGTCCCGCTGCCCCGGCCGCCGAAGCCCGGCGAGCGCCCGGCCGCCGGCATGGGGCCCGCTGAGGAGCTGGTCCGGATCGCCAAGAAACTGGATAAGATGGTGGCCAGGAAGAGCACGGTAAGGCGGCTGCGCCCCTCGGGGCGGCTGTGCACGCGTGTGTGGGTTTACACGCATGTGTGTGCTGACACGTGTGTGTATTTACACACATGTGCTTATTTACACACGTGTGCGTGCTTGTTTGGACATTGCAGCGTGGCTCGGGGCAAGGGAGGGTTTGCTCTGCGTAACTCCCCCTCCCCCCCTCCAATTTCTCGCGGTCCCAGAGGGGATGAGGGGGTCTGGGGGTGCTGGGTGCCCACGGGTACCACCAGCACCCCGGGGTGCTCCCTGCCCCAGCCTCGCGGCGTCGCAGCTGGCACCCGGGGTGTTTTATTTCGCCTCCAATTCGGGGCTCTCCTGCACCCCGTCGCTCCTGGCTGCTGGGATCTGGGGAAAAGGGGTGTGTGGGGGGGTCTGTCCCGGGGGTGGCAGCTCCGGGCACCCCTTGGTGGCGTGGGATCGCGGGCAAATGTGGGTGACAGGTGCTTGGCCACCGGCCCGGCCACCAACACCCGATCGGTGCCAGTGCCGCGGGCTCAGCCCCGTGCAAGGGAAAACTCCCTGGATGGGGGGGTTTGGGCTGGGGGCACGACCCCCCCCCCAGTTCCTATTTCCATCCCTATCTCTGCCTATTGCAAGCCTGTGAGGGGAGAGGAGGGGGCTGAGCGATGGCTCCCGGGTGGCTTTGGCGATGGCGTGACGGGGGGGGGGGGGGAGCCAGGATCTGGCCCTGCCGCCCTCTGCGCCGGGTGAGGGTCCCGCTGGGGATCCTGGGGATCCGGCTGCGCGTGGGTGAGCAGAGCTGAGCCCAGCCCTTAAAGTTAATATTTGACCATTTTTCAATGGCCTTTGCCTCAGCAAGGTGCAGACTCTTGGCGGGGGGGGCCGTTGTGGTGGCTTTTTGGGACATGGACGCTTCCAGGCAGCTCAGAGCCCGTGGAAGCCCCACGAGCTCTGCTCCCCGCTAGGAATCACCCCGGTGTCGAGGGACGGATCCTGCCCAGCCCTGCTGCTCCCCTTCCCCTGCCTGTGTGACGGGGACAGGGTCCAGCTGCAGCGTGGGGATGTCCCCTGCACCCCTGATCCGTCCCAGCACGGGGCTGTGTCCCCTGCGTGGGGGATACCTGTGGGCTGGCATCTGCTCTGCGGCTCTAAAAATACCGTGGAGGAGGAGGAGGAGGAGGAGGGCTCCATGCTATGTTTAGCCCTGCAGCCACTGTGTGCTGCAGCCCCATGGGTGCATGTCCCACGGACCCTCGCAGCCCTGCGTGGGGACACTCGGGTGTCCCCCAGCCCTCCTGGCTCCCGGCAGCCCGGCGTTTCCTTACAGAGCGGTTTTCCTGGGCTTTAAGGGAAGCTCCTAGGAGACATGACCCCACACTGGGATGATCCAGCAGGATTTGGGTTTTGGGGTGTTTCTGTGAGGGCATCACTGTGGAGGGTCAGGGCTTCCCCGGGACCGGCCCAGGGCTGCTCTGTGTCCCCTTGGGGTGCCCTCCTCTGGTGCTGGTGAAAGGAAAGGGGGGACGCAGGCTGCCTTGGCGCAGCCCCCCCATTTCTCTCCGGCTCCTCAAGTGTCCCTATGTCTTCTCCCCACTCTAGGAAGGGGTGCTGGATCTACTCAGGTCCCTCACCAGCTACACCATGACCATCCAGCTACTCCAGGTGAGGGGTCTGGGTGGGGGGCAGCAGCTGCTGGTGGGGGGGACACCCCGTGGGGTGGCTCGTCCTGTGCCCCCCATGCAGCCGGCACATCCCTGAGGACACATCCCTGCCGTGTGTCCCCAGACCACGCGGATCGGGGTGGCCGTCAACTCGGTGCGGAAACACTGCTCGGACGAAGAGGTGGTGACCTCGGCCAAAATCCTCATCAAGAACTGGAAGAGGCTGCTGGGTGAGCGATGTCGGGCAGAGGCAGGAGCCCACCACCCCTCCCTGGGCTGTCCCAGCACCCCAGACCCCTGATGTTCTCTAGGAGGGTTGGGGTGGGATCGGTCCCAAGCTGGGACGTACAGGCTCCAGTGCCATCGCAGCTGCCGTAACCCAGTCCTGCCAGGCGATGCACGGGCTTGATGGATTTTCCAAGGGCTTGTTTTTGCTATGGACAGAGCAGTGTAAATCAGCATGGGCCCCCCAAGGGCTGAGCATCCCCCCCAGCCCGGGATGTAGCTCCCCAAGTGCCCTGCGCTGCTTTGGGCCGTGCCCGTGACACCCAAATACTTCCCCACAGAGTCCTCTGCCACCCCGAAGAAGGAGAAGGACGGGGATAGGAAGAAGGAGAAGGACACCGATGGGGAGAAGGAGAAGAAGGGGCTGGCTTTTCCCAGCTGCCCCCACGAAGGAGGGAAGCACCCCAAGAGCCCAGCTGAGAAGCACAAGGAGAAGCACAAGGAGAGGTGGGGGCTCCTGCCCGCTGTCAGGGGGCACCAGCCGCGTGGGCATGGCATCGGTGGGGCCGAGAAGAGACCACCCTCTGCTTGCTCCTTCCATGGGTGCCGGCAGCACCGCCAGAGAACCAAAGGGCAGCTGCCTGCAGCCGCAGCAGCACCAGGGCAGCTTCTAGAGAGGGGAGGGACAAAAGACATTTTTCCCTTTCACCTCTTTAATGCTATTTATTCACTGGGCGAGGGCTGTTCAGGTGATGCCCTGCTCTCCTCTCTCCCTAGGAAGCTCAGCAAGTCCGGCTCTCATGCTGCCACCCCCCAGGACCACCGTGTGGACTCCATCCCGGAGAGGTACCTGCCAAAGGGCTCGCCGACCCTCACACAGGGCAATGCTGGGCGCTGCTGGGTGCTGCTGGGTGCTGCTGGGTGCTGCCAGCCTCAGGGGGGCAGCCTGGGGGCTGGTGGGACTCGGGGATGACTTGGCTGGCGATGGGGTGGGCAGGTGGAATCCGGCTCACCGGATCCTGCCAGGGGATGCTGGGCCCACCTCACTGAGAGCATCTCTCCCTTCCTTTGGGCTTCCGCGGTGAAGAGCACCCAGCGATGGGCAGAGCCCCACCGTGTCCTTGAAGAAGTCACCTCTGGATGGCAAGAAAGAGAGGTGGGTGCCTGGGCTGGATGGGGGTGGGGGAGGTGGGAGGCCAGCCCCTCTCTGGGTGCAGGCAGGCGTCTGGACCTGGTCCCCATTCGCGTCCTCTGACATGGTGCTTGTCCTGCCAGGAGAGACTCTGCTGACTCGAGGTCCTCCACCACCTCAGCCATCTCCTCCTCTTCCTCTCCGCAGAAGAGACCGTCAGGGGAGAGGTAAGGAGAGGGCATCCCCGGGCAGCCTGGAGATGCTTTGGGGATCCCGTTTGGCTGTGGCATCCATGTCTGGTGTGGGCAGAGATGGCTGGGAGCCCTGATCCTCCCATGGGCACCGGGACATTCCCTGTGAGGAGCAAATCCTCCCCCGGGGAAGATTCCTGCTGGCTTCCAAGCACTGGCCTTGATGTGCTGGTGCCTGAGGTCCTGCCACCAGTCCCTCCCCCCTGTCCTGCCTGCCCCGTCTCTGGTGTCACCCCCCCATGCCACCCCCAGGAGAGCCTCTCTGGGCACCAGCCCCTCGCCAGCTCCCACCGGCTCCCGGAGAAACTCCAGCGACAGCAAGGAGGAGAGGTAGGAGCGACCCATCCCACCGCCACGGGACACCCGGCAGGTCCCCGGGGCTGTGCCAGGACCCCCGCGTCTGCCCGTCCTCTCCGTGTGCCCCTGCAGAGCCAACAGCAGCAAGGCCAAACCAGAGACGCCGCGGACCCCCACCAGCCCCCCCTTCTCACCCAGCCCCTGCCTCCTGGCCCCCTGCTACCTCACGGGGGACTCGGTGCGGGATAAGTGCATCGAGATGCTGACGGCCGCCCTCCGCATGGACGGTGAGCGGGTCTGGGGGTGCTGGAGCCGAGGGGGGCTGGACCTGGGGGACGCTGGAGCTTCGGGGACGCAGGAGCTGGCGGCCCTGGGCAAGCAGGCAGCTTTAGGTCCTGGTTTCATCACACATGGCAAAACAGGGAGGAAAGAAGCCTCCAGCCTTCCCCAGTGGGTTATTCAAAGGTCACCCATCCTCTCCTCCCCAAGCTACTGGGCTGTTTCTCCTACGGGATAGCCCCAAGAGAAGCAACCCTACAATAACAAGCGAGGCTCTGCGCCCCGGGCACCCGCAGCCCTGCAGCCGCAAGCGCAGCCCGGGCTTGCAAATAAACTGCAGCTGTAGCCCCCAGCTCAGCGTTCAGCCCCAACATGAAGGAAAAGGAGGTCGGTAGCGTCTCCGACAAGGGGCTGGGTGTGGGGACGGACTCTTTGTCAGGTTCAAGATGGGTAAAAATCGTTTTCTTAGAGTTAGGGTACCTGGGACAAGTTGAGGGGGAGCGGTGAGCGTTTTTAGGGGGTTTCTTGGTGCATGGTGAGACCCAGCTGGTTTCACACCTCAAAGTCACCCCTCAGCCTCTCCGCCTTTCAGATGACTACAAGGAGTTCGGCGTCAACTGCGAGAAGATGGCGTCAGAGATAGAAGACCATATCCTTTGGGGGGTCCTCAGGCTCCATCTGCTTGGAGGGAAGTGCGGGCTCAGCAGTGGTGGGGACAGGACAGAGGGTGGTGGGGACAGGACAGAGGGTGGAAGGGACAAGGACAGAGGGTGGCAGGGACAAGGACAGAGGGTGACGGGCTCGGCTGTCCCCGTTGCCTGCAGAGGGAGCCCAGACCCCGCTCAGAGGCTGATGCTGATGCTGAGCATCCCCCAGATGCTGTGTGCCCCCCAGATCCCTCTGCTCAGGCACCTGCCTTCGATCCTGGGGAAATAAAACCCAAACCCAGCCAAGATCTCTTTTCTGAGCCTGCAGCGGGTGCCCAGGTCTCTTGCCAGCCCTGGGCCATCGCGGTGCCTGGGCTGTGCCACGCTGGCAGGGTTGGAGCCACCTCCATTCACCCCTAACTCAAGGCTTGGGGGTCTCCTGGCAGCCCCCCGAGACCGGGACCAGCCCCGAGGTGGTTCATCCTCCTGGGTACACTTCGATTTGTGCTGCATCCCAGACTCTGGCCGTGTGTGCCTGGCGCCTCAGAGGACCCTGGAGCTGCCACCTCAGCCCATTGCCCGCATCCATGCAGACAGCCGGTGGCTTGGTGGCCAGCCTGGGAGGAGGAGGAGGAGGAGGACAGGACCTCACGTCCCAGCACGGGGCTTGGTGACGGCCCCTGTGCCCCGACAGCCTTCGGGTGTCACAGCAGGGAAATGCGAAGTCTTCCTCCCCACATCCCAAGCTGTGTTTCATCCTCCTGAACCCAAGGAAGGTCCCCCAGGGAGCAAAGCCCTGACAAGATCGGTCACCTCCACGTGGGCACTGGCCCTAGTGACCATCAGCACCACCGAACCCAGAGCAACAGCAGGTGCCCGTGGGGCTGGCATCCCCCCGTCTTGACCTCGTGATTCCTTGACGGAGCCCCACATATCTTCCAGGAGCTGAAGAGCACAGACATGAAGTATCGCAACCGGGTGCGAAGCAGGATCAGCAACCTGAAGGACCCCAAGAACCCCAGCCTGCGGAGGAACGTGCTCTGCGGGGCCATCCTGCCCAGCCTCATCGCCCGTATGACCGCTGAGGTGGGCAGCCAGGTGGGGGGCATGGGGCTGGCTCTTATGGACCATGTCCATGCTATTTCTGGAGCGGTGGGACCCCCACCCAGCCTCAGTTCTTGGTGCCCAAGGGCTGGCTGGGTCTTTGATTGGTGGTGTCCACACTGGGCTTGTCCCAGCATCTCCACGTCCCACCTTGGTGCTGGCTGGGGCACGGGGAGCATCAGAGGTGGGGTGCATCAGCAAGGGGGTGGCACCCAAAAAGACTTGGGCACTGCCTGGTCCCCCCTCCCCCAAGCCCTGTAACCCTGGCACTGGTCCCCCCTCCCCCAGCCCATCGCAGAGCCGGGTGCGGGACGTCACACTGGCAGGAGCCAGGCTTGAGAGTCCCCATTCCTCCTCCTCAACCAGGATCCCCAGATCAGGCTCCTGGGAGATCCTCAGAGTCTCCCTCTATGGGCACCCAGGTTTCCCTTTGAGGATGAGGTGATTTTTTTCCTCTGGATGGGTCTGAGCCCTCCAGCAAGCACAGAGAGCAGGATCAGTCCTGGTCCTGGAGAGGATGGGGAGGATGCAGGACCACGGTGGCTTGCGCCCTGTGCTGGCTTGGCTGCGAGCCCCCGGCAGAGCCGCGGCTGTGCTGACTGTGCCGGTGGCAGGAGATGGCCAGCGATGAGCTGAAGGAGCTGAGGAACGCCATGACCCAGGAGGCCATCCGCGAGCACCAGATGGCCAAGACGGGCGGCACCGTCACCGACCTCTTCCAGTGCGGCAAGTGCAAGAAGAAGAACTGCACGTACAACCAGGTCAGCCCCGCAAAGTCCTCGGGGGCTCCCCCCTGTCCTCAGGGGACCCCGATTCGGGGGACGTCGGAGGGGTCTCGCTGACCCGGCCGCCCGCTCCCCCCCAGGTGCAGACGCGCAGCGCCGACGAGCCCATGACCACATTCGTGCTGTGCAACGAGTGTGGGAACCGCTGGAAGGTCTGTGCCCAGCCCGGGGTGGGGGGTCCGGGTACCCCAACCCTTCCCCAGCCCCGCAGGGTGGCAGAGCCCCCCGAAATGGTGCTGGGGGGCTTGGTGAGGGCTCACCGCTCGCCCCCGGCTCTGCTTCTCCTGCAGTTCTGCTGATGGTGCCCGGCGATGGGGCTGGAGGGGACGTGGTGCGAGATGGGATGCTGTGATGGCCAGCCGGGGTGGGGAGGGAGGGTGGAGCAGTGGCACTGGTCCCCTCATCCCGGCTCCCTGGTTCCTCGCACTGGGCTCCCTCGGATGTCCTTGGGAGCCGGCCCTCAGCAACGGGTGGGTTTGCTTGAGAAGCCGCTGGTGGATTCAGGCAGTTCCTCTCTGTGAATACCTGCCCTCTGCCTGGGATGCATTGGGAGCCCACGGGGAACGGACACATCCCTGGAAAGGAAGACTGGTGTGATCTGGGCAGCTTGCCCTTCCCTGGGGGAAAGCTGGACTCGGATGATCTGGGGGCAGGAGGGATGTTGCCCCATGGATGTGGGGCTGTGCCACTGTCCTGGGGGGCCAGGGGTGGGAAGGGGCCAGGTTTTACCCCCAAACACCTTCTTCTTCACCTAAGGGCACACAGTGGAAGGACATGGAGGGAGACAGGGTGATTGCAGGGTGTCCGGATGCCGGTGGGATGCCACCGTGTCCCTCCGCTCTGTGACACATGGACCTGGCTCAAGGGAACCGTGTCCCCAGGAAAGAAGAAGGGATGAGGGGGAGCGGAGTGGGGAAAAACCCTCCAGCTGGAGCAATAAAGGTGTGAACTCCCTCTGTGGCACAGACTGCTTTCTGAAGGGGCCTTGGGACCTGTGCCTTGGTTCTCCCCACCCCCAGCCAGCTCCAGCACGTGTCTTGGATCCCCCAGCCCCCAGCTTGGGGTGTAACGGTGGCTTGATGCCCATCCATCACCAGCCTGGTGATTAAAGACATTTAATTAAGGCCAGAGCTGCTCCCTGGCTGGGTCTGGGTGCTGAAGGCTGTCCCGCGGCAGGGCAACATCACCACCGACAGCCGGGAGGGTTTCCCAGGGAAGGGGCGTCAGGGACCGGCTGGGAGATGCAGCTTTGGCTGCAGGAGGTGCGGGATGGAGCCTCGTGGTACCGACCCTGCCCCTCGCCGCCACCAGCCTCTCCCAGCAGCTCCGTCTGGCAGCAGCGAGATGTGACGGGGACACCGGTAAGGTCACGGTGACCACGGGTGACCGGGGATGAGGGTGCTGCTCCCGCGCCTGCGCGAGCCGATGGGCAGGAGCGGAGGAGGACGGTGGAGCTGTCGGATTAACCCATCGTTAATTTTTTCATCTTAGACTCAGGTGTGAATGTTTCCCCAGGCAGAGCTCAAGGCAGTTTGCACCCAGGTTTGGGTGCTAACCCTCCAGTCTTCGGGGGTCCCAGCAGCCCAGGGAAGCGCCGGACACCCCTGAGCCCCCCAAGCATGTGCTTTGGGCTTGCAGTACTCATTAGCATGCCAAAGTCATTAATAAGCCTCCGAGGCAATTATTTACGCTTGCAAAATGCGTGTGGCTGCAATTAAGGAATACAGCGGATTGCGGGGGATGAATAAAACATCGACGCGACCTTGTGCGGCGCGGGGAGCGCAGGACGGGCAGCCCCGTGCCGGCAGCGTGCAGGACTGGGGCTGATGCGCTGTCCCTGGGGTGCCATGGGGCACCTTGGGGTGGGACAAGGCTGAAACGGGGGCATCTGGACCTGTATTTTTTTGCAGTCCAGTCCAGCGAAGGTGTCTGAGCGATACCGGAGGGAGCCTGGCCCCAAACACTTTGCGGTGGAGTTCCGGGCATCCCTATGTGTCCGTCTGTCCCACAGGGGACATGTCCCCAGGGTGAAAGTCACCCTGCACCCCCCCTCGGGACCCCTGAGAAATCCCAGAGGAGGAGAGGGAGCAGGGAAAGCAAACTGGAGAGCTGGGTGCTGCTGGAGCCCTCCCTGCCATCCAGGCAAGGGTGTCCCCCCCCAGGACCCCCTCTCCCCCTGGGGCTGGGGGAGATCCTGGCCCTGAAGGATGCTGTGGTCCCTGGGTGGGGACACAGGATCCAGCCCCCTGCGGCACGGCGGGCGGGTGTCTCTGGGGCGGGGCACAGCGAGGGGCTCTCTGGCATCCAGCTGTTGCCAGGGGTTGAAACGGGCTCGGGGTGGCTCTTGGGGACAGTCCCCAGGGCTGAGCCTTCACCTCGCTCCATGGGGAGGCCACGAACACGTGTGTGGTGCAAAACCCCGGTTCCCAAATTTCCAGTCCCCAAACTGGGATGGCTGACGACATTCGGGGTCTGGATGAGCCCCCTCCCCCGGGACATCCCACCGTCCCCTCCTCGGCTGCCAGCCCCGTAGGTGCCATGTCCCCAGGGCTTTCCCCTCTCTCCTCCGCACCGCCCAGCCTGGCCAGGAATAAGTGCAGGCAGCAAACCCGGCAGCTGCCTGCCTCGCCAGCGCTCAGCCCCGGAGCTCCCTCTTCAACTTTCGGGGAACTGGGCACTTCCATTCTGATTTTTCATCAGCGCTCGAGAGGTGCAGCCATGGCTTCCACCAGCAAATCCTGATGCTGGTTCCCCTCCCCTGCCCTTCCCCTCCCTGCGCAGCCTCTGACCAGAGCCCACGGGAGCTCTGGGGCTCTGTCGCAGCCCTGGGCTCTTGGGAGCGGGTGGCTGGGCTCCACCTGGGGCTGTTCGTGTCCTTGCAACGATGGAGAAGTCTGGACGGTCCCTGCTAGGTGCATGGAGAGCCTGGGGGGCTCCCACGGTGGCTTTGCCCCGCTCCCAGCGCTCCAGGTTTTGGATGCTCGGAAGTTTCAGCGGAGGCTGGTGCCTCTTCCTGCCTCCCCCTGCCTTGCCCTCCTCGAGACACTAAACCCTCCATGGGGTGGATGTGTCATTTTTAATGCACAACCCGAAATACCTTAAACAACCCCACAGCCTGCCCCTCCCCGGCCAGGTCCCCCATGCCGCTGCGGTGACGGGGACAGCCACCACCGGTGCCACCAGACCCCATCCCTTCCCCACTACCCACCCTGAGCCACCCCCGGGGACACGTCTGTCTCGCAGGTGCAGGATCTGGCACACAGATACCCGAGCATCCACGTTTTGCTTCGCAGTCCAGGCTTGCCCAGGGTTCAAACCCCTGCACTCCAGCCCCTCGGGTCACCCACGCCTTGGGGCTTCGCTGCTGCCCTTCTCCCCCGCATTTTTTCCAGCCTTGTCAAAAAAAAATCAGCTCTTTGCTGTTCAGCGGTTTCCTTGGCAACCTGTTTTCCCCATCCTCTTGCTCAATTCCTTGCTAGCCCCCCCTGGCCCTGGTCGCCAGTCCCCAAGGCACAGTGGCAGGTCCCTGTCTGCAGGGATGGAGCGGGAGGTGGTGGGTCCTGACCCCCACCGGGAGGGCTGGTCCTGGGGGGCCCTCAGCCAAGGCTCGCTGAGTGCCTGGCCTGCTTGGAAAGGGGATGGAGCAGCTGGTGGGGAATCATGTTGGAATCGAACCAAATTAACACGATTCTGGACTGGCCTTTATCCCTCTATGCGGGTCCCAGTGTTCCCTCCACCCTGTGCAGTGCCGAGGGGTGTCGGGTCCCTCTGGACCCTCTCTGGGGTGATACCATGGCTGCACAGCCCCCCAGGAGCCTGGCAGCGTTTTGAGGGCTGCTTCTGGCCCATGGTAGCATCTCCAGGTCCGTCAATGAAGCCCAATCCTGTGTGTGCCTTGGGCTGTGGCATCGCAATGTCGTGCACGTCAGGCTGGCACGTCCTTCGCCAACAAAGCCTGGCACTGCCGGGATTTCAGCCCGAGGTGAGGAATGTGGGGATAGAGGGGAACGGTGGGGCTCACACCGACCCCTCTCCAAGCCCTGAGCTGGGGCATCGGTGCGGTGCTGAGCACGGGGCGCTGGGCTCACTCTGCACCATCAGGGCTTGCAGAGCCCTCGACTCCAGGGTGCACCCACAGGGCTGTGTTCAACGGGACCCTCGTTAAGGCTGCCCCGCAATTAGCCGCGAGGTCCTGACGGTGCCCAAGCCGCCCCACCGGCTCGCGTGCCTTGCGGCGCCTGGAAACCCGAGTGATATTTAGCCGTAGCTTCGTCAGCTGTTTTGTTTTCCCTCTCCTTAAAGGTCAGGAGGCTCTGCCTGGTGTTCCCGCTGCAGAGCCATGGGGATTGCCCTCTCCGGTCACCGGCACCGGGGCAGAGCTGCTCGTCCAGGTGACAACCTTACTCCTTATCCAGCATCCCGGCAGCCATCCGTGCATCCAGCTCTTAGCCCTGTGGTATAGCCCTGCTTCACCCTCCTTCACTTCAGGGCTGCTTGAATTTGCGGTGGGAGAAGAAAAGGTGCATTAAATGGATTAAACTGACCCTCTGCTTGCTGCAGACTCAGAGGGGATGAGCTCAAGAGGTGCCCGAAGAAAGGATTTGCCTTCAAAAGGGATACACAAGATGAAGAACAGACCCCAACCCCTCCATCCCAGCTGCCCGCGTCCCCGTTTGCAGGGATGGCCCTTCCCCTCCCAAGGGAATATCCCCACTTCTCGTAGCCAGAAGGACCCACAGAAGCTATTTCCACACCCCCAGCTCCTGGCTGGGTGCTGATGGGCAGATTCCCCGCTGCCCGTCCCCGAGCGGACGTGCTCGCTTTGCAAGCTGAGCAATCAATGGGTAATTATCCGCCAGGCACAGGCGCTCGCTGCCTCCCCAGACCTCAGAACCCACACGCAATATTTATCTGCCCCTTGTCAGTAGACAGGACCCGGCTCTCCCGGGAGAACCGTGGCGGCTTTGCCACATCGCTCAGGGCTGCTCTGAGGGGTGATGTCCCCGAGGTGGTGCTTGGCATGGCGGGGACCATGCCCGGTGTGGGGGACCGGGGAAGCGGCCAGCCCTGCTTAGGAATTGAGCTGATCTACTATAAAATGCAGCACTGGGGTTGTTTTGGGAGGGCAGGAATGATGCTGAGGATGCTGACAGGGTGTGGGGGGGGACACCCCAGAAAACTCCCCGTGCACTGGAGAGCCGGGAAAGGCACCCGCCGTGCCCCCCAGCGCAGGGATGCATCAGAGCACTGTGGAGCTCAGGGACACCAACAGCTATTCCCCAAATCGCAGTGGGGCTGCTCGATACCCCCAAAGCTGAGAAGACCCGGCTCCAGCCTGGGACTTGCGGCTAGATGAAAGCAAGAGCTATAGAAGCCCCAAATTCTTTAGGGGGGGGGGGGCACATCTGGTGCATGTCCTTTGAGCAGTGGCTCAGTTGGAG
This sequence comes from Opisthocomus hoazin, assembly GCF_030867145.1. Classification (NCBI taxonomy): domain Eukaryota; kingdom Metazoa; phylum Chordata; class Aves; order Opisthocomiformes; family Opisthocomidae; genus Opisthocomus; species Opisthocomus hoazin. The sequence continues at coordinate 4,984,547 of NC_134430.1, read as the reverse complement.
ACTTCCAAGCACTCAGCTGCTCTGCTGATGGGCTTTTTGGGGGGGAGGTTTGTTTTGATGAAACCCCAAAGCTCTGGTTTTCTTGAGCGTAAGGTGCTGCCTCCGCTCCGGGGTCAGGGGTGTGAGGGGATCTGGGAGTGGATCCCATGGGTGTTGGCTGTCAAAGGGTGCAGAGATGTGGTGGGTCCCGAAATACCTCGAGGAGCTGGGTAGGGGTATGCGGGGCAATCACAGCAGGACAGCCCAGGCACTGAAAATAACACAAACATCACTAAAAGAGGGGAAAAACATTGCTGAGCCTCCCCGTGCCTGCTCCGGCTCTGGGCTGGGATGCAAGCTGGGCGATCGCCGTTCTCCTTCGTCGTTCTGCATTGATGCGAGTGAATCAGCCGCTGCTGCGGAGCAGCTCCGAAAACAAGCTGGTGATTGCCCAAGCCAGCCCCACTGCCCGGTTGCTTATCTCCAGCCAAGCCAAAATACTCAGAGCAAAGCCATGGAGTTGGGCTGGCTGGGTATTTGGGGTCCTTTTTCTTGCAAAACAAGGGGGAAAAATCAGTTTGTCACCTGCAACGTTTGCAGTCCATCGGAGGGAAACGGTTCCCTGAGTTGCCGGGGTGCAATTCTGCAGCGCCCTAAAGCATCCCCCAGCCTCCCCCCAGGCTATGGATGCATCAAATGAGCCCACACCTGACCCAAACCTTTGCTTCTAAATTGAAACGTGTTGCATGGAAAATTACAGAATATTCTTCTCCTGAAGAAAAACCCCTGCCCTTTTGTTTCCTGGCCAAAGAGGTTTGCTGAGTTTGCAGAGCACTTTGATCTCCGCCTTCCTAAAATCACAGCGCTTGGCAGAGACTTTTTTCCCCTGCCTTAGCTGAACAGGCAGAGGAGGAAAAACTGAGCAAAGATCTCCCATTAAAAGCAAAAAAAAAAAAACCCCACCCACAAATATCAACCTTTCTCAACATTCAGCTGGAGCATGCTCATCCCTCTCGGGGCCGGGACGGAGGAGAAGTCGGGGAAAACACCCCAAGAAATGCTACAAAACCGCTCCCCCAGGCCACCTGAATTCCCATCCCTGCGCTTCCCACATCGGCAAGTCGACCTAAATATTACAGGGGAAAAAAATGAATTACCACATTGACTTTTTCGCCCGACACTTCTTTTTCTCCCTGCCAGGAGCTCTCGGGCACTCAGCAATTAGGAGCTGCAGATTAATCTTGAGTGATCTAATGAAGTGCCACGCGGCTTGAGGAAAGGGATGGCAAGCAGTGGCGGGTTGGTCTCTGGATGAGCACGGTTTGAGGCCAGGTTTGGGTCCGAGCAGAGCACCCAGGGTAGGAGGGCGGTGGAAAAGAGGAGGGGACTGGGGAGCTCAATGGGGTGGTTCAAGGCTCGACCCCATCCCCTGGTCCTCTGCATCCCACCGCAGGGAGCGGGCAGGGTTTGAGCTGCGGGAGAGAAATGATCTTTGCACATTTTCTAACCCCGATTTGCTTGTCTGCAGCATCCCCAAAGCCACTTTCCACCATCCCAGCCACACGTAGCGATGAATCCCTCGAGCGAAACGTGCCCCAGGCTGGCAGGTTGGGGTTGTGCCCCTGCTCTGCTTCACCGTGCCTGTGCCTTCTCTTTGCAAGGTCCCCGCGAACCCGAAAGCTGAGAGCAGCTGGCAGCGAAGGCCACATTCTTCCGACGAGCTGCCTTGTCTTTCCAAAGTGAAAATATAAATAGCTCGCCCTGTAACGAAGTCATTACCCAGGAGCCGTGCCACCACCGCCAGCCGCTCTTAGCAAACCCATTACCCACAGCAGCCAATTTACTCCCGAGTCTGGCAGGGTCAGCAACCGTCAGGGAAGCGAACGCTAATTAATCGCACTCTGCAAAGCAGCCTGGCCGAGCGCGGCGTGCAATTAGTGAGTTAACTGCAGCCGCTGCTGCCCTGGGATTGTGGCGGAAGGGGTGACCGAGCCGCCGTCGGCCACGCTGGGGAGGGACCCGCTCCAGCTCTGCAGCGATAACTCCGGGTGAGGGCAACATCTCCGTGTCGGGGACGTGCGTGTCACGCTGCGAACGCAGGCATCGGCGAGGCCGTGGCACTCTGCGTGTCTACGGGCATCCCTTCGCCCCCCGCACCACCCGCCCTGGTCCAGCACCCATCACGAGCTGTCCCCTCCGTCCAGGGGACACGCTCCCTCTGCCCAGCCGTTTTTGCAGGTAAATGTGATATTTCCTCGGGGCAGGAGAGATGCTCTGAATATAAAAACTGCCGGTGATGGGCGATGCAGAGCCCCGGGAGGAATCCTGCGCTAATGCCCTTCCACCGCCGCCGCCGTGAGTCATCCAGGCCCTCCGAGGATCCCGGCTGCGCTTGGATACGGCGGAAGGTAGAAGCACGAGGCGAGAGGAAAAATTGCTTCACTCGTAAGATATCTTGGCTACGGCAAAGAAAAAACGTCCCCTTGCCACCCACCCACAGCTCCAGTCCCAGGGCCACGGGAGGGGGGTTTAGCGTTTGCTGTGGGGTAGACAAGGAGAGAGGCTCATTTAGCAGAGAAATGGGAGCACTTAGCCCGGGAACATTTCAAGTCATTAATGGAGCGCAATTATTAGTGTTTTTCTTCCCCCGGTAGCTGGTATCTCTTTGCGGGCGGGAGGAGGAGGGGTCTCTCCGCTGGGCTGGTGGGAAAAATCCATCCTGGGGCTGGGAATCGGGTTGGAGCAACACCTCGAAGGCGGTCACCGGCAGACGTTGCCTCCCTCCACCCACGGCAGCATCGCTGCTCCGACGCTGCCGGTCACATCTGTACGGACACCTGCACGCTGCTGCCTCGGCGGGGACAGGAGGGTCCCCAGCTCCCGGGGACCACGGCCACCCCGGCTGTGCTCCCTGCTGCGCCGTGGGAAACGCGCAGCTGCCTTTGCGTGGGAAGGGCGAGTTAAAACCCCAAACAACAACAACGAAATTCCCTTAAATCAACAGTATTTTAGTGAAGCCAACAGCTCCATGCACCAGCGCTGCTTCCCGATGTGGCTCTGCCTCCGCCGAGCGAGGGAGCGAGAAGGGATCTCCACATCAAACACAGCCTTCCCCCCCAGAACTGCTGATGCCAAAACCTTGGGAGGGGGGAAAAAGATTCTGCTTCCAGCCTGTTTTCCTCTCCCTCGTAAACGAACATCTCCCACCAGCAGAGTGCTTCCTTCAGCCCAAGGGTTTCGTTAGGCATCGGTCATTTAATACTGCATTTAAATACTTGCGTTTGGCTCGCAGCCCCTTCACCTGGCTCTGAGAGGGGATGTTGGCACTTTGTGTTGAGAAAATGTATGTCTATATTTAGATAGGCAGGCAGATAGATATGGAAGAAGGATTCTTCCAACCATTAAACCACCTCTTTCAATTTTTCCTTATTATTATTCGATGTTTAACCACAGGCTGGGCTGGCCAGCGGCTCCTCGGGGACGGGCCAGCTGAGACCTCCAGGTCTGCAGCCCTAAAAGGGTTGTCTAGAAGAAAAACAATCTCAACCCTATAATCAGAGAAAAAAAAAATCTTCCCTGCAAGTGTCTTCCCAAGGCTGTGGCATGCGGGAAGGGGACGGGGATGTGGCCGGAGCTGTCTGTCCCCAGCTTCGTGCTGGGCTGTGATGGCTTCAGGGAGGAAGAGTGGGAGCGGGAGGGAGGAAGATCCTGCACATCTATGAGATGCAGGGGGGCTGCTGGGGGAATTCTTGTGCTTTTCAGGAGAAGAAAGAAAATGAGGAGAGAAATCACCTCCTGTGATCAGCTGTCGCAGGTTTTGCAGGCTGGAGAGGCTGGAGGAGGGGAGGCTGCCTTTGAAGCTGGGAGAAGCCTGAATGGGCGACGCAGCAGCCTTCGCTGGCACTGCTTCTCTTCCTCCAGCCCCTGCCTGCTCCCAGCCCCGCGGTGCTGGCAGCTCATCCTTGGCATGGCCAGAACAGGGGTGCCCAGCATCCCACCAGGGCCTCGGTGCTGCTTGCGTGCCAGGCTCTGGCAGCACTGGGGGCTTTCTTCAAGACCCACCACTGGTGGGATTCAACTCCTGTTTTAAGCCACCCCAGCTCGGACATGTCTGAGCATCTCCTCTCTGCTAGCAAAGACAGAACCAGGGTGCCAGCTTCCCCCGAGGAAGCCCCAGCACCATCCTCGCTGGTGTTCCCGCTCCTTTCCCCGAGCCACTTGCTCACTTTTCCCTGGATAACACCACGACCACAGAAGATCTGTACCATGCCCCTGGTCTCTGGAGGCTCTTGGTGCTGGCCAATGGACTGGGAACTCCGGCAGCGGCTCTGCCCCGCGGCTTGGCAGCGGCGAGGGAAGCAGGTGGCCGTCTTGGAAAAATCGGGCATTGGGCAGACCCCATCAGTGTCCCTTGGGATGGAGGAGGTGCTGACCTCCCCAGGTGCTCTCCCGAGGCCACCGGGACCGGCCAGGACAGATGGCAGCGGGCATCTGGTTTTGTCAGGTTGGGAAGCAAAGCAAAGCAAGACCCTCAGCGCTGGCAAAGGGCTGGAGGAGGGACCAGCCTGGGCGGCATCACCACAAACACCGACACGGATCTTCTGCAGCTCGCCGGGGAGGGTGGGAAGGTCCCTCACCTTATCTGAAGCTTTGAGGGCAGGTTCTTGCTGCCTGCTCCTCGCCAGCTGCTTGTACACGTTCACAGCACCTGGGAAAGGAGGATGCACATGATCCACCACGAGAAATAGGGCAAGCCCTCACCTTACGGCTGTGCTTGGCAGGACCATCACTGCAGACACGGAGCTTTCCAGAAGTTCCACTGGTAGTTGCAGCTCCCGAGGAAGAGGCTGAGCACCTCCAAAGGTTCAACCTGCAGCAATTTATTTGAAGACACAAGTTAGGTTTGCACCCACAGCCAGATGCTCTCAGCCCTCAGCAGCCATCAGGGAGGTGTGCATGGGCATGAGGTGGTACCGGCACCTGTGTCACTCGAGGCACCCGGGGGCTGAAATGCCCCCTGATGTAGGGGGGATGTTTGAGCAGAAAACACCCAACCAACAAGTTAATGGCCTCAGGTTGCATCAGGGGAGGTTCAGATTGGAGATTAGGAAAAATTTCTTTATTGAAATAATGTTTCAAGCATAGGAACAGGCTGCGCAGGGAAGTGGTGGAGTCCCCATCCCTGGAGGGGTTCAAAAAACGTGGAGAGGTGGCACTTCAGGACATGGTTTAGCAGGCATGATGGGGTTGGGGTGACAGCTGGACTTGATGATCTTAGAGGTCTTTTCCAACCTTAGTGATTCTGTGATTCTGTGATGTTGTTGGCTCTTCTGCTGGCGATTCTGTCTGGACAAGCCAGGGATGAGCTGGATGGAAGGTGGGTGGCTGGCTGGTGATCAAAGGGCTTTGCCTGGGCTCTGGCCAAGCCTGCATCCAGCCTGGCTCTGGCTGACCCCAGCTCCCGAGCCCTTCAGAGCTCGATCAAAGTGTCAGGGAAAAATCCTGAGCTTTGCTGAGCTTTCCAGAAGGAGCCCTGAGCCGGGCACTGAGCCGGCTGTCACCACTCCTGACCAAAGCTGTGCAGGTGAGCGATGCCGCAGCCTGAGTCCCCGCGGCAAGTCCCACCTTCAGGACCTGCTCAGCTCCTTTCAGAATCACCCAGAACCCTGCTATTAACCCAAGCACCACTCCGGGACCCACTGCCTGCAAGCCCATGCTGTGGCGGGGACGTGCTGGTCCCCGCTCTGCCCCACGGCCAGCCCATCGCTCTGCCCAGACTGGGCACTTGCTGGGTACGGCGAGCAGGCTCCCAGCTAGGCAGAAGAAGAGCCTTAATGACATGTATAAAATAAACCACCAGTGCTCAATCGTGTGTCATTGCCTCCCTGACCTTCACGTCTCGGTGCCCCGCAGGGACTGACTGACATGAGAGCCAAGCGTCAGTCGGAGCCGGATGCTCCTTCTCCAGCTCCTGACGCTGATGCCTCCAGGTCCGAGCCACCCAAATCTCCGTCCTTCAGCCCCAAACACAAACCTTAGCCAAACTCCTCTATGCTTTTCCACCAAGTTTCTGCCAAGAGGAGGTTTAATCTCATCTCCCCACCGCAAACCAGCTCATCCCACAGACATTTGGAGGAGCATGAAGGGGAGAACCGAGCTCTGTGCCTGGAGCAAGAGGCAGTGAAGCGGTGCCGAGGGAGAAGAGCCGGGCTGCGCCCTGCGATTCGGCACAGTTAGAGAGCAGCAGGATTGCAGCTGGGTTAGTGCTGACCTGGATTCACAACATCAAAGACGACACCAGCTTCCTCCCTGGCGGCCTCGGAGCCCTCGGAGGAGGAGAATCCACGGGCTGAACACCCACGCGCCCATCTCGGCCAGGCACCGGCTCCGTGGTGGGTGTGCGGTGATGGCTCGGCTGTGGGGACCGTGGGTCACGGCGGGAGCGTCCCTCCTGCTCCGGGTGTTGTGGCAGGAAGAGAAAAGGCTGCAGAAAAAGTAAATACATGCTGAGAAGGAAAACTGCCTCCTCCATGACCAGGGTGGTCAAAGACGACCCAGAGGGTCTAACTCAGGTCTGGCCCAGGTCTAACCCCATACTGTTGGTTCAGCAACAGGCGCCAGCAAACCCTCTGTCAGACCCGTGGGAGACAGACACACGGACCTTATTCCCTTAGGAAACCTGGACATAGAACCCCTCCCTGTCCCTTGGTAGCGCAACACGTGTGTCTGCACACACGTATGTGGAGCCCTCATCCCTCCGGCATGTCATGACCAGCCACAGGCACCAGGACTCATGGACCCCATGTCCCAGGCAGTGGGACACACAGTCCCCACATCCCAGCCTCAAGGGACCTGCTCCCTGCCACAGAAAACCCAGGCTGAGCCCCTTCGGGGAGCCCAGGGCTCGTGTTCACATCAATTCCCTCCATCAGCAGCTCAAAGCTTTATTTTTCCATCACAGCTCCGGCTCGGAGCAGCATCCCGCCCCGGATCCCCCCCTCCCCAAGCTGGTTCATTTGCGAGATGACTCACAGGTTGTTAACGCTCCCGACGCGCATCGGATGGGAAGCAGTGATGGAAAGCAGTGATGCCACCTCCGAGAGCCAGCCGGGGAGGGAGGGGGACAGCGCGGCCTCGCAGCTCCCCGAAATCCGGGGAGACGCTGCCAGTTCCCAATCAATGCGCCATTGTCAGCCGAAGGCGGCACCGAGCGGGGGGCTGAAAATACCTAAATAAGCAACAATCAGGGAAAAAAAAAGACTCCTGTGGGGACTGAGTCCCCCGGGGATGGGATGTGGTGCAGCGTCCTGCGCTGCCAGCATGGCTCGGAGGGGCTGGCGGTGCCTGTGAGCCAGGCACTGGTCCTGTCCCCGTCCCCGCTACGGGGCCAGGCACGAGCTGGGGTGGGGGAAAAGGGTTCTGTCACCCCTCGAATAAAATAATCCATTTGGAGGCGTTTTTCAAGGAAACAGGATGAACCAGCTGATGCACCCACCCTGTGTTTGTAAGGACCCAGCCCCGGGTGGGAGCAGGGGCTTGGGGCAGGCTGGCACCATCACCAGCTCAAGCCCGGTGAGGGGACAGTCTGGGTTGCGTCCCTGGGGCACTGAGAACATCTCAGGGACACTGGTGGCATCACCTCCTGGGACACCGCTCACCTCCGGGCATGGGATGGCTGCCTGCAAAACGCTGAGCGGAGATTTCCCACCCAACCGCCTGACCCGGCTCCAACCCCGGCCACCTCGCCGCACGGCCACCGCGATGCCGATACCCTGCCCTCGGAAACAGCCTCCCCGCACACAAAGCCGAGGAAATAACGCCGCAAAACACCCCCTCCCTCTCGCCGTTCAGCCACACATAATGGCGAGGCAGAGAGGAATCTCATCTAATTTTAACTCCCCTGACGGACGGGCTTTGTTCTTTTCCAGCAGCTGCCCCGCAAGGTATGAAAACACTCAGATCTGTTGACGTGGGAAAACAAAACACACAAATCAGCCCATTTTCCTCTTCAAGGCCAATTTACCTGGAGCTGTCAGCAGAGGCAGGGGAAGCGACAAGCGCTACCGAGCCGGGGGAGCAGCCTGGACCCCGCAGCTCAGTGGGTGTTGGGGCGGTTGGGTTGGTGCTCATGGAGCATCTGGTCCATTCACTCCCTTTCTTGCAAGCCCCAAAGCATCTCAGACCTACAGAAAACTGCGATATTTTCTGCTGCAATTCCCCAAGGCGTGGTTCTGGGCGTGTCCCAGGTCATCCCTCTAAACAAGGGGACCTGGGTGCAAACAGAGCCCCCCAAAAAGCGGTTCACCACAAGCTGGGGTCCATCCAGGTCCCTCCACTGCACTGACCTCTTGGGTTTCTCCTCAAGGCAAGGAGAGAGACAGAAATCCTCTGAGCACATTCAGCCCGCCCGTGCGAAGGGGCTGGGTTAGGATGGGGTGAATGAAGTACAAAGGCAGCTCAGGGGTAAATCCCACTGGAATATCAGTTACGTAAGGGCATGGATGGATGGATGGATAGATGGATGGATGGATGGAAGGATGGATGGATGGATGGAAGGAAGGATGGATGGATGGATGGATGGATGGATGGATGGATGGATGGATGGATGGATGGATGGATGGAGAGACAGACTCCTGTTTGGGTCACACAGACAGGACCGCTCTCACCACCACGTAACCTCGTCCCTGCCTCTCGCTGAGGCTGCTGCTGCTCCCTGCCCCCAGCACCCATCCCCTCCCCAGGATGCCCAAAGGGTGAGCAGGGTCCGTGAGGACCAAGCAGCTCTGGCAGCCACGTGGCAGAGGCACGGTCACGCTCAGCCCCGACCTGGCAGCTTCATTAATGACGGAGGATTCGTTTGGGCACTTCCTCACTGCTTCCTGTGCCTTGTGGGAGGCCGCAGGCTGTTACAGCCCGTTTGCTCCCTGGCTCGGGGAGGTGCAGGGCAGAGCACCCCGTCAGCCCTCCTGCAGCACCCACCGGGTGCAAGCACGACCCTGCTCCTTTTGCATGACGTTTTCTGGGTGCTGCAGCACCCACTTGGGTTTCCAGCCTCATGGGAGCCTAGATCCCATCTCCACCTTCTCATCTTTGACCTGGAAAACCCCCGTGGCTCAGCCTCGAGCCGTCCCGGTGAAGCTCCTTGTGCAGCAGCAGGAGCTCACCCTGCTCTGCCCGGGTCGCTGTCTGCCTCGCTTCACCCAGCTGCCTCCTCGCGTGACGAGCCCCCTCCCAGCTCTGCTTACGCATCCTGCTATTTTTAGTCTTCGCCCGCAGACCCCGCGACGGGTCCACAACCCCGAGGGCAGACGGCTTCGCCGAGCAGAAGGGAAAGGAGCTGGTGGGCTTGACAGGAGCCGCTGCCTCCCCGCACCATGTTCCTTCCTTCCCCCCGGGAGGGCTTGCTACCGAGAGCAAAGCCGCGCAGACGGAGTCCCTCCCTTGGCAGGGTGCAGACGGAGGAGTCAGGAAACCTCCTGAGCAGGGTCTGATTTTGACTTCTGGTGCTGTGGATTTTGTTGAGAAGTTTATCCATTTGCTGCCACGCCGGGGTTACTTTGGCTCCTCTTGAGCGCCTGGAGACGCGGCACTCCATCGACAGCCCTGCAAAACGCTTTTGGTGAAGGCAAGTGGAAAAGCAGGCAAAGGGATGGAGAAAAACGTGCCCGCACGCATGGTGTGTCACTGCCCATGGGTACCACCCGGCACCGGTTCACGCCAGTGAACCACTGGGAAGGGGCACGGACACGGACAACAATGGGACCAGGATGCAGCAGCCACGGTGGCACCTCAGGAGGTCCCCGTCCCCGCAGGATCGGTCACAGATGCTGAGCTCCAGGTCTGAGCAGTGTTCACTTTTAAAGCAAAACCCTGCACAATTAAAAAAACGGGTTGTGTAGCGTCGGGAGGTGAGAAATTGGCTCACGAACCTCAGTGCAAGCCAGGGAAAGCCCACGCGCCCAACACCTGGGGCCACTTGTCCTGCCAAAAGCAACCCTCAGCCCAACTAAAAGCCACGTGGCCAGCTGCTCCAGCGCCACTTCTTCAAATTTTGGGTGAAAATCGAGTAAAAAGGGAAGTCAAGCATCAAGGAGGGGGAATAAAAATCACAGCTTCCCCTCTATGCATCACAGCTCTGAATAGTCGCAGCCAGGACTCAGGCTGGCTGCCAAGCTGGAAATTATATCAATATTTATATATTTATGCATTTGTATTATAGTTCTATACCTGGCAGAGCTGCCCTGGTGACCCGGCTCCCTGGCTCACACCTCGGCCCCGCGGCCATCGGCACAGGATGGAGCCGTCCCGGCGCTGCCGGAGCCCCGGGGCAAGGCTCTCCCCGGCAGGACCACGGCCAGACAAGGTGGGCAGCACCTATGGAGGTTCGGTGTCCAACAGAGTTGCCAAAAATCTTTGGGGAGAAGTCATCTCCCCCCTCCATTTCCTTCTCCATTAACCTCCAGTGATTCCCATGGATTTTGACTGGAGTCCTGCCAGAGCAGATTCACGGCTCCTGTGTGTTATTTTTATGGCCGTTTTAATTAAAAACAATAAATTCCGGAGGGGAAGAGGGTCTTCCCATGGTGAAATATGCCTTGTTGGGTTTGCAGGCTCTGAGTAAATCAAAACACGGCCGTGAGCAGCTACCGCCATAAATCCCCCCAGACGGACCCCAGCTCACCGGGCAGATGAGCACCATGAATTTTCCTGCCCGACAGCCTCAGCATCGCTCTCACCACCTCGCTTTAATTGAACTCCTCTCCCCCGAGCAGGGGTTGTCGGGAGGGGGTGGGAAGGGCAGCGTCCCCCCTTGATCTAGGATGTGGAGGAGAAAATAGGAGATAAGGCAACGCCATGGAGAACTTCCTAAGAGGAACAATCCCCGTGGGAGAGCAGGACTCGAGCCGAGATAACGCGGCACCGATAAAACTCTGAGTGCAGAGCGAAGCCCCGGCCGCCCGGGCTCCCTCGCTCCCGGCTGGGGACCGACCGGCACCAGCGATGGGAGCCAGGACTTGCGATGGGAGCCTTTGCTTCCCTTTGCCTGCTGCGTGCACAGCCCTGGGGCTCCGCGCCCCGCAACGGGGTGATGCCCCTCCAGCATGGCCTCCCTGCCTCAGTTTCCCCGATTTTGGAAATGATATCCATGGCAGTAGCCCGGCTCAGCAGGCGGAGCAACAACAACTGAACGGAGGCGGATGAAGCCCTTTAAAGATTTTCCATTTGTTTTATGTAGTCACTGGGTTTATTTTTAACGTTCCAGCTGCGAAAAATGACATGCCGGAGCTGAGCCGAGAGGACGTGTTTGCTGGACCCTGCCAGGATGATGAGTTCCTTGCAGGTAACCCCTTGGAAAAGCGGCGGTGTGGGGTCTCCTGCCGTGCCAGGAGCCAAGTGAAGGGATGAGCTCTCTTCCAAATTGCCCCTCAGCCACGCTAAAAGCGATTTCACGCTCCCCGGCCCGGGGTTTGCCTCCCTCCGGGAGCGATCGGCAGCCGGACTGCGTCAGAGCCGCGCACGGCAGAGACTCGCCACCTTGCTCGGGGCCTGGGAGCCCAGTTCCACCCTGGGAAGGTGTTTAAACCCCGCGTCCCGGAGGACACGCGCTGGCGGGACGTAGCCCTCTGCCCCGCTCGAGCTTTCGGTGCCTCCTTGCAAAAACCATCCCAGGGATGGAAACACTCTCCAGGGCAGAGGCTGATGCGTCGCAGGAGGATGCAGAGCACAGGAACCAAGGCTGATACAGCACGTGGCACCCACCCCTCTGCCCCCAATTCCCACCCATACCCAGCCCCTTGCCCCTTTGGGACGAAGCCAGGACCGCTGCCGCCGAACCCCTCGCTCCGTGACGGCAGAAACCCACCGCATGGCGTTGCTGCCGCCTCGGCCAGCGGCCCAGGAGCTGTTTAGCATCTGAACCGGCGGATGAATGAAAAGCTATTAATTCCCTCCCAGGCGGTTTTATGAGGCTCTTGATGAAAATATCTGGATGCTTCGACACTGCAGGAGTTTTATGCTGGCGGAGAACTAGACAGACTGAAACCCCATCTCTAGGGTTGAACCAGCTGCTGGCCTTGCCTCCGTGTCCTGTGTCCCTTGCCCTGTCCCTCCTGAGCCAAAGGCACCCAAAATTGCAGCAAACCATCCTCCCTGGCCAAGCCTGCAATGACTGAGCCCAGCCCCAAAACAAAGCAGCAACAGAGGCACCCCAAAAATGGGTCCCCACAGCCCCCCCCCCCATCTGCTGGGTCCCCAGGAAAAATAAGGCTTCTGCAGACCCTGAAAAAGGGGGGATCAGTTGAGGGGGTCCTGCACCAAGGAGGGCGAGGGTGACCCTCAGCATCCTGCAAGCCCAGGTCTGCCGAGGTGGTGCTGAAGGGTCTGTGTTTGCACCCTCCCACACCCTGCAGCCCCCTAAATCCCTCGCTCACCCTGCAGCAGCACCCCTCCTAACCCCCCCAGCATCCCTCGTAACCCCCCCCAGCATGCCTCCTAATCCCCCCCCAGCATCCCTCCTAAGCCCCCCCAGCATTGCTCCCCAAGTCCCTCTTCAGCATCCTCCTCAAACCCCACAGCAAGTCCCCAGGTCCCCCCACATCACCCCACCAAATCTCCCCCCCCCCCAGCACCCCTTCAAAGTCTCTCACCAGCAGCATCCCTCCCAAATCCCCCTGCAACATTCCCCCCAAACCTCCCCAGCACCCCCCAAATCCATCCAGCACCCCCCCAATCCCCCCACCCCACAGCATATAGGAGAAGAGGAAGGGGAGGAGAACAGGCACAGAGAGGAGGGGATATCAGAGAAATCCCAGCTTTTCCTCAGGGACAAGGGGGCTGTTTGTACCGCCCCCCCCACCTTCTTCCAGACAAAGAAAACCCGAAACAGCCATAGCGCCGAGACACACCTCACCCCCCCCCAAGCCCGGGGCCCCCCGGGATGCTCGGGGCCGCCCCCGCAGCCCTAGCCGGCTCCGGAGGGGGGGGGGGGGGGAAGGCAGGGACTGGGGAGGGGGGACGACAGGCAGGGACTGGGGCGAGGAAGGCAGGCAGGGATGGGGGAGAGGCAGGGATGGAGGGGGGGGTGCAGTTAGGGACGTGGGGGGGTAGGAAGAGAGGCAGGGATGGGGGGGGGGTGCAGTTAGGGACGTGGGGGGTGGGAAGGGAGGCAGGGATGGAGGGGGGGGGGATGTAGATAGGGACCTGGGGGGTGAGAAGGAGGCAGGGATGGAGGGGTGGGGGATGCAGGTAGGGACGTGGGGGGGTGAGAAGGGAGGCAGGGAAGGGGTGGGGTGCAGTTAGGGACCTGGGGGGTGGGAACGGAGGCAGGGATGGAGGGGGTGTGTCAGGCAGGGGTTGGGAAGGCAGGGCTCGAGGGGGGGCAGGCAGAGGGGGGGGGCACAGCAGGCGGGGAGCTGGGAGGGGCAGGCGAGGAGCTGCCGGCGGGAGGGGGGGGCAGGCAGGGGTGGGAAGGACCGGCCCCACGTGGCTCGGGGACACGCCGGGTTTATAAAGCGTCCCCGGTCGCCGGGAGGCTGCGAGAGGCTGCGGGAGGCGGGAGCGGGGCTCGAACCCCCGGCGCTCGGATGCGCACGGCGGGGCCGGGGCCGCCCGCGGGCCATGGAGCTGCCCACGGAGCTGCCCACGGAGCTGCCCACGGCTGCCGGTACCGCTTGGGACAACGGCACGGCGTGGGCCCCCGTGCCCGGCTACGGGGCCAACGAGACGGGGCCGGCGCGGGCCAAGAACCCCAGCTCCATCCTCATCGCCATCGTCATCACCGCGCTCTACTCCGTGGTGTGCGTGGTGGGGCTGGTGGGCAACGTCCTGGTCATGTACGGCATCGTCAGGTGAGAGCGGGGGGCCCCGGTGGCACCCCACGCCGGCTCCGGCACCGGGGAGGGCGAGAAGGGGGAGCGAGGGGGTGTCTGGGGGTGAACGGGTGCGGGAAGGGGAGACCAGGTGCTGTGTGAGACGAAAAAGCAAAGACTGCACGGAGCTGGTGTGTGGGGGGGACGCTGGGGGATACCCCCACCCCAGCGGATGCAGGGTCCGCATCCCTGTGTGGGGAGCAGGGGCAGAGGAGCTGCTGGGCTGGTCACGCCGCCCTCTGGGAGAGGCGAGAGCCTGGCGGGGTGTTTCTTTCCGACACACAAATGCCACTGCTAAAAGCTGCCCTGTTCGCAGGGAGGGTCCCGAGTCCCTCGAGCACCCACCCCATAGCCGGGGGAGAGGGGCTGGTGGGCTCCCGCTGGTACCTGCCCCACTCCATCACCGGGACCTGGGGTGCTCAGAGCGTGGATCACCCACCCCAGCCCATTCCTGGCTCCGCCACGAGCTCCCGTCCGTGCCGTCGGCACCTCCCGCAGCCGGCGGGCTCCCGCTTTTCTCTAACAAAGAGCAGGAGCCCGCGTCGCCCAGCCCCAGCTCGCACCACGGCCCGGCTGTCCCCCGGCCCCCCCCAGCACAAGGTTGCAGCAGCACAGAGACCCCCGGGCACCCCGGGCACCCTGACCCCCGCTTCGGCTCCGTCCAGCGTCGCGGTGGACAAGCAGGCGCCTGGGAGGGTTCTTGGCTGGCAGAGGCACCGCTGCCGAGCCTTTCCCTGGGCAGGGAGGGGGTCTGCTGAGGTCTCAGCGCCCCAGGACAAGCGAGAGGACCCCAATACCCCCCTTTTTGGCAGACGGGGCGTGGCGAGACGCTGCTGTACCCAGCCCAGCACTTCTGCTGGGGTGCAAAATTTCCTGCCCATACGAGCAGCCGCTTTGTCCGAGGCGCTGGCTGAGCCTGGCTGGGTAAGGTGGGCTGATATGGCCAAGGCTGCAGACCACAGGACCACTGCCGGCAGCAGGGGCTGGCAGAGCCCTCCACGGCCCCCAGACCCCGCCGGCAGCGAGGACGGGGCCAGACGGCAGCGGCGGCAGGAGCCCAGCTCACCGGCACGCCGCTGTCGGGGACGGCACAGAGACTTCCCCAGCCTGGCCGGAGGGAGCGGAGGTCTCGCTGGGTGCCTGGGCTTCACAGCACCCCCTCCCACTCCGGAGGGGGCATTCCTAGGATTCGTGGGGTTAATCCCGATTCCCGTCACCCCAGGGGTTGCTGTAACCCCAGCCAGGGCCAAAACCCCGGGGCCAAGCCAGCCTTTGTAGTTTGATTTAGGCAAGCCCCAAGAATCCCCATTTTTACCCATTTCCATTCCCCACCCAGCGCTTCCAGTCCGTAGCGATCGTTGCAGGAGGTCAGCACAACCCGGCGCTGCCTGCGCACAAAATAAACGCGGTGACTCACGGCGGGGAAGGGAACCAGCCTGAGACGTGCCCACGAGCCGCGCCGGGCTGCCCATCGCCCTCGCGTCCGGCTCCCCGCTCTTTGGGCAGCTCTGCCATGTGTTTTGAACCCCCTCGAGAGGGTGGGCAGGGGGGGTAAGGGGACGGGGGTGCCACTCACTGACCCTGCCCACCACTGGATGGGATTTTTCATCTACCTGAAGCAGCTTTAACAAATCAGCCCTAGACTGGGAAAGCAAATTAAGGTAATTGTTGCAGAGACATACGGTGTCACGGTGAAGGATGAGAGGACCCCTCCAGCTGGTTCTGCTCTGAGAGCAGAGGGAAGGCATTTTAAAGAGCAGGCTTTAACGTGCAAACAGCATCCTCCCTATTTAACTCAGCGAGGAGCCCAGTGTTCGCCATGCTTTAGGAAGCCCGACTCCACAGCACCCGCCGATCCCATCACCCTGGTGCAGAGTTCCCCATTTTCCGACCCAGCCGCTGACGCTGGAATTAAAGACGTCTCCCAAGGGATGAATAATCGCCGTGCTCCGAGCCCTTGGGGCAGGAGGGGCTGCGGACCCACACGGAGCCCAGCACGTACCTTCGCCCCTTCCGTGGCCAAGCCCGCCGGGAGTCTCGCAGGCGTTCGCTGCTCCCCGTCAGCAGGGTTTAGGCTGGGACCAGTTAGGCTCCACTGGGGAAACCCACGTACGTGCAGGATGAGGCTGTAAAACGGGATCAGACCTTGCTGATGGGGAGATGCTGGGCATTTACCCCGCTCCACGGCCCCCAGCTGAGCTCCCCACTGGGCACCCAGCACCCCAGAGAGCCAAAACCCAAAGCACCCCTTGCCCAGAGCAGCCAAAACCCAGCTGTGCGCCCGAGGGAGCTCACCCTCCCCAGCACCTCCCGGCAGCAGCGCGACCGACAGCCCCGACAGCAACCGGCACTGCAATTACCCCTGCGCCGTCGGGTGCTTTTAAAAATACCCCCTGGAAGCAATTTGCAGCTGCGAGCTCAGGCTTGCGAGCGCCCACGTCCCCGCAGAGCCCATCACCCCCCCGCCAGCTCCCGCACGGGGCACCCCTTTGCCAGGTGCCAGGTTTGTTAAGCCGGGCTCTCGAAGCCCAAGGTGGTGGCTTTTGGCAGCTCCGGGAGTTTCACAAGTTTTTTCTTTTTCTTATTTATTTTCCGCGAGGTTTGGAGGGCTCGGGGGTCCCTACCTAGGGGTCCAGATGCCGGCGTCGCTGCGGGAACGCCCGCGCTCGCTCCATCCCCTCCAGTCTCCTTTCTCCGGCAAACGCCTTCCAGATCGTTTCGTTCACGTGCGTGACTTCCCAATCAAGGCACTCGCTTAATTGCGACGGCTTTGACAGCCCGGGGAGCTCCATCAGCAGAAGACGCTGGTTCGCTCTGCTGCGGGCGATAAATCTCTTCCCCCGGCTCCGTCTGCAGCTCCGGGGGGGTCACCACGATGGACCCCCCCACCCCATGAGGTGGGTTTGACCCTCAGCCCAGTCCTGGAGGGGGCTGAATCCCCAGAACTCCACCTTGGGGCTGGGGGGGATAAATTGAGTCACCCCCATCATCCCAGCCATCCCCGTCGCTGCGTTGCCCTCACCAGCACAGCCCCGTCCCGCCTGGGGAGGGGGTACGGCCCCGGCCCCCCGCCCCTGGCACATCTGGCCGAGCACGCCTGGCCGAGCACGGCGTGAAGAACGGATTTTTTCCACTTTACTCAGAAAGCAGAGATCAAAGAAGTGTGAATCTACCTGAAATAGCGATTTTTAAAGCTAGGGGAGGCAAAAACCTGACAATAACACAGATTCTCAGGTTTTCGTTTAACCTGGAGTGAAATTTTTCCAAGACATGCAAAAGAGGTTGGAAAATAACACTGAAGAGAACTGAAAAGGACTTTTCAAGGAAAATACATTTTTAATGCCATATTTAAAATAAAAAAAAAAGCTCAACTCAGCTGTTTCCACCCTTGGGCAAGGGGCTGCCGTTTGCAGCAGGCGAACGAGCAGGGAGCGCTGTCGGAGCTGGCTGCTGGTCCAAGCTGCTGTTTTCTCCCAGAGAGAAATGGTTTTCGTTGCCTCCATTGCCCAGTGCTACCGACAGCGTAAGCCCGTGGGTCTCGCCCCCGCCGGCATGCTCTCCTGACCCTGCTGAGATGGAGAAAAGGATGGGACGAGAGGTAATGGCCTCAAGTTGCGTCAGCGGAGGTTTAGATTCGATATTGGGAAAAATTTCTTTACTGGAAGAGCAGTCAGGCACTGGACCAGGCTGCCCAGGGCGGTGGTAGAGTCCCCATCCCTGGGGGGGTTCAAAAATGTGGAGACGTGGCACTTCAGGACACGGTTTACCAGGCATGGGGTGTTGGGGTGACGGTTGGACTTGGTGATCTTAGAGGGCTTTTCCAACCTGCATGATTCTGTGATAAAGCAAAGGGACTGGATGTTCCCACCGAACCCAGGAACCTCTTCCCTATCCCAACCTGCTCTCCTGGTCTGAGGCCCCATCTGCAGTGCTGTGTCCAGTGCTGCGCTCCCCAGTTCAAGAAAGATGAGGAGCTACTGGAGGGAGTCCAGCGGAGGGCTACGAGGATGAGGAGGGGACTGGAGCATCTCTGCTATGAGGAGAGGCTGAGGGAGCTGGGCTTGTTCAGCCTGGAGAAGAGAAGGCTGAGAGGGGACCTTAGAAATGCCTCTAAATATTTGCAGGGTGGGGGTCAGGAGGACGGGGCCAGACTCTTTCCAGTGGTGCCCAGCGACAGGACAAGGGGCAATGGGCACAAACTGAAACAGAGGAAGCTCCAGCTGCACCCGAGGAAGAACTTCTTCCCTCTGAGGGTGACGGAGCCCTGGCCCAGGCTGCCCAGGGAGGTTGTGGAGTCTCCTTCTCTGGAGATATTCAAGCCCCGCCTGGACATGGTGCTGTGCAGCCTGCTCTGGGTGACCCTGCTTGGGCAGGGGGTTGGGCTGGGGGACCCACAGAGGTCCCTGCCAACCCTGGACATGCTGGGATTCTGTGATTCTGTCTCCAGGCAGGATGGGCAGAGCAACAGCTGTCGGAGAGGGGAGCTCCTCAATCCCCTCACCCCAATTCATTCCACGCGCCCCATCACATGACGGGGTTATTCTACGAGCTGTGCTTTTCATCCAGCAATCACGCGGCTGTCCCACACCAGGGCCGAATTCCGCCCCGCTCTGCCTAGGACCAGACCCCACCCCGGGGATGCTAGAGGCAGATGCTTGTGTTCCAGCTGACATCGTTGTTCATTAATTAGGGTGCATCTAAACGAGCTCGGTGCCGCGGAGGATGCTCTGAGCGAGGGGGACTTGCTGGAAGGGAGTGCACGGGCAGGGTTCGAGCCGCCGGCGTAGTCCTGACCTCAGCGTAGCAACCAACCGGGGGCTGCCGCAGAGCAGCGACCCCAACGCGTTGCCCTGCGGGGACCCCCGACAGCCCCCCCGGCAGCAGGGATGTGCATCCGCTTCCAACCAACCGCGCCATTCGAAGCATCGCCCTGAGCGAGACCTGCAGGGCTGGGCGCTCCGAGGACACGCACCCATCCCCGCCGGCCCCGGCACCCACCAGAACGATGCCTCACCCCTTCTGGAAGGGCTTCGGCACTCGGGACCGGGCGTTTCTCCTACCACGGTGTGGCAAGGAGCAGAGCCGCTGTGCCAGCCATGGGTGGCTGCAGCCCTTGCCGAACGCCCCGGGGACGCGGCATCGTGCCCCCGAGCCGTGGCCGAGGCAGCCAGGCTTCCCCCAAGGTTCTGGAGCTCCAGCCTGGCTAACTGGGCTGCTGCCAGATGGCCGGTTTCCGGGGCTAATCGATCCGATCTCTGCCGGTAGACTCCACAGGGAAGCAAGCTAGATAATCACGATTTACTGGGTGGAAAATCAGATGAAGGAGATTTCAGGAGGTAAAGGACGTTGTGCAACTGATTCAGGGAAATGGAGTAAATCGATTTAATTGGGAAAGTGAATTTTCTGAAAATGTCTTCAGATTTGCTTTGAATAAAGGCAGCCCCACGGATGAGCGTCACCTCCCTGGCCAGGTAAGGGATAACCACTTTGGCATGTTCTGCAGATGCTGGATAAGGTCCGACGTGTGAGTGCAACCCTGTGCTCAGGCACCAGGCCTTCAGCACACACTAAACCCATGCAGGAACACAAACACCTCCTCAGCATGCTCCCTGGTCCATCTGGAAAGGTGCTGAGCTTATTGGTGCTGCAGAAGTGCACGTCACAAGCACGTACCTTTGCCCACTGAAGGTGATGGCACCTTGCGAGCAGTCAGGGAAAGCCAGGCTGTGCCCCCTCCTCGTCGTGCTGAGTGTGGACACACATATTTGGACATGGTAAGCCAGCCCTGACCACCTGTAACGGCTCCCTTCTCTGCCGTCCCCAAGGTACACCAAGATGAAGACAGCTACCAACATCTACATCTTCAACCTGGCCCTGGCAGACGCGCTGGCCACCAGCACGCTGCCCTTCCAGAGCGCCAAGTACCTGATGGAGACCTGGCCCTTCGGGGAGCTGCTCTGCAAAGTCGTGCTCTCCATCGACTACTACAACATGTTCACCAGTATCTTCACCCTCACCATGATGAGCGTGGACCGATACGTTGCCGTGTGCCACCCGGTTAAGGCCCTGGACTTCCGCACACCAGCCAAGGCGAAGATCATCAATGTCTGCATCTGGGTGCTCTCCTCCCTCATTGGGGTGCCCATCATGGCCATGGCGGTCACCAAGTCAAAAGGCAAGTGGCTTCTGGGGAAAGGTCCCTTCCTGTCCCATCTGTCCATTGCGGGGGTGATCTGGCAAACCCAAGCCACCTGGTCCTGTAGCGGGTTTCAGCTCAGCGATGGGCATCCCCCCATAAGCATGCCCTGCCATGGAGAAATCATCATGGTGTTATTTTCCACCTTGGCTGCAGAGGTTGGAAACTGTCTCAGAAGTTGTCCTCCCCCTTCCCCATCTCCAGTCCAACCAGTGCCTCTCCCCAGCTCCTGGGGTACAAATCCGGTGTCTAAAAACACTCCCAATGGTATTGCAAAGTGCCCAGCTGGCCCACACTAAGATCCACAGCTCCTGTGTGAGGACACCAGCCCGTGGCTGCTGGGAAAGCTCTGGGCATCTTGCAGAAGCGTATAGGTTTCAGTGTAAGGTGACACAGGGACGGGTCCTCCATGGGGTCTGGGAGGAGACAGTATGGGGATGGCCCAGGATGCTGTGCAGGGAAAAAGTCCTTGGGTCACTGCACCCACTACATCCCCTTGGCACCCTGTGGGCAGGGGCTGGTGGCACAAAGCTCCTGGGGAACCTCCGCAAAGAGCTGGCAGGTGGGCATGCATCTCCTTGTGTTTTTAGCAAGCGTAGACATGCCCAACCACGACCGAGCAGAACGTAGGGTGTCCATAGCAGACACTCCACCCGTTACCTCTTTGAACATCCTCTTTCCCGCAGATGGGATGGTGCTGTGCACGCTCCAGTTTCCCGATCCTCCCATCTACTGGGACACAGTGACCAAGATCTGTGTCTTCATCTTTGCCTTCATGGTCCCCATCTTGGTCATCACCATCTGCTACGGGCTGATGATCCTTCGCCTGAGGAGCGTGCGCCTCCTCTCGGGCTCCAAGGAGAAAGACCGCAACCTGCGGCGCATCACGCGCATGGTGCTGGTGGTGGTGGCAGCCTTCATCATCTGCTGGACACCCATCCACATCTTCGTCATCGTCTGGACACTGGTGGACATAGATAAGAAGAACCCCTACGTGGTGGCCAGCCTGCATTTCTGCATCGCCCTGGGTTACACCAACAGCAGCCTCAACCCCGTCCTTTACGCTTTCCTGGATGAAAATTTCAAGAGGTGTTTCCGAGAGTTTTGCCTGCCTTTCCGAGCCCGTGTGGACCAAAACAGCTTCTCCCGAGCCAGAAACACCACGCGGGAGCTTGTCTCCACCTGCACCCCTTCCGAAGCCCGCAACAAGCCGGCATGACTAGACGTGGGCAGCCTCCAGGGGGGCTGCCAGCGCCATGGAGGGGACGATCTGCGCTCAGAAGTGACCCAGGTCACCACCACGGAGCTCTAGCAGAGCGGTGGCTCGGGCATCACTTGATAACACCGCTGGGTTTTGTTCAGACTGAAAGCAAAGACTTTTTTCATCCTGGAGAACTGTGGGTGGGGGAATCGGGACTCACCAAGCAATGCAGAGAGAGGACCAAGACAAGGGGCTACCTGCACAGAGCTGCTCCCACTGTGGCCAGTGAGAGCCATCAGCCCCGTTCCCCTGGCCAGGGCTGCCACCCTCCAACACGTGGCTGTTGGCAAAGCCCAACCATCCCGGGACACCACGCTGGCAATGACCACGTGCTTCTCCTCCTGCTCGGGCCAAGGCAGCACCGCAGCCCACGGCGAGAGGGGAAACACTCCCGTGTGAGATGGCAGAAGGGGACCATGCTGGATGTTGATGCCACATGATGGGGCCTCACTCCGTCCCCCTCTGATCTGTGTCCAAAAACCAGCCAGAGATGGGAAGAGAAAACGATGCTGCTTCAGAGACGGTGTTCTCAAAGAGCTCCAGATCCATTGTAAACATTTTACTGGAGTCCTTCAAACCAGGACTGGCCCCAGAGGAGGACTTTCTACTGTTAATGTCATTACTGTATTATTTAGAGACCTCTGACTGCAGCCAGGGCAGCCCTAGACACGAACGTGATGCTGGGCATACGGATACGGCCAGGGGACGGAGCAGGGCACGTTCCAAGCTCACCTCGTGCCCATGTGCCGACACCAAACTCCCTCAGCCCAGCACCCATCAAAGTGACAGGGAGCTGCTCCTCGCCCATCTGCCTCCGAAGACACTAAGCCTGAGAAAGATCTCATTAAGGGAGCGATTTATGGGGACCTGAGGAGTTTCTCGCAGTGCTAAAGCAATTAGGATGCGCTAACGGGCGGCGCTGCGAGGGCTCTCCCTCCCCTGCCCGATGGGTGAAGGATGAGCAACGGCACTGCCCAGATTTCCTTTAGCAAAGCCAAAAAGGATAGGATTGTTTGGGGTTTTTTTAGTGGAAGGTGGGAAAAATATCACCATCATTTCATAATTCCCCAAGCAGGGGACGTGCAAGCACTCTCCATGCCGAGAAAGGACCGCGGGAGGCAGAGATTTTGGGATTTCACGCTCAGCACTCATCGGGATGGAGCAGCCGAGCTCCAAGGCAGCGCATCCTGCAGGAACCACCGGCCACGGACCTCTGGACCCCGTTATCTCCCACTGAACCATGACCCATGGGTCCTCCCAGCCTTCCGCTCCCTGAATCACCCCCACCACCCCCAAGCAGCATCCGGGAGCTGCGATTTTTCCTTCCTCTCACCTTCCCACGGCCGCGGCTGCGGCTGGGAGGTCAAACGGGCCGAGGAGGAGGAGGCTTGGCAGAGCAGTAATAGCATTTAGTGGACAAATTGATGCAGCTGGAGGAAGCAGGCGAGCGCCCGGGTGCACCTGGGGCTGGTGGGCAGGATGGAGAGCCTGGCTTGCGTCTCTGGTTTTTCCAGTTGCGTCAATTTAGCCTAATAAAGGTCATTACCTCTCCTTACCAGCCCTACCTCTCTCCGGAGCTTGTGGAAATTGCAGCCTCCCCGTTAGGAAGGCAGAGCCGAAGAGGCAGCCAAAACCAATTTCTCTTTCAAAGGAACCAAATAGGGTGAAATTGCCCATTTGGATCTCAAATCCATCGCTGACGAATAGTCTCCGAACCCTTGAGTGATCCTCCTTATCTGCCCACGCCAAGGCCCCCAGCCTCTCGCTCGGCACTGCATCAGCCCAGACATCTCCAGCTCCCACCCACGGCTCCTCAGGATCCTTTTGCAGGCACAGATGGAGCCCTGGACCACCACGCTTGTCCTCCTCATCCCCTGCCACTGCAAGCCCAGCTGCTCGTGGAGCATGGGGTGCAGCAGGGCGAGCAGGATCAGCTCTGGGGCAGGAACTGGGGGAAAACCCTCAGGGTACCCAAGGCTGAGCTTCAGCTCCAGGAGGAGAGAGACTGAGGTGTCCAGAAGGAGTTGGAGACCACTCTTCAGCTCTCCACCTCCACCCAAAGTGGGGGCAAAACCCTCAGTGTTGTGGGGTGGGAAAGGCTCTTGGGTTGGAGCCAGTTCATGGTGAGGTCCTGGCAACAATGGGGTGTCCCAGCAGGGCTGGATGTCCTGGCAGGGGTGGGATGTCCCACGCTGTGGAACAGGACACCTTGAGTTTCACTCCAGGCTTCAGCACGAAGCCGAATTCCAGCTTGGTACCTCACTTTTGGGGGTAACCCCAAAAATGTGATGACCCAAAATGACTCATCTCTTTAACCCACCTTAGCCAGCGCCTCGGCGTCCCCTAGAAACGCCGACCCGGTGATCGAGGCTGGTAAAGGCACGAAGCAGAGCGGCGTTTCCAACCATGGCAGCGGTGGCTGCCAGGAGCGCAGCAAAGAAACCTGGGGACACAGGAGAGGTGAACCCCATCACCTGGGGACGGGGAACCCCTGCCCCGGCGTAGCCCCTTCTACTTGGGGGGAGCGAGCTGCGAGTGCCGGGGGCTGCAGGCTGGCTCGGGACTCTGTGAGCAGCTCCGCCACCCCCCATATCTCCACCACCCCGTTTCCCATTCCCACGGGATCTTCCCGTCCAGGGGAGCCCTGCCAAACTCCGAGCCTGCGGAGAGGTGTGCCTGCGGTGGCCTTGAAGTGGGTTAAAAAGGCTTCACGTCATGATTTTTTTAAAGGCAGCCGCGCTCGAGCAGAGCTGAGCGCCCGGGATGCAGCCAGGAGCGTGGCTTTTCTTAGCTTCGGTTTTGCTGAATAATAAAAGAAAAAAGACTGTTCCTGGGGAGAAGGGGACGCTGACGGCAAACGCCGCACCGGAGCCCTTGCGATGAGACGGACCTAGAGCATCCCTCGCCCACGGCAGCACCCCGGCGGGCGCCTGAGGGTCCAGCTCCTCCCGGCAATGGCACCCACCCAAAAACCAGCTCCCCCAGTCCCTCGTTGGGGCTGGGAAACCGGGGTCGAATTCTGACCCGGGGAAACACCGCCGGGAGCTTATTCTGCCCGTGCAGAGCCGTGCTGCAGCTGGGATGCTCGGAGGGCACTCTCTGTATACTTATATCGATATATATATGTACATCTGTCTCTATCTATAGCTGAATGAAATTAAAGTCACCCCAGGTCACCCCACCCCGCCCACTCCCACGACGGCAGCCCCCCACTACTCGGGGTGTGCTGGGGCTGGGGACCCGAACCTGCCGGGTCCACAGCACCGACCGGGACCTCGCAGAGCGCTTCAGCCAGCACTTCCAGCTCCAGCCCTCGGGATTTTGGGCTTTTGATGGCATTTCTGTATAGGAATTGTGCTTTCTAAAAAAATATAAATAAAATATAGTAAGAGACAGCAAGCAGCTTCCAGCTCTCCTTTGACTCTTGGGCGTTGGAAACGAGCGGGGTCTGGCTCGGGGCAGTGTTTTGGGGAGCAGTGGGAGAGGAACCGCATCTAAATCCAAGTTTTGAAAACCATCCCGCAGTGGGAAAAACTCACCTTCCCGCAATCCCAAGCCCTAAACTGCGGCGATTTTCCAAGCCCCGGTAACCACGAGCCGCCGCACCGTACCGCCAGCACCCGAGGCGTCCCTCCGCTGCCGGTCATCAAGATATAGTTTTATTTTAATAGCCCAGCAGCTCAAACTCTGGCCCAAATTACATTTGTAATTTAAATGCAAATGAGGATTTAGCGAAAAAGCAGTGGGAAGGGGTGTTGGAACCTGTCACTCCGCTTCCGCTTAATGAGACTTTGGATTTTAAAGTATTTATCACTTCTGCCGTGTTGATTTGCAAAGCGTTTTGTCAGTTCCCAAAGAACGGGAAAAGTGTCAACAGCACGGGGGGGGGGGGGGGGGGGGAGCGAAACCTGGATTTCCAGCCCGGAGGTGATTTCTAGCAGGGGCATCACTGCTCCAGCACCCCTCCAAGACCCCTCTCCATCCTCCAGCGCCCTCAGAAAATGAATCCCGGCACCGTCTCCAGCGATTTCACAGCCCAGTTAAACCAGCAGCCGGCCCAGCTGAATAATGCAGCGACGTGTGCCAGCTCGCAGGAGCTGCCACGCACCTACCAGCTCCTTCCAGGGACGGGCTTCGCAGCCTAACCCCACATTTTCTGCAAAATGTTCTTTTCTTTTTTTTTTTTTAATTAATCCACCAAATAATGAACCCTAATGTAACGGGCTTTATTCTTACACGTGTGATTAATTACGAAGCCGCTTTGTTTCTTTGTCTGCACCGCAGGTTTAGGCTGACTTTGTAATTGCATTATTATGCACATGGAAATGAGTAAATCTGGCTTTCCTGGTGAGGATGCGGGCGATATCTCCCACCACCCTCGCTCCGGAGCAGCCTGGGGTGGATTCAGGCTCTCAGCCCTGAAGAGACGCCGCTTGGCTTCCGATTCACCGTTTAAACAGAAAAAAAGAAAATTACCATGAATAATTACTAGGGCTTCCCCCCCCTCTCCTTTCACAGTTACAAATTCTGCGCAACTCGTGCTATTTAATCCCCTGCCAAGTGGGATGGGGGGAACACGCGGAGCCTGGGGACCGGCCGTGGGGTGGCCGGGGTCCCGTGGGGCGGGGAAGGACCCGGGGAGAAGTTTTCTCTGTTTCTGAGCTGTCGTTCCAGGAGATGAACCAGGACTTCAGCAGCTTTGGGAGGGGGCAGAGCTCCCCACGTTGCTGCTTCAACCCAGCTCCCATCCCCGAGAGACCCAACACGCTCCTCTACCAGCGGCCACACCAGCCCATCGCGCGCCCCAGTTACACTGGGATACACTGGCCAGGTTCCCGACCGTAACGACAAGGCTGAGGGAGGCGAGACCGCGCCGTGCAGTGACCAGACTCTCTCCTCCACTCGCAGATCCACGGCTGCAGACCCGCGCGACCCCACACGCTGCAGCAGGCTGTTTAATTAGCCGGCTCCCGAAGCCCAGGGAAAACCACCCGGCCCTGCCAGCAGGCAACTTGGCAATAATTAAAGCTCGTTTCCTATTTGAGGCAGGAAAAGGAGGACAAGAAATCAACTCAGTATCCCCCCAAACCCTCCTGAAGATGCAATTCCCTCACAGCAGATCCGGCAGGAGCGTTGCATAGGTAGGTATTTTTTTTGTTTTTGGCATCCAAAAAAGCAATATGTTAATAAATAACAAGGAAAAAAAACACCCCACCCATCGCTCAAAGAACACACAAAGTGCTTTTATTCTGGAGACAAAAGAGCATCACAACACCAGAGCTCATCCTCCGCGGATGCTAAAAGCCCCAAATCCCACGTTCCCATCTTTTGTCTGAAAATTAAAAGCCTTTTACGCACTTCAGAGCGCAACAGATGGGGACTGGGAGTGCAGGATCGGAGCCTCCGACCGCGGACCCCCGGCAAGGAGAAGGGGTCTGGCTGTGCCGGAGGGGGAACAACTCTGCCGCGCACCGAGGCCAGACCCTGGCACAGCCGGGGGTCCCCCCAAAACCCCATCACGGGGCCCAAATCCCTCCTCCTCATCCCCGAAAAGCCACTGCCTCGCTCCGCCGGCGCAAAAACCTTGTTAATGAGACACTTCCCTTTCCTCAATTAAGCTGTTTTCCTTCGCCCACCCTCTCCCCCCTGCGCGGGGGCTCATCCTTCCCCCAGTTTCCAGCAACTTCCCATTGAAGTGTCACTCCGGCTCCCAAGACAACGCCGGCTGATTCATCACCTCCGAATATTTTAAACCCGATTGTTCTCCCCAGCTCCGTTTTCTTCTCTTTCTTCAAAACACCACGGGGGCCCTTGCTCACCAGGGGAGGTTTTCCCCTTCCCAGGAGCAGGACCTCGAGGCCAGGTGGATGGGAACGATCCCATTGCCTTTGGGAAGGGGTGAGGCTTTGCGCCCGGCTGCAGGGGATGGAGGAGGGAATGGCATCAGCTCCTGGCAGGATCCGGCCCCAGGGGACCACGCAGGACAGTACCACCAGCCTGGTCATGCTCATGCTGCAAGAAATTGCCTGAAACCTGGAGGGTGGATGCAAAAACCTGCCCATGCCAAGGGGATGGGGAGCAACTGGGAGTACTGGGGATGGGGGCTCCTGGCTTGCACTGCAGGGAAATTCATGGAGGAGGTGGAGGGTGGGCAGGACCCCCAGGAGCCGACCTCTCGGTAAGGGTGGCCCTGCCCCGGGGTTGGTGTTACCAGGAAGGGGCAAACCAGCCCCTGGCCCCGACGCCGGGCGGGCGTTTGCTCTCAGGTTATCGACCGTGCCGGGGAAGCGGAGCCCGGCCAGCGCGGGAGGCTCCCGGCTCGCCGGCAGCCGAGGCGATACGGCACGACCGAGCAGGAGGCTTTCGGCAGCCGAGAAAACAAAGAAAAACACACTGTGCAGAAGGGAGGAGGAATCCTCTCCATCCAGCCGGCCTTTTGCCATGTGTTGGCAAAGGTGCTGCACGCCGATGGGGACACCCCAGTTCAGAGGGACAGGAGGTTCTTGGTGTAACCAGAACAACCGGCCCAGGCTCCCTGGGGAAAAGCCTCCCCAGATACCAGCCTGGCCCCTTGCACCGGCTTTTCTTGGTTCAGTTTTGCACCATGAATCTCCTCCCTGTCCAACGGTGGGAGGGAGAAGGAGGGACTGGGAATGGCGCTGCCCCGAGCTGATGGTGAGAGAAGCTGGGAGCGGAGCTGGACCCACAGGAGACGCCAGCCCCAGGGACCGGCGGCCAAAGGGGTGATGAGGAGCGGAGAGCCAAACCCAGCCAGTCCCAGGCTTGCAGCGGGGAGGTGGCAAAGCAAAACACTTTGCTGCCGACGGGGCAGTCGCCAGGACGTGGTACCAGGTCCCTCGGGTCCCTCCCCGGCTGCTCTGCACATCCCCTTCCCCTCCGTGCTGCCAGCAATGCCGCGGGGGCTCCAGCCCTTACCAGGGCGAGTTTGTCCTTCCCAAAACCTTTTTCCACGGCTGATTCATCAGCTCCGAACATTTTAAACCCGGTTGTTCTCCCCAGCCCCGTTTTCTTTTCTTTCTTCAAAACACCACGGGGTCCCTGCTCACCAGGGGAGGTTTTCCCCTTCCCAGGAGCAGGACCTGGAGGCCGGGTGGATGGGAACGATCCCATTGCTTTTGAATAGCACATCACCTCTACAGAGTCCTGACCCTCTTTGCAGGCATCCACAGCACCAGGAATTGCACCAAACCCCACAACCCAAACTCCCCAGGCCCCAAGCCCTGCTTAACTGGCATTTGAACCCATCTGCACCCAACCCCAACCAAGCCGGGGCTGGAGCCGTCTCCTCCCACCCGGGCACCGTGAGCACCGCAGAGCGAGCAGCTCTTCCAGCCCCAGCAGCTCTTCCAGCCCCAGCAGCCACCGTGGCTTGTCAGCATCACCCCGACGCCGGAGGAGTCCCACGTCTCCCTTCGTTAAGTCTTTCTGCGTTTCTTCGCTATAAATAGGCCAGTGAGGTTCGAAGCCGCCTGCGTCACGGCAGCATCGACGGGCTTGGAAAAAGGGTGGCAAAGCAACGCGGAGCGGGGTGGGTTTTTTTCCCCCTGGAAGGGATATAAAAATACCAGGGCTGTTTTTGGAAACAAGACCTTAACATTGAGCTTGTTGCTGGGAATCAGGCCCGAGACAACGAGCAATTTCCCCACCAGGTCTCCACCACATCTGACAGAGGAGCATCAAATGGAAGGCGATGGTCCCCAGGGAGCAGCATTAACCACGGCGCCAGCGAACGCTCACCCGTGGCTCAGCCCTGGAGTTACGGCTCCCTCCTCTCCCCGGGTCCACCCCCAGCTTCACGCTCCCAGGGGAAATAACCCGAGCCCTCCGCACGCCCGGCACCGCAACCACCAAACGCAAACCCAGTACATGGCGGTGGGAGAGGTGGGCGCCCGCCGCACCCCCAGCCTCACGCTGGACCCCCACCAGCTGCCTGCTGAGGCCGTCCCTGATGGCAAAGTCAAAGCTTGTCCTTCCCCAGCCCAAAAGACGCGGGAGCGGCAGAGGCGAGAGGCTGCCGGCAGCCCGAGCTGCTCCCGCTACCCACCGAGCACCCACCCCAAACCCATCCCCGACCAGAGGCTCATTAAGGAGCCTACTCTTTCCCGAACTAATTAAGAGTGAGCAGACACCGGGGGCTCTGGTCACACCAGAAATTTGCTCTGTTGGTGCACGCACACGCGGCCGCTCAGCCCCGACAGAGCCGCCCTGCGTGCCCAGCCCGTGCCAAGACAGCGTGGGCTCAGCTCTGCCTCGGGAGACCCAAATGGGCCAGGAATAGAGGTCCCAGGGGTACGGGGGGGTCCCACAGGGACGGCGGGGGTACCACGGGTCCCCAGTCCCTTCCCCTGCTGCCATCCCGTGGCTGTGTCCCACAACTGCACACCCACGTCTGGCACCGGACACGGCTGTGACCAGGCTGGGACTGCAGCAGCACCCAAGGGTGGTCCCGCACCCCAACACCGCAGGCACCCATCTCTACCTGTCCCCAGGCCGAGGACTGGTCCCATGCCCCTTGCCGGGGGTGGTAGGAGGCTGGGGTGTCCTCAGCCCGTCCCCACGTCCCCCTGAGCACCGGTCAGAGGGTGCTGAGCCTCTGCTCAGCCCCCGGGGCCACCTCAGCGCCGACGCCAAAGCTCCGCTGGCACCGCAGCTCCCGTGGCAGCCTGGGGACAGGAATGCGATGGGGTCTGTGGAGAGGGGTGGCAGCAGGGGACACAGCAGCCCTGCCCGGCCCTCCCAGCCTCAGACACCAGCCCAGAGAGGGCCCATGCCCACCTCTCCAACCCACAGGAAAAAAAGAGGTTTATCAAAACTCGGTTTATTCCAAATGTTAAAAGATTACAGGTTTCTACCTCTCTTCCTCAACTAATCAACCAAAATAACTTTACATTTTCTCTTAAAAAAATTCAACCTATTCTGAGCCATTGTACAAGTCCCAGTCCCCTGCCCCGCACGCACCCCCCCCCTTCCTCCTATTGCTATAACTTAACATAGAAAATCTAAACTTCGCAGACCCCCTTCGCAGTCCGGGTACCTGGAAGGCGGCACGGAAAGAGAAGACGGGGCAGGCCAGGCGCAGGGAGTGAGACCAGCTGGGCCGGGACAGCAGGCGATGGGGAGGGGGGAATCCCGGCGTTCCGAGCGATTCGGTGCATAGCTGGGTTTTGGTTCTGTCTTCTCAGCGAGGCCCTAAGGGCAAATGAAGCTCCTTCCTCAGCAAAGGGAAGAGAGAAAATTAAAATAAAAAAGAGTCCCCACCGTGGGATGGATTTTGTCGGCTTTCCGAAGGCAATGGGGAAGAGCAGGAGTGGCTGGGACTGCAAAACGCAGCACTGGAGGTGGCTGCTCCAGGCAGGAGGGAGCAGGGGAACCTGCTCCCGGCGGGATTTTGGCTCAGACCGGACAGCAGCGATGGGCGGGAGGCAGGAGCCCCCCTTCTCCAGCAGCCACAGTCTGTCCGCAGCACAGGCATCGTCCAGCGGCGTTCCCCCTCGCAGGCTCCCGGCCGCCCGGCAGCATCTCCCCACCGCAGCACGCGCGTCCGGTGCGAGGAGAGCTCCCCGGGAGCATTTCTGCCGGACTGAGATCGCGCCCGGAATGAGCCCAGAGGGGTTTGGCGGGTGGCAGCAGACAAATCCAAGTCGAGAGGTTAAGAGATGTTCAGGTTAACGGGATGGGGCGAGCACCCAAAGACTGGGGGAACGTGGGCACCTCAGCCAGATGCCCAAACCCTTTTGTAGAGTGAAGAACACGGCCCTCAGCTTTGTCAGGTCAAGAAATATAAAAAAAAAGACAAAAAAACAAATGAGAAGTGGAAAACCCATCCAGCGACAGCACTGAGATCAGTTTAGGACCAAGCCGACCCGGAGGAGCTGACAGAGCACCGGGCACCACCGAAGACAGACACACACTTGCAGGGAGAAAACATGAGCATCCCTGAAGAGCCCTGCTCCAGCCATGCAGACGCTGCCGGGGCCCGGCTCCGGGAGCCTCGCACCCTCCCCACCGCCGTCAGCAGGGGACCAGAGCTGGAAAGCGGCCGCCCGATGCGGGTGGAAGGTGGGGGGGTGCGCACGGGTCCCGCCATCCCGCTGGGCTCAGCTGCGCGGCGTCGCTTCATCAACTCTGCTCCTTGTCCTTGACCAGCAGCACGGTGTGCTGCCCGCCGCTGGACACGGCCAGGACCGTGCGGTTCTCCAGCTGCTTGCCTGTCATCTCCACGGGGCTCCAGACGTCGTCTTCCTCCCCTGTGCCCAGTTGGTAGTTGGTGCCCATGCCCCAGGCGAACGCTCGTCCTGCAACGGAGGCGACGTGAGTTGTGACTCTGAGGTGGCTGCGTGACGGGGAAGGGGACGTAGCAGCCAAACCCAAGGGGACCTCACACTGGGGCAGGGGGATGAGCGATGGGCGCCAGTGACTCGGGCGGGAGGAAGAGGAGCAGCGCTTGGCAACTCAAAGAGGCGTTTCACCACACAGCCAAGGCAGTGTTTTGTCCCCGGGGAGCGAACCGAATCCACCAGCCCCCTACAAACCCTCCTTCCCGCAGCTGCCACACACAAGCGTGCACAGCACCGGAGCACGGAGGTCTCGCAGCGGCCGAGTTCAGGGTGCGGAGAAGCGACCGGCAGGCCAACAACCCCCTCTCGGCTGACACCCTGTTACGAACCTCGCTGCCGAGGCCCACAGAAATATTTGAGCAGCTGCTGCCCAGCTGCCCCCAGGCTGGGTGCTCGCACCAGCGCCAGGACCTGGCTCCAGGCCCGACCCAGCCGGCAGCGCGCGATGCAGCTGAGCGGGGCCGGCCGGACCCAGGGGCCCAGGCTGGGCAGAGCACCGGGATGGACGGATGAGGGGTGGGGAGGGTACACGGGGCGGCGATCCCGAGCCCACGGAGGCCCCCGGCACTCACCGTCACTGCTGACGGCATAGCCGACCGACGCACCGCACGCGACGGAAGAGATGCTGGGGAGCTCCGGGATGACCGTGGGCGTGCTCTTCTCCTCTGCCCCTGCGCCGAGGCCCAGCCGGCCGTACTCTGCCCTGCCCAGGCTGTAGGCTTTACCTGGAGCACAACAGATCCACAGCAGTGGTGACTCGAGCGGGGCAGAAGCTGCAGCAGGCCATAGCTGGACCTTCAGCCCCCGGTCTGACTCCTGGAGGAGCATCACTCCTTCCTACCACACCCTAGATCCCACCCAGGAGGTGCAGGGTGGGACAGAGACCCTTGAGCTCCCCAAAATCAACAGGGTGGGTGGGTGCCTGGACAGACTTTCAAGCCTGCGAGAGCAGAGTTCACAAGCGACTGCGGATTCCTGTCATCCTCCCTGCCCTTTGCTGCAAATTCACAACCACCCCTGCTGCCTTGAACACCAATGACTCGGAGAGCTCCAGCACATCTCCCTTGCCACAACACCTCCCCAGCCAGGACGAGGGCTGTGGAAGTCCCCCCTGTCCCACGTTGTGCAGCTCCCAGCCCACCCGGCACACCCAGCACTCACCCTCTGAGTCGACGCACACCGTGTGGTGCTGCCCGCCGGAGAACCCGACCCAGGACTTGGTGGAGTTCTTGAAGCACGTCAGGTTCTGCGGGGAGAAGCAGGGCTCGGTGCCCTGGGTCCCTGCGGGGTTGGACGCACAAACCCAGGCAGATCAGGTCCGCGGGCACGGACAGCCCAGGCCAGGCACCAGCACCAAGCCACCCACCCTGGGGCTCACCCCACCCCAGACTAACACACTCCCCCCAAGCCCCAAAATCAAATTTCTGTTCAAACCCACTGGCTGCAGGGTCTGGGAGCTAAGCCCAGAGCTATTCAGGGTGACCCCCACCCCAATTTCCAGCTCTGTTGTGTCCAGCAGGTGCTCGGTGTTCAGGATCTGGGGCGCCCAGCAGCATCCCCCCACCAGACCAGGGCAGCACGGGATCGGGGAGTCCACAACCAGACCAAAGCAGGCAGGAGGTCTGGAGGGACGTCAAGCGAAGCTCACCCAGCTGGTGGTAGTTGGAGAGGCCAAATCCATAGATGTGTCCCTCCTGTGTGACGGCGAAGGTGAAGTAAGCCCCGCAAAAGGCGTCCTGGAAGCGCATTTTGCCTCTGTTGCCTTTGCCTCTGACAGGGACGCACTGGGGGACCAGCAGGCGCTCTGGGGGCAGGAGAAGAGGCATCACACGAGGTCCAGTGATTTACACCCATTTCATTCCCCCTCAGATCCAGCTCACTGAATTCAAGCAAACGATTTACACAAAAGCCCCTGAGCAGCAGGGGAGGACACTGGGTCTCTCTGCTCCTTTGCAAAGCTGGGGCGGAAGCATGCAGCATCGCGTGCCTCCGAGCACCAAAGCAACTCACGCAGCCCTTTCCTTCCTCCTCGGTTGGCAAAGAGCGCCGGCACTCTCCCCAGCTGGCCCTGCTCGCCGCAGCCGCACGTGAAGAGGTCACCATCCACCGTCAGCATCACTAAGTGGTCATTCCCTGGGAGGAGACGAGGGAGGGGAGTGAAGCAGGAGTCATGCTCCAGGAACCCAGCAAGACCCAGGGGCTAAGATCCCACATGTAAAACCCCAGCTGTTCCAGCCTTCTAGAATTCAGCGGGGATACCTTGATGCCAGCTTCTGGCACAACTTGAAACACCAGGATCTCCCTCTTCCTGATCCCAGTTCCCCATCTGAAACTCCAAAGAAGTTTCTCTGGGAAGGTTTAGGAGAAACAGGTCCCCCGCAACCTCACCTGGGGCCTGGACAAGTTCCCCAGCTGCTCTGCTCAGTTTCCCCCAGTCTAGGAGAGGGCGAGCACTTTGACCCCGTGGCGTCGCGGTTAAGGCACTCTCGTAAGGCATTTTACATCAGATTGGGTCAAATATTAATAATATTGTTGGGGCTAGAAGAGACACGATGTCTGTTCTCTCAAGAGCCAGCACACCCTTGCACCTGGCTCGGAGCAGCCAAGAGGGACGAAAAGGACATGGACCTTCTGGACCTTCACCTCCTCCCGAGGGCTGCAGCAGCCTGACCCGCGCGCACCCCAGCGCCTTGCTCACCTGAGACAATTTTAACGACGGGCGCGCTGAGCTGGAGCGGCACAGGGACGGAGCTCGTCTTCATGGGCTCCAGCAGGCCGATCACCCCGTTGTTATCCTGGGCAGAGAGACAGAGGCGGGGAGATGAGTCACAGGAGGAGGAACCATCAGCGGAGCTTCCAGCGTCTGAGAAATCAACGTACCCGGAAAGAGCCCCAGACGAACACCCTGCCGTCGTCCGTCAGCGCGGCTGTGTGACTGTCCCCCGCAGAGACCTGCACCACTTTTTCCTGCAGCTCCACCAGCCCCGGCGTGGTCTCCGACCCTTCTGCCGAGGTGTCGCGCCCCAGGGCGCCTTCATCGTTGCAGCCAAAGGTGTAGATCTGCAGGCAGAGAGCGAGACGGTCAGGATGGGACCCGGAGGGGCAACAGCCTGAGTGTGAAACCAGGGGACAGTGAATTATTCCTTTGACCCCCTAAAATTTTGTGGTCCATGGCGTGGAGACCGCACTCATCCCTGGAGCAGGAATGAGCTACACGTCTCAGCAGAGCAACGTCCGATTCAGACCTCCTGCGCCAGGACATGTCCCAGAGCTTGCAGGGAATCTCACAGAATGACAGACTGGTTTGGGTGGGACGGGACCTCTAAAGCCCATCCAGCCCAACCCCCCTGCAGGGAGCAGGGACATCTTCAACCGGATCAGGTTGCTCAGAGCCCCGTCCAACCTGGTCTGGAATGTTTCCAGGGATGGGGCATCAACCACCTCTCTGGGGAACCTATGCCAGGGTTTCACCACCCTCAGCGTAAAGAATTTATTGCTTATATCCAGTCTGAATCTCCCCTCATTTAGTTTAGCACCATTGCCCCTTGCCCTATAGCAATAGGCCCTGCTAAAAAGCCTGTCTCCATCTTTCTTACAGTTATCTTTCCCTCCAGGCCCTGGCAGCTGCTCTAAGATCTCCCCACAGCCTGCTCTTCCCCAGCCTGAGCAGCCCCAGCTCTCCCAGCCTTTCCTCCCAGCAGAGGGGTTCCAGCCCCCGGATCATTGCTGGGGCCTCCTCTGGCTCCGCTCCAGCAGCTCCAGGTCTGTCCTGTGCCGAGGGCTCCAGAGCTGGACGCAGGACGCCAGGCTCAGCCCCCCCACACCCTCCCGGTGCCACCCCCTCCATGCCGCACTCACCTTCCCCGTCTGGCTGAGGCACACAGTGTGCATCCCTCCGGCTTCCACCTGCACCATCATCTCCGGCAGCGGCACCAGGGCCGGTTTCTTCCTCTCCATCACATCCTCTCCCAGGCCCAGCTGGCCAACATCCCCCTGCCCCAGCGTCAGCACCAGGCCTGGCTGCGTCCGGTGGGACGGGTGGCAGACTGTGGGGCGGAAAAATGACACGTGGAAGGTACGGGGGGAACAACCCTTCTGTTAAGGCTGGCTCCTGGGAGCGGAGAGCGCAGACTCCCAGGGATTTTTCTTACCTTTAATCTTCTTCCTCCCAGGAGACTCATCCTCCGGCACCGGGCTCTTCTTCGCAGTGCGCTTCCCTGGCATGCTGCCTCGGATCTAAGCACCAAAGACACCCGGTCAGGGGGTCACCCACGGGGCCAGCGGCTGTTTGGGGGGGGTTTCTCCATCCCCCCTGCCTTAAAACCACCCCGGACCTCGCAGAGGCCCAGAGCTAGGGCTGGAGCACCCCCATACACACTTTGGAAAGACGCGGGGGGTTCCTCGCCTGTTTTACCCACTCTCGTGCAGACCCTCCAGGTCAAGGCGGCCCGGGGACGGCGCCAGGGAGGGCTCCAGCCCCCCCCCCCCCCCCCCCCCCCCCGCAGGAACATGGCCGGGGGAGGGGGGGGAAGGGGAACCAGAGGCACGAGTGCCCCACGAGCTCCCCCTCGCACGGACCGAGCGTCTCCCGGCCCCACGAGCCGCATGGGCCTGGCCTGGCTTCATCCCTCCCCCCCCGCCGCCGTTTGAATTCCCCGCGCCGCCCCCCGCCCCACGTGGGGCCGCGCAGGCCCGCGGGCCCGGCCCAGCCCTTCCTCTCGTCGGCTGCCGCTCCCCCCGGCGGCCGGGCGCACTGAGGACGGGCCGGGGCTCGGCGGGACCCCCCACCCCACCACCTCCCCGACCCCCAACCCGGTCCCATTCCCCTCCCCGCCGGCCCCGGGCCCGCGCCGCGCTCCCACCACCGCTCCGCCGCCGGCCGGCCGCTGCCGCGCTCCCTCACCGCGCATGCGCGGGGGCACAGAGGCGCCGGTGGCGCCGCCCGGCACAGCGCCCCCCTCCGGCCGGAGGCTCCGCGCCCGGCCCCTCCCGGCGGGGGGATGCTTCCCCAGAGCCCCCAGGGCTGGAAACACCCCGGTTACCGGGTAAACAACTCGTCCTGGCGTCCTGCCTCTACCCCGCAGCCCGCACAGCGACAGGTTCAGCCGTAAGGGGACAGATCTGCGGCAAAACGTGAGATATTCAACCCAAAGAGAGACGAACGGGACGGGAACGAAGCACGGCAACGAGCATTAACACGCCCCGGCAGGTCCACACTCCAGGCCTGGCAGCCAAGATGTCCCCTGAGGTTGTTCTTCAGCTGTTTGACAGAAAACACAAACTTCTTTCACTTATTTAGGCCCTACTCGATCGGCTTGGATTGGTTTGTGTAAAAGCGAGCAGCCCAGGCACACGCACGGCCCTGGCGATGCCAGGAGGTGGTCTGACGCCCACCGATTCCGGGCAGACAGCAGAGGGAGCGAGCTGATCTCAGACCGGGAATTCTTCAAAGCACCCACGGCAGCGCTTTGAAGCATTTCAAGCACAGCAGAGATGTCTGCCACGGCCTTCTCCAGCTCAGAACGCCCAATTGTAGAAATAACGATCATGCGAGCCAATATAAAGTTGTTGACCTTTCTCCCAGGGGATTAAAAGCGCAAGGGCTTCCACAGAGGCTCCTGCCCATGGCAGGGAGCAGTATCACAGAGCCAAGGCCACTGGCACGCATGCCTGGAACTGTCACGACGCTGGCAGGAACAGCAGGGACTGCCGGGTTTTGGGGAGCCAGCCCGTTTGACCCGGCTGGACTGCTCGGCAGGGCCCAACACTGCTCGGACAGCACATTTCCCAGCCGCTCCACCACCGCTTTGTCCATCAGTGGCTGGAGCTGGGACCAACTGATCTGTGGTATTTATAGCAGTTTGTGCCAGGAACATCCCATGTAAGCTTCCAGGATTCCATTTGTTCCAAAATCAGTGCAACTCTCTTGTAATCTGAGTCATCCTTAAAACTGGACTCCTTGGAGCTCTAAGGACTCCTCAAAGTCCAGTTATTGCAGGTCCTCATAATTGTAATTACCCAAAAGCTTTACCTACTTGGCTTCCCGGGGAGGCCTCCTGATTGTTTAGGGCACAGGGGGCTGACCACAGCGTTCATCCTCATTGTGGTCTTCCATCCTCACCTTAATTTGTTACAAAGCCCACTTTTATTCTTGAAGCAGGAACCAGACTGAATTTCTTGCAATGGCAAGATGGCAAACAGTCAACACCTGCGGTAACACCAAGTCCTGTCTAAGAGCATAAATATTCCCTACTCTGACTAGTTCTACTCCAGTCAATGTGCAAACCCACCCCTCAGGATGTTCTAGACCAACGGCCTACATAATAAAGCCTATTAAATGCCAAATAGCTTAACAGAAGTTCCTCATGTACTTGGCTAATCAGCTAGCCTCATCTACTCTTGATTAAACAGACCCTACTCTACTCCTGGAGGCAGTGGCCCAGGCAACCAGAAAACCCTTCCAGGAGGGAACCCAGCAAGGTTATCAGTTATGGATGAGCTTATGCACATCCATCACCTGCCCCCCTGACCTTCAGATTTGGAGGTCAGGAACAAGGGTTGAACACCCAGCAAACTGCTGGAGGGCAGCAGTAGGTACCTCCTTAGTCTGTTTGTGGTTTAACCCTTTAAGCACAACCTCCACAAGCCACCCATCAGCATTGCTCCCCTTTCGCAGAACAGGGCAAGAGTGGACTTGTCACCCCCCACAGCAACAGACCTGGGGTACAGACCATTTGAAGGTTAAGCTGCCATGAGATGGCCCAGAACTACACTTCATTATCACCTGCTCCAAATCCAGCATAAACAGCTAATAACATGGGTTTGAAGGGGGTTTCTGCCCCTTTCACCATCGCACTCCAGAGAAGACACATGATTAGCACACAGGAATCTCACTTTTGACTCCAGAGGAGAGACACCAAGAGCAATGTCCAGGATTTCTTTCACCTCCTGGGACTCACCAAGCAATCACTCACAAAGAAATGCACACCAAGCCAAGAAAGTAAAAGTTTATTTAGCTCTTTTCTGCAGGTTTACAAATCAATACTTTACAGCCTTATTTCAGATAACACAGATGCACAGATTACTGCTCTTCCCCACACCCTATGAGCCACCCCCCACTATCAAGAGTCCCCAGAACATCCTCACCATGCATTGGTGTCAAATCACATCTTCCCCAGCAGCTGGCATCAAGTCCAAGTCCACACAGAGAACACAGTTTTTTTTTCTTAGTCCTTTCTTACACCCCGGGCTCCCAACCTTTTGAGAGCACCCCAGAAGTAGCTCCTTCCTGGTGCGTCAGGCCACCCAGTGTCCTGCCCTTGCCTTTGTGGTGCCTTTCAGGCACGTACACGACAAATTTGCTGCAGCCCTACGGCTCTGCCTGCTTTCCTTGTGTGTAGCTCACCCACAGGCTCAGCCCAAGAACCCACTTCATCATACCACAAAATTCAGCAGCTAGGTACGTGTCTGCCTGTTTTTCCGACCCAGGATACTTTCAGCAGGAAGCACATGCTATGTATGGGAAGGCCACCAAAAGCAGGTATCTTGTCCTGCTTCCAGGCCATTCCGATCTCTTTGCTTTGATGACACACACTGCATGAACCAAACCTTAGCTACCCCCTCTATTATCTGGGCTGGTACTCTCCATATACTCACCCTCACTAGACACGTGGATTTTTTTCTGTTGTTAGCATCTCAGTCACCAATGCCTGCAACAATTTAGGAAAAATATATTAAGAAACCTTACTACTTGGCAAAAAGCACATAACCCATTAGATACATGATGATCAGGTAAAATCCAGCCACGTGCCCCCAGGCCTAAGCAGGCGTCACACGTGCCTACCACGTGCCTTCCCCCAGTGCTCCACCACTCCCATTAACGATACATCCTTTTCCACAGGAGACAGGAAGTCTGCTCTGGGACAGCTTAACATGAAAGAACAGGCGATTAAATGGGTCTAACCCAGGGCCTTCATGATTTTCCATAATTCCCACACAACATAAATAGGCCATCAAGCTAATCAAGCTACTATAATTCACCTGCATTTCAGCAGGTTTTTATTTCACCCCCTTTAAGAAAATTCATCAATCAGCTTTTCCCCATCAATCTAAAGCCCAACAAACCTCAGAACCCAGCGAACGCCTAAACTAAGCTTTTGCTGTTGAACAGCGCCCATAAAGCCTGCAATGGTACGTAATAACTTCAAGCAGTCGATCCAATTCAGTTTCCATAAGCCCCTTACAAATCGCTGAAGCTTATTCAAAGTATAAACTACTAACAGAACCCTGCAACTACGCACAACCAACAATATTACACCATTAGCGCAACATTACCTTCTAAATCAGCGCTCCGTCGCATCCCACTTCTCAAGTTCAGAACTGGAAATAACAAAGAAAAGGTATTTAAAGCGATCGCTCGGCGTTTCTTCCCCCCCTCCGTGCAGCCCGCCGCGTGCTCCCTACACCCCACCCGGCCGCCATTTGGCGTGGCAGAGCTGTTTCCTGCATGGTTTATCTCCCCCGTCACGGCCCGAGGGCTCGGGGAAGCAGTAGGAATATGCAGGCTGCAGACTCGAGGCCCGGCTTGTTCTCCAACGTCGTGGAAAGGGACTATACGTCATGGGCCCGAAGGCCTACGCTCCCCCACGCCACACGGACAGAGCCAAGAGAGAGCGACTTCTCCGGGTGTCCACGTTGGGTTCCTCGGCTTTCTGCCGCCTTCACCCCCGCACCCAACCCCATCCCCGCTTTCCCCCGTTGCCTGAGGCTCGCAGCCACGGCCCCGCAGCCCGTACTCACACCGGGAGCGAGCCGGAGGCGGGCGGGCCACGGCAGGTACCGGCAGAGCCTGAGGGAGGAGGCGGCGGTGAGGAGCCCCTCAGCAAGGCCCAGCGCAGGCCGCTCACCACCTCCGAGTAGGGACGCAGCGTCCCTAGAGCTGGCCGCGGGCAGCGCGGCTCTTCGTGGTGACCGCTCTCCAGAGCGCAGGGAGGGGGAAGAAGGAGCAGGAAGAGAAGGTAAAGGCCGCAGCACAGAACTTACCCCGCGCCCGCGCTGCCCGCCGAGAAAGAGACCGAGGGCTCCCGCGCCGCGGTATTTATAGAGCGGGCGGGGGCGGGGCTAGAAGGCGCATGCGCGCTGAGCAAGGGGCGGGACGAGCGGCGCGGGCGCAGTGGGAGGGCGTGGGCAGGGTGAGCGGGCCACGCACAGCGGGCAGGCTGTGGCGGTTGCGCATGCGCGATGGGGAGGCACCGGCGGTCGGCGTATGCGCAGTGGGGAGGTGGCGGCGGTTGGCGCATGCGCGGTGGGGAGGTAGCGGGGCCGTTGGAAGTGGGGAGGCGGTGGCGGTTGGCGCATGCGCGGTGGGGAGGTGGTGGCGGTTGGCGCATGCGCGCTGGGGAGGCGGGAAAGGCGGCCGCTGAGGCGCGGCCGCGCCCGGAAGCGCTGATCCATTTAAAACAGGAGCACGGAAGCAGTTTTTTTAAAAAAAAAAATCCTAAAATACTTTTATTCAATAATTAAAATCTGTTGCTGAGGAGACCGATATACAATGCAATGGTCTAGTCTACAGCGTACTGTACAGGGGGAAGCTGCGAGGGAAGGGCAGGCCGCGGCCCGGGCCTTGGCACAGCGCGGAGGGACCGGCGGCACGGGCGGGCCCCCCCAGGGACAGGAGGTCTGGGAACAAGGCACGTCCTGCTCTCCCCTCCCACACCCTCCTCCTCCCGCCACGCTCCCTTCTGCAGGGTAAGTGGCAGCTCACGCAGGGGTTAGTTCTGTGCATGATACAGTAGTGGCCCAGACCAGATTATTTTTTTTTAAAAAAAACCAAACCCATATTTAGGAAGAACCAATATCAATCATTCTCAGAAGAGAGAGTTATCTTTTTAAGGTCACTTTTTAAACCTCTTCTTCCCCTCCCACCCCCACAGTGAAATGATCAAGTTTCCAGTAAGTTTAGCTGTAAATATGAGAAAAGGCAAGTTTCACCCTGATTGGGAGAGTAAAAAACATCTGAGAGGAAGCCACAATAAAAAGAATTGACTAGTCTCACAGCTTCCCCAAATTAAAAAAAGTTTTAAAAAGGCAACAGTCATTTCCTGGTTCAGTAATTTGTTAAACAAGCCTAGATATCCCAAGACAAGATCTGTTAACATCACAGCACGTGTGAGAGAGTGGGGAGGGAATGTTTTATAACATTTAAGTTGTGTTTTTTGTTTTTCCTTTTTTTTTTTTTTAATACAAAAAGATGCAGCATATGTTAATACCTATACAATTCCCTTCCAGGACAACAAACCGTTGGTCAGTAGTGATTCAGGACATTTAAGGACATGACAGAGACGCAAGCAAAACCAAAAAAATTACAAGTCACATGTCAGTTGTCTGCCAGGTCAGCATCTGCGCAGGGTTCTCTGTACACACCTAATATACACACGTGCTTCCTAGCACATCCACTCTCCGTTCCTCAGCTTTCCAACACGAGAGCTGCCTTTCCCCCCCCTCCTCCTCTTGGTAAGGAGGAGGGAACGAAGGAGTTGAACCCCAAAAGGAGTATGTACAGCTGAGAACTGGACCTGTCAGGGCTGAGAACGGGAGCTGGGGAACGAACTGTTCACTCCCATGTGCATGGTCTCCTGGCAGGGACGCTGGCGCCGGAGCAGAGGCGTATTGCTGAGCCGCGCGAGGTATAGTGTTCAGTTCCAGCCCGATGGCACTCGAGACGTGTTTGTTCCAGTGAAACGCTACATTCAGACAGGAGTCCCCTTCCCTGGCCGAAAGCCCTTTTCTGGATATGGTTTGAAGGCAAATCTTGGAAGAGCCGAGGTTCCACCCTCGTGGTATTGCCTAGGAGAGGGACGCAGAGAACGTCCAGTCCTCTTGGGTCTCTTGCTCCCTGCTTGGAAGATTATGGTCGATGGTACCTAAAAGCCAAGTGAAAAATCTGAGTGTTAAATGGTTACCGAGGTACCACAGATGCCCAGAAAGAGCAAAGTGAATTCTCTCTGAACTCTCAGCCCTAAGTAAAGCTGTTAACATCTGACGATTTCACCTCTGCCTTAGAAAGCTCCTGTGTGCTCTGCAAACACTCATCCCAGCCACATGGAGCAACTGCTGGGGAAGAGAGAGAACCACTTGGGCCATGATCCACAGGTTACTTCACAGATAACATCCGAGCTAACTACCAAAATGTTTTGTGGCCGTGGCATCTGCTGCACATGTCTGTAGCCCCAGAAAAGCACGCTCCAGCTGCAAGGTCACACTGGTTTCAGACACACCTCATACCAGCCACACTGGTCACACTTTGAGCTTCCAGGATCGAAGCTCCAGTTTAAGGAAGAACAACCCACTTCACGTCTGGTACTCCTCCAGTCACCCAGGAACACCCAAGAGGAAAGGGACATTAAATCTGCAGCTACAGCACAGGTCATTTTTCTAAGGTTTTAATGTTTTGCCTCATGGCACTACGCCTGCAGCACAGCTCTCCCAACACAACTGAAACTCCGAGTAAGGTGTTCCCACTCACCTCGTGAACTGCTTGCTGTCCTCGTGGACTTCCATTTCACAGCTCTTAAACTCATTAAGCTCCTTCCGGATAGCAGCCTACAAAAAGAGGGATGAGATCTTTTTGATCTCCTGCTAAGGCACATATATATATTACCCTCTGTCCCCTCTCAAGCGAGCTCAGACATGGCAAGAACATGCTGTACCTCCAACGCCCCTGCTCAGGGCTGATCTGTACCGCCTTTCAGTGGTGAAGAGTTAAGAGCAGTTTCGATACGCGGGGCTGAGCCCCACAGCTGCTCTGGAGCTCAGACTGCAGCAGCCAGCCCAGCTTTCACAGTCCCTTCACACTAGGCTGAGTTTCATCTGCCTCCGCGCCGAGGAGCACAGTGCTTCCCCGCCAGCTTCTTGCCCAGGCCTGCCTCAGCCTGCAAGGAACCGCACTCCTCCGACCAACGCCCTGCGCCTCGCATCCTCTTCTACCCCTCGGAGGCTGAGGCAGGGGCCATGCTGGTGCGCAGACCCTGCTCGCTTGGGCTCCACGTCACCGTGGCGGGGGCAGGAGGCAGGGCTGGGTACAGCACCCATGGGTGAAGGGACACCGGTGGTGCTTGACGGGGTGGCAGAGGAAAAGAGGAAGAGGTGAAGCAAAAGGAGCAGAGAGAATGTCCTTGGCTCACGCCCTTTTGCAAGGGACACCCCATCTAGCTCCCCTCCCCAGGCCTGGGGACAGGACACTCCCTGTTACCTTGTCAGCTGGTGTTAGCTTTGTCCACGGCTTATCCGCTCGCCGGTCATAGTCTTGAGCATCTGTTACCTCCACATACTCGTTAAACCTCAGGATCTTCCTGGCCTGCAGCTCTGCCACTGTAGGCCTTTGGCTAAGCTGAACACCAGCAAGAACAAAGAAAATTAGCTTGTGCCTTGTTCACAAAGCAGTTCAGGACTAAGCAAACCAAGCAAAACAAAACCCAGCTCTTGCACTTGGCCTGAACCAGAGATACAACTAGGTCCTGCTCACAGCCTGCAAGGGAACAGGCAAACTCCTTTACAGACAGTGTCATCTCGGGTGGATCACGAGGCCAGGCTAGGGCAGAACCGAGGCTACACTGCCAAGAGGAAGGAAGACACCGAGGGGTTTGGGAACAGCGATTGCAAAGGTGAGCCCTGCGTGACACCCGGAAACCAAGCGATCCCATTCCCTGCTTCAGCAACACATTTCATACCCACACGCCCTTGCAAAGTTTCTCCCAGCCATGAGTTACAACCACAAGTAACCTGGGTGTAATAGCTGAAAGCAGCTGTTGCTCCACTCAGCTTGTCCCACACTGCTGTCACTTTAGAAATAGATTTTTGGGGAGCCTGGTGTGAACGTCATGGTTGCTGAAGTACTCTGTCAAAACAGCCAGGCCAGCACCAGCAAACCTTTCAAGTGCCAGGTGCCAAATGTAGTTCTCATCTCACTTGTTATGCTTGATGCCAGCTCAGATCTATCACTGACAATCATGGCTGCAGTGCCAACGGCTCGCCGTTGGTGCCAGTCCCCGTTCCAAAGTCGCTGCAGTCAGAGGGCACTG
The DNA here is from genome assembly GCF_030867145.1 of Opisthocomus hoazin. Taxonomy (NCBI): domain Eukaryota; kingdom Metazoa; phylum Chordata; class Aves; order Opisthocomiformes; family Opisthocomidae; genus Opisthocomus; species Opisthocomus hoazin. The sequence goes on along the minus strand of NC_134430.1, from coordinate 4,939,806 downwards.
GGGACACTTACACAACAGCCCCGTGACTTCACCCACAGCAAGGTGCCTACGAGGTGCTCGTAGCCACCACCATCCCCGGCAGCTCTGCCAGATGGCGATCACAGCACGGAGGCCAGCAGTACCTTTCTGGTGAGCCTGCGCTTGATCTCTCGCTTCTCAGCTTGACGGTCAGCTTCATTTTTCGCTGCCAAGGGAAAAGAAAAAAATAAATTTTTCCTGTAAGCATTACAGATTTTTAAAAAGTCCTTTCTGGACTTGAACAAAGGAGTGTATTGAGCTACATCAGATTATCTACATACTTAAAAGCTCACCGTGGCAAGTCTGCACTTCTTACAGGCAGAGCGCGCAGTCCCCCTGCTCAGTGCCCTTACTAACCAAGCACCCCCCGACCAACAGTGGCAATATGGGCCTTTACGCAGCACGAATGAGTCATTCTCTCCAGCCCTCCGCATGCTGAAGATTAATGGCCAGATTGTCAAAATACATCCAAGCCACTTTGCAGATTGCTTCTCCTCAAAGCTATTATACTAATAGTTTAAAGAGAATAGCAGCGCAGATAAATATTTTAAATGGAAACTTCCTGAACTGAAATTTCCCTTTCCTCCAGATGTTTATTTAAAACTTTTGCAGAGCAAGGTATGGCCAAGAGAAACACCACTGACTGAGCAACGAACTGCTGCTTTTTGGATCATGCAGTACAATGCTGTAACGTCTGGACCACAAATGAAAGCCCAGCCCAAACAAGCTTTTAACAGTCCTTGCTGCGTAACATCAGAGTCGTAACCAGTCCGTGTACCTTCCCCCGAGGTGTCAGGCAGGGGACAGGTAGCCCTTCTATGATACGACGCTTTGAACTGGACTGCTTGGTACCACTGCTAAGGTCTGATTTTATCCAGAGCCTGTTTCTGATGGTAACAAAGGACTGGGAAAAAAATAGTGGACCTGCTTTACTACAGCAATATAACCAAAGGACATTGCTCCATCACCACATTTCAAGCAGATTCCCAGTACACCTGGACTAAGATGTTAAAGGCCAACTTACTTTATCACTTAGGACCACTAGAGAAGCATTACTCACGTTGAAGTATGTTCCTCTGCTCCAGTTCTTCTGCTGTGGGTCTCTGACTCAGTCGCCTAAAGAAAAGTGCGAGAAGCATGGGATGTTTTATCTGGTCATTCATCAGCAGGTGATGAAGAATACAACTGCTTGGTTTAAGTGCACTGGGGAGCCTCCTCGACAGCCCTCACTCCTCAGTGGAGATCACTGCTGCCCCGTTTCGCACTCTCCTGCACCCGAACAGCTGCTCAGCCATGGCACAGGTTAGGAAAGTGCTACGGCCTCTCAAAAGCTCAGAGGCAACTTCACAGGGGACTCCAGGAGATGGCAGAGCCTGGACTATCAACAGCCCCAGCTTCATCCACCACCTAATGCAGCAGCACTCAGCCCGCATCTGTCCACATCTCTGTACACCATCCATGTTTTACAGCAGTAACATTTCTGTACTCCTTGGGATTTTCCCCTCGCAGTCCATTTAACATCTGGAAACAGGGGCTTGTCGGGGAATATTGCGCGATTCCAGGAGGAACTTCCAACTTTTACTACCAGGGGCAAAAGCAACACTTAGCCCTGACCCAGCAGCAGTGCCCAAGGACCCATCACATTCCAGCTCAGACAAGGCAACAGCTTTGCCCAATGCCACCCCTCAGACTGTGCCAACGGCTCAGACAGAACCCTCCTCCATTCCTCGTACCTGATCAGCGTTGTCCCAATCTGGTGCCGAATTTCATTCCACTCCTCCTTGCTCTTCCGAGGGAAGACAATCTTCTCCTCCTGCGGCGTGGTCGTGTTCCCCAGCTTTATAGCTAGCGTGTCTTTCCTCTTCACTTTGTTAGCCAGCGTGCCTGTGGGGAGGAAGAGCAACGGGATGCGACTGAAGACTGCAGTGCCCGAGCACAGCGACGTGAGCCACGTGCCCCTGGCAGTTGTGTTCTCCCCTGGGGCTTGCTTTCCAAGCTCAGCGCTACAGCTCCCGAGCTAGCCGGAGCTGGTCACTACAGCAACAGCCAGCATTTCTGCATGATGCCCACATGCTCACCTAATGCTATCCCACCTGAAGGGCTGGGACAGCACAAGCTATTGGAGGAGCCATCTGCAGCTGGAGAGGGTGCATCTCAGCAGATGAGCATACAGGTTTGGCTGCAGAGCCTTTGAAAAAGCGAGGAAGAGGACATGTGGTGCATCATGAAACCAAGAACCAGCTGCTTTGAAGCGCTGTGTGAACTAGCGCTTTGATCCAGATATCAATTCAGCCAGACATGAGTTCAGCAGAGGAAAAAAAAAGCCAGCTGCAATGTCAAAGCCTTACTGTTATGGCTTTCATCTTCTTCCTCATCCTCGTCATCTTTGTAGAGGATGGGCCCCTCCGAGTCAGAGTCGCTCATCCCTTCCTCTCCTTCCTGCTCCTCTGGCAGGACGTGGGGTACCAGTTTCGGGATGACAGTGACAGATGGCACATCTCCAATATACACACGAGGGCCCGCGTTCTGCTCCTCTTCCTGCTCATCTTCTTCCTCTTCCTCATCGTCTGGACTAACGAGAAGCACACTATTACATCTCTTAACATATGCCACAGGGGCTGGGGAATAGCCCCGAGATCCCCACCTTGTCAGCCCTCCTCAGCCCGTGGGAGGCAGGTCTGTGGGCAGCCCAGGAACCAGAGATGCAGGAGCAGCCCCACGATTCTGCACCGTCCCCTCTCTCCAAAGCACAGGGAGCTCTGGCAGAGGAAACGCCATGGGCAGGCTCTCTGCAGAGCCAAACAGCCCTCTCACCCCCCTACTTTGGGACCGCAGGTTCAACTCTGTCATAATACACGACAGTCCTTTTCCCACTTCTGTTTTGCAAAATGAAAGGCTCAGGCAGGCCACAAATGGATGAAATCCAGGACCTTGTTTTGTCTCAGTGCAATTAAAGCCAGGCCTGAATTCCTGGCATCAGCCTGCGTTTGCAGTCTGGAACCCATTTCCCTTTGTGAGCAATAAAATCCCAGACCCAGGGTTAATTTCATGGGGAAGATGCACCGACCCCCTAAGAGACTGAAACACAGATACAGCCAACAGGCAAAATGGTTTCTAGCTTGCTGAAAAAAAAAAAACAGCAAAGAAACCAGCCCTGCCCACAGCCCTCCTCACCATCACAGCCTCACAGAAACACAAGTACGACACCGACATCAGCTCAGCGTGACCCACTCCACTACTAGGTGCTTGCTGTGCGCATGTACAGGGGGTACTCACACTTTCAGCATCTCGATGGTGACAGGCAGGGACCTCGTCCTGCCCAGGGTGCCACTGTCTTCTCCAAAGCCATCATTCTCGAAGAGCAGCGAGTGAGCCCGGTGCGAGCCCTCGGCAGGCGGGGTGACAGGCAGAGGACTGGCCAGGGCCTGCTGGATGCGGATGTGCAGCGGGACTTGGGGCAGGCGAGGCAGCATGTGAGGGTCGCCAAACCCTTGCTCTGTCGTCCTCTTCAACCCTTCCAAAGACCTGAAGTCTTCGGGAGGAGGAGGAGTCTCTTTAGGTAGGTCCAGGGAGCGCGGAGGGTCCAAGACCGGGGTGGAGGCAGGGAAGGGCATGCGCGGAGGTTCAGGGGGTACGTGCGTGGGCAGCGGCGGCGAAGGCGAGGGCGGTGGGTAAGCAGAGGTCATGTGCGTCGGTATCAGCGTGGGGCGGTTAGCAGTCACTGTCCTGTCGTTCGGGGGCTTGGAAGCGATCGCTGCCTCCGATGTGTTGTTAGGCAGGACGCCTCTCTTCGGTGGGAGAGGAGGGGATGGCTTGGACAAGCCTGTACCACTGTTCATTGCTTGAGAAAGTTCAGCTGAAAATAAAAAACCACAAAAGCCACTATACATAACAGGGCATTTTCTTGATATCCTTCACCAGTGTGGAATAAGCATGGCAAAGCACTCGAAGCCTTGGACCAAGCGATCTCTGCTAGAACACGGTGTCAGAAATCAGCAGGCTGCAAGCCTCTAGTTCGTCCTTCCTGCAAAGGTTCGACTTGGGAGAGCAGCCAGAAACAAGCCGGCTGGGAGAGGTCTGCGCATCCTGCTGCTCTGGGCAGACACAGCACCAGCCCTGGAGTGTCAGCAGGTGGGGCTCACCCAGACCCGCAGGCTGCCTCAGCCAAGGAATGCAGGTATGTCGGGCACTTCATGGCTGTATTTACAGCATCGGTTTTGCAAAGGAATCCGAGACATCCAGGACACCCCAGACTCCAGATGTGTTAATGGCTCCCTTGCACATTAAAAAACTTTTTGGGAAGCCTCACTCCACGGCAAAGGGCAGCAGCACTGCAAGCAGCAGCGCGCTCTCCCCGCTTCCGCTCACCTGCCAGGCCCAGCCCAAGAACATTTCGCTGGCAGCAGCCCCTGCCTGTTTCAGGATGAGGTTCTGCTCTGCTCCCTCTGCTCTCGTTCCTTAAACCCCGCATAAACTTCTCTGCAAGTACAAAATAACTAGCAAAACTTCAAAAAATACCTAAGAGCCTTGAGTCTACGTAGAGTTTATCTGCTGTGTGATGGGTGGAGAAGAGAGGGAGAAATGGAGACCCTGTTGTTTCACAGAAAATGCCTTCAGCAGGCAATCTCAGGTTTCTCCAACACCCCTTGGCTCCCGGGGAAGATGATGCACCAGTGAAGACTGCTCTTGCTTTCGGAGTTTGTAGCCTTTAACATGCATGTATCAACAGCTTCTCGGGCTGGGAAAGGTTTTGCCCGCCTGCTTGAAGAGGATCAGATTCACTGCCCGTTTCACCAGGAGCAGGCGGCGGTGACGCAGCAGCAGCCCCAGCTCGGGGCTGGGAGGAAGCCGCAGTACCAGACACCGCGAGAGGGTGCTGCAAGCGGGGACCATTTCACCGAGATAAGGCTGCATAACTGGAGAGAGGTGGGCACATTTTTGGGATGTTTAGCATTGTCAGACCTTCCCCTTGTAGATTAAGGGCCAGATTATGAAAAACACCGAGTGCCCTCAGCTCCCATCAACTTCAGCCGAGAGCGATTTCAGTGTCTCCTCAGCAGCGCTCGAAGCCTGGCAGGACCAGGCTTCAGCCACTTTTGGGCAATCACAGACAGATTTTGAAAGGGACCAAGCAGCTGGCAGAAGGGAAAGGAGACAGAAAGGAGCTGGGTGCCGCTCTCGAGCCAGCCCATCTCCCTTCAGCGTGATAAACCCAGTGCAACGACCAGCAGGCACCTCTTGTGTCGTGCCACCACGGCCAGGCCCGGTGCTCTGGCACAGGCTGCAGTAACTGTGGCTCCTGAAACCTGCCAGCAACACCAAGCCCCAGGGCTGCCGCCGAGCTCCCGGCCAGCGGCACAGCACCTTGTGCCCTGCTTCCTTTTTCAAGCTGATGCCGATTAAATTCCCACTCCCCAAAAGCAAGTGTTTTCTGAGCCTTATTTTCAGCTACTGCGTCAGACACGCCAAAACTGCCCAGGGAATGAATATAATGGAACATCTTCAGGAGGGAACAAAGGGGCCATCTGCACATTAACAGTCCTCCCCTGCCTTAGGTTATAACAGCAGCACAAAGGCCCACACCTGCCCGAGTCAGAGCACGCATCAAAGACCTGTGGAGAGCTCGTGAAGCCAATTCCACTGCTGCTGTTTATCCACAGCAACAAGGCTCGCACAGCAAGGACTGCGTGCATGCCGCAGTTCCAGCTCCGTCGTGCCGGATGCGAAGCCTCCCTCTGCGTCTGCGTTCTCACCCAGGAGACACAAGAGGGGCTGGCTGCCCTCCTCTCCTCCCTCCACACCCCTGCCGCTGCAGGTGCACCGGGCCCGGCCCCGTATTGCTGGGGAGAGGCGGGCTGGGTCTGAACATATCTGTCTCCAGCCACATTTTTTGTCCCACAAGTACCTCCCGCAACTAGCGCTGGGGCATTTCAAATACCATCTGCGATGTGTGCAAGCAGCTTAAAGAAAACAAGAAAGTATTTCATCAAGTGCTCAGGCATGGTCGGACTAATCAAGCTGGTCTGGCATACGGGAGTGTTTAACACCATATCAAGGTCACTTGCAAAACCTGCCAGAGCAAGGAGAAGCCCCAAGCAGAACTGAGTGGTGCAGTTCATACCAAAAGCAGGGGCCCATGCTCCTTCAGATGGTAACTTGCTCACGATCTAAGCTTCTACCACTGCCTCCCACACCACACCTGGGGAACGCCTCCAGTTTCTGTGGTAACAGTGCAGACCTGTCTGGTTGATCAGCCCAGGAACCTCCCTCCTGAGCCGTACTAACCTCTGCTAATCCAGTCCAAAGATTAGCAGGTGGTCTGTGAAATATGAACAGGCCATCAACCGGGTGGGAGTTGTCTCCTTTATTCTAGCACTGATGCATCTTTAAGATCTCTAAAATACCTGAAGATAATCATTGACTGGTTTGGGTTGGGGGGACCTTTAGAGGCCATCCAGCCCAACCCCCCTGCAGGGACCAGGCACATCTTCAGCTGGATCAGGTTGCTCAGAGCCCCGTCCAATCTGACCCTGAATGTTTCCAGGGATGGGGCATCTCCCACCTCTCCAGGCAACCTGTGCCAGAGAGCAGGGACTCCTTCAGCTTTAAGAAACTCTCCGCAGATCTTCTGCTTAGGAAAGTTAGAGATAAAGACGTTAAATTCTTTAAATGGGAAGATTCAGCTCAAATTACAGTTGAGCTGATTCATCCATGGGACAAGACTTCTGGACAAGAATAATACAGCAATACCCTGGCCACAGAGCTTGGAGAAGGTGCCCGAGTATAACCAGAGAAGTCTGAATTATCCCTGCCAGCTCCTGGCCTCTCTGCACCAAGTGGAAACCACGTGGCCCAACAGCAACAGCCATAGCAGACATTGTTTGGTGTGATGTGGATTTTTTGGTTAATCTTTTTGCAAAGACCAGCTGAAAGTATCAGTCCTCACTGACCATAGTCTCACACAGCAAAAATCTCATACACCATCCACCAATCCTGCCTGTCCGCAGCTGAACCCCAGCGCTCAGTGAAGCGTCAACACCCAAAGACACCGTCTTATGGTTGACAGAGAAATGCCTTCCCCTCTTCCTTGCACCACTCCCGCTCCTGCCAAAAGCAGGCAGGGATTCCCTCCTGCAGGTAGCGGTTGGAAACACGCACGCCTGACAGATTGGATGGCTCACGGCGGAAGTCTCCAGTAATCACGCTGTTCTCCGCACACATATGCCCTGGCTAAACACTGGCAGATCTTCTGAGTCCAAACTGGACTGCATCCAGGAAAGACAGTCAGACATCAGTGATACAACATTTGCTGCATCGTACTAAAAACTTCCCTTATGAGGGGAAGGGACCCTCAGAGCAAGGGCTCCTGAACATCGCAGGGTACAAAAACCAGCTAAGGGAGGCACTTACCTATTACTGAGTTGCTATTTCTGTTGACAGGTTTGGGAGGAGGGACGGGAGGCTGTTTGGCAGGAGCTGTGCTGGTTGTACTCGTAGGAGCAGTAGTGTTGGCACCGACAAGAGCAGGGGGCAGAGTCCTGGGGGCTGGGGAAGGGGCAGTGGTGGGATTGAGTGTCTTTGCCGCAACAGGGGCTGTGGTGGAGGGCACAGTTTTTGCAGTGCTGCTGGCAGGCGTTGGATCCTTCACCTGCGCTTCGTTTGCCTCCTGGGAAGTGGAGGGAGGTCTTTTTGGAGGAAGCAGAGGCTGCCTGGGAACATACGGCTCCTGAGGTGGTTCCAGTTCGTGCCCAGGGTGGCTGCTGGAGGAGCCTGCAAAGTGAGACAGCTCGGTTTAAGAGACTGGAGGGCCCGCAGAGGGGTGGGAAGAATCAGGTGAGAATTGAAAACTGGCCCTGGGAGAATCTGAAGCAACCGATTTTGTACACATCTGGTTTCTTACCCTGCCTTTTCTTGGGTTCCTCAGCTGGAACCGGCTTCCTAAGGCTGGACGGCTTTGTGGCCTCGTCTTCCTGGCTGGCCAGGTTACAAACACCAGGCCCACCGACTGGGACTGTGTGGCCATTCTTCAGTGCCGGTGGGTTCAGCTTCTCTGGTTCTTCGCCATCTGCAAGGGGTCAGGAGGGGAGAGAAACAAACAGAAAACACTCAGAAAGCAGGAGACGGAGGAGACAGGGCTGAACTGACTGAACCACCACCGATCTGCACCAACAACTCTCTGGCTTCTGAAACAGCCGGTCTTCACTCTACCTTCTGCAGAGGAGCACACAGCAACACCAACTTGCTGAAGCTGAGAGCCCTTGATTTCGTTATCAGCAACGAAAGATAATTCATTTATTAATTCAGCCAACAAAACTGTACAGCACTGTAGCCCATCAAGCACTTTTCTTCTTCAGCAGCCTCTTCATCTACCACCTGGTTTAGAAAGAACACTACTGCATTTAAGACTGGTATGCCCAACACTGTGCCACAGTGCAAGGAAGCTGCAGTCACAGTTAGAAACCTCCAGCAGCTTCGGTATCTGCCCACCACTACAGAGTATTCACAAATTCTCTGCCGCAATACAAAATCCAACACTAGCCAAGCAATCTACTGGACATGCAACGATAGATTTCGATAAAGTCTTAAAAATCAATGAAGCACCTCTATTTTCCTTCTGGTTCTACCCTGAATTTGGCACAAAAGTCACTGCTCTACCCAAAACACCCCACAACAAGGCATATTTCCTCCCTTTTTTACCTCTGTTTTAAGCAGGTGCGATGATGCACCTCCAGAATCTGATATAGTTCATCTTGACTACTTCTGCCTTTACAGATTCTAGCTTGGAGTTTCCCAAATGTTACAAGCAAGACCTCTTTGGGCGTAAAACCCATCCTCCTCCCAGCCCATGCTTTTGAGAGCACTTGGAGCCCTAGTCACGATGAGGAAATATTCAGCCATTCTCTGCCTCTGTGATTGCCCTGACAGGACAAACTCTTCATAATATTATTCCCCAAATCAGACTTGGCATCCACTCTAACAGGGCACTGCCCATTTTAATTGCTTTCTTACTCAAGAAAACTTGAATAGATACCTCACTAATTGGATTAAAAATCCTTAGCATTTTTAGCCTACCACCTCTCCAGCAACCGCAGCATATGGCATCAGAAGCCCCCAGGTGTCAGACCCCAGCATGCTCTGTTGCTCTGATTTTTGATGATTCATTCCACTGCCCTCTTCCCTTCTCCTCTCGCCCCCAAGGTATTACCTCCCCTGCCCTAACCTGATCTTATTCAGAAGCTGGAAGCAAAGATGCCAAGAAGCCAAAAGCTCCCCCCAGGCTCTCTTTTCTGAAAAAAACAGCCTTGGTTCCTAAGAGGAGATGGAAGGCAGCTCTGCCTCGCTGGCGTAGCTGCCCTTCCCCGAAACGCAGGAAGTACAGACAGCAACAAGAGGAAGTCCCCTCCCCAGCCAGGGCTAAAACTCCAGAGATGAGCTGGAGCTTTTTATAGCAGCAATTGCCTCTGGCTAGCTGAAGTTTTCAGCAAGGGAGAGAAACAGTACAATCTCGCCCTCCTTACCATTCAAACCTCGCGTGCCCTTCCCTGGTACAGAGCTGCAGCACGCACAGAATGCTCCTGATGTCCTCCTCGCACCATCTCACTCTCAACTTCAGTTCCAGTGCCCTCCTTCAAGGTCGAGACAGTCCAACGCTATCTTCTTTCCTTACTGCGAGTCCAGCACAACCTGCTGACCACCAGCCCAGAGAGCAGCAGGGCCTCCCCTCCCAGCTGCACTGGGTTTGAACGCCTCCACCGTACCTCTCCCCTACCTCCTCGCTCACTTGTCTCAAAGGGTTTCCAGCATTTTTTTCCCCCCTAAGAACTTGCCTAAGAAAATTAACTGACCTTGTAAGAGCAGATTTTGAAACTGCAAGCAAATACAATAACCTCCCACCACCGTCTTATGACTGCCCAAGTGTCTTAAACACCTAGAAGCGATTAAGATAACGCGCCTGCTAATCTAACCCTCCTGACAATCCTGACGGCTCCCTCATACCTTGGGCTTGCACTTTGTCCAGATTATAGCCATCTTCTGTTTCTTATGCCAGATCAGATGACTCAAAGCAGAAAATAATTCCATCTCTTAGCCACGCTTCTGTTACACCCTTACAGCTCGGAAGATCTCTCCTCTGCCATCTCTAGCTGGAAGTTTGTTACCCAACGCCTTTGATCTCTCTGCCACAGTTTCATCCTGTGACCTCATACGCTTTTGTACCCCAGTGAACTCTTCCTCCAGCCCAGCATTTACACCCTCGAGTAGTTATAGGTGGCTTTCATTACAGTGTAGCTGCAAACAACTGTGTTAAGACTTTTCCTCTCAGTTCTGCTTTCAGTGGTTTGGTCTGCAAACCACTCTTTCACCTCCACTTCTCCACTTTGCATTTTTCTTAGAACAACACTGAAATTTGCATTAGGTTAAAGCTGCCTCTCCGGTACGCCTTCTGAGGTGCAATCACACACCGCTCTAAGCCAGAGACCACGCTGCCACCCAGACGGGTGGGCTGCTCTCCCACCATGCGTTCCTGCCCCCTTTCTTCAGCCCACAGCACCCAACACACGGGCAGGCGACTAGATGGTGAACTGACCTGCCCGAGAAGTTATTTTTGGAGGATGGCCCCAATTCAGAGACATCAGGGGTGACAGAAAAGGGGTAAGACTTCTGTGACAGCAGGGCAAGCTTTGATAAGCTTAGCCATGACTAACTATGACACCACACCACGAAGCATCTCGTGTATAATGCTTTGAGGAAATGTCCCTATCCAGGCAGCTCAAAAGTCATCAACTGGTTTCTTTGTCCAAGCCTAAGGCCTTTGAACCTGAGCTCCGAGGTCAGCGGCTCTCCCGCGGCAGCTAGAGTCCAGCCCGGAGCGTGATCACAAGCCGGAGGTGGTGAGCACAAGTGTGACGGAGGAGCTTAGCAGGACAAGGCAAGGCGGCTGGAGCGGGACACGTACAAGAGGGACAGGACAGGAAGTGACACACAGAACACCCCTTCCCTCCCCGCTGGCAGCAGACAGGAGGATGTCCCAGACCGGCATTGAGCTTTCTTAGCAACATCCTCCTAACTGAACAGGCTGCCTTCCTTGCCAGGTGCAAGAGTCAGACGACAGAGCACACTGAAGAGGGCAAGACAGACAGGAACCACATTAGCGAGAAGCCCTTACATTTGTCTCCCAAAAAAGTATGGCTGCAAGGGTGAGGTTTTGCCAGGGGAAGATCAGCTGCACAGAACACAGACAGGAGGAGAAGTTCATTTGCAGACTCACCCTGCTCAGGGTCTTCCAACAGAACCCCTCTTTTAACCAGCTCCTCTCTTGGCTTTCGCATAGAAATCTTTCGTTCTAAAACTGGTATTAAATTGAAAAAAAAAAAAAAGCACTCAGAAAACAGGGTAAGCTAGAAGTTCAAGGAGACACTTTTTTAAAGATATCCTCTGGAGGAAATAAAAGGGCTTCAAATTTCACTGGTTTCGCATGGATTAAGAGGAGGGACTGCACGTCCAGGCCTGTGTTTCACACGAGACTGGTGATCGTGGAGCAAACCCTCCCTCTCCCCACAGCTGCTTGGGGAGGTTCCTTGCAAGAAAGGAATTTGTTTGTCTGAAACTACTGCTCCATGGCAAGGTGTTTCTGGAGAGACTGCAGGTGCCAGCCCATCACCACAGTCACGTTTTGGTCCTTACGCGTGTCAGCGCCCAGGCTTGTGACAGCAAGCCCTTCTCACTAGCCAGACGGCTAATGGCAGGTTTCCCAAGCGCAGGAAGGGACTCCCGCCCAGCCCCGATTACCTTCTGAAGTCTCCTTAAATTTGTCACTGCTTTTCTTTTTCCTCCACTTCCAGGGTTTGAAGATCTTGCCAAAGCTTGAGAACTTGCTCTTCCTCTTTGTAGGAGGTGTGGTGTCACCCGATTCCAAAACATCTACCCCCATGCCGGCGTCAGTTGGGGGGTGATCCACCTCTTCGGCTGCACGGGAAAGAATAAAGAAGTCACCTTCGTGCTGCAGACAACAGCTGCCATCTCCCACCAGCCTGCCCCTTGCACACGGGAAACAGTGGCGCACGTTCATGCAAAGAAGGTAGCAAGACTCCATGCCTTCACGTAACCCGTCAGCATTTCGCGTTAGCTTTGGGAGACACGAGTGGGGTTTCCAATGTTAACAGCGCAGAGGGTAACCGAGAAGAGGCTTTCGAATGAAACAAGGATTAGTTTAAGGTTTGCAGCGTCACAGCTTCACCCAAGGAACAGAAATCACTTTGCTGCAGTTTCTCATCTTCAGCTGGAAGCAACTGGTGCTAGACACAAGTAATTACATGAGCACTAATACCTTCCAGACTGCAGAGCCGACTTTCACGGCTGTCGACACACACTGAAATTGCCAGGCCCATTACAACAGCTGCATGTGCTACAACTCAGCCGCTCTGATGCCTCCCTCTATAAATACGGCCAGCAAAGCTGGCCAAGAGCAACAGCTACACAGGAAAGCAACACAATGCAGGCCTGCGCTCCACCTACTGTACTCGAAGTCTCTGGAGAACACCACAAGGAGGACACGGAGGTGGGAAGGGACACGCAAAAAAACCCCAGCTTGCTGCAACAAAAAAGCTCATAAAGAAACAATTTGCGAAGCAGAACCAGAGCACAAAACGCTAAGCTGGAGACTGACTGTGCTGGCTTGCCTGGCGTTGCTGTTTTCTGAGTATTTGATGAAACATAAGGGAACACTTAGAATCAGCAGAATCTAGCAATGCCTGCAAAAAAATAAAAATCAGAGCGCACGCAACCTAAGTGAAGCCAGCTGGTGGCCTGCTTCATGGTCTTCATTTACAGACCGAGGACCCCTTGGCTTCAGCACTGCGAAAGACAGGAGCACCCAAGCTGCGTCGCAGAGCTCTGAAAGCACGCAGTATGGAGAAGACAGCCTCGCGACCCCCCCCAGGCCGACGACGCAGTCCTGCCAAACGCCGCATACGACGGGCTGAGGTGCCGTGTCACAAACTGCACTCGCGCCTCTTGCTTTTTGAGCCTCTAAGTCAAACGTTCTGGATTTTGCAAGCCTCCTGGGATCACAAAAGACCTTTCAGTCAACTTCAGACAAGCCTGCATGACGTGCCTGCAGAAAAGACAATACCCCACAGGCCACGCAGAAAGTTCAGCCAAGAATCCCATCTCCTGAGGCTAAGAGATTGGGAAAGGAATTTTAGGGGAAAGCTATTTTGCACATAGGACAAAGAGCTAATAACGTATCTGTTATATCCTACAAATATCCACCAAGGATACAGAGCCAGATGTGACAAGGCTGATTCCTGTCAACACGGGGGAGAGCAGATTCAGGACAGGGGAATAAAAAAAAACAAACAGGAAAAACCCGAGTTGTTTGGTGGAGCTCTACCTGCAACCCTGCAGTGCTTCCTAGCACGAGGTTTCAGAGCCCGGGAAGCACCAAGCCCGGGGAGCCCCAGCCACGGGCTCCCAAGCAGCCTCAGGCCGGCTGGGCTGGGGACAGGCTGTCACTGTGCGATGCTGCAGGACAGACGGACCCCGGTTTTTCAGTCTGAGCACAAATGAAACGGGAGATCACTGAGTGGCAGGGAAGAGCAGAGTGACAGAGGCCATACCAGCAACACAGGGAAACCAGACAGTATTTCAGTAGGAGGATCTAGATCACCTGCAAGAAGTGCAGTCTTCAACCAAATGATGGAGGAAGAGGAAAGCCAGCCCAGGACTCTGGGTTGCTAAGAGGCTGGAGTGGCAAGAAAATGCCACTGTGCTAACCAGTAGGACAAAAGAAAGAAGGCTTTTCAAACCTAAATGTGGCCATTTGAGACTTCACCTAAAATGCATGACCTTTCCAGCTCCGTACAGGTTGCTTTGCTCTCACTTGCAGGACTCCAGACTTCACACAGTGATGGCTGATGAGGTTTTTCTGTTTGATTGTTGGTTGTGGGGTTTTTCTGGTGGGTGTGTGTTTTGTTTTTTTAAATCAGCCCCCTAACACAAAGCTCACTCAGAACCAGTGAAAAGCTGATGCCAGCCAACATTTATTTGAAAAAGCAAAATCAATCCAGCATCTGAGCCACTTCTTCAAAAAAAACTCTGGCTTCACAACAGGAGAGAAACTGGGTGGAAAGCAATGTACAAGATGTCAGCACCGATCTGTGATTTTCTGCGGCTGTGTTCTGTGATTTTCTGCTGGGAGCGAGGGTGGGAGGAAGTGGGGACAACAAAAAAAGGCATTTCAAGCTCCCAGAAACCCAAGATGAATTGTCTGGACATTTAGAGGCACTTTCTTCAGAGATTAGAACATTAGCCCTGGAGTTGTACATGTAATTTTAAAAAGCAGTATTCACTTTGTTCAACAGAGCGTTCCCAAAGTTTACCAGGCAGGCAAGCCTGCTTGCCAGGCACAAGCTGCAGACTGAATCTGGATCCCAAGTGCCACGCAACGGCATTTCCCTCACCTTTCCAAGCAGCAGTAACAGCGCCGAAGGCAGTCGTACCAAGCTCACTTCACATATCACAGAATCACAGAATGGTGGGGGTTGGCAGGGCCCTCTGTGGGTCACCCAGAGCAGGCTGCACAGCACCATGTCCAGGCGGGGCTGGAATATCTCCAGAGAAGGAGACTCCACAGCCTCTCTGGGCAGCCTGGGCCAGGGCTCCGTCACCCTCAGAGGGAAGAAGTTCTTCCTCATCTTCAGCTGGAGCTTCCTCTGCTTCAGTTTGTGCCCGTTGCCCCTTGTCCTGTCGCTGGGCACCACTGGAAAGAGTCTGGCCCCATCCTCCTGACACCCACTCTGCAGATATTTAGAGACATTGATAAGGTCCCCTCTCAGCCTTCTCTTCTCCAGGCTGAACAAGCCCAGCTCCCCCAGCCTCTCCTTGTAGCAGAGATGCTCCAGTCCCCTCCTCATCCTTGCAGCCCTCCGCTGGACTCTCTCCAGTAGCTCCTCACCTTTCTTGAACTGGGGAGCCCAGAACTGGACCCAGTACTGCAGATGGGGCCTCACTAGGGCAGCCTAGAAGGGAAGGAGAACCTCCCTCGTCCTGCTGGCCACACTCCTCTGAATGCACCCCAGGATCCCATTGGCTTTCTTGGCACCCAGGGCACACTGCTGGCTCATGGTCACCCTGTCATCCACCAGGACACCCAGGTCCCTCTCCACAGAGCTGCTCTCCAGCAGGTCTGTCCCAAGCCTGTACTGATGCCTGGGGTTGTTCCTCCCCAGGTGCAGGACCCTGCATTTGCCCTTGTTGAACCTCATCAGGTTCCTCTCTGCCCAACTTTCCAGCCTGCCCAGGTCACGCTGAATGGCAGCACAGCCTGCTGGTGTATCTACCACTCCTCCCAGTTTGGTGTCATCAGCAAACTTGCTGAGGGTACATATATCCCTCCCCTGAATTGCTCTTAGGAATGTACTTTACATGCTGTCTGCCACCCAAGGTGTCACAGAGTGCTGCACTAAGCAAAGTAAGTTATTAAAAGAAAACTCGGCCATCAGGTCTGCAGATCAACAGAGACCTCAGCAAGCTGCGATGTCTCTGTTTCCAACTAGAGGGAGAGCGACAAGCACTCCCCCGCCACAGCCGCCTCCGAGCAGCTACGGAGGAGCCGTGGATGTGACAAGATGAGCCGAAACTGCAGGAGACACCCGATATCCCCAGAGCAGGGGCAGCGAAGAGCAGGGAGGGCGCGGGAGAGCCCGCACGAGTTTTATTCCAGGCGGAAGAACCTCTTTCAGCAGCTCCTGCAGTCCGGCTCTGGCTGTCAAATACCATCTCAGGGTGGAGTCCCACACCGGGTGCCTGACTGCCTCTAATTGCAATCAAGCAGGTTAATACAAAAGCCAGGTTTCACAATGACACTCGGCATCGATATCGAATAACTCGGTCCTTGCGTCTCTGCCATGCGGCTCCATCGGCCGTGCTATCGACTGCTTGTGGGCTCGTGCTGCGCAGCAGGTCTGGCCCAACAAGAAAGCACTCGGGTTTGCCGGTTTATAATCAGTTCTGAGTTTAAAAACAGCCACACAAGAGGGGGGGACAGGCACACCATGTACCTCTTCACAGCACAAACCCACAGTCCAAATCATTTTCACCACCTCTTTTGCTTGGTGTAGAATAAAACTCCATATATGTTTACTGAGCAGTGTGAACACCCCAAGACCACCGCAGCCCACTGGGCAAACTGGCATCATGCAAATAATTTCCCTTCCCCGATACAAAAAGGGATTCAGTCTGTCCAGCGCCGCAGCACCGGCTGTCACAGGAGAGCTGGTAATGCCCCTCCACAGCACTCTTCCTTTTACCCTCCATAATTACCACACCGACACAGACATTTAAAACAGCCTGTTGTGATGCAATTATGAATTACATTTGCTGCTAATTAGCGGGTGGATGAGCAGCTGTAGGTGTGCTTTACTGATCTGTGTTTTAAATAACCTCATTGTTCAGTGATTGTTCACATTAGATAGCACTCACACTCCCTTGGAAAAGGACCTTCCCTTCCATTCCCAGCCCATTCCCAGCCCCAGTTGCCATGAAATGGTGCAGAGAGGACATTTTGTGCCCAAGCTGCCCTCACTGTGCAGGGAGCCTCAGCAAGGTGGATCCTCTGCGCCTCCTCTCGCTCTGCTCTACAAGGCAGAGAAGGGTCCCCAAACCGCTTCGCAACGCCAGGCAGAAACCCCTCCTTATCCGAGTCCTGCACTGGGAAACCACAAAGGAACCACAGCGCAATGCTTGGGGAAAGAAATGGGGGGAAAAAAAGGGGAACCAGACCTCAAAGGAAGGGTGAGAAGCACCAGGGAGCTGATGCCCTCGCCCACCCCGGCCCTCGTGCAGCACCAAGGCTGCTCACCTGCACGGCAAGCCTGTGTCCAAGCGACCAGCCTCTCCCGCGCCGTGGTGCCAGGCTGGAAAACCCATCTGAAGCTCACGAAAAAGGTTAAATGAAGTCATGCAGGCCTAGGTGAACCCAGCGGATTCCTCTTTAGGAGGTCAAGAGCTTTCCAATAAGCAGGTCCCTAACGTGTCCCCATGCCAAAGCACGACCTCATTCAGCCTCTCTGCAAGAACGTCCATGACGTACCCGCTTCGGCAAAGCGACCCTGACACAGGCACGGCCCCGCAGTGCCCACCCTGACACCAGCACGCCCTGCCCAACGCACTGCCCCGGCTGAGAACTCCTCCAGAATAAAACATCCACTGCCAACTTCAGCACATTGCGCCAGGCAAGCGCTTCTGCTGGAGTAGGTGGCCTGGAGCACCCAACCTGCTGTGCCCGGGACAGACCTGCAGGGCCCAGCCGGTCCGGGCACGGAGCCGTGCCCTGGCTGCCATCTCCCAGCTTCCCCACCGGAGCCTGCTGCCATCTCAGATCTTCTCTGAAACTCTTCACACATCCTCATCCTGTTCCACCAAAGCAAGCAGGTGAATCTGAGCTGTTTAAACAGCAGATTTGTTGTTGGCCCAAAATGTTTAGACTGAAATAGTCTAGGGAAACGTCACAAAATTGGCACAGCCTGGAGACACAAGGCGGCAGAAAGCTCCAGCAGTGCCAGGCAGCCAGGGACGCCGTTCTCCATCAGCACGCCCGGCCAGCTGGTCTCTCAAACCCTCCCCCTGCAGACTGCTACACACATTTCCACTCCAGTCTCGCTGTTAAAATGCAGGCGGAAAAAAGCTCTTCTCCCACCGCACCTTGTGTTAGGTGCAAACCGTTGTGCAAGAACGTGGGTGGTGTTGAGCTACCGCTGTAAAGTAGCTCATTTTCATTGAGTTCATTGAAATTCTTTCCCATTTCAGTGGAAGAAGCTGGATTCTGGCAGTCGGTTTCCAAGCTCGTCACGCCGTCAGCGAGTGGCTGTGGCGCTGCATGTGTCATCTGCTCCCAAAGCTTTCGTCAGGCTTGGGGCTGCCATTCCTGTTAAAGATGGTAGAACTTTCACTTCTACCACTGCTCTCAGTGGGTCAAACCAGCAGAGCCAGGATCCATGGGGTCAATTAAAAATGCCACACATGTTCACACCATTGCCAGGCACACAGGACACTCACAACAGCAAGCAGCCACCTACCCGACCTTTAGGAACTGGCAGCATAGAAATGCAATGGTTTAATGGTCACACCATGGTCCAAGAGAGGAAAAGCCATCATGTCAACACGTACAGCTAACCCCCATCTTCACAGATGAAGCCCCAGAACGTCCTTTCACACAGCAATGGACTAGAAAAAAGGCACAGTAGAGACCTCAGGTACCAACACGACTAACCAAAAAGCATTTCTTTCATAAAGGATCATCCCTCACGGGGAAGGTACTTGCAACAGTACACGAGATAGTGGCACCTCTGATGCACAGCATTAGAAAAAATTAAACCCAAGGTGCATCTAGTGTAGGTCATCGCAGAATTAGTCCCGGTGAATTTTTAAACCATTTTAACTCAGGCCACACATCATCAAAAGCCAGCACGGCTATGGAGAAGTTCTATTTTGCTTTTAACTGGCACACCATTACATAAGCCAAAAATCACTTCAAGATCCGAGTTAGAGACCCTAACAAAGCATGACCGAAGGCTGTGAAGAAATCAAAGAACTGCATCCCAGATGCTGACAATCCATATTGTATTGCTATATGCCCGGGAGGGAAACTATTGATTTCCAGGGTTCTCAAAGAAAACTGCCCAATCCTTTAAGGATGCAGGGTGAGTGAGCCCCAGGACAGGACTGCAGACTGAAGTTGTGAGGAAAAGACTGAGAACATGCTGCTTTTCTCCCCGAAATCTCTCTGCAGGCGTCCCGGGGTTGGTGGAGCAGACTTCGGCTCCAAAAGAAGATGCAGCTCGCCACTGCCCGCGCTACAAGAGGCTGTTTACCCCAGCGCTCTTCAGATCTGTCAAACTGTATCTTCATTAAGAGACATCCTCACAAAAGAAACAAGAAAGGAGCAGTATTTTGCTTTGTAACAGGACCCGCATAGCGTGTAAATCATGAGCCTGCGCCAGATTCTTTCCATCTGCAAACCCCAGTTCACCCAGAACCTGATCCATCTCTTATCGCAGTAGTTACTACAGGATTTCCACAAATCCCCAGAGTTTCTGTTCGCAAGGAGCTCACCGGGCATTTCTGTCTCACAGTCATAGCCTCGAGGCTCACAACCAGACAGAACTGCAGCAGCCAGGCTTCACTACACCAAGAGGCAATGAAAAACGCTCAGCTGAGAGTTAAAACCCACCCCGACAAATTAGGCACTTCAACGCCAGGCAGCAGCTCTGCACGCTTTCGCTTCATCACCTCCACTGTCCCAGGTTACACAGGCACCCGACACTCTGCTCTCGCAAGCCCCAGAGGTGCAGCAGGTACTTCTGCTGAGGACGTGGCTGCTCATCACACACCGGGCAGCCCGGTACCTCCAGAAGGATGTTTTACACTGCAGCGGGACCGACTGCCTCGCAACACCGAGCCTGCGCGGGATCCTCACGCTGCGGGACCGCAACAAACCCTCCCGTTGCCAAAACAGTGCTGATGCACAGGCTGGAGAAGAATACAGCTCCCTGGTTTTCAGCTTTATTGTGCCGGGCAGAGCAGTTTAGAGTCCAAAAAGCTTTCAAGCAAACAGCTACAACTCAAAAAGCAAACAGACTCTCTTGAGGGAAATACTGTTAAGGTTAAAGTATCAAAAAAGCACTTTAGGTAAATGTTTCTAGCCTCCTACAACAGCTTTACAAATTCCGTGTACATTTCCTGAACCGTCCAGGGAAGATGTGAATCCTGACCTTAAAGCAATGAAAAACTGGTCACAAAACAGTCTCCAGTAGTCCCAGCCCTCGGCTTCCCCGTCTTTTGCACATTTCTAACCACCATAATCTTCACAAGACTTTTCTTTTCAACAGCATCCTGCCAAAGTTAACTCCAGAACCATCTCTTCAAGTTCACAGTTTATTCAGCGGACACTATGCAAGCTGTGCCATGAATAAAGACTTCAGATAGCAAACGACCATTCGTGGAAACATCAGGTCTGCTGGCCTCCAGTCTCCGGCAAAGGACAATGTCATTACACCAAAGGAGCCCTCTCTCCTCAAAACTATCACCGTCTCTGGTGCTTGACAGGAGAAAGAGCCCAAGACCGAACAGGCCAGTTTCTCACAGCACACAAATCCAAGGAGAAGATGCTGTTAATCTCCACTGACAGTACGATGAAGACTGAAGTTTTAGTTCTCCCTTCCACTCTCTCAATACCACTTATTTTTAGCAGCTCTTGAACAAGACTAGCTGGATTGAACCTGGGGTGGGGAAGAGAGCATCACTGGTTTAACCTGAGCCCTAAAAATACTTGGTAGGTTCAAAGTTATAAAAGTGAAAAAGAATGAAAAAAAAATAATCTGTATCTCAGGGAGCTCTCCATGTGCAGCTGTCAAGTGTTTCTCTAAAAATCAGAGAATTCCACTGTACAGATGAGAGTCAGCGCCTCAGCCCAGAGAGCTGACAGCGAGTCGGGAGGAGATAAAAGGGAACGGCAGGATGGGTGAAGTCTCCTCTTACAGCCCGTGCGCCGCGGTCCCAGCGCCGGGAACAGCACCGAAGACCTGGAGATAAGGCTGAGCTACACAGAGCCGGCCGGACTCAGCGCCGCTTCCAGGACTTGGGGAGAGGTTGTGTTACCGAGACACCTCGCAGAGCAGAGAGGAAACAAGCCGGAAGGTGACTGCCAAGCCCCTTCTCCCCCCAAAACTACTACCGCTGCCCCAAAAAGCTGGGTGTCACCCCGCACAAGGAGGCAGTTCTGGGGAGCTCTGGTGCGGGCAGACTATCAGGGCTGGCTCCTGCCCGACTCCCGGTGAATTCTACCGCTGTCCAAGCGCCTTCAAAGCTCGTGTCCCGGAACCGACCATGCAAGACGGCCGCTATCCCTAAAAACCACAGCTCGGAGCCTGTCCCGAAGATCAGCAGAACATGTTGCACAGCGACTGCGTGTGACATGAGTAAGGGAAAGGAAGGAAACGGAGTTATTTCTCTGGTTTCTCTTCCCAGCTCCCGACCAGGGTGCAGGTTACACAAGCCCCGCATTCCACTGCTCCCGACTCCTCTGTTTCACCTGCAGTCCTGCCCTGCCGCAGCCCCAAAGTTTCCTCCGTCTCCCTTGCCCTCCATTACTCACCAAAAGCAGCTGGATTTACCGGTCTCGAGAAGTGCGGCTGCCCCATCAGATTCTTTTCTAAGCAGCTCTCCGGGAGGAGAGGCGGGAGGAGGAGTGGGGGGGGGAAAAAAGTCTACCCTGAGAGCACTTTAGTCCTTTAAAATGATAAATCCACGCTTCGGACCGGGAAAGAGCCTGGCGCGCGAGGTGGCTGCCAACTCTCAGACAACGGCGCGGGTGCCCGACGGTTCAGCGCAGGTCCTGTTCTCCCCGTACCCCACGGCCGGGCACTTAATTCTCATAAATCGGCGTCCATGCCAGCTCGCTTCACGCAGGAATGCCTGTCATTCCAGAGCCGAGCTGGCTAGGGCCGAAGCTCAGGAAGGGGAGGAGACAGCCAGCCACGCTCCAGCCACTTAGCTGCATAATCCAAATCATCAACACCCCTCGCTCCTTCCTCGCATCAAGTTTAGCAAGAAGAGAGAAAACCTGGGAGCGAGGAGAGAGGGAGACCGGGGTGTTCTGCTCGAGGAAGGGCTTGGAGAAACCACACGCGCCAATGCACGGAGTGGTTTCACCTCCCAAACGGGATCAAGGAGGTAAGGGTACCTGAGCCTGCAAAATACAAACCCCGGCGGTGATGAATGAGAGAGCGTGGTTCTCTAACTGCTGTAGGAGCTGAGCTCACCGGAGAGCAAAGGGAATTTCAAAAGGAGTGACGGAGCTGATATGCATCTAGCCAGATGTATAATAAAAATACAATTTCACAGCAACACCTCTCTCCGCTAAAATTACCAGGAAGAGGTAGGAGCACGGAGTGTGTCTTCTCGTTTAATTTAAATTTAACAAGGGAAAATTTAAATTTAAAAAATAAACTCTTACTTTCCTTGTTATTTCGTGTATCACATCTTGATGGTTAAGGTAACAAATACCCCCCTCAACATCTGCATCACAATAAGAAAGATCTCCAAAGTTCAAATAGGTCCACTTGCATTCTTTAGCTTTTCATCAAAATTTGTGGTAGGACTTCAGTGAACCTACAGGTCTTTCCCAGCCCCCGTACACCGCACCACAGAGGAGTGCGAAAGCCTTTAAACATCCAGAAGCTTAACTCAGGGGAAAAGGTAAAACAGTTTTCAAAAACACACCGGAATTTGCTGCCTCATCACACCAGTGGCTAACCAGGAACTCGAACCCATCTGACACATCCAGGTTTGTTCACTCTCGGAAGCGCCGTAGGAAAAAGCCGGTTTAAGCACACCAGGATTTGCTGCAGCCCTGGCGGTCCCCGTCCTTGTCAGGCCCGCAGCTGCAGCGCTTCCCCAGCGCTGAGCGTCACTCAGGCAGCCAGGAAGGGCTCAGGACAAGCTCACTACTGCGGCAGTCCCAACAGTAAAAACCTTCTATTCTGGGAAACAACAAAGTCCAAGATTGTCAATTCGGGCCAGCGTAGCTGGGAACAGTCAGTCAGAACAGACACCCAGAGCGAATGGCCGAGGTCGCCGTTCACAGCCGCGTGTCGCAGGGGGAGGCAGTTTCGCAGCCAGAAAAGGGAAGGGGGTCGTTCTGAAGTCTAACAAAACTCCACCCCAGCCACAAACACACCTGGAAGACGTCGATGCTCTTGGTTCCTCCACTAACACACTGGACATGCCATCGGGACAACTTGCAAGACCCACTCCTCCCTCCCGAAGCACAGCTGTAAAAACCCAGGAGGGAGCAGGACGTCTCTGCACCTTCTCCACCAGCACCCCCGAACCCCTGCCCGCCGTCCCCACGGACAGCCAGAGCAGGTGGAGGAGCCAGGGGTCAGCAGGCACGTGGGGGTGGAGGAGCAAATAGCACTCTCCTCCCTCGCGCAGAACATACGGACGTTCCTGGAAGTGTTGCTCTTCTCAGCCTCCCACCACCAGACATCTCTGCTCGGAAGAGGAGCCTGCGTTTCGGTCTGGTCAGCCGCAGCAGTCAGCCTTCCAAGCACTTTTGATTTTCATTGTGGGCAATTAACATACTGATTCACAGGCATGCTCCAACCTCATTTCAGGCTCTTTGCTTTGAAACAAAGAAAAAGCCATTTTAAAGCCATTCAAATACACTGCCATCTGGCAAAGACCCACAAAGTTCGGAGATAGAGGCTGGAAGACTTCTCCAAGTCTGTAAATCAGCTGTCCAGCTTGGAAGGAGGTCTGGAAAAAATATCCCTGCATCTGGGAATGCTACAGAATGCTAAATGCTGCATCTAGACTTGCCTGACTTCAAGGAGATTAAAGCCATTGCATTTGATATTGCATTTACTGTGAATTCAGCGTGCACAAAGCTCTGCTGCAGAACAGATGACACATGGCAGGTTGTTAAAGCACAGCAGCGCAAGCACATGCCTGACCCCTCATTTCTACATTAGTAAAACATGAAACGTTAGCTTAAATTTCAGTAAGAGAGATTTAAACTAATGCATTTAAATGCCCAGCGGCTGCAGCCCAAGAGCACACGCGGCAGTTCCTCAGGCTCCGGCGCCGCGCAGCAACTCACTCCCTAGGCTGCGAGAACACAATCCTGCAATAAAGCACTTTCACCCTCCCGTGTCGTTGATCAGACCTCACGAACTATCGTGCAGAGAATAACAAGACCGTTTGGCAAAGGCACTCGGAATGAAGTTTGTACCAGAAGCATTAATATTCGCTTCCCAAACACAGGGCTGTGGTGCTCAAGGAGCAGAGAGGTACAAGTCTGCGTTTTAAATCGCACCTGGGTTTGGACTTCAAACATCCTTCAGGAGTTTTCATCAGCCACAACTCTCTCCTCTTTGGGGTAGAAAGAACAAAAACCCCACCAGAAGAATGATGACAAAAGGTAGAGAACAGCAGAAATCCGAACCAAAAGTAGCACCAACATTGTTATTTTCCAGGTGGACTCCTGGCCAGAAAAAGCTGCCGGCCCATCCTTCGCTTCCAGCTCTGGAAAGAAAGGTGCAAATTCTGCACCAGCAGACACAGCGCAAAAAAATGCTCCTGTGTCAACTCAGCCCGCGGGCAGAGCAGAGCGTAAGAGTGGCCACACTTACCATGCTCTTAAGTAACCCCTCGTGCTTTCTTTTTCACAGCTGGGAAAAAAATATGGGACAAAGCAACCTGCCCCAGTTCCCTGCCAGCAGCATGTGGAGAGCACAGAGTACCAACGCTCCCTAGAGTGCCGAGTCCAGTGCTGGGCTCCCCAGTTCAAGAAAGATGAGGAGCTACTGGAGAGAGCCCAGCGGAGGGCTACGAGGATGACGAGGGCACTGGAGCATCTCTCCTACGAGGAGAGGCTGAGGGAGCTGGGCTTGTTCAGCCTGGAGAAGAGAAGGCTGAGAGGGGACCTTAGAAATGCCTCTAAATATCTGCAGGGTGGGGGTCAGGAGGACGGGGCCAGACTCTTTGCAGTGGTGCCCAGCGACAGGACAAGGGGCAACAGGCACAAACTGAAGCAGAGGAAGCTCCAGCTGAACCCGAGGAAGAACTTCTTCCCTCTGAGGGTGACGGAGCCCTGGCCCAGGCTGCCCAGAGGAGCTGTGGAGTCTCCTTCTCTGGAGATATTCCAGCCCCCCTGGACGCGGTGCTGTGCAGCCTGCTCTGGGTGACCCTGCTTGGGCAGGGGGTTGGGCTGGGTGCCCCACAGAGGGCCCTGCCAACCCCGACCATTCTGTGATTCTGCGATTCCCGGGTTTAGCACACCGTGTAGTGAGGTTGCTTCAGCTCTACCAACAGCAGCGAAACAAAACCTCAGCCCACATCCAACTGCATATCTAGGAGGAAGGAAAACCCCATTTCAAGCAAGGACAAGTAACAAATGTCCAAAACTCCCATAACAACGCGGAAGGGCCATCTGACTTAGCTGCGCAGCAACCAGAAGAAACCAGAGCAAAGCCTTTACTCCTCGGGGACAGGTGAAGACCTTCACGAGAAGGAAGAGCTTGAAATAGCAAACAGCTTTCTACTGGAAAGCAAAAACGGATATGGCTGACAGTCCCTTCAACATTTTCTTCTAAAAATGTAGTAACCAAGAAACCCCAGTTACAGGAAAATTTTACAGGAGAGTCAGATGGCTAACACAAAACAAGACGACCGGTTCCAGGCAGTAAACGCCCAAGAAGTGGGTACATCACTTTCCTCTGAAGTTTCATTTCTTCTCCATCCAGACCAGCATCCCATTAAAAACCCGGCATTCACGTGTTAATAGTGTGTTTATATACCTTGTAAAAGGAACTCTTCTGGATTGTTTCACTTTAAAATCTAATGAAACCCATAATGAGCACAAATATTAGCTCCTCTAATAAAGACACTGTTGTTCACATTTCAGTTCACACCAACGTGAAACACCGCATTCATCTGCAGTGACTCAGACATTTATGTTCCATGATTCAGCCACAGGAACATTAAAAAGGACTCTTGCATTATCCCATCCACGCAGACGGAGCTGTCTATTTAGAACCAGTGATACTGGGCGTTTTCCTTTAGAGCTCATCAGCAGGAGTCAGCAGGAGGGACAGGATGGTTAAGGCTCTTTCCTTGCCGGAGATGCACCCACCTCACATACTAACGCAGGCCCATGGTACCACCTTACCAGGAGGGCTGGCAGGGAGAAGAAAAAGTGGCAGCACCATGACTCTGGATGCGCCTCACCACGACGTGTTTGCTAGCAATCCTCAGCAGCTTTGGCAGAACAAGGAAAATATGAAAATATATATCATATACACATAACAGCTCTGGCTACCTACAAGGATGACCACTTCTGCGCTGTGCTCCGAAAAAGAGCGTGTGGAGGAATTAACTACGCCAGCAGACCAAGGCGAAGCAAGCGGGTAGGAAGCCAGGCAGGCAGTCCGAAAGGTCACGAGCCAACACGACGTGACGCTCTTCCTTTCTCCTCACATGGTACTAAAAGTCAGCCTGATACCCGGTGTGGAAATGGAAAATGGTTTATTTATAAGCCAGCTGGCATCGCATTGTTTAGGTTCTGTATACTTTGATCAAAGGGCGCTGGTTCGGATGAGGCAGAGAAGTGAGGTAACCGCTCCTAAACCACATGATTTCCTCCGTGCTTCCTGCGACATTTCCAAGAGGGAAACTCCTATTTCCCAGAGCATTCCAATCCCCTTGTCCCCACCAATTAGTCAGCAGGGCGATAGCAGCTGCTCGATCTCAAAGCAAGGGGCAGCGGACCCAGCACACCAGGCACTGCCTTGGTGCCACCACGTACGTGCTGGTGGTGGGGAAGGTGAGCAACCCCTGTCCTGCAGCAGCCCAGATGTTGAGCGGGATGGGGCACAGCTGGAGGAACAGCACTGCTCTGGGCTCAGCAGCAGCCTCTGCCAACAAGCTGACAGCATGTTCAGCCTCACATTTAGGAAGGGAAAACAAAGCTAAGGACACCCTCCTGGAAAGCCTCGTGATCGCAGCGGGCGGCTGGAACACAAGCAATTGCTTAATTGTCACCAGGACCGGGCTGAAGATGGTGTAGTAGGTCTTGGGGCCAAGAGGAGCTTAAGGCCACAATATCCCCCAGCCTTGTTTTTCAGTGGAGAACGCACAGCTTTCAATGAGAGCACATTTCAGCCAGTACTGGAAAGGTATCACCTTCAATGCCTCCTCACCATTCACTAATTACAACACACACTAAATATTGTCTTGTTTACCTGCGAGGGAATGCTAAGGAATGTAATCCTGACAAAATTAAAGATCCAGTCACATCTTGGCTAACTTGATCACCGCGGTGATTCATGGCTATGTCATCTTGAGGCAAGGGAACCTCCAAAGCTGACAAACTACTTTTCAGAGCACCTTGAAGCAGCATTAAAAGAAACACTGGTCAGAAGCCAAAGGAAGCACAGATATAGGACACACTCCAGCAAAGCATCAGGCATCAGCAAAGCATCAGCATACTCCCAACAGTGAAGCACTCGGAGGCAGGATACCCATCTGCCACTTCCAGCTATATTATTAGGAAGACATCAAGCAAAAACACAGAGAAGAAAATTACATTAATTATTCCATTGTTTAGGGGAGAAACAGGCACGGCATTTAGCTTAAGTATTTTTTAACCCTCTCCCGCAGCAAAAATTAAGATACTCAGAGAAGAACCTGTAAATTGACATCACCTAAGGCTTCCCACTGCAAAACATCGGAGATAAAGAATGACAAAACTAACAGAGCTTCAGCACGAATCAAATATAAATTCCTCTCCTTTCAAACCATTACTCAGCACATGCTTTTAGGTCTGGCACAGCACAAGTGTATGGTGCTCTTCCTACACGAGCGGCTGCACTACAGACATGCTAGCCCCCGTGTTCACTACCTTGCTGGCCAAGCTGAACCCTCACGGGGCTTTACAGCTTTATATAGAGATTATTCAAGATAACCGAGGCCTTTGGCACTGAGATAAGTCTATCTATGCCACCTATAAAACTGATGGGACAAACTCTGTTAAGCGCTACACCGGAGACTGCAAATTAACAGCAAGAATAGCAGGAAATATTAAACCTCTAAAATGAGATTAAATTGAAATTAACCCTCAGAGGTAGCACTATATTTAACTCTAAAGCTAGTCTGCAATGCGTAGGTCAAGGTCCACAGGCCAGTGCCCCTGCTCCGATTCATGAAAAGATTCACGATCCCAAATTTCTCTTCCTACCGCTAATCCTTCAAGATGACAAACTATGTCTTAAGCTGAAAGCTTCCCTGCCCACATGCCAGCTGAAAAGAAAGGCAGCAAGATATCTCTGCAAAAGTCTGTTTCTTCTTTTTAACATCTCACAAAAATCTCAGCAAGCGCACTTGCTCTTCATATCCGAAGGTGAAACCACAGCAAAACATTTTAGTGTTTCCTCTGCCACCCCAAAGCGCTCGTTGCAGGCCCACCACACCAGCAAGCCCAATTGCTTCTTGACACCTAGAGCTCCTCACGCCACAGTTACGTTTTTTCCAAATTACTGCACAAAGCCAACCAGTGCCAGGGCGTCCTCCCATCCTTCACTCCCTTGGCTCTGCCCAGGGACACTTACAAACGCGCCTTGGTTCAGCTTTTGGGGAACACCCAACTTCCCCACCGCACCTGCTCTGCTTTGGTTATTGACTAGCCCAGGAACTCCTTATTAAAATGCAAGGCAAGTTTGGCACACAATCTCAGCTTCTGATCATCCCAAGCAGATACATTTGGAAGAGAAACCCAAATTCCTTGCCACAGTTCAGAAATTAAAAGAAACGGCAGACAGATTTGGCTTAAGGCCCTTAAATCCGTCAAGAAAAACACTTTTTGCACCCATGCCACTGAAAACTCAGATAAAATATGAAGTTTTAAGCTACAACTTTAGATGCACACACAAACATGAGGTTTAAAAGCTTCCTTTCAAGCACACTGTGTTTTTACAAGCCATTTCTGCCGGAGTGAATCTTACAGGTAATTACAGGTTGGACCTCCGTCTATTGCATAAATACGCCTTTTGAAACAACGTCGATAAATATTTGTCCAATACGAGTAGACAACTCTAAGAGGAACCATTCCAGTTTATCAACTTTGTGATTCATGTTGATACAAGCTTTATTCTCTATTTAAGGAACAAGATAATGCTCAGGAAGCTCATCTGGCCAAATATGTTTCATAGATCTACCGTGGACCACCCTCAACAGTGGCACATCCAGACCACGGGTCACACCCCACCAAGAGCCATTAGCAAGACAGTGAGCCAACCTCAACTCTCCAAATATTTACTATTGCTCAGCCACCAAGGTGTCTCCAAGCAGCAGCGAGGCTTAAGACTGAAACATCCCGGGTAAAAGATTGCTGCTAGCGTGCTTAAAGCCATGCTCGGTTTTGTGTCGCGAATCATCCCTTTCCTCACCCGTTTTGAACTGGCTTGGCGGGGAGAGAATTGTGGAGGCCCAAAGGAGCTGAAACCAAAACATGAGCTCCCTAAGTCGCTTCGTCTCCCCCTGAAACCCCAGCCCCTGCCCTGATGCTCCTCTGTTTTCTGCCCGTACCCAGAGCTCCTGTGAAAAGACGTCGGCGGCAGCCACGAGCACGAAGCGCCATCGCAGCACAAGGCACAACAAGCAGACGTGACAACTGCAAACGGGCAGCTTACGTCCCAAGCCCTCCACAGAGCAGGTCCCCAGAACCAAACGCTGTTTACGCATCGCGTTGCCTCACACAAGCTGCAGACACAATGCCACGGCACTTGTTTACAGCGTCAAGGCTATTTCGTATAATTAAAGGAAATGTCAAGAGATGAGATAACACCAGCAGTTCGGGAGGTACAGCGAGGCGTAACCTTGCAAGAAGCCACTGCTCCCACAGTTGCTCCCCCTCTTGCAGATGCGACCCTTCACACATTCCCAGAATCCCCATTTCACATCATTTCACACAATTCTCTTGCTCCTGCATTTGTAGAGCACCAGCAGTGACCTTGTTTAGGAGCAAGCAGCACCATACCAAAACAGCAGCCAAAACCCCTTTTGGAGACTACCAAACAACGCTCCCATCTACTCACACTTGGCATGGCTGCAGCCTCGGAGCACTGCTGCAGGCACCGCGGCCGAGAGAAGACGTCGTTAGATCGAACCAGGACTGTTCTGGCCAGTGAGATGCTCGACTGGAGCCCAGCACGACCACTGCAGTCCATCAGGACTGGCCTTGAAGCAGCCAGCTCCAACGTCAACAGCCGCCGGCTTGTAACAGCCATGAGCTCTGCGAGGGCAAGCTACTCAAATATTTACCTACCTTCTCAGACAAATTTTGCAGCTTAAGAGTTATAGCACACTGCTATTTCAAGTCTGTAAGCTAACAAGCTTACAGCCGACGCAGGAAGGCTTGTGTGAGCTGTAGCCCTACCCTCACCTGCAATGCAGACAACCCCCGAGTCAGTGGGCTACACAGAGCAGCGTGGCCCCCACGGCAGCCTCTGTGAGCCTCACACCTGTGTTACAGAATCACAGAATGGTCGAGGCTGGCAGGGCCCTCTGTGGGTCCCCCAGCCCAACCCCCTGCCCAAGCAGGGTCACCCACAGCAGGCTGCACAGCACCGCGTCCAGCCGGGGCTGGAATATCTCCAGAGAAGGAGACTCCACAGCCCCTCTAGGCAGCCTGGGCCAGGGCTCCGTCACCCTCAGAGGGAAGAAGTTCTTCCTCGGGTTCAGCTGGAGCTTCCTCTGCTTCAGTTTGTGCCCGTTGCCCCTTGTCCTGTCACTGGGCACCACTGGAAAGAGTCTGGCCTGTGTTAAACATCTTGAGATGAGGGCTCAGATCAGAGAATCACGTGGCAGAGATTAGGTAGCCATGGAGCTCCACGCTCCATCCCATGGCTCCATGAGGTTACAACGCACTTCCCAGGGCTCAAAGCAGTCAACGTAGCTGCTTAGGGAGAAAGATCTTACAAGCATCAGTACAAGCTCCCCACCACAGCATCTACTACAGAGGTCCCACCTCAAGACCCACAGCCTGCAAGACCGAGCACAGCACCAAAC
Organism: Opisthocomus hoazin; assembly: GCF_030867145.1. Taxonomy (NCBI): domain Eukaryota; kingdom Metazoa; phylum Chordata; class Aves; order Opisthocomiformes; family Opisthocomidae; genus Opisthocomus; species Opisthocomus hoazin. The sequence continues at coordinate 4,909,164 of NC_134430.1, read as the reverse complement.
CTCATGTTCAGGGGTTTACAACTTGCAGGAAGAACAAGCAAGAACATTCTTTAAAGGGTCTAAAGAGAAGCCACTGTGAAAACCAAGGACATCTGGATCAGCTTCACAGGGGTCTGTGCCTCCTTCTTCAAGCAGTTGTCATAGCAAGAATACATTAGAGTGAGCATTTGAATTGGTGCACAAAATTTAGGGTGTGTAAACAGAAACACTAAAGTATTTCTCCACACACTTCAGGTTTGAAATCAGGAGTTTGTTCTTGTGCTGGATTCCCATCTCCAGAAGCCTTGCTGTAAGAATGCCATCCCAGGGCTTCCCCCAAACTCCCCGAAACCACAGGCTACAGCACCTAAATCCATCAGCTTCTCCACAGCAGGGCACTGAAACTGAAAGCCCAGCTGGCCTGAAGTCCTCGGTGGCCCTTGGCTAGGCCAGCCCACCTCTCTCCCTGCCCTCTTCGAGGCAGCCCGGACACATGAGTCATTAGCAACACTGAAGGCCATTCCTGATGTACGGCAGCTCCTCGGAGCTTCCAAAGCACTTCTCACCTTCATAATGGGTGTAGGAAAGAAAAAAAACCCACAACACCCCCACTAAAAAATGCAGTTCTTAACAAGAGTCCGATCAGCCTTGGAAAACAAAGAAAAGAATTAAAACTTGGAAACTAAAAGCTGACTGACCCTTTAATGGAACTTTCCCATATTTATGGAAGTTTCTGGTTTGGCACAAAAACCTCTGCTCATTTAGCGAGTGTTGTAGAAATCACTTCTATACTCCAGTGATGCTGAAAGAGAGGGGCCTGGTTTATTGGTTTATTGTCAACTGAACCTCTGGCTACAGAGTAGAAGAAAAAAAAATAGTGTTTTCCCAGACTTTGAAACTCAAATTCTAATTCTCACCAGGGGGTAGATCTTCACCTCTCGCACGACACGCAGCAGTCTGATTTCCATCCGTTACAGCAGAACCGTAAGTCGCTACATTTTGCCCTGCTGCAGCCAAGGACGTAACCGGACCCAGCAGTGACAACGCCGTTGTTCCAGCTCACAAGAAACCCAGCACAAAAGCCAGGCCAGTAAACCTTGGAGGTCTGTGGGCCCAAGAGGAAAGCAATCCCGTCTATAATGAACGTTGGCAAGGGACTGAACGTGCTTTGGGCTTTTCTTTCTCCTCCCTACTCGATCATTTGGTTCTGGTGTTTTCCTGACGTTGGTTACCTTGCAATTTATCAGAAAGCTTCAAACCAAACTCAAGATAATCCCTTTAACAACCCCACCAGTTACTTTTGTTTAGAACAATTGCTACAGGCTATCACGGATGCAAAATGAGGCTTTCAAACCAGAACTGCTTATACTCTGCAAATATGATGGCCCGGGAGCGGTCTCCAGCACAGGAACTCACCCCACTGCAGATCCTCCATGCCAGGAAGGCATGACGCAGGGAAGTCTCCTTTTATACTTGCCCTTGTCCTGCAGTTCTTTTCCTAAACATTTATTTAGGGATGGGCTCCAGGGATCTTTTCTGTGGAGGAGTGAATGGCTTCACAAGGCAACAGGGTGCTCATTATTAAACTCATTTTTTCCAAAAATATCCAGCACCACCGGAAAACAGTGCCCCAGACACCACTTCCCAAAATTAGCTCTAGGAAGACTGATCAATACCGAACAGGAGAATAAGAAAAAGCCCTGAACAGATAGGGAGTGTCGAGGGTGCCAGACTGACTAGAATAATCCCATTATAGAGTTATCCAGAGCAAGCAGTTTGCTCAATGGCTGCGAGATAACAGGATTAACTTCATGTTCAACATCATTTCAGCCTCCTAATTGCAGAATCACTCCTAAGGCCCTAATGTCACTGATTCAACAGGGGATTCCCATCAACCCCCCCACCAGCCCCAGCTTTGAACACCCATTCATTAGCGTCAGCATCTTAAGTTAATTACTTTGAGAGATGTTCCTTTCCTCCCCAAAGCAAAATGTAACTTAACCCCTGCGCCGCACGATGCTCCAGCAAAACAAACTCCTGCTTTTCCTCCAGGAAGGGACAGCGTTTACTTTCCCAATCACCACCACCATCTCCAAGATTTCATGTTAAGATCAAAGGGGAGAGGCAGTTTTTTCAACATTTTGGTTGAATTTGAACACAAGTCATCACAGAATGTTTGGGGTTGGAAGGAAACTGTGGGTCACCCAGCCCAACCCCCTGCCCAAGCAGGGTCACCCAGAGCAGGCTGCACAGCACCGCGTCCAGGCGGGGCTGGAATATCTCCAGAGAAGGAGACTCCACAGCCCCTCTGGGCAGCCTGGGCCAGGGCTCCGTCACCCTCAGAGGGAAGAAGTTCTTCCTCGGGTTCAGCTGGAGCTTCCTCTGCTCCAGTTTGTGCCCGTTGCCCCTTGTCCTGTCACTGGGCACCACTGAACAGAGTCTGGCCCCGTCCTCCTGACCCCCACCCTGCAGATATTTATCGGCATTTCTAAGGTCCCCTCTCAGCCTTCTCTTCTCCAGGCTGAACAAGCCCAGCTCCCTCAGCCTTTCCTTGTAGCAGAGATGCTCCAGTCCCCTCCTCATCCTCATAGCCCTCCACTGGACTCTCTCCAGTAGCTCCTCATCTTTCTTGAACTGGGGAGCCCAGAACTGGACACAGCACTGCAGATGGGGCCTCACCAGGGCAGAGCAGAGGGGAAGGAGAACCTCCATTGACCGGCTGGCCACACTCCTCTGAATGCACCCCAGGATCCCATTGGCCTTCTTGGCACCCAGGGCACGCTGCTGGCTCATGGTCACCCTGTCGTCCCCCAGCACTCCCAGTCCCTCTCCGCAGAGCTGCTCTCCAGCAGGTCCACCCCAAGCCTGTACTGGTGCCTGGGGTTGTTCCTCCCCAGGTGCAGGACCCTGCCCTTGCCCTGGTTGAACTTCAGGTGAACTTAAGGCTGCGCCGTTACAGGTTGACTCCTCCCCCCCCCCATAAAAAGAGGGGGAGCCCCGGGGCAGCTCTCGCAGCAAAGCACCATGGCCCAGCCCCAGGCCTCCCCCGCTTCACTCCCCCCCCCCGCCCGGCGCCCGCCCGCCCCCTGGCGGCCGCAGCGCAGAGCCGCACCCCCCGCTCCCCGCGACACGGAGGTCGGGACAGAACCCGCGGCCTCCGGCCGGGCCAGCACTGGGACCCGCCCGCCACCCGCCGCCGCGGAGACCCCTCCAGCGACCACGCCGCCAGCTCGCAGCGAACTGCCCGTCCACCGGCGAGGAAAGGGGGTCTCCGGGCCGCAAGGGAAGGCTCCGGCCAAAGGAAGCCGTTACCGCCGCGCTGCCACACCGCGCGAAGCTTCACCCTCCAGACAGCCTTAGACGCGCTCTCAGGCACCAGGATCCATCACAGATTCCGAGTCCGCAAAGCTCAGCCCAAACAGAACAGCCCGAGTACCAACAGGCTACACCGACCAGTAGTAAGTGGGATTTACTCACTCCATTAACGCACAAGGGAATACAACTTTACCATAACCCAGCTGGGAAGTCCTTCAGAAATCTTAAAATCCACGCTCCACAAAGCAAGACAAAACCCGGCTGGGTTGCGAAGCAGCATTCTTGTGACCACATCGTGGTTATCGCTCATCCCATCCCAGCCGGGTTGGTCCAACCTGTCAAAGAGCCGCAGCACATCTCTGGTTTCTGGTCGCACTCAAGTGTTTTAGGAGACAAAAGACACCTTCAGAAATCAGAGCCAGGCTCCTTTTCAAGACAAATGAGTAAGAAACAGATAAAGCCGTGACGTCAGCGGTGACAACATGCAACTGTTAGCGACGGACTGCAGAGCAGCGCCAGCCCTGCCACCCAGCCCTGCCACTGGCAGCTTCGTCCAGCCCACGGCTCAGCGAACACTGCTTGCAACTCACACGGGCAGCAATATTAACGAAAGCACTTTGTATTTTGTTGTTAAAAAAGTCAGGTTTGCTGTTCAGCCTGGCTGCATTGCTGCTGCATGAACTAAGAAAAACAGTAATAACTAAAATCGCTTCATTTCTACTAAACCCACTTACCTCCGGTTCCAGGCAGGCTCCTCTTCTGCCCCCAGCCCCAATAAAAACAGCTACTAAAATCCCTTGACAGAATTTACCGGCAGAAGTGTTCCGGAGAGCAAGGTGAATTTAAGGTCCAAGCAGTTGAAAATGAAAACTAGAAACTCTGCAATCTGACCCTCCTGCTCCATGCCCTACTTACGGAGCCACAGTCACGCCGCACTCGCTGTTTTACAGGGAGTCGACCTGAATTATCCGGAGATTCATTACATGTCCTACCAGGTCTTATCTCTTAACACAAGGAGTAAGATTGTTCGATTCAATCGCCAGGCACTTCAGTGGATAGAGCATTTCTCACTCCACATCAGCCTTTGCTACCACCTTGCTCCAGCCAGCCTGGTGGCCACAGCATCTCACTCCCAGCACATCCACAGCTTGGCCACTAAACCACAAAACCAGCAAAATGAACCTCTGCTTTCCTCCAGGCAGACGCATCTGTACAAACCACATGGCCATTTACTACAACACCTTCACAAGTCACTTGAAACGGGGTGCCAGGGAATGACAAGGTCTCTGCCAGGTCAGCCAATCATCTCTGCAAAACACTTGGCTGGCCGATCAGGAAGGAAAGGCACCAAGAGTTCAGACACCTATTCAAATCATAAGGGGCTTGGTCACAGGGAAATTATTGGGTATTTATGTTCTTAAATGCCACACCAAGGTGGATAGCTGATCTGCATCACCTGCAAATAGAGCAGGCAGAACAGCCCTTCAGCATCCCATCAGCTGCCCCAAGCACCCTGACAGCACCTGGCACATGAATTGCACTGAGAACTGGAACTCCCTTGCAAATTTAAGAACAAAAGGCCGTCGGGATAAAGTATTTTGCCAACTTGTCGGGTGTGCTTCCCTGCAATAACGCTTTCGGGTAGGTAAGCAAGCGTTCTGCGCTGCACCTTGTTCAGAAGTCAAACAGCCTCCACTGAGATCAGCTCCACCCTCTGGTAACTCCAGCTAAGGAACAGTAGGATTTTGCCTTTCTGCATGCTTGCAAATTAGCATACATCAGCTGTAATTAAATGTTTAATCTCAGGCACGTTGACCACTTTGGCTCTCTCCTATTGTGCTGCACAAAGCCGTTATTGCTATATACATCATATACAGGAGCTCACAAGGGAATCGCAGCTTCTGCGTCCTCCTGGAAGAAACACCTGTTCTTTTGTTCTGGAACAGACATTATAAAGAGATTTCCACCAGCTCGTTAGCACTAACTCTTCATCTCCGGCAGACTTCAGAGCTGTGTGGCAGGGAAGCACATCAACGCCGTCACTGCTCCATGCTTGACGCCGCAGATCGAAACCAGAGAACAACGGATGCCGTCTCCTGCAGCCCAGTTTAAACTCGGAACCACATCGTCAGAGCACTGGAGTTCCACGTAAAAGTGCACGTTGGACGAGTTCTCCCTCAGCGCTGCTGGAGGGTTAGTTCAATGCCTGTCCTGGCAGCAGCCTCCAGATGCTGATCTCCAGGAGAAACTGAGTCACCAGAAGGGGATTCCCACCCAGCCAGCCCCGAGCACCGGCAGAGCTGGAGAAGCCCGGAATCAGACGCCGGCCTTTCAGCCAAGCTCTTCAGCAAACACAAAGAATCCGACAAACCACCCTCCACCTCACCCTCTCCCTTTCTGCCCCTCCTGGGACCCTTCCCTTTTTGAAGTGCGTTACCCAGAGTACCAGGACGACTGGCCTAGAGATCTGAAGCCTTGGTTAGGTTTCTGAGGAACAGAAGACGCTGAGGGCAGCGCATTATTTCCTCCTCAGGCCTGACCCCCTGTGGCAGTCACCATCCAATCCGAGGGAGGTGCTGGTGGAGACCTTCTCCCCACGCAGGCAGCTCCATCAGCACAGCACAGCATGGCAAGGGTTGGAAGAGACCTCTGGGGATCATCTAGTCCAACCCCAGCTCCGGTCCTCACAAACTCCTCGTCTCTGCCTCCAATCCACTCCAGAGGCACAAGATGGGAACCCGTACTCACGATCTCTCTCCTTGGGTTCCAACTAACAACCTGCGAGCAAAACATTTTACATCCTAGCAGCCACTCCCTCAGCTTTCACTGCTGCTAAACACCAAAGGCTCCACAAAGAAGGGAACAGCGAGAAGAAAGTCACTTGGCAGACACCTGTGAAGCAGAAAACTGGTTTTCTTTTCTCCTAACAGACTTGGCACATCTGTAGTGTTCTGCTCTCTTCTGCTTGCACGTGGTGCCTACCCGGAGGAGACGCCGAGCTTGGTGAGCCTTGGTAAAGAGCAGCAGCGAGGGGCCCTGGCAGAGTGCGAGAGGGGTCCCACACACGTTCCACGCATCAGCCAGCAGCCACGTGAAACCAAAGCGTTATTTGCAGATCCCAAGGCAGCAGCCTGATGGAAGCCAGTGATTAAAGCGTCGTTGGGACAGGTCACAGTCACTGCAGCTTCGCCATCGCATCCATCTCCCTCTGAGCATTAGCCTTTCACAAGGCAGCAATGCCAGAACCCGCTTGGAGAATCTAGCCCTGGAACAGCCTGATACGTCTTTTTGACCTCAAACCTCCCTTCAGACAGCAGGGCTGCTCGGAAGCTGGCAGCAATGGATGTGTACTAAGAGGTATTGCTTCTGCACACGCGGTTTGGACCAGAAGTGATCTAAAAATCCTGTTACCTATGCACGGGCGATGATCGTGTGCTCATTCCCATAACGGTTTTGAATCTCTGAGCATCTGAAGGTATTGCTCTCATTTTTAGGGATAAAAATGGGAATCAGGTAGCCAGCCATGCATCCTGCCAGGAACAAGCAGCAGAGCTGGTGGCATAAGAAGCAAGTACTCACATTTCTAGCCATTTCCTCTACTCAGACTATATTTGGAGTCCGAGTCTCCGAAAGCAGCAGATTGATATCACACTGGTTTCCTTATGAGGCACATAGCCCAGAAGTCAGCATAGATGCTAAAACAAATTACTTCTTTGTTTGCACAAAGGTTAAGGACTCAAAGAGTATTTCCTATTTTTAGTAGGGAAAGAATTGGGAAAAAAAGTAGCACAGCAGGAGACAAAGGGGATGAAAGTCAGCCTTGAAGGAAGAAATAACTGCAGAAGATTCTTAGAGCATCCATAAACTTAGTATTTCAAGTGCTATTCTAAAAAGGCAGCTTTGGGTAAGAGCCTGTGCGTGTGCAAAGGCTACTGTACTACTTCCCCCAAACGCTTCACAGTTGCCCCACAGAGATTTAGAGCTTTTGGGGAAGCTGCTAAGAGGTTCCGATCCCAGTACCTGCCGAGGAAGCGTGCAGCCACAAGCAGAAACTGTAAACAGAGCCCCAAAGTACAGGAGGTCAAAGAACGCAAGAGCAAACACTTCCCACGAGGAAAGGCACTGCCAGGCTCCCTCCAGAGTTATCCGTGAATGATTAGCTCAGATGTTACTGGGCAAGCGACCTGCAGGCCTGCTTCCAGGTTAGGGCAGCCCAACGCCGCAGCAGAGCTTTCCAGGAACCACAGGCACAGGGTGAGAGCTGCCCTGCCGAGCACAAAGCTCCCACTCCTTCAATATTTTGCTTTTTAAGATCTCAGACTTGCAGGCAGATAAAATGCTAGATATGAAGACAACCCCTTGACTAACAAACAGGTCCAAACTTAGCTCGTACCGTGCTGAGATACGTGAGCGGTCTCTGGGAGAGGGTCTGGGCAGCGACAGCGTGGGCAGAAGATGGAACAGCGGAAACAGACTCTGAAAATAGAGCGTGATCCTTCACCTGCACCACAGGAAGGATCTGCAGAGGGGCAAGGTATTCCAGTGGCATTTCCCTTCAACAGACCACTTGCGTAGGTGGGACCTTGGAAAGCAGGGAAACTCGGCCCGGCAACGTGTGTATATTTAGGTATCATTTATTCCTCTCGCTAACCTCTGCCCTCCCACCCACCTCACAGCTCCGCTGACGGCTCTGGGCAGCACTCTGCCTCCAGCACAGACCTCACGCCAAGGCACAGTCCCTCGCCATCACCTCTCAGCTCCTACACGGGGCCTTGCAGGTTTCCACCACTGCAAAATTTCTTCCACTGCCGGTGGGGTTCACAGCAAGTCGGTAGCTGAGGGCTCAGCCCGACAAGCTACACAGGTTACTGCAACATGAGCAGTTGATGCATTCATTAAGCCAATGCCAGTTGCACAGCCACAGTTCAGAGCAAAATAATTTGATTTTGCTTAAGTCCAGCAGGTCCAGAAGAGGCCATGAAGATGATCTGAGGGCTGGAGCACCTCTCCTACGAGGACAGGCTGAGGGAGCTGGGGCTGTTCAGCCTGGAGAAGAGAAGGCTCCGCGGAGACCTTAGAGCAGCTGCCAGTGCCTGAAGGGGCCGACAGGAAGGATGGAGAGGGGCTTTGCACAAGGGTGGGCAGTGATAGGACAAGGGGGAACGGCTGTAAGCTAAAAGAGAGCAGATTCAGATCAGATATGAAGAAGAAATTCTTCCCCATGAGGGTGATGAAACACTGGCCCAGGTTGCCCAGAGAAGCTGTGGCTGCCCCCTCCCTGGCAGTGTTCAAGGCCAGGTTGGATGGAGCTCTGAGCACCCTGGGCTGGTGGAAGATGTCCCTGCCCATGGCAGGGGGTTGGAACCAGATGAGCTTTAAGGTCCCTTCCAACCCAAACCATTCTGTGATTCTCTGATTAGAGTGAAAAACCAAGGCACCCGATGCTGCCCCACCTACACCACATGCATGTGGGAATTGCTGCAGATAACTGACGTGTGGTTACTTGAACTGCAGCCACTTGCTCAGGGCCACGTCCCAAGGCTTGCAAGAAGTTTCTGTGTATTCTTCTCTATACTTGAAAAACAACCCAGGGTAGGCTTGAGAGCAAATTTTAAGTTGCATACCTGTTCTAAAATAACTGTATATAGAAAAGCTCCGAAACTTCACTGCAGCTGCCTTGGAGACCATGCTTCCACTAGTCTTCAGGGATGAGCATGAATTAAAATCTGAAGACAACAGCAAATTTCATTTTTAATTAGGCAGGGCAGCCAGCCAAGGAGGGCTCCCGCACCCACCCATGGCTAGTGAAGCCTGACAGCTAAAAAGGATTTATGCTTCACTGTGCAGTCCCAGTGGCCATTCGAAGCACACCAACTCTGACCACGTGCCAGCGCAGTTAAAACAAAAGCCAGCCATGCAGCATTGTGAATGCAGTTAATATACAACCGGTTAAGGACAGCAATACATCAAAAAGCACCAGGCTTTGAGGGAACAAAGGGCATCGACTTCAGCTCAGCTCCACCTTACCTCATCTCCAGCCTCAGTGCCCGGAACAACCCAGGAGTCCTGAGCTTAGCAGCACTTGGAGAATGAGCGTCCTTAAAAGCAAAGTAATTTTAAGGAAAGAATAATAAAAGACCCATCTGCTTATTCTGTCTTTAATACGGGGCGCTCAGCTCGCAGCACTAAGGCGGTAAGACATAAAGCTTCACAGCCAGCTCTGCGGGGTGTCTGTGCACGCAAGGATCAAGTACAGACACCCCATCCTAAGCCTGCACAGCTGAATTTGTTCAGAGGGAAAGGGGAGGTAATTTTACTTAAGTTGGCAAAATGCAAACAGAACATAAGGCCTTTCGCATCCCAGGCCACCAGCACTGCTCAAATCGGAGTCAAAGCTGTCAGTAGTAACCTCAACAGGCTCCAACCCCACGGCTCACTGACCTACCCCAAAAATGGAGTTCAACTGCACGTAAAAAAGGGACAGAAAGCTTTGCGATACGAACACAGCTGGCTGCTGGCAGCCCCAGCAAAGGCCGAGTCCTGGTGAACAAGCAGAGCTCGCAGTGTTGCTCAAAGCCATCCCATTACTGCAGGCTGGAGAGATGGAAAAACTCGCCCTGCTGCTGCCTGCGCTTTGTCCTGGGGTTGGGCAGGGAGCTGTCATCTCCACAGCCACCGCTTCAACACCAGCTGCCAGCGCCACGCTCACTTTACCCCTCCTCCCCCTTCAAAAGCCATCATTTGGGATTAGTTTGCCACGAGCAAATCATAAGGGAAAGCAACCACCACAAATTGAATGTACACCTTACAGGCTAACAATTAGAGGGCACAGCAGCAATTCTGGCCACCAGGATTTCAGCATGACGTGTTTTCACACAGGTACACTTGGCTCGTGGCTGTTCCGGCTGGGCCACTGGCTTCCAGCAGACCAGCTGTGCACGAAGTCAACAGCTGGCCTTCAGCAGACCGGCCCGGTCCATCCGCCACGCCAAGCACACCGCTCTGCTGGCAAGTACACTGATGCTGCAGTTCTAAGGCCGGCATCCCCCGGCTGCCTAGGAATGATCTAGAAATAACATTCATGGTCACAGAGTTGCACTTCACTACGAGTTAGAAGTCACCAACTGCAACATCCTGGTCCACAAGATGCGAGGTCAAGATGCTTCACGGAGACCGGCTTCCCACCGTGCAGGCAAAAGCCTTCATCCAAATCTCATTTCAAAGGGAGGGAAATAAATGGCCATTTAACTAGTGTCTTCCATAGCCCTTTTAGGCAAACAGATGGAGAAAACATTCAAGGCAATTTCCAAGTCAAAAATCTACCAGTTTTAGTTGCAACCACAGCCTTGGATCAGTTAAACCCAACAGCAATGAGTTCGCTTGCCTCAGGGCACACAATACACAGTGCCTAAAGCAAGAGCTTTAAAGCTAAATTTTGCTTAATAAAAAAAAAATCCTACATCTTCTGGAAGACAGAGCAGCCTAGAGCAATAAATACAGAAAGAGAAGGCAGGAGCTACCATGAGCTGGTCCTTCTTTCTGCCTTGCAATGTGCCTTGTTCAAATTGCACAGCAGCTCAGTGCTTCGAGCCTCCTGACAAGAAAGGAGTGGTTGGTTGTTTTCAAGAGCATGGGAGATCCAATACTTATATTCCAGGTTTCACAGACGGGAGGTTTCACAAATAGCTCCTCCAGACGTACAACACGGCTTTAATCAGATCTGGTCCACACCAGTAGCGCAGTCCAGCTGCAGCTGATGCATCTGCCAAACCAGCTCATTTTCTAATCACCTTCTGCATTTGAATTGAAGACACAAAGTTTAAAGCAGCAAGGTTCTTCATGATGCATAACCAAGGAGGAAAGCAGAGGTCCACAACCCCTGGTAAGACAGAGCGTACTCACCACTGTTCTCTTCCATTCCTCTCGTGCACTAGCTTTCTGAGCAGTTCCTACAAGAACAGGAAACAAAATGGACACACAAATTAAAACTCCAAGTGTGACCAAAACCCAGGTTTAGTTTCACTTCTCTATCGGCTCTGCTCAGTCTCCACATAACCAGTGTGGAGGGAACCTAGAGCAGGAATCCTGCCCTGGCAAAGTGGGAACGAGAGCATGTGGCATCTTCACCCCTCTCTGAAAACATCACTAGCCTCTAGTCACACATACGCTCTGTTGGAAGAAAAGGGTAGCAAAATTAAGGTGTAACAATCACGAAGCATCAAATGTTCGTTCCCAGGGAAAACATCCCACGTCTGCCTCTTCAGGAAAGCTGTGTCTGCTGTGAAAGGGAACAGCTAATGCTTACCCAGCAAAGGCAGAGCAGCACGTGCACAGGAAGTATTTTAGATGTCACACAGCATCAAGACAGTTCAGAACGTACTGGGGAAAAGAGACAAAAAGGAGGAACTCGGATTTTAGCAGCAGACCCAGCTTTTCTCTGGAGAAAGCTCTGAAACGAGGTGCAGGAGGAACTAAGTTTGGGGAAATCAGGAGACATCTTGATTCTGATATATCACACAGCACAGTAAAAAACACGCTCAGCATTTTAGAAACAGAGCTGCTGTCCTAGCGAGCCTGCAGTTCAAACGAAGACAACCACAATAGGAAATGTCAACAGGCACAGCATGGGGTGAGTGGGAAAGAGCTACAAAATCAGCTGTTTCCAGCGCTGCGAAGCCAAAGCCAGCTTTCTGCGCAGCCCATTCTTCACCACTAAGGCCAGGAGAGCCCATCACCTTCCGCCCCAGCAGCAAAGCCCAGCTTGCTGGCTGTAAAGCCACCTCAGACCAGGCGGCTCATCGCCATCTGATAACCTGCTGACTCTGCAGCTCACGCTCCGCTCGCGCGACGCCGTCGGAGCATCACGGGGCTGCGGCGGAGACAACCCTGCCACGCCGTCACTGGAAGCGCGCCTGAACAAGCCATCGCCAGCGGGGCTTTTGAGCTTTGCTTTGCTGAACTGTGTGGGCGAAACACTTCTTTTGATCAGACAGCCACGCTCCAGGCTACTTCTCTCTGCTGCAGCTAGAATATCATCGCAGCGATATTCATAGACGGGGAGAGCACCCAGACAAAGCCGTTAAACTCTCAAAACATCGCTGGCAATCACAGCATTCAAACAGCTCAAAGAGAAGCACTACCTGTGCCGACTGCTGCGCAGCAAGTCAACTGCCCCAGAACATCAGACGGTCTTCATTTTCGGAGGCAGATTACCACGAGGTTACTTGGGAAACACCCTCAGAATCCCTCCAGCTCAACCCATTCACGCTGTTCAAACGCAGCTAACGTCCCCCTGCGTCTGGATGCAGGACCTGGTACATCCACATGATAACGCCTGTTCCAAAGGCTGCATCAAGGACACCACTTGCAAAAACTAGAATGAATGCTCCCCACTGAAGGCACCAGAGCCACAATGATTTCTACAAATGTCATTTATCAAGTCAGCATCTTCACACAAACCCAGACTCCCAGTTAGCAGCAACTCTACCGTACAGGGTGCTTGTGGCTGAGGTCTCCCTGCCTTGCCCTTTCAGTAAGCCCGTCTGGGAAGGGAAAGCGGAAGAGAAATAAAAGCAGACACCTCAAAACCTGCTTGAACCTCAGCATAGATGACAGCAACCCTCCCACTCTCCCAGAGCCACGGGGGAGTTCACTTTAATTTGCCTTTCAAGGGCATTCCTGCACAGGCTGCGCTGAGCTCTGCATATTCCAAGGGGCACATTTGTGCCGGGAATACTAATCCTGGCAGCCCGTCGCGGCCGGACACTCGCTGTACGCACCAAGGGCATCTGTCATTGCCAACAGCACGGCTGGAAGCACCTCAGCCTGCACGGGGAGGGATCCTTCCCAGCAAAACACTAAATCCACAGTCATCTGATTAATAGAACAGGCATAAAAGGCACATCGGAGTAGAAGAAAAAAAAAAAGTGATGCCAGGTTGGAGCAAAAGGGAACAAAGTCAGGACTCCCAGCATTGCAGTGAGGCTGCCAAAGCAGGAGCGCACGTCTCTGCCTGCGCTAAGAAACAGGCACTTTCCCACCGAAGCAATGGATTAAGTAGTGCAGATCCTGCTGCCAGCGCTAACTAGGACCGGATAATTGGGAAGCCGTATCCTGCAACGGACAGTTCGAGATAACCTGCCCCGCAGAACAGAAAATTGCTCTCATCCTCTGCTGTCAGACATTTCCCAGGTACATAAGCCTGAGAAAACTGGATTTTGCATTTCCTTCAGCATGACACATGCCACAGCTCCTCTGAATATTGACGTCCTCAAAGTGCTCAGACATTCCCTGGGCCTGGCAGCTGTGTGAAATTCCTCTGCCTCGCCGGTTACCGGCACGGCACAGCTCCTGTCACTGCTCGGGGACTCACTGCAGCGAGCAGAAGCACGGCCTTTGTCTGGCTTCGTAGTTCAAACACTTTGCTCGGGTTTTTTTTCGCAGCTCTTCGTACCAATCTAAGAATATATTCTTGTTCCATTGACCCGTCTCTGAACTCTCAGCAGCAAGGTGATGGCTTTTTTCCAGCTAGGCAGCTAATCCACACACAATAGAAAATGACTGCTCCGCAGCCGTGCTGTAGGATTTTCTACACTGTTTTCTACCCCGTTTCTTCGGTCTTACACGCTCTCTGCCGAAGCGGGGAATTCCGCCTGCCCGTGTGCTCAGTTCGGCTGCACCCCGACCGTGCGGACCCCCAGCAGCGTGGGCTCTGGCCTCCTCCCGTGCCTTCCCACCCTGCCTTGGCCAGCACTGATGCGGCCGCCCAGCGAGCAGCCACAAAGCTGACCCCGACGCCAGCTCCGCACCTCCAGAGCACCGGGCGGTGGGCTGGGAAGGACAGGACCTTGACAGCCCCAGCTCCAAACACCAAGTCACCACGAAGCTGCACACGAAGGTGTCACTGTTTTTTTCCAGCCTTGGGCAACCCACGAAGTTCAGCTATGAGCTTTACTCATTACCAGCTTACCACTTTCTCGTGGTCTCATTTTCAGCAACCCTCACCCCGAGCTCTTCAACATCACGCTTTCAGCTTCCTCCCCAGCGAAGCTCGTTAGCTGCACCCCTCTGTCCTTACAGGCGCTTCCAGTTCAGGACTGTTCATCTCCTCCAGCAACACCGCGCAGCTTCCTTCAAAAGACTAAGGGGTGTTTCCAAAAATCCAACGAAAAATGCAGCCAACACTGGTTGTTTTTCCCAACTAAACTAGCAAACTGACAACTCTTCCAAACAGAAGTGGCACATGACTTCTCTGCAGCGTCTGCTAGCAGGCTTGCCTTGGGCACGGAAAGCCAGTTTCCATGCTGGCTCAGCTCTAAATCACCATTCCGGAGAGGGACACGACAGCAGCTGGGCAGCTACTACAGGGCTCTCACTGTAATGAGAGACAAAACTGGAGGCTGTCTTGGAAAAAAAAGTACATGGGGGAGAGAAGGGATGTTCTTCTAACAGCCTCGCACTACATCCGTCAGTTGGAGGGAGAGGGAAGTGTTAACAAACATCCAGCAGCCTGAGGAACAAGGTCCTGCATTAGCACAGACCATTACCAAGCCCTCCAGTGACACACCCACGAAAGGAAACCAAAGTCACTTGACCACCTCCTAGGAGATATTTTCTTTTGACCTAATATGGTGCCAGTAGCAGCCAATAAACAAATATAATATTATAATTCTTTATGCTAGTCCAGTCCTTTGCTTTACACCGTGTTAAAAATTCTATTACTGCAGCAGCACCCAGAAGGCCAAACCCAGAGCTGGTCCCCGCTGGACCAGATGACCGATGAGCCCAGCGAGGGGCTAACGCTTGAGCACGAGCTCACAATATTAACAAGAAGTAGTGGACAAGAAGAATGAGGCTAGCTGGGAGACCGAGGCCAGGCGCCGAGCAGCCTGCTCTTCATCACGCCGGTTATCCGGGGAGGTTCCGAGTCGGCACCCCCGGCTCGCCAGCCTTGACTCAACTGGCTGAACCAAGCCATCAGAAGAACTCTGCCCAGCGCATCGAACCCAGCTGCAGAGGTTTCTGACAGGCTGGACTCACAGCAAAAACCTCCCAACTGCCCCACCAGATCTGGTTGCCCACCCCTTTTTATAAATGCAATTTGAAAAAAAAAAAAAAATTTTACTCTCACCAACCAGTTACTCATTCCAGGAAGACAGACGAGCGGATTTTTGCAAAGCTGGGATAACTCCACCTAACGCTATGGGTATGCTGTCCATGAAGCTCCAAGAAGTCCCTAGGGGAAAGGCTAAAGTAACTCAATTTATCTGCCAGCTGTAAGATTAAGAGCATGGTAAACAATATTAAAATTCTGTTCTACAAAGCAGAATAACTCAACGGCACAGAACAGCTCTCCCAAGAGGCAGCTTATAGCACGGGTGCACAGACAAGAGTTTAAATATCACAAGGGAAATTCTTAAAAAAACCTAAACAGATCAACCACGCCAAACGCGCTGCTATGAATTACAAGACAAGGTGTGAAGGCAGAGTTAACCTCTTGCTGGGCCGAGCAGTACAGAGGGGAAGCGAGAGGTACACAAGCCCTTCTTCGGGTCAGCAGGAGCCAAAAAGCCGGCCTGTTTTTCTGACTTCATCTAATAACAAATCCACTCCACCTAAAAACCTCGGTTTGCTCATGTCCTTCAGCTACCACGGCTTGAACATCATTTGCTACAAATGGGTTTCAAATTCCTCCCGGCAGCCTCTGCTGACCCAGTTTGTTCTGCACTAATTGCGCCCAGAGCGACGGAGAGGTCAGCTCCTGCGCATCCTGGGGGTAAATCAGAATATTCCCCCTCAATAAACTGACACAGATTAAGCCAAGTTGTCCTCGCAGCCCAATCTGGCAACGTGTCAGTGACCGGGGTGCACCGACAGTTCCCAGCCCTGCAGTTTCGCCCTCTGCGCAGGGGTCCCAGCGCTGCAGCCTGGAACGCGGCTTGCGCTTCTTCACTCGTTGGAAAGCAGTCGCCTCGAGCGGGAACGCAGCAGCTCTTTAGCACGAGGAAAGGGTCTTGTGGAAGAACGGGAAGCAGTAGAAAAATCAAAAAATAGTATAGCAGCTAGAAATGCAATTTAAACAGAATACCAGAACAACTAGGTTTGAGAAAGCCAAATGCAGTGGATATTAGAGCAGATGAAACCAGCGGCTCTTCGTCACCGATTTCGCATTTGATAACTGGCTCCCCAGGCAAACAGCAAACATTTTCCGGCAGCGTGGCAGCTGCCTGTGGGTGGCACAGTAATATAACTTTACCAGAGAGGAACTGGAAAGGGAAGGGAGCTGCATCCTCTGTGGCTACGAGATGGGGTAAGCGAGTGGGTTCTCTCCTCACTTGCGCGAAGTAAACCTTAAAAATACTCACCGACACGCTGCGCGGACATCGAACCGCTCCAGACCCACCTGCGCTCGCAGCTCTGCTACTCACCAGCACACCCGGCCCTGGGCAAGGCCCTTTTTGTCAATCCATGCCTCAGTTTCCCCCTCATCAAGAGGGGATAATTTCTGTTATAAAGCAGTTCGGAACCAAATGAAAACTTGTGATGGTCCATTTCCTAGAAACTGGTACCTTACGTAGGGCTCCCACAGTAGCACCTGGACACCTTACTCGGCTAACAAGGCAAACAGGACATTTTTTTCATATTTCTACTTGAAACAGATCATACAAAAAATGACAACTGGAAAAACGATGACTGAAAAAAGGGAAACATCACACCCATATTTAAAAAGGGCAGAAAGGAGGATCCTGGCAACTACCAACCCATCACTCTCACCCCTGTGATCATGGAACAGATCCTCCTAGAAGCTCTGCTGAGGCCCATGCAGGACCGGGAGGTGACTGGAGACAGCCAGCATGGCTTCACCAAGGGCAAGTCCTACCTGACCAGCCCTCTGTGATGGAGGGACTGCACCAGCGGACAAGGGAAGAGCTACGGATGTCATCCGTCTGGACTGCTGTAAGGCCTTTGGCACGGTTCCCCACATCCTTCTCTCTAAATTGGAGACTTAGGGATTTGGTGGCTGGGCTGTTCGGTGGATGAGGAATTGGTTCGATGCTGCATCCAGAGGGTAGTGGTCAAGGGCTTGATGTCCAGATGGAGATCCGTGACAAGTGGTGTCCCTCAGGTGTCTGTACTGGGACCAATACAGTTTAATATCTTCATCAATGACCTAGACAGCAGGATTGAGTGCACCCTCAGCAAGTTTGCAGATAACACCAAGCTGAGTGGTGTGGTCAACGTGCCAGAAGGACGGGATGCCATCCAGAGGGACCTGGGCAAACCGCAGAAGTGGGCCCGAGTGAACCTCATGAGGTTCAAGAAGCTAAGTGCAAGGTCCTGCAGAAGGGTCAGGGCAAGCCCTGGTATCAATACAGGCTGGGGGATGAAGGGATGGAGAGCAGCCCTGAGGAGGAGGACTTAGGGGTGCTGGGGGATGGAAAGGTGGACATGACTCAATGTGCCCTGGCAGCCCAGAAAGCCAACCACACCCCAGGCTGCATCCCCAGCAGTGTGGGCACAGGGCCAGGGAGGGGATTCCGCCCCTCTGCCCCGCTCTGCTGAGACCCCCCCGGGAGTCCTGCGTCCTTCTCTGGAGCCCTCAGCACAGGACAGACCTGGAGCTGTGGGAGCGGGGCCGGAGGAGGCCCCAGCAATGATCCAAGGGCTGGAACCCCTCTGCTGGGAGGAAAGGCTGGGAGAGCTGGGGCTGCTCAGCCTGGGGAAGAGAAGGCTGCGGGGAGACCTTCGAGCAGCTGCCAGTGCTTAAAGGGGGCTTAGAAGAAAGATGGAGAGGGACTTTTTACAGGGGCATGGAGTGACAGGACAAGGGGTAATGGCTTCAAGCCGAACGAGGGGATTCAGACTGGATATAAGGCAGAAATTCTTCACGCTGAGGGTGGTGAAACCCTGACACAGGTTGCCCAGAGAGGTGGTTGATGCCCCATCCCTGGAAACATTCAGGGTCAGGTTGGACGGGGCTCTCGGCAACCTGATCCAGCTGAAGATGTGCCTGCTCCCTGCAGGGGGGTTGGGCCTCTAAAGGCCCTTTCCAGCTGAAACCAGTCCATGAGGCTATGACACAAAGTCTCACAAAGCCACTATAGCCTCTCCCAGGTGTTCCAGATCACTGAATGAGCCATATTTACCAAACCTTCAACAAAAAGGCAGCAGCCTATAGGAAAGCATGACACAGATCAATGAGCACGACTTCTAGGCCAGCTCCCAGTGACAAATGCTATTTCTGTTCAGCTATCAGTACAGTAAACACTTATAATTCGCCTCCAGACTTTTTGGCAGCTGATCAACCACTCTGGAGTGTGTGGATGCACGCAGGGGAAAAAAAACCCGCAGTATGAATACAGCAAACCAGCTTCCCCACTCACTGTCCTTGAAGCAGCTGAAGGGCTTGCCTCTGCCAAAATTATCTTCCTGATAAAAGCAGAGGGTGAAATTAAAGCAGAGCAACCGATTCGTGCAGAGGACAGACGCCCTTGTTCTTATTATCGTGGAAGCTGACGCAGGAGTAAGAGCATCTGAAGAGAGGGAGCAAGGCATGGCTGTTCCTCAGTCAACCTCCTGAAAGATGGACGCCCCAAGTCACCAAGAACAAAAAGCTATTTGCCCTCTGGATTCCTGACTGACAGCTAGACTGCCAAACTTTAGATTTACCTCTACTGCTGAGTCGATGTGGAAGTTTCTTCCTAGCAGGCTTGACAGATGTACTCATCACCATCAGGTTACCACACGTCTGTGTGCAGCTGGGATTTAGTGCCCCATCCTCTCCAAACCCCATCTCATCAGCTGTCTGCCCAACGTTTAGCAGTGCGAGTCTCAGCTTGGAAAAGCTTCACAAAAAGACAAGCTTGCAGCTTGGCTCAGCAAGAAGGCTCAACACCTAACGCTTGAACCGCGACGCTCAGAGCTCCCCAGCACCACCACAGCTGCCAGACAGCTCTACTGCAGAGAACTTTTCAACAGAGGAAGATGATGATGCACAAAATGAACAAAGCAGCCCGTCTGCAGAGACCAGAGATGAGATCTAAGAGCAACCCAGGGCTGAAATTTTAAAAAAGCCAGAAGATCAAGCTTGATATAATTAAAACCAGGATGTTAAAGATGCTCTAGATATCCACAAGACCAAAACACACTACTTAATCTATCAACACATAGAAAGCCTCAAAATGTGAGTGTTAATAAATTCTTCTACTGAAGAATGCAATTCACACATTTTTCTATCACCCAGAAAAGTCTGGGCACATCAAAAGGAGAGAAGGAAAAGAACCAACCCATTCGCAGACTAGTTTCCACAGAGGATCCCAGTTATCCCAGCACCCAACTCATTTTTGCACAGTGGGCCTGAACCAGCTCCACCAGCACCTGCTTCAGCACAATGCAAGCAAAAAACAATGAATATTTGAAGTGCAGAGCTTGTTTGCCCAACATCTGAGCTGTACTTTCCTTCTATTCCTCCCTCTTTCTGAAAGCACGAGATGACAAACCGAATTCTTCGCTACCCAAGTCCCACATTAGCAATAACGTTTGTGCTGCTCGAGCCACCACAGCACCAGCGCTTCCCTAGCTAGCTACAAACACACCAGCTGAGCCTCCGCAAAGCTCGACCACAGCCCAGCCTCCACACCACAGCAAGGTCTGTATAAATCCATTAGTGCAGCACTAGGGAGCACGGAGGAGATCGGGAGATGCCTGGAGTCCAATTCACCCTTCGGAAAGGGTTACACTAATATAAAGGGAAAGCATTCAGGAGCATGGGCCCTACTCCTCAGACCTCTGAATATTAAGAAAAATGTCTTGAGATGCCTTTTTTTTCCCTAAAGACTATAAACCAACACAGCATATTAAACGTTGAGCATCTAAGATTCAAACCCAAAAGTCAGCTTGACTGTCCTAAACCACCCCAAACTCAGGCCGCTGACGAAAGGCTTCATTTTCACCCAGATCTTTTGCAGCTTGTTGCATTGCCACGAAACCACTAAGCCCAGCTTTAAGGGAAAAAACATGGCAGACACTAGGCTGTAGAAGGTCTCTCCTCCAAAAGCAACTCAAGGCCAGCTTGCAGCTCCTGCGAAATCCCAGCCCCAGCAGCACCACGCTTCTTTCAGCTCTGGAACTGGCACACTTCCATCGCACCTTTCTGCGCAACCCAGTACGATAGAAACCAAAACCCCTTTGTGATCTGTACATACCTGCTCATACAACAGTTTGTTCTTGTACCACACCTCGCAGGGAGCTTCAGTTTACTCATAAAACCTCTGTCCGTACAGGACTGCAGACACAATTAGAAATGAGAGGATTACTGACCCGTGGTGAAGAAACCGCAGCAGCCCGAAAGCACGGACAGCTTGGCTGAAGCGGAGATCCAATACTGCAAAGCAGGGCAAGCAGACTCACCACAGCAACTTCACCATAGGAATGAACGCACCTGCCAGGCCAGCTTGCACTCGACTGGACACATGAAGTTACATTCCCCATCACCCCAGTTTTAGCAATTATTTTCCAGCCTTTCTGAATCTGTACAGAGACCAAAGGCAGAATCTCACAGCTCTGCCACGAAGACTGATCAGAGACAACCACCCCATTCCTTGGGTCTCAGCACTGCACACAGCGCTGATTCCCCAAAAGGGCTTCACTGGTTCCGAGGAAGCCCACAGCTTCTGACACAGCGAGAGCCGCTTTCACAACCCACCAGCATCTCCCAAGAAAAACCGTGTCTAATCAACAAAATCCGTTTTAACCTGACAAATGCTGCTGCAGACATGAACTCAGTCCTTTGCTTACAGTCGTCTGCCACAAAGCATAAGAATGAGCTTGTTTGGATGCATCAGCAACAAACCCCTCCATCCTCGACCTGCCATTAAGGCGTGCAGCTGAGGACTGCGGGTTGCACACACCATCTGGGCTATGTATAATCTGCGTCTGCATTGCACCATATCACGGACCCAAAAGGCACCTAATAACGGGGTTACTCATTTACCTCTGGCTTCTGGAGTAAAACACAAACCTCCTCTGCCTTAGTTTTGTGGTTTCCATTTTCGTCAAACTTTCAGTGAAAACAAAGTAGCCGAGTACGCACAGCAATGCTGCGGTAATGCCCCCGTAATTATGACTCGATAGACGATTTCATTTGCAACCACCATTTCCTCAGCGAAATGAGGCCACTCTGTCTCAGCCGCTGCAAAGCCAGGCTGCGAAGCGTTTCTCTGCCTCTTTTCAAGAGGCAACAAGAATGAGCTCAGCCACTTTCCAAGCACTGAAGCGAATCGGTCGGCAAGCTCACCTGAGCGCTGATAAAGCCCGCAGCAGTGGAGGCAGCAGCTGAATTTTCGGTGCTGCCATGCGGCTCTTGCGCAAGGCGCCTCGGACATCGGTTCCCCGCCGCGTGCCCGACTGCTTCGCCGGGTAACCGGACCGCAGGGTAGGTGCAATCTGATTAAGCCCCCGTCCCCCGCTTTCACCGGCGCGCACTGGCGTACGTAAAACAGGCCCCTCAACAAATTCCATACCGCAAGGCAACGCGGTGCTCCCGCCCGAAAAACCGCGAGGTGCGGGAAACCTGTGCTGCGTCGGTGTCTATCGACTTACAGAGCAGAGTCAACACTCCCTCACTGGGCGAAGCTCAGTTATTTAAAATTAAATCTTTCTGAGCGGATGCTCTGGAATCACGTCGCTGCATCTACAGGAGCCTTCCATTTCATCTTTGGATTCAGATTTTGCCGAACAGTTGTCAGCAGTTCCGGTAGAGTTTGTAATTCAGTTGTAGCCTTATTTTTATCCTTCACAGTCTCACTACAATAATTTCCAATTATTTCTGATTAAGATATCGAATTTCCTTAAAGAAACCCTTCCCAGGCAATTTATTCTTCTTGTGTTCCACAGCTCCAGCTTTTAATGAAAACGTGCCCCAGCCATAACTAGGAAAACAGAGACATTAATTCCCACCTCTGATCTCGCAAACTCTTTATAACCCAAGTGCAGGCAGCGAGGCATCCCACCGTGAAAACAAGCCCATAAAGTTTCTGAATGAAAACATTTCCTTTAGGAAAAAAAAAAAATTCATTTGTAGTTCTCATTGCTGCGCACAAAGCTTATGAAGCAGCAACACGGTGTGCACGCGGATCCCGCTTATCCCTGCAGTCCGACCCAACTCGCCCCGAGCCGATTCGCACCCCAAGCGAAAGCTGGGCCTTTCCCAACGATCAGTGCCATCGCCTGCTCACACAGGGCCATCCTGCTTTCGGGCCTGGTGGGGTTTTTGAAGTGATATACTCCCCAAAACCTCAGGAAGGATAGTCTTTATAAAGGCAGTGGTGATCTCCTAAAACATTAAATATTATTTAGCAGGACCTAAATCCATCCTGAGCCATATAAACTAGAGATAAACAAAAAGCACTTTGCTACGCTTTTAAGAGTTAAACTCTCAGTTTAGAGATGACAGTTTCCAGCCAACACATCTCGCTGCATTAAGAGTTCAGCAAACCATCACGGCTTCTTTCCAGCCACCAAAGGACCTTCCACCGTAACAACAGCCAGAAAACCACCCAACTGAACACGCACATCTTGCATCACACCCTGCAGGCGGGCGAGCTGGTCCGGCCCAAGAAAGTCAACAGAACCCAAGGCGTCCCTTCCCTTCCCACCACCCCTGCGAAATTAAACGAGAGGAATCAGTTCCACCGGCAGCCCGGCAGATCGGTGAACAGACAGGATGTGGAAGGACAAAGCGCCAAGCATCTCAAACACACTTCCAAGGTGCAGAAGCTGCCAGCTGAGGAGATGCCTTCAGACAGCGTGTATTAACTGTAAGCTCCGCGGTGCTGGCTCTCCGGTCTGCGTCCCCGGCACGGTGAGCTCCCGGTTCCCAGGCGGAGGATCCCCAACACGAGATGGCCTCTGCCGGGAGCGCTCGGGGCACGTCCAGCAGCTCTCAGCCCTGCCGCCACGGGAAGCTGCACAGCCGGGCGGTTTCTCAGAGCGCTTGACTCTGCACTGCCTTGAATAAATCCACCTAAGAGCCAAGTGAGAATTGTATCCACCTCGCAAGGGGATTAGAAGCCAAATATCAGAAAGAGTCTGTTAGGAGCTTCAGAAGAGAACTAAAATTCAATAAGGGAAAAATAAAAACCCCTTTAAAACGAGCAGCCTGAACTGTAGGCTATGACTTTCTGGTGACCTCTCTTGTTCGCCAGATTCAGCCTTTCTGTTCCGTTCAACCGCTGTGTCCTTGGACATCAGAGCAGGTTCGTTAGCACACGCCGTGACCCCCCCACATCCCCCAGCACCGCTATCGCCACGCCAGAAACCGCCGGTTTGCTCAACAAACAAGACCTTTTGAGAGGTGCCAGCACCAGGAATGGTTACAAACGCACCCCCATTCCCTCCACCTACACGAGTGTTCCCAGCAAATTTTAAATGAGAAGGTTTCTGGGAATGGACTTGATTATATCAGAGCAAGAAAACAGATGAAAAAGAGTGAAACTGAAGAAGCATGCGATCACTTAAAAAATATAATATGGAAAAGGCATATTAAGAAAAACCGTTAACGTTATTTAGCAGGACCTAAATCCGTCCTGAGCCATATAAACTAGAGACAAACAAAAAGCACTTTGCTACGCTTTTAAGACTTCAAAGGTAGCTCCGAGTAAGCCCCAGGAGTTAGATGCCTGCACGCGTACCAGGCAGCCACGAGCACAAGCTGACAGCATTTCTGGAAATGTAAAAATATGCTGAAATCACGTTAGGATCGTATCCTTACCTACAGCTGGAAAATTTACTCATTTTAAATGAAAGCTGACATCAGTCATGTGAAACTCACCTTGGTTCAGTCCTTATAGAAGGTAGCAGGTAGTGAAATGTTTCATTCTAAGAAGACAGACTTTTCAGCATGGCCCATGCTTCCAAGGAGATGTCATTAGCACCACACGTACCCACTCACGTTCGGCGCTGAACCCTGCTAGATGTGTCCACAGAAAGCCACCCAGCCGAACGCCCTCGCCATCCCCACGCCAGCGCGACATGTCCTTCTAAGGGGCCAAAGCCACCGGTAGCTCTGCCGCTGCTGACAGCCATCTCCAGCTCGTACGCCGTGACTCCGCGTGCGGGCTCCCATCCAGACTCGCTGCATACCTCTGCCACGCGAGGCAACTTGGAGCTCGGTCCCTGCATGCGGGGATTGCATGGCTGCACGTAAACGCCCCGCACACCATCACTTCGCACTTCCCAACGCCAGGCCAAGGTGTTCCAAAAGGACACCTCGTAGTAGGATGGCCAAAGGAAGCGATTGTGCAGATCACACTGACCTACGGTGACAGGTTTATTAAAGGGAAACTCGGCTCTGCAATAAAAAGCAGGCTGAGGAACAGCTATTTTGACATTTAAAGGAGCTGAAGTTTGACCCAGTCTGGCCCAGCTTCACTCTGTAAATGAACGACGCTTAGAGCAATCTTCAGAATCCACAGGTATCTTTTCCCGTCTAACACGAGGAAGAACTTCTTCCCTCTGAGGGTGACGAAGCCCTGGCCCAGGCTGCCCAGAGGGGCTGTGGAGTCTCCTTCTCTGGAGATATTCCAGCCCCGCCTGGACGCGGTGCTGTGCAGCCTGCTGTGGGTGACCCTGCTTGGGCAGGGGGTTGGGCTGGGTGACCCACAGAGGGCCCTGCCAGCCCCTGCCAGGCTGGGATTCTGTGATGTCATTCACTTCAAGGCCACAGAGGGTATTTGTCAGCCAGCTTTGGGCTTTGCCTATACGCGGAGATTTCCTAAACGACTTCATCAGAGAAACACTTCAATCCACAGAGAGGTACCCACAAACCCCAGGGTTTAATACACAGCAGCAATAAACAGCTACCCCAGAACACAGTGAGCTGCAAGACGCCCGTACCCGACCAAACGCCAACCTGCAGCAGCTTTCACCCGGCCTTAAGCCCGCAGGTTTGCACTCTCACACCCCAACAGCGAGGAGCGAACACGCAGAGAGCCGCAGGAGCTCTGCCACCTCTCAAGTCATTTGCTTCACTGTAAATTTAATTGCCGGAACCTGTAACTGCACCTCTCCACAGCCTCTCCTGGCCCTCCAGACAGGTCAGGGAGCTCCGGGGCAGGCAGCCCACGGACCGAGCTACCACCGCTCCGCAGCGGGGACTAGCTCAGACCGCTCACCCGCAGCACTTTCCTTCCTCCACTCAGTTTCAGCAGCCAAAAAGAATGCAGTGACCGATTTCTTCAGCTGCCACCCATCACTAAGACTTCCTCTCAGTCTTGGGTTAGGGCTGGGTATTAACTATCTCGCTGCAGAGCCATGCCTGGAGCAGCTTTTACCAAACAGTGTGGTCTCTGTGTCTCACACCTGTATTCACAGCAAAGAGGGCACCACAAAGAACCAAAGCACCCCAATTCCCCTGATGTCTTGCAAAAAATAACATGGTAGCGCATTTGGGATAAAATCAGCTTTTTGGCAGGAAAAAGCATTCACCTGTGTGAGCCCACGGAAAGCACAGGCTTCCCACAAAAACCAACAGGCCTGAGGAAAAGCCCCCCGGTAACAAACCATCCTAACCCTGCAGTCCAGCGTAGCTCGTCCATGCCTCCAGCGTCACGGCTCTTTCGTGTTAGTTTGAACTGAAAATGAAACAGGAGAAACAACTCAACCCAAGAGCTTCCTGGAGGGAGCGACTCAGTGGCAAAGCCCCAGCTGAGGGCACGCAGGCACAGCCACCAAACACAGACCATAGTGACTGCCCTCAAGCCCCAGACCAGCTCCCAAAGCAACGCAAGCCGCGGTTCCGCAGGCGCTTGGCAGCGCACGGAGCAGCTCTGCCTGTGGCATCGAGCAGCTGACCCCAGTGAAAACCAGCCTGGCGCAGAAACAGCTGGTTTTAACCCAGTTCAGTTCCTCAATCTGTTTGTCACACAGCCCACAGAGCTGCTGGAGTGTCAGGGGAGGGAGCGAGCACGCAGGGCCCCTTCTTCGGCAGCGACAGCGGTTTTCGGCAGCAGCCCAAAACGGGGGTCTCACACCGGAGAGCGCGGTTTGGCGTCACAGAGGAGGGATAAGGCTGGGTTAGGAAGGCATCAAGTCAGGCTTCCCAGCACCACAGCTGGGCTTGAAAGACCTGACACCAATCATCAGATCCTGCCCACTCCTACACTCCTTTTCCCACAGCAAACTCAAAGGAAAGGTTCCATCCTTATTTTTCCACACTGTTTGGGCCAGTCAGATCACCAAGTCCTGAGTATCTGTGCTAGGTACTGGGAGAGTATCTCATATCATGACAGAACAGGACTTGTTTACTCACATTTTTACAAAGACTTGAGATCTCTGCTACAAAACTACTATTAAATTCCTCCGATACATTTAGGAGCAAAAACCTGAAGCACCCACAGATCCCAACGCGCCGGGATTCGCCAGCCACAGGTTTTGAAACGAGCAGGACCTCGCTGTTCATAACCCAGGGCCAGGCATGACCCGGGAATTCCAGTTCAACCAGTTCCACCCCTTCTGCCCCTCATTCCTCCCACTTTCTTGGAACAGACAGCAACAAAACCTCACCCCAATCTATACCGGAATCAACAATTCATTGTTCATTTCTAGGCAATGGAAAGCCACCTGCTCCCCACCCAATTAAAAGCATTTCCAAATTCCAGCTCTCCCTCGGCCGGCGCAGCAAGCCCGCTCCGCTTCCAGCAAAGCCTTCGTACCGCAGCGGCCGGAGCCACCGAGCCTGACAGCAGAGCCTGCCGCCACAAGAACTGTTTTGTTAAGGGATCACAACCTAAACCAGCAATCCTCCAGACACAAAAACCAGCTCAAACTCTCACGTAGGCCAATTAAACTTGAAACCCGCTAAAACACACACGCGCGCTCTCCGACTTCTGGGGAGCGCGGGTCTCAGCCGGCAGATCAGGTCTGGCAGTCCAGCCGAGGTCACCTGCCCCAGACAGCGACTGTGACTAAAGTGAAAACGCAGCGGCTCAGTCATCACCACAGATTTCCACTTTCTCACACACCCTCCTCCTCCCATTCAATACCATGTTACAGGAAGGAAATAACCCCTTTGCAAAGGAAGCGATAGCCCCGAGAGCAGGCAATAAAACGCTGGAACGGGAGACTAACTCCTGCCTGGCTCGCTCCTGCAGGACCTGCCCCCAGCACCGCGATGCCTCAGGTCTGCGGCTGTTCCGGCTAGACCTGGATTCCCAGCAGGAACGGGGCTGCGCTGCGGGCCACCAGACTGCCGATTACTCCGATACCTGCTGCTGCCTTCGCCAAGACCCAAAATCACCGCGAGCAGCCGTTCCTGTGGTGCTCTGCAACGCACACCAAACACAGCAAGCACCAGAGACCGAATTCTCCTTCCCTCCTCCCCTGTTTGTGGTCCCCATGTGCTGTTAAGCAAACCCGGCCATCCGGAGCACGCTTCCATTCGAAACTGGCCATTAACAGGGCTGGATAAGCAGCGAGGTTAATCATTTCCCCAGCAGACCTGAAGCTATGCCACGCCGTAGCTCCCAGGTCCTGACGAAGCTGCGGCCGGCACAGCAGCGACCCGCATGCAGGCAGAGCCCTCGCTCCTATCAAACCCCATGAGACAGGACGTGGGGTAATGGTTTTAAACTAAAAGAGGGGAGATTCAGACTGGATATAAGCAAGAAATTTTTTACAAGAAGGTGGTGAAGCACTGGCACGTGTTGCCCAGAGAGGTGGGAGATGCCCCATCCCCGGAGACATTCAGGGGCAGGTTGAACGGGGCTCTGAGCAACCTGATCCAGCTCAAGATGTCCCTGCTCACGGCCTGGGGGTTGGGCTGGATGGCCTCTAAAGGTCCCTTCCAACCCAAACCATTCCGTGATTCACCCACGCAGCGCTGCCCTCGGTGCCACCCTCCCTTCTCCGCACCCCGAGCACGGTGCTGCGTGGCTCACGTTGCCTAAGCACCAGTTCTCCCAGTCTCCTCAAGCGTGCCAGCAGCTCTATCCACAAGACCCAGCCTATCAGCACCGCTCAGGAACTGTTTCTGTCAACTTTTGGCTCTCAACTCAGATTTCTTTGAAGACAAATGCTAATATCCTTTAAAAAAATAAAAGTTAACAGCTCCAAACCCAAAGACTCATTATTCTTCTGAATCACACAGCGTTGCTATTTCTCCTGCCCTTCAAAACAGAAATGTCTCACCTTGCAAAACAATTGCTGTGGTTGCCCAGGCTCACAAAAATCTATCCCATCTGTTAAGATGCCGAGGGCACTGAATGAAACTACTTGACAAGCACTCTGCTAGAAGACAGCAAACATTTCACCCCACAATGGCTACTTCAAACACAGTCCAACAGCAATGGCAAGGCAGCTCAGCTCGGTTAGTGTCTGCCGTCAGAAACACAGCTCTAGCAAGTAATTCTTTTTGGAGACAGCCTGCGGGGACGCTGAATTTGCACTCAAGGCAGCAACTGTGAGCAAGCTCCACAACCGCAGGTTTAGAAGATCTCATGTCCCAGCTACTACAGTCAGAAAGCAAGGACCAATGCTGCAATGGAAACGGCAAATAATTCAGGACCTTCACCTGTAAAGTCTCTGTGCAAGAGGCAAAGCTTCTCTGATCTCCGACTGCAAGGGACAGGCATGGAAGGGACACCCACAGTAACACAGGAGCTGACCACCACGGAGGGCAAGACGCTACCATCACCCATGGAGCCCAGCCACACGCCGACATGTGCCCCCCAGCTCCTCGTGCACCACATTCCCAAGTCCTTTATCGGCCGTTTTTGAATGGCAGCTTAACCCCAAACACGATTCATCTTGGGGACACGGGCAAAAGCCAGGCAGCTGCTGGTGAACCCAGCACACAGCAAGTTACGTGCAATGGGTTTTAACCAGCACCTCCCTGACAGACAGTTGGCAATGGACACCTCCTCCTCCTGTTTACCGCAGATACAAATCCATTCCCAACAGACTCCTGCACCAACCGCCCTCGCTGTCACAAGCGAGTCACATGCCATATCAGCAGCAGAATTTTGGACAACAAAGCTTTATTTATTTTTAAAGCGTTCATGCTCGAAAGGGGTGCAAGGATGAACAGAGCAGATGATGGGTGCAGGCGAACGACAGCACGAGCCGTCATGCCTTCCCAAGAGCAACCACCAACGCCAGCCGCAGACGAGGCTTTGCTGAAGCCCAGCCCATCAGCAGCCAGCCCAGAGGTGCTGCCCGCCGAGGACACGGCCAGCTAACGCACTTCTCCAGGATCAGTGCTGGGCTCTCAGTTCGAGAATGCACCATGTTTTCATAGGACATGAGAGCAAGACGACATGTGGCTTGAAATGCACAAAGAAACACTATCCACCGCATTATCTTGATTATGCAAATCAAAACCCTTGCTACTGGCACTAAGAATGAAGGCTCGAATAGCTTCCTGCAGCAAAGTCACCTTGGAAATAGCCAAGAATCTGCGCTTTCAGTAAGACAGGATTAAACTGCCGTTGCAAAGAGTGTTCCAGTAACTTATGAGCCAACAGATAATGTCAAACCCCAAGGGAACGATTCGTGGAGAGTGCAGGACGACATCATCATCACCCACCCGTATACGATCAGGTAGCTCCACTATCTTCTCCGATAATCACAAGGGACTAAGCTAAACATCTCACACCAGCATAAGGAATCCTTCAGGTTTACTCAGCAACGCGGCCACACAGCACGGTACAAACCAACCTAAAGAAATGCTCGTGCCACTTACTGAAAAAGCTAGAGCTGCTCCCGTACTCGTTACGCACACCACAAACGCAGAACACCCTTCAACATCAGTCCCCTATAAAAACGACTCTGATCAGCAGAACACATTAACGAATCGGCCATAATATTCACGAAAAATCTGCAACGAACTGAAAGTGAACTCCACCCTCTCGTTAAAGATCTCAGTGCTATAGAAACTGTGATTAAATACACAGAGCCATGAATCAGCGACCTGAAACGAAGGTACGCCTCGGCAGTCAAGGAAGTGCCCAGCGCCGACAAGCAGACTGACGTTTTGGTCACCAAAGGCAGCCCCCCCCCAGCACCCCAAAACTGCAGCACCGTGTAGATGAGCAGCTTTATCAAGACATTTCACAGCTCCCAAGAACATTTAATCTTTCTTACCTTTTGGGCTGGTTGGTTTAGGGGCTTGCTTTTTCCTTTTTAGTAGTGCTCAAAGCCGCACGCACTCATTACAGGCACAGAGCAAACAGTTTTCTAATCCATTTTGACACAACTGGATAAAGCACCTAAAGCCAAACCCCAGATGCCTCTGGACCTGTCGCGTCTCTCTCCACGGCATTTCCAATCAAGCCCACAGAAAAGCTGGAGGACGATAGCAGGGCTTACCAGCAGTTCCTAGTCTAGAGTCTGAACAAAGTGGATTTAAAAGAGGTTTAATTTTCCCAGAGACTAATGCTCTCAAATCAGAACAAATCCTCCAAAAGAAGAGATTATCCATAAATTTACTAGTTAGAAATGTTAATATATCCAGTGTTTATGCAAGGACTGCTGCTCTCTGCATGCAAGAGCATCACCTATACAATTTCATATTAAAGGTGAAACAGACTTCTGCCAGTTTGTCCCCCCCCGCCTCCCTTTCCACACTAAAATGTCACACCGCAGCTTTACAAATACCACTTTCCAAGAGCAGCAGTAATTTACTGAAGAATGAAGGCAAGCTTGTCCCTATTACACTAGGAAAGCTCTGAAAAATTCTCCCCTGCGAAGGAACTTCATACAGAAAACAAGAATCCACAGGCAGAAAAGTCCAGTGTGAAACCCGGAAAAACAGTCGAAGGAAGAAAAACAACTGCAGAGATAAAAATTCAAATTACATGGTCACAAAATATAGGACGTGGTGCAAATGAAGAAACCACTGCTTGAGCACTGCTGATGCACCCAGAGCCCAGCAGCAATACCCGTCTGCATCGCCCCGGCCCTACCCAACCCGTACCTGCTGCTCAGACACACGCTCCCTCCTGTTCTCCGTATTCTGTTTACCAAAGGCCCCATCCACACGCTGTACGACACGTAGGATGACGGGACCCAGACCAGTACAACCTGGCTGCTAATTACGGCCCTTAAGGCTGAGGTGCATTAATACGTCCCTCCAGCTACAAACACGAGCGTGACTACGCCCTCACTAAGCACACGTAATCTTGGAGAGGGCAGACAGGAGGACGGAGCAGGTACAGGAAAAAAAGACGTGCCTGACATCAACCGGCACGGCAGCACCACAGCTGGGAGCCAAACCAGGCCTCCTGCCCACCCAAGCACCCTCATTTTCCCCGCAGCACCCTCATTTTCCCTGTAGCACCCTCATTTTCCCCGCACTCCGTCTAGTTGATAGCTAGACAGAACCCAGTCATTAGGACACAGATTGAAGGCTTCGTTTCGCAGCTCAAAGCAGATGACAAATAGTACTGATTAACGTAATCACCGGTGTCGGCCTGGCTGCGGAGAGCCAGCAGTCTCGCCGCGCTCCTCCGGCCCGCTTTCCAAGCCTGCTGCGTTCCCACGGGCTTCTGCGTGCCTAACGCCGCTGACCGGACCGCACGCGCTGCAGCACGTTCGGGACGCCTCAAGAAAGCCTGCTTAATAAATCGATGTTGAAAATTCCCCGATTTCTTTCCAGCAGATGCACTCTGTGTAAGCCCACCACCACCCCCAGAGAAGCTGGGTGTTTTCTTAATGCTCCCAAGCAACCGCCTCGCCGGGCGAGGCTCAGAAGGAGCCAGCCTGAACTCTGGTATCGGCACCAACAACCAAGCAGCCCACGCACGAGCGAAGTTTTCCAGCCCAGACACTTCCCCCTCCTGCAAACCCTATTTATCTTCATATTCAGAAAAAAAATCCAATATTTATGAGACAAGTGAAAAACAGAAAAACAACAACAGCAAAACCCACTTCTCGTAACGTTAGGTGTCAGGTTGAGTTAGCAGGTGTGAATTTTCCACAAGTCTCCTCGCTCTGCCAGTGCTGGCCCTCTATTAACTGTCTTCACTTTGCTCTGAACAGGTAACAGAGAAGCCAGATGGCCTAAAGCCACCACTCATTTCAAAACTGCTGTAAAATAGCACAAGCCAAGAGAGCCTGACAGCACTCATTTGACAATTCCACCCAAAGTTTGATATTACTCTAAAAAGGCGCAGCTGAGCCAAGAGAAATCATCTTTAAACATGCCTGCAATCTCAGGGTTTTTTCTGTCAATAATTGTGGGACTGTATGTTAAAAATTGATTTGGAAGTACAGGATGAAAATTCCTATGACCTTGCTCCCCTTTAGCCCCGATCCACAGCCAGGAGGGACAGGACACGGACCAAGTCCGGAGCAGGATTTAAGCACGAATTTAACTCCCAGCACAAGGTAAACGAAGCTTCAGTGACCCTACAGGGAACGTGCCACTTCCACCTGCTACCTGTCAAAAAAAGTGAAAAAAGACTTTGTTTCTAATTAGTTGTTCTCTCTTTTGGCATCCTGCAAACACCCTTCACAAGGGAATAAACCCAAACGGGCTTAACAGCCCTGTTCCTACTTCTGCCATTTCCCACCCAGCAGTAAGTGACACCCGGTTTGCGACAGACTGGACTTAATATCCCCAACAATAGAAGAACAACCTCGCCAGCACAAATCAGACAGCCTAACAATGATTTCAGTATCTGTTATCCTCCTCCTCCTCCTCGGTCCCAGCTGATAAAGATAACCCCGGCAGCACAAGGTTGCTCCACGCAGGAGCGCAGATCAGTAACTGAAATTCTCTGAGTCCATCCAGATTTCCACTGTCAACATTGCAGCAGGGTGGCTTTAAAACAAAAACTGCACGCCCAGAGAACCTGAGGCAGCCTGCTGAACCAGCAAAGACCAGTCCAAGCCCTCCTGATCCTGCTTCTATCCCTGTGTAAACCCGCTGAAGTCTCTTCCGCGCTAGGACACGAAGGCTTGTCGGCGATAGCAAACCTGCTTCCTGTGGGGCCTGGCAGCACACCAAACCTGCACAAACTTTTAGACAGCTCTGGAGATGAGAGTAATCAATAACATAACGCCAGCGCTGTCATGTATCTGCAGGGGAGCTCTTGCCAAGGCAGAAATGATATCGATAGAAATCACACTTTTAGAGCAGCCGATTACCCCGCGCCTATTCCAGCAAATTCAGTCGGTGACACAAACATCACTGATTTGGCTTTAGGGAGAGATGAGTTTGACAAAAGAACGCAACACTCGCAGCCCTGCGAGTAGAGCGAATGCCAAAGTCCCCCTCAAACTGGCTTAGACAGTTACATGCCTTGCTCAGTCTCTGGAGGCAATGGCCTTTGGCTTTTCCCCCATCCATGAGCACCTCCGGATGCTTCACCTCCACGAGCCCACCGAGACACAGCTCACCATCCTAACCTCCCACCTGAAGGCCACATCTAGCAAAAAAAAAAAAAAGAGGTTGATGCTAAGACACCCTCTGCAACACCCTGAGCATGCCCCGGTGCTAAACGCTGTGCAGACACCAAACAAGACAGTGCCACTCGGACTTTGGTCCAAGTTTACAGATCAAGGTTTCTCAGGAGGACTCGGGCCAAATTCTTCTCGCTTGTATCCTTAAAAGCAAACTGTCTTCGGGGGAGAAAATTAGGCACGTTCAGAGAGATCCCTCTCTCCCAAAAACAAGTGTAAGGCAATAAAGGAAGCCCAGAAAGGGCTGCCTCCAGTTTAAACATCAATGGTGGGGCTTAATCTTCATGGATCTTAGACAACTAAACCCATGGCAACGCATCTCTAATCAAGGGGTTCACTTCTGTGGATTAGTTCACTAAAGGGAAAGCGGGTTGCCAGCACCTGACTTGTCTGCAAAGAGGTTCCTACTTGTAGAAAAAGCTTTCTGGAGCTCACAAAGTGAAAAGGTTCAAACCCTCCAGTTGAAGAGCCATTAGACTTTACCAAAGTCCAATGACCTTTACCAAATCTGTTTCAAAAGGCATGAAGCTGGAGTAGACCAGGAGCTTAGAAGTGCCAGCCTTGCACAAACCGACCTCATCAGCGCCCACCTTATTTTGCCCCATGACAAGCAGCAGCTGTGGTTAATTAGTTCTTGATAACGCACTGCCCATCACTTCTGAACTTTGCCATGCAGCTGGTAGGTAAGCGATTCTTAACCCTGTTTTGTAATCAGCGCGCCTTAAAGACAAAAGAATGAAGTTAACAAGCTGTTTACCCATTCCCCTCTCTGCCAGCAGCTGGGGGGGTGTGGGGTGTGGGAATCTGCTTCCAGGATTCAGCAGAGATAAATGATTTGGACCACTCAATTTTCACACCTTTACCACCGGTGCTTCATGTTCTTTCACACAATTCATCCAGCTTCCAGGTTCCTTTGACTAACACCATTAAAAACCTCTCTCTGGAGGTAATTAGTCCTCCCTGCCCCACCCCTTCCCCAGTGCAAGGTGGAAAGAGCACACAGTCATCAGTAAACCAAGAAATTCAAACAGTGTGCCAACCAGGCTGCAGCTGGGGATGAAAGCTGCCTCTCACCTCCCTATCTCAGCACAGCTGATCGTCAGAAACAAGTCGACACCACAAGCAATAGAATGAGCAATCTATAGATTAAGGGCTTCGTCATCTAAAAATCAGGTAAACAGCAATTCCTCATTTGCAAGGAGCATAAATACCAATGCCTAATTAGTCATCGCTAGAGGTTTTGTGTGGTCACCTTCTCACCCTGAAAGATTGACATGAGTCATTCAAAACCAGCAGATAAAAGCCCAAATTGGGAAATCTCCCGTCTTTTCCCTGTGATCCCAAGCCTGTCACCCAGCCACCAACAAACCACACCAACCTCCACGCCTCGGTTTCTTACGAGATACAGAAAGTCCTCCGGGGCAGAGCAAAACTAAGGCCAGTCACCATTTGGAGAGTACTTTGAGACCCTCAGCAGAAGATTCACAAAATTCTGCGTATCCATACGCTGACTTCTCACCTGGAACCCACCAGCTGGGGGCACAGTCTGGAAGGAGTTAACCCCCCCCAGCCAGAGCCAGCCAAGGGTATGACTGCCGGCTGGTGTGCTCACTGCCTGACTAATGCGTGACCCCGCTGCGCAGAAAAGAGCTGGAAATAGTTATTGCCACAGCACTGACAAGTCAGCAAGAGCTACTAATTAAATGATAAAAATAGATCTCTTGAAAGGGCTTTTTTCCCCTCGACACAAAGCCAAGGCCCAACACTGCCGCACTCACACATCCATCAGTTTTCCACAGGCTCCAAACCTGCCAGGGGAAAAAAAAAAAAACAGGCATTCTCACACTCACAAAAAACCCACACAGCACTTGGATGCAGAAAATCCCAACTAAACAAAAGTAGGGAACCAATTCTGAATGACACGGGGCATCTCTTCACTACGCACACTCCACTGCCACCTTCAGTGGCAGCAGGAACGAGATGACATCTTTGTCCCCAGCAGCCGTACCAGCTTCCTCGCACTCTCTGTAACCCAAAGTTCTGCTTTTGCCTGAAAAATGAACATGTTTTGAGGGGACTCAGATGACCCCACAGCTATCTGCAGCTTGCTTTGTGCACAGCATCACTCAGACCAGTGACAAAACACTGGTATCAGCGCAAGTTCCACCACTGCGGGGGTTTCGCTTTAAGCCCCCCCCCCCCCCCCCCCCACTCCCCGCCAGACACAGGTTTTGTGTAGCTCATAACTGAATATTCATCACCAACTAATAGATCTGCAGGAATTGCAGTGTCAGCGATTTTTAATACATATAATGCCCCACCACATGCCAAACACAACGAAATTTGATCAAAATAGAAGCCATTTGTTTAAATACAAGCGATCTGTCTCTCAAAACTGTCATCAAATTAAACGGGAAATCAAATTAACCAGTGACTGAACGAAGTAGCAGGCTGCATAATCACAGATTACTGATCCAGTGGCACAAAGACAAGGACGCAATCGCATTCCCCTTGTTTGCGGCAGCCTCTCTGCACTGCCCCATGCTCCCAACGGGACTCCCCCTCCCCATCTTCCAGGGCTCGAGGACGCTCTGTGCCCCGGGCGCAGCTCATCCAGCCGCTTCTCGGCAGTCCAGCAAGGAAACGTCCCTCACTAAAACACCCTTTGAGATATTATCCGATAACAAAGCCAGCCCTGGGAAAGCACAAGCTGACACACTTGAAACCACACTAATTTAGGACAGACCAGCGCAGTTGGAAAGAACATTTTAAACCTGCTCCGAACAGGAAAAGGGCTTTGTTACCATTGCCATCCGAGCTACCAACTTCAACTGGCATAATCGTGTGCCAGCCAGGCTCCCTCAGACATGGCCTCATTTTGGCTTTACTCCCCCCTTTTTTTTGTCCTCTCACTTAAAAAGGAATTTAAGCTATGTAAAGCTATGATTTTACACCTTGTCTACTCTTAAAAGTAATTTGGATTCATTTAAATGACATGTTTGAAGAGCAACAGGCAGATATTCTGAAAGCATGGCAGGCGCAGGAACTTCATCACACTCCCGCACGACTTCCACAACACTTCAGGCTAACTCAGCCGAGCCGGTCCTTCACCCCCCAAGAACGGGGCACAGCAAACTCCGTCACTCCATGAGCAAACCCGCTCCTGCCCAGGGCTCGCTGTTCGTGCGTTTCAGAGGCAAGCTCCAAGTTTAAAACTCACTCCTAGTTCACGGTTTCACAGAATCCCAGCCTGGCAGGGGTTGGAAGGGCCCTCTGTGGGTCACCCAGCCCAACCCCCTGCCCAAGCAGGGTCACCCAGAGCAGGCTGCACAGCACCGCGTCCAGGCGGGTCTGGAATATCTCCAGAGAAGGAGACTCCACAGCCCCTCTGGGCAGCCTGGGCCAGGGCTCCGTCACCCTCAGAGGGAAGAAGTTCTTCCTCGGGTTCAGCTGGAGCTTCCTCTGCTTCACTTTGTGCCCGTTGCCCCTTGTCCTGTCACTGGGCACCACTGGAAAGAGTCTGGCCCCGTCCTCCTGACCCCCACCCTGCAGATATTTAGAGGCATTTCTAAGGTCCCCTCTCAGCCTTCTCTTCTCCAGGCTGAACAAGCCCAGCTCCTTCAGCCTCTCCTCGTAGGGGAGATGCTCCAGTCCCCTCCTCATCCTCGCAGCCCTCCGCTGGACTCTCTCCAGTAGCTCCTCATCTTTCTTGAACTGGGGAGCCCAGCACTGGACACAGCACTGCAGATGGGGCCTCACCAGGGCAGAGCAGAGGGGGAGGAGAACCTCCCTTGCCCTGCTGCCCACACTCCTCCTAATGCATCCCAGTTTCTTTCCATGCTAGAGGAGTGACCGCAAGCGTTCCCACTTCTCTTTCTAGGCTCGTGGAAGCGACATTTAAACATCCTCACGCTTGGAAAGAGGAGCTTTTCACTTCAGCCTCAACTAAGCACCCTCTCACCTCGCTCGCCTTTCTTTCCCCAGCACCTTCAGCCTCAGCGAGGGGCACCGAGCCCTCGCCCCCCTCCACCTGGCCAAACCCGAGGCAGAGAGGTGAACAATTCATCTGCGGGCAAACAGAGGGAAAGGGCAATTAAACCAGAAAGCGCGGCGGGGACGTTTCGGGTTTCAGCCAACGCGAAAGCCAGAAGGGATCAAACAAAGCAACTCCCCAGGGGCTGCCTGCCAGGAGGGGCGCGGGGGGGAGCCCGGCGGGGGGCACGGCCCCAGCCCCTCAGAGGGGAGCACGCAGGGGGCCCGCAGGCCCGGCCGCCGCTCGCTGGGCTTCCAGCCGGGTCCAAGCACGGCTCTGCCCGCCGAGCCGGCCCCCGGGCCCCACTTCCCCGCCGGCAGAGCCAGCCCCGGTGCCCGGCCGCGGGGGGCCCCGCCGGGGCAGGGCCCGGCCCGAAGCGACCCCTCGCCCCCCGCCTCCCCTCACACGGCCGCCCCCGCGCCGGGCCCCCCCCCCGCCGGCCCTCGCAGCCCCTCGCTCCCACACCGCCTCTCCCTCTCCCCGGGACGGGGCCGCCCCGGTCCGCCCGCCCTCACCTGCTGCCGCGGCCGCCGGCTCCCTCCGCCGCCCCGGGCTGGCCCCGCCGGAAGCCTCGGGGGAGGGGGGGGGGGGGGGCGCGGAGCATGCCGGGAGGTGTAGTCCGCCCGCCTGGGGTCACGCCCCCTCGCGGCAGGCCACGCCTCCGGCGGTAGGACACGCCCCCCGCGCCGCCGCGGAACGGGGGGCGGGGGGCGGGGGGGGGTTGGGTGGGGGGTGATGGGGGGGGTGAGGGAGGCTGTGGGAATCCGGGGGGGTTGCTGGGTGCTGGAGGGGGTGGAGTGAGGCTTTGGGGTGGGGGGTGTCAGGGGTTGTGGAGGTTTGGGGTGGGGGTGCTGGGGGGGTTGGGTAAGGGTTTGGGGTCACAGGGTGCCAGGGGTTGTGGCGGTTTGGGGTGGGGGTGCTGGGATGATAGGGGCTTGGGTAAGGGTTTGGGGTCACAGGGTGCCAGGGGTTGTGGAGGTTTGGGGTGGGGCATGATGGGGGGTTGGGGTGAGGCTTTGGGGTCACGGGGTGCCAGGATTTGTGGAGGTTTGGAACGGGGGGTGATGGGGTGATGGGTGTTGTGGGGTGAGGCTTATGGGGTGGGGGGGTGCCAGGGGTTGTGGAGGTTTGGGGTGGGGGTGCTGGGAATATGGGGGGTGTTGGGGTAAGGCTTTGAGGTCACGAGGTGTCAGGGGTTGTGCAGGTTTGGAGGGGGGGTGATGGGGGCTGTTGGGGTGAGGCTTTGGGGGCAGGGGGTGATGGGTTGCCCGGGGGGGGGGGGGCTGTTATTTGAGGACGGGAAGGATTTGGGGTTAGGAAGATTAGGGGTCAGTAACCAGGGACAGTGGGACTTGGGGTTGGGGGATCTGGGGGTCAGGAGGGTTCTGGAGTGCTGCGGGGGGGGGTTCGGAATAGGGAGATGGGGGCTCAGTGGGGTACAGGGGTGCTGTGAGGGGGTGAGGAGCCCGGCAGGGATTTGGTTTCAAGCAGGGTGCTGGCGGGCTGTGGGGGGTTGGGGTCAGCTGGGGGTGTTGGGGTATTGCGGGGTGGGGATCTTGGGCTGGTTACTGCAGCACCGCAGGAGGAGGGATTTGGGGTGACCCGGGGATGTGGGGGCAGCGGGTTGGGGGCCGGGTGGGACGCGGGGTGCTGCCGGCTGGGAACTTGGCACCGACTGGGGCATCGCACGCCGGGATTCGGGGCCGGGGGAAGCTGGGGCCGGTGAGTCAATGGGACGCTGCGTGTTGGGGTACTGGGGGGCAGTGGGGAGAGCGGGGCTGGGGAGAGCCGGGGGTGACGGGCGAGAGAAAACCCTACAAAAGATGTCTCCTACCCGGGCTGGGCACCCCGACCCCAGCGTGGCCCCACAGGGACGTGACATTGTTTGCAGTCACCAACCCCCGCGTGAGTCTGTCTAATTACTGGGGTGAAGATTTTACCCTCTAATTGTTCACGTTAGTTTGTACAGGAGCCGCTGGGGAAGCAGGGCGAGGCATCCTCGTCCCCCCAGACGGGTGCTCGGGCAGCGGGGTGCGTTGGGGCATCCTCGAGGCAGCGAACCCCGCCGCCCCTTCCTTCTCCCGCGGGGTGATCACCCTGAATCATGGGGCGAGGGGCTTTATGGGGCCACCGGCCGGCCCAGGGACAGAAATTGGGATGAAAATGCTCCTGGGGCACGCACGGGGCTTCGGATCTGACCTAAGGGAGGGAGGGAGTGTTTAACACCCTTGAGCAACACAAGGGAATATTTTTATTTTTTATTTGATATATATTTTTAATTTCAGTTCTCTATGGTGAAAGCTCAAATGTCAACAAACCCCTGTTTTAATTGGATTCATTTTTATAATAAAATTTTCAATCACTGCAACACAATGAATGACAGAAACCCTCGCTGTCGTGGGAAAACGTGAGGAGCTGGTCCTCGCCAACAGCCGAACGCCGACCTCCCAGCAAGCGGGGTGAGCGGGACCCCGGTGCCCGGGCAGCCTGGCCGCCTGTGCTCCCTTGCTGCCGTCCGATTCCCGGCGCGCGGTTGCTTGGCCACGTTGTCTGTCTGGCCGTGCCGTCCCCTCCCGGCACAGCATCTCCCCGCGCCGGCACCCACCCTGCACCCCCAGCCCCCCCTGTTTGTGCCCGTCGGCGTGAAGACCCCTCCCGGGGTGGGCACCCATCGCCCCGTGGGTCTGTGGCAGCACCCGGCCGTTGTCCCCAGCCAGCGAGCGCTGCGCCACAAACCCCAAAATGTCGGGAAACCGCCCGAAATCTCCCCTCGCCGCAGTGTTTCTGTCTCAGGCGGCACCAAATTTGCCTTCCCACGCCCCGGCGAGAGGGATGGGGTTTGCTGGCGGAAGGCTGCGATGGTGATGTCCCCTGGGTTACTTGGGGGGGGATTTAGCCCGTAACACCCCGGCAATGGAAAGCTCGCCCCCGACACCCCGGTGTCCCCGGGGGGCTGCCGGCACGACGTCCCGCACGTGTGACCCGGCGCTGGCAGGGCTGCAGGCGGGAGGCAGCTCCCATGGGTCACACTGTGGGGCTTTGCTGGGAGCCGAGACCCATCGCCCAGACGGGGACGTCTGTTCGAGGGATTCCTGAGCCCCTACGGCACCCCCCGCGCTCCCCGGGCACCCTGTCCCCCACCTTCGGGCTCCTCTGTGC
The DNA here is from genome assembly GCF_030867145.1 of Opisthocomus hoazin. Taxonomy (NCBI): domain Eukaryota; kingdom Metazoa; phylum Chordata; class Aves; order Opisthocomiformes; family Opisthocomidae; genus Opisthocomus; species Opisthocomus hoazin. The sequence goes on along the minus strand of NC_134430.1, from coordinate 4,868,219 downwards.
CACGTTGCCACTGCAGCCTCATTAAGCGGTGGCCTCCAGCTCTCCGGCAAATAAATCCTGGGATGTTCAAGGCTCTGTGAGGGATTTCTGCGGGGAAAGCTGCGTCGAGGCTGTCACCCGAGCTGGGAAACAGCAGCTTTGACTCTACTGGTGGTGCTGGTACTGTTTTCAAGCCATGCCAGTGCTCCCAGCAGCTGTGGGATGCTGACATGGAGACCCCGGGGCCACGGCACCCTGTCCCCCGATTTGGGTGGCCTCTCCCTGCCGAGCGAGCCAAGGAGCATCCCGGTGCCTGGAGCTGGGCAGGCAGCGTGCCGGCACCACGCACTGCCGGGATGCGGGGGGAAAGCAGGCGATGGTGGGAGCCATGGCCAAAATCCCTCCCGTAGCTCCGGCACAGCTCCGGCACAGCTCCGGCGCAGCACCCGGTTTCCCACGGTGCGTGCGGGCGCGTTGCTGATGCTCAGCAGCTTCTCCCCATCGGAGCACATCACCCGGGCCAGGGTCTCTGCACCGCCCCAGCTCCCACCACCCCGTCACGACACCCAGACCACCCTCCTCCGTGACGCACCCCGGGCTTTCGGTGTCGTGGCTTTGGCTAAGCCCCTCTGGAAACACACTCAGCGCGTGCTAGCGACCCAGAGCTCGCTCTCCCCTTTCTCGGCGTGAATATATGTATTTAATTCCCTTCTTTTTGTAGCCGGCTTTGGGAAATGTGCCTCATCCTTCAGTCGTGGTTGGGGTTCCCGTTTCAGCCCGGAGCGAGAAGCTCCCAGGGCGGCTGGAAATGGCCGTCGCGCGTCTGCGCCAGCCCGGCTTCACGGCACAGGGCGAGGATGCTCACGACCACCCCGCTCGCTGCAGAGGAGCGAAACCCGAGGGAGCCGCACCTGGGACGCACCCCGAAGCGAATGTCAAGCCCTAAGCCACCCTGATTCAACACGGGGGATGAGCAAGCAGCTCGTGGTGGAGTCCTGCTGGTCGCAGCCGCGGCAGGACTGCGGCGCGATGCTTGCCAGCTTGCCCGCCATCCCAGCCTGTCCTTCCTCCTCCGACAGCTCCTGCTCCAGGGGCTCTAAATCCTGGAGAAGCCATCTCGGAGAGCTAGCAAGGCAAAGCCTGCGCTTACGAGGAGCTTCCTCTAACGTCTCGGCCAGGAGCAGCGATTTTTATCAGCCAGAGAAGATGCTGCCACGCGTCGCACCCTTCCCAGCACCAGCACAAGCAGTGTCCTGCGTGTGCAGGGCTGGCAACAACCCCAAACCAGCCTGGCACACGGGGAAAAGCCTTGTGTCCCCGTCCCCGTGCCACTCGTGGGTGAGCTGCAAAGGTGCCGTGGGGGGGGGGGAGGCGATGAGCCCACCCCGGGGTGCTGCGCTCGGAGCCACCAACTCGTCCCCCCCCTTCCTCAGCCACGTCGGGGGCTGGCTGGCATCAGCAGCTCAAGACCATCCATATTTTATGAGCTGTGCTCGGAGCCCACCCGGTGGGTGATGGAACAGCAGAGGCGTTATCCTGCCAGGGGGTCAGGGAACGCGGCGCAAACCCCCGCGGCAGCTCCTGGATGCTGAGCAGCATCCGTGCAGCAGCAAAATCCGGAGCTGCAGGCTGCGTCCTGGCTCCAGCAAGGCAGAGGCTGGTGCGGCAGCCCACCTCCTGCCCACCCCAGCTCTGGACGTCAAACCCTCCTCCCCAAAGCCCCCGGCAGCTAGAAGGACATTTTCAACGTGTTGGGAAAATAACGAGAGGGAAAGGCTTTGCTCCTGCGACGCGCTTTGTGCTGCAGAGCTGGCTCGGAGGCAACCGGCCCCTGCGGGGAGCGGTGGAGCCCAGCTGGGGCTCTGCAGAGCCCAGCACCTTTGCTTTCCAGCCCCCCTCCCTCCCCTCCCAGGTGTTTTTAGGTGAGAGCATCCACTTCACGCGTTCAGCTTCCAGCCCTCGGTGGCCACGCTCTCCCCACGTCCCCAGGGAGCCCCCCAACCCCTCTGTCCGGGGACAAGGGAGGAAACGGGGCTTTTCCCTCCGCTGCCATCCATCCAGGCAGGCTGCGGGCTGAGCTCCGGCTGTGCCGGGGCTGGGGCAGGATCGGCTCCCAGCCGTGCTCCCCGCTCTGCTCCCCGCTTTGTGCGACGGCGGCGGCACGGGCAGAGCGGGGAGAGTGCTGGGGACGGGGTCTGAGACCCAGCCACCCCCTCGCCCCACCGAGGGTGGGCAGCCAGCTCTTGCTCATCTCCCAGGGGGGACAAGGAAGCCCCAGGTCTCACGTGGAGTGGGAAGAATGGAAGTCGTATTTTCTATTTCCTGGCACGGGCCCTCGTCCCCTGCCATCTTGTGAAGCAGCCACCCAGCAAGAAACCGGGCTGAGGAGAGCCTTCCCCAGCGGAGCTGGCAGCAAGACGGGCAGGGCTGGCAGCGGGGACACGGGGACAGACACATGGAGAGGGCTGACGGGGGGGCCAGGAGCGGAGCTGCGCGAAACCTTCGCAGCAGGGAGGTTTGCAGGGGGGATGCAGGGCGGGTTTGCAGCGGGGGAGCAGGCAGTGGGGTAGGTTTGGAACGGGGCTGGTTGGCAGCAGGGCTGGTTTGGAACAAGGCAGGCTTGCAGCAGGGATGCAGGGCAGGTTTGCAATGGGGCTGGCTTGCGTTGGGGCAGTTGGCAGCAGGGATGAAGGGCAGGTTTGGAACAGGACAGGTTTGCAGCGGGGCTGGTTCGCAGAGGGGAGGTTTGCAGCAGCGATGCAGAGCAGTTTTGCAATGGGGCTGGTTTGCGTTGGGGCAGTTTGCAGCAGGGAGGTTTGCAGCAGGGCAGGTTTGCAGCGGGGAGGTTTGCAGCAGGAATGCAGGGCAGGTTTGCAGCAGGGAGACTAGCAGCAGGGCAGATTTGCGGCAGGGATGCAGGGCAGGTTTGCAATGGAGCTGGTTTGCAGTGGGGAGGTTTGCAGCAGGGCAGATTTGCAGCAGGGATGCAGGGCAGGGTTGCAGCAGGGCAGGTTTGGAACAGGGATGCAGGGCAGGGTTGCAGTGAGGATGCAGGGCTGTTCGGAACAAGGCGGGTTTGCAGCGGGTCTGGTTCCCGGCGCTGCTGCCGGCCCCCAGCGAGTGGCGCTGCCGACCGGGGAATACTGGGAATACTGGGAACACCGGGAGCGGCAGGGCCGAGCAGCCCCAGTCCCCAGCAGCCCCCGGCCCCCCCAGTCCCGGGGGGAAAGGTCCCCCCGGGCCGGGGCTGGGAACCACCACTGAACCGAACCCAGTTTGGGCTGAAAAATCTGATGCCAGGCAAAGAACCGCGGGCTGAGGGCTGAGCAGCAGCGGTGCCCGGGGAGCTTTGCCCCCCTTCCCTCGCATGGCCATGCCATGGGGACCCCTTTGCACCCATCGGGGTGCTTCGTCCGCCGGCCGGGGGTGCAAGGTGGGACCCCAGACCCCGGGCGAAGGGAGGTGACAGCAGCTCGGGGACACGTCGTGAATCAGGGCTGCCTCCCGTCGCAGCCCTCCCCGCACGCCGTCGCTGCTGCCTGGCTGCTCTTCAAGGACTGAAATGCTCCAGCAGCCGGCTGGGATTTACAACCCGCCGTGCCCAGAGCCCGCAGCTCCCCTGGGATAAGCCCAGTTTGTCCCCAGCGAGGACAGCAAGTCGGCTGTCGGGTGACAGCCAAATTGTCACTCAAATCCAAAGCGAACAGCTTGTTACCTGCTGCAGAGGAGCAGAGGGCTGGGTGCTCAGCTACCCCCACCCTGGCGAGCTTTCCTTCTGTGCCTGCAGGGATGGAGCTGATTTTTGGAGGGGCTTGTGGAGGTGCTCTGGCTCCCAGCCACCGGCGTGATGGCTCCTGGCTCTCCGGGGACACAAAGGTGCCCACCTGGGTGCACAGGGTGGGTGCTGGCAGGGTGCAAAGCCACGTTTCTGGGTACAACCTGGCTGCGAAAGCAGTGCTCAGCGTCCTGAAACCGGACCGCCGCATGCGTACCCTGCAGTGACCCGGTGGCACAGCCACGGGCTGGCAGCCGCGGCGCGGCTGGGCACGGTGTGGGTTACGCGAGGAAGCAGGGCTGGCGCCGGGCAGAGCGGGTGCCAGGGGATATTCTGGGCTCCAGGGGCAGGGACACATTCTGTTCCCATGAGCTAAGGCAGCGAGCGGGGGGCCGATCCCTTCCCTCCCACCCACCGCCCCGCAAAACCCTCACTGTGGTCCCCGGGCAGCTCCAGGGCTCTGCTGCTGGGAAGGGGCTGGGAGGGACTGGGAGCACTGGGGTTGTGGGGCTCAACTCCGTCACAGTCCGGGGCGGCAGAGGCTTTGCCGCGGCAGCTGCTCGGTGCTGGGAAACGTGTGATCCCAGGGGAGGCACGGGGCACTGCCACGGCCGTGCAGACACGGGCACGCGGCAAAGCTGGGGCAGAGACCACCAGTACCGCTCGCTGGAGCTGAACCTCCACGTCCGCCTCACCCCCAAAGAGCTGCTTGGCTTCCAGCCGGAATTTCTCCATCTCCAGCCCATGCAGCAGGTCCAGGTGTCTGCTCGCAGCCGTAGCTGCCAGCGCCCAGGGCACAGATACGCCTCCTCAAAGAATTCATAGAATCATAGAATGGTTTGGGTTGGAAGGGACCTTAAAGCTCATCTGGTTCCAACCCCCTGCCATCAGCAGGGACATCTTCCACCAGCCCAGGGTGCTCAGAGCTCCATCCAACCTGGCCTTGAGCACTGCCAGGGAGGGGGCAGCCACAGCTTCTCTGGGCAGCCTGGGCCAGGGCCTCACCACCCTCATGGGGAAGAATTTCTTCCCAATATCTGATCTGAATCTGCTCTTTTTTAGCTTACAGCCGTTCCCCCTTGTCCTATCACTGCCCACCCTTGTGAAAAGCCCCTCTCCACCCTTCCTGTAGCCCCTCCAGGCACTGGCAGCTGCTCTGAGGTCACCCCGGAGCCTTCTCTTCTCCAGGCTGAACAGCCCCAACTCCCTCAGCCTGTCCTCGGAGGAGAGGTGCTCCAGCCCTCGGATCATCTTCGTGGCCTCCTCTGGACCCGCTCCAACACATCCGTGTCCTCCTTCTGTTGGGGGCTCCAGAGCTGGACGCAGGACTCCAGGTGGGGTCTCACGAATTCGAAGATGCTATGATCCTCTGCCTCCTCATCTCCAGCCCCGCACGAACCAAGCCCCATCCCGTCCAATGTCCGTGGTGAGGGCTTCCCCAGGTGCTCAAATCCCTCCAGCAGCTCGGCCAGGCACCGGGCTGGGGGAGAGGGGACCCTCGGCACGGCACGATGCCGCTGCACCCTGCCTGTATCACAGCACGGCGAGGGCAGCTCGGCCCCGGTAATGCCCGTTTTGCAAAGCACTTTGGGCTCCATCAGCCTTAAAGTGCTCATTCAGCACAGCCCGCAATTATGATTATTATTATTTTCCCATTGCATCGCTGCATTTTAAACACCACTAACGTTATGTTTTTAAATTGAGGGCAAGCGCAGTGCAAAAAAATTGCATACATTGGGATCATAACTATCAGCTACAGGTAGGGAGATTATTAATACGCCTTCTGCCCTGCAAGACAGACAATGGAAGCTGCTGATAAATTATAGATATCCATCAAAATTGCAGGCCTTGGTGAAACACAGGGTGAGGAATGCATTGGTTTATAATCGTGAGCACCGGAAAAAAGGAAGGGGGTTAAACTGATACGATGACCCAGGCGCTGAGCTGAAGGAGGCCCACGGCACCGGCTCACCCCCGAGTTATCTGATGCTGGAGCAGAAAAATGGGGAGAAAAAAAATCAAGCAAGGGACTGGTCCTTGCCGGGTGCCCTCGCTGCTGGCGGCTGGCTGGCGGGGGAAGCGCGGGGAGCGCTGCGTGCCCGTGGCAAATCCTGTGTGGATTTAAAATAAAACTGAGGCAGCTGGGGAGGAAAATTGCGAGCCCACCTCGGGACTCGCTGCTAAGGCCAAGCTTTGCAAGACTGGAGAGGGAGGAAAAAAAAAAAAGGATTAAAAATAATGCTTCCAAAAACCTTTGTGCTTTGCGGCTCCCCCCGAGAGGGGCTCAGGGCAGCACCAGCTCCCTCCGGGGCTGCACCCTGGGGAGGGGGGAGCTGCTGGGTCCCGAGCAGCCCGCGGGCTCAGCCCCTGGGGCCACCAGCACCCTCGTCTCCCTGCTTTAAGGTGAGGATTTAACACCCACCCACCCACTCCTGGGGGTGCCTAAATAGGACCTCACCAGAGCGGCGAAGATGGGGTGGGCGAGGGGCCCTGCGCAGCCATCCCACCGAGAGTGGGTCACTCCACGTCTCACAAACACAGCAGGAGATGGGCAGAAACACCAGAAAATAACACAAAAACACTTTTTTCCCCTTCCTCACCGCAGGGTGGACGTCGCCACGGGCACCAGGCTGCAAATGTCACCTGGGGAGAGAAACCTGGTGCAGCAGCGACGCGGGGCGGGTGCTGAGGGGTGCTGGGGCTGCTGCCAGCCGCCTGCAAAGCACAGATATATCGGTGCCTATATCTATTTATTTAAAAAATTACATATATATATATATAAATATCTATACATGTATGTATTTTTAAGCAGCAGAGGAGATGACCCGAGCTCACGCCCTCTGCTCCCCAAGTCAAACCACCGCGCCGGTGAGCAACACCCTGCCCAAGCCAAAAAGCTCGGCCCCGGGCTCGCAGCCCTCCTTCCACCCGCCCCACGGCCCCGGGAGCCGAGCAAACCCTCACCCGGCTCTGGCTCCCGCCGGACGGCACCTGCTCGGGCGTCGCAACCCGGTCGCCGTCCCCGATGGGGTTGTGACTGCTGACGCGTGGCCCAGGCGCTGGGGTTTAAACGCGAGCCTGGCCTGAGTTCGCGGGGCTGTAGGTTGGGTGCTGGGGGGGCCTTGCTGCTCCCCGGGTGAGCCAAGACCTGGACTCTGTCTCATCCCAATTATTTGATATCACTGGGAAAAGCGAGCCGGGGTGGGGACGCAGCGCGGTGACCCCACACGACGCCGGTGCTGGTTTCGCCGGGGTGAAACTGCAGCAAAGAAGGTTTGGGGTGGGTTTTTTTTTCTTTTATTCCAAAGGCTTGGCCCCTCCCAGCTCAGCTTCGGGATCAGAAACAGCGCCTTTACTTGGAGGGTTTCTTCCATTTGAACAAAATATTCTGGATGCCTCAGAGAGCCAGAAGGCAGCAGGAAAAATCCCTCCTTGGACGGAATCTCCCCTTTGCCTTGACCCTTTTCTAATGATTGTCACTGAGCTGTCTCTATAAGATGACATTTTCTCACTTCTTTAGAAAACCCAACACACAAACACGATTTTCCCCTCTTTGAAGCTGAACCGCCGGTGCCATCCCACCAGCACCTCCAGCCGTGCCAGGTCCCCGAGACCCCGCGGCCAGACCCCTCCGTACCTACAGCAGAAAAGCCACCAGCACTAAAAATCTTAACGCACCCTCCCTAAAATCACGCCAGACTCGCTTAAAAAGCAGCCCGCTGCTGCTGCTTCTCCCGGTGCATCTGGGGAATAAACCCGCCGAGCTGCGGGGCAGGGAGCTGCCACCCTTGCAGGGGCTGGGGGCTGCCCGAGGGACCCCACGCACGGTGCTGTCCCCTCGCTGGCTGGGCGTTACAGGGTGACACCCTGGAAATGCAGCATTTGGGGGGGGTGGGGGCTTTGCTCCTCCATCCGCAGCCCGAAGGCACTGTCAGCAGCTCAGCCGCCTCGGCCAGGGCTGGAAAAATACGTTGGGAAACATTTGGAGGCTGTGACTCAGCGCAGGAAAACTGCTCAAGCCTGGCCAGAGCAGGCAGGGCCCCCCCCACCCCCACCCCAGGGAGGTTCTCTGCTGTCTCGTAAGCATTAAGCTAACCCTTACCTGCCGTCTGCAGCTCTCCTCCGCAAAAGGTTTGCTGAACCCGCCCGCGGTCACCGGCCGTGCGAAAGGGACCTGGACAGACGCCTGGATGCGGACCCCAGCCCAGGGAAGCAAAGCCGAGGGAGACCGACCCTCCTGCCTCAGTTTCCCCAGTGCCCGTGAGTTGCCCCAAGAGCATTTTTCCCCCCACATATGGTGCAAACCAAGGCTCTGCCAGCAAACCCTTACCGTGCCGGCGATGCCCAGGCCCCAGGCAGCCTCGCCGCTCCCAGCCCCACGTTCCCACCGGGATGGGCAGCACCACGCATCCTGCCAGGCTGGAGGGTCCAGATGCCCCCCCAAGCCAGGAGCCGGCTCCTTGCTGCTTCTCGGGCACGCGGCACAGGGATGCATCCCGGTCTGTGGGGACGGGCTGGCCCCTCCTGGGGATCTTATCGGCAGCTGCCAGGGGCTCCTGCCTGCACCCCGATAAGTGCCGGGGCTCCACATCCCAGGGCTGGGGTGGCCCCAGGGCTGCTTCACCCCCCCCAGCTCCCCTGCAACCTGCTCGGCTCCATCCCAGCAGCGAGACTGGAGCACCCCACAGGACCCCCACAGTGGGACCAGTGTCAGTGCCCCAAATCCTGGCTTTCTGGGAGGGGGCTGCACCCAGGAGAGGTGGGGAAGGGTTCCTGCAAGGAGGGTGCACTGGAGCCGAACCCACTCCCATAAGGAAAATGGGGAGTGCACGGGGTCCCCATTCACCCCCTTGGACAACCCAGGGCTGCTCCCAGCACCCCCAGAGCAGTGGGACACCCCACCCCATACTGGGCCAGGCAGGATCAGCGCCTGGGGCTGAGCCAGGGGAAGGGGAAACAGCATCTCGCACCCCGCTGCTTGGTGCCCTGCAGGGACACTGGGGAAAAAAAGAAAAAATAAATTAAAAAAAAGAAAAAGAACAATTTTATTTTTTCAAACAAGATCTGTAGCAAAGTCACAGTGGTATTTCCATGTCCACTCAGGAGTAAATACACCCCCCCAAAAAAAAATAGAAATAACTTAACTGGAGCTGCAGTTCAGCAGAGACAAACCACGAGTGGCGGAGCCGCAGGCGACGCTGCCGGACCCACGCTCCAGCAGAGCCGGGGGCTCTCCCGAACCGGCACCTCCGCAGCGACCCTCGCTGCTGGGAAATGCCTTGGCACATCTGGGTGCAGCTGCAGCCACCCCACGTCCGCCCCCCCGTCACCCCCACAGCAGGCGGGCAGCTCCGCGCCCCAGCCCCGGAGGTTGAGGGAGCGGAGATGTGCCAGCGGCTGAAAAACGCCGCAGAAGAAGGTGTGAAACCGCGGACGCTCCTGCCCTCGCCCTGGCCCTGGTTAAGAGGCGCTTCACATCCCAGATCGCTGGCGGGCTGCATGGGGCACAGCTTAACCCCTCCTGCAGCCCCCCCAGACCCCAGCGAGGGCTGGGGTCCAGCCACGGCGGGGCTGTCCCCGTGTCCCAGCAGGCAGTGAAGGCAGCAGGGCAGGGAGGAGCCGCAGGTTCGCCCCCAGCCCTGGGGACCCCAGCGTGGGGGGACCCGGCTCGGGGACGAGCGGCACTGGGTGCTGCCCGCTGGGCGACGGGATGGCCGGACCTGGGTGTGAGCCAGCGAGGTGGGGAGGGGGTGGCAGAGCAGCATCCCCCCCCCCAGCCGCACATCCTCCAGCACAAGTCCCCAGGAGCCGGCGCAAAGCCCACCGGTGACCTCCAGCACGAGGACGGTCCCCCCGCCGCAGCCGTCGCGGTGCCGGGACGTGGCGCAGAGCTCCGACACCAACACCGCACGGCGAAGGCACCCGCGAGCACCCCGGTTCGGCTTCGTTCGGGCTCACCCCCAAAAAAGGGCCGGAGCTGTCGAGCACCCCCAGCTCTGCCAAGCCCAGGGCAGCGCTCCGGGATCTTCCCAGCACGGACGGCTTCTTGGGGGTCCCCTCTCCTGCGAGGAGGTGCAGGGAAGCCCCCCCTTTCCTTCCACAGCTCCAGGCCCCTTAAGTGGGGAGATGCTCTTCCAGCAAAGTCTTTTGGGTACCAGCTCCCCCCTGGCCTTTCCCCCCAACCTGGGGCAGGAGGAAGAGGAGGGAGCAGAGGTCGGTCACGTCATGTAGCGGGTGACGGCTCTCAGGGCGTAGAGCAGAGCCGCCTGCATCCGAGCCTCCAGCAAGAGCAGGTTGATGTGCACCTACGCAGGGAGAGCGGGGTCAGGGCCTGGGGGGGGCTCAGCACCCCCCCAACACCCTGCCGGGAGGGGAAGGGATGGGCCAGCACCTTCTCCGAGTGCTTGAAGTGCCTCCAGAACTGCGCGTACATCCGCTTGGTCGTCTTCTCCGGGTAGCAAGCCACCGTCTTGATGTAGATCTTCAAGCTGCGCTCCAGGAGCTGGTTCACCTCCCCGTAGTCGTAGTCGTCGTAGCTGGGGGAGAGAGGAGGGCGCGTTATTCCGGGGACAACCCCTGCCCAGTCGTCCACCCCGGGGTCTGTCCAGACCCCAGCCGAGCCCCGCAACAGCATCGCTTTGCGGCAGTAACGGTCTCACCAGGACCAAGCCGTGGGCTCCCAGGCTGGATCTACCCAGGGCGGAGAGCGGGCTCCGGGGGCGGCTCAGGGACCTACCGGATGCCGAAGACGCAGTGGACGTAGTTCCAGATGGCCCTGCGCAGCATGGACGTGTCCACGCCGCAGTGCATGGCGATGGTGTTGTACGTCAGGTTGTAGACGACCTGGAACTTCTCGTCCAGGAGTTGGCCCACGTCGGGGTAGAGGCGGTTGATCAGCGAGTAGCCGTGGTCCTCCCAGGTGTAATCCTGCCGGAGGAAGGATGCTGGGGTAGGGGGCTTGATGGGGAAATGAGGGGGGGGGGTGTCCCTTCAAAGCCAGCGACATGAGCTGGTGTCTCCACACCATGGTGACCCCCAACAGCTACCAGCAACTGGTTGTGTGGCTCGGGCAGCTCCAGCCTGCTCCCAGCCCTTGGCCCTCGCACCCACGACCCCGGGAACAGCCCCGCTGTCCCCCCTCCAAGACAAGCAGGAGCTGCCACCCAGCAGCGTGCCACCCCTTCCCTCCGACCGGCGTGGGACCGCGGGCACCCACCTGCGCACGGAACGTGGGGGGTGCCTGCTCGCCCCTCCGTGTGAAGTCCTTGTAGCCGAACTCGGGGTCCTCCACGAAGCAGAGGACGTTGGACTGCAGGGAGTGATCCGCAAGATCTAGGAGGCATCACCGCGGCGGCCGTGAGCATCGCGTGACCCCGGAGAGGGCCAGGCCTGCAGCTGGGGGCCTGGTCCTGCTCGTCCCCGCACAGATGCTGGCTCTTCCCCCCCTCCCCGGTGTCTTCCCCAGCCCGTGGGTCCCCAGCACCTCCTCACCCGAGGGAGCCACCAGCAAGCTCTCCGTCTTCTCCAGCTCGAAGCGCGTCGCCATCTCCTCCTGCGTGACCCCCTCCTCCTCCAGCTGGCTTTCCTGCAGCAGCTTCATCCTCTCCATCAGCACCTCCACCTCCCGCACGGCATCCCTGCCCTGGCCAAGCGAACGGCAGAGTCGGCGCTGACCTGGGGTCGAGAAAGGCTGCAAGGCCAGGGCAGCACGAAGCCACTCTCCACACACAGAATCACAGAATCCCAGCATGGTCAGGGTTGGAAGGGCCCTCTGGAGATCCCCCAGCCCAGCCCCCTGCCCAAGCAGGGTCACCCAGAGCAGGCTGCACAGCACCGCATCCAGCCGGGGCTGGAATATCTCCAGAGAAGGAGACTCCACAGCCCCTCTGGGCAGCCTGGGCCAGGGCTCCGTCACCCTCAGAGGGAAGAAGTTCTTCCTCGGGTTCAGCTGGAGCTTCCTCTGCTCCAGTTTGTGCCCGTTGCCCCTTGTCCTGTCACTGGGCACCACTGGAAAGAGTCTGGCCCCATCCTCCTGACCCCCACCCTGCAGATATTTAGAGGCATTTCTAAGGTCCCCTCTCAGCCTTCTCTTCTCCAGGCTGAACAAGCCCAGCTCCCTCAGCCTCTCCTCGTAGGGGAGATGCTCCAGTCCCCTCCTCATCCTCGCAGCCCTCCGCTGGACTCTCTCCAGTAGCTCCTCATCTTTCTTGAACTGGGGAGCCCAGCACTGGACACAGCACTGCAGATGGGGCCTCACCAGGGCAGAGCAGAGGGGGAGGAGAACCTCCCTGACCTGCTGCCCACACTCCTCCTAATGCCTCCCACATCCCTCCTCCTAATACACCCACAGTCCCAGGGCTGCTCCTCAAGGAGCGTTTGCCTCCGGGTTTGTCCCACCTGGACCTTGGTATCTTGTCCCGGGGCTGGGAGGAAGGGGCAGCCCCAAAGCATCTGCTGCTCCCAAAGACCTTGGGGCAACTCCCCGGGGAAGCACCGCAATGCAGCCCAGCACCCCACCATGCGCCCACCCCCCAAGGCAAAGCCCCCCTCCTCACCACTGAGCCCCCCAGGCTGTCGTCAGAGGCAGGGCTGCTGTCGCTGTGGGGCGAGGGGGGCCGGCAGCCGTGCTCCCCGTCCTGCTCCTCCTCGGGGTTGATGCCGCAGCCGAAGACGAAGGAGGCGAGCGAGTGGTAGTGGGTGAGGAGCACCAGCGCCTGCACCAGCTCTGCCAGGGACCAACTGTTCTCCCCCGTCTTCAGCAGCGCCTGCAAGGCACATGGGGCTGGAGAGACCCTCCAGGACCCCCAGCTCGCTGTGCTGTACCCCCCACCCACACCCCACACTGGGGTAAGCGGGGGCAGGGAGACTGGGTGTCTGGGATGTGCCTCCCCCATAAACCAGCCGCTGCCAGCAGGACAGGGGGACAAGTCACCCCCTCCCCATCCCTCGGGAGCTGCACACCCTCCCCTCCAGCTCAGAGACCCCCTCAGCCCTGAAAGGGTTCAACGTGGGGGGCACACGCAGGGATGCGGCCCCTGGGGTCAAGCCCCCCAAAACCAGCGTGTGGTCTGGGGGGTATCTGCGGCGGCAGCATCTGCTCTCACCTCGATGTGCTCCTTGGTGATGAGCCAGGGCCGGTGCGCCAGCAGCTTGTTGATCTCGTTGAGGTTCCTGAGTTTTTGGGGGGCACAGTGCAGCCCCTGCAGCCACGCCGGGTTGCCCCCCACCTGCAGGAACTCCGCCATGTGCAAGCCCACCAGGTAGGAGCACTGGTGCCGGGCTGCTGCCTGCGGGAGAGGCGGGTGGTCAGCCCCAGCGCTGGCTGGGAGACCCCCAACCCTGCTACGAGCCCTTGGAGAAGTCAAGGCAAGGAGCCCACCCATCCTTGGAGGGTTTCCCTAGGGATGAGAGTCCAGGCAGGGGTCTCTGCCTCCCCCCCTCAGTGCTGGTCCCCAGGGTCCTTGAGGGGAGGGATGCTGGGGTACCCTGGGTGGGCACCACGGGGCCAAGCCCAAGGGGGCTTCACTTCCAAGCCTCTGGGACCCCAGCTCCAAGGTGGACCCCATCTGTGGGGTCTCAAATGCTGTCCCACCTCTGGGCTGGGACCCCCCCCACCCCCAGCGACCCCCACCCTCACCATGATGGCGATGTAGTGGCGCTTGTGGTAGGGCAGGGGCCCGTCCATCCGCAGCAGGAGGTACTGGGTCTTCCAGAAGCTGCTGAGATACTGGGGGTGCAGCCCCATCACCATGGTGATGTTGTCCACCCTGCCCGCCGAGACGAAGGCCTCGATGAGGAGCTGGCGCCGGCTGCTCTCCACACCCTCCTGCAGGACCTGCCGGGACGAGGAGAGAAGGGTGATGAAGGGCTTGTGTGCCACAGGCTCCCGCTCCCCCTGACCTGGGGGGAGAACCCCCCCATCCAGCATCCGTGGCCAGCGGGACCCAGGCACCCAGTAGCACCCATCCCCACCGTGTCGGGTGCTCACCTCGCCCGAGGTGCCCAGCCTCCGCCCTGCTGCCCGGTACGGACACCGCCGGCAGCCCCCGCTGCCCAGCTCCCCCCCTCCAGCCCCGGGGGGCGGGGGGTGATGGGGGGTCCCCATGCCGGACCCCGCACGGCGCACACGTCGGGTTGTTTATTTGGGTGCTGGTGTGCAGTGGGGAGGAGATGGGGCTCAGCTCCCCCCCCCCCAGCCTCTCCACCCCCACCGCGGTGACGAAACCACGGTGCTATCTCTGCCGAAGGAGGAACCATCTGGGACGCCGACGCCGGGGGCTGAGATAGGGCTGAGGGTGCCCCGACACGGGGAACCCCGGGGATTCTGGGGCACAGTGTGCTGGGGGGGGGGGGGGGGGGGCAGGGGAGGATGGGGGCTGCAGCCCCTTTGCGGCACAGGGAAAAGACAGCCGTGTTTGGATGGGTGGGGAAACTGAGGCACGGGCAGGGTAGTGACCCGGGGTAGGAAAACACCGGGGTGAAACACCACGACTGCTCCCCCCCATCCTCCAAAACGCGACACGCCCCCCCCGCCGCCACAGCGATACTCCCGGGCTGGGTGACCCTTCCCCATCCCACCCCCCCCTTCCAGCCTCCCCAGCACCCCACTCCAGCTGGGCACTAGCAATTGGGGGGTGGGAATCCTTCCTTCACAGCCCCCCATAGCCCCCACCCAGGGAAGGGGGGGACAGAGGAGCCCAGCAGGGAGGGCAGCACCCACCCAAGACCATCCCCACCGCTCTTACCTCTCCCAGGGGGATGAAGGCGCTGGGACCCCTCCCCAGCTGCCGGGGGACCTTGACCCCTCCGTCCTGGGAAGGAAAAAGCAGGGGCTTCAGCCCGGCCCCGGGGCAGCCGGGAGCCACTGAGCGTCCCCGGGACGAGGGTGGTGACACCGGGACGGGTGACACACGCGGGGGACACGGGGACACGCAGCCATCGCCCCCGCACCCTTGCGTCACGCCGGGCAGCGGCTGACGACACCGGGCGCGGGTGTTGCTCTGCCACGTCAAGACCGAGCCACGAGCACCCCGCTGGGACACCGGGGAGCAGAGACCCCCCCGGGGAGCAGAGACCCCCAGGGACCCCGTTCCTCACCGCCACGGGACCCCAGCGGGGGACCCAGCACCCGGGGAGGGGGGTCTGGGAGCAGCATGGCCATGGCTGCAGCCGGGCGCTGCGCTTCGCCATCACCAGCGTAAATGTGGCACCCGGGGTTCCCGCGAACCCCCCCGGACACAAAACACCCATCAACATCTCCACCATTCCTTCCCCCCCCCCCCCCCCCAAATCCGTTAACGCAGCCACGCCAGCAACGAGCCCACCCGGTCCCAGGGCAGCTGCGGCTCTCTGCACCCCAAGCACAGGGTTCAGCTCATTTTTGACCCCCCCCCCATGCTCCATCTCCCCCCCAGCTCCCCAGGGAAGAGCGTTTCCACGCCATATTTTCTCCAAGCAGATACTTTTCTCCTCTCTGCGGTGGGTGGGGGGCCGGCTGCGCCCAACCAGGGCGCACATGGGGGCAGGGAAGGGGATGCCACAAGCAGGAGTCCCTGTCTGGAGCCCAAAGGGACCAGGACCCCCCCCCACCTCGCTCAGTGCCTACACGGACCCCCCAGCCAGCCCCCCAGCCAAACCGCAAGGATGCAGCAGAGCCCGGATCCCCCCCCCCATCCCACTTTAGCATCCCACCAGCTCGCCAGTTCGCAGTGGTGCGGGGGAAATTCCCCACCCACGGGTGCCAACTGCAGACGGGGGGGGGACACCCAGCCCCCAGAGTTAAAGTAAACCCCCAACACACCTGCAGAGAACCAAGAAGCTGGTTTAAGGCTGGGAGAAAAGAGGGTGGAAAGGGGTCCAGGCACGAGGCAGGAGGTGGGAGGGGAGAGGGGGGGCTGGTGCGTGGCCCCCCCACATACAGGGGGGACGCGGCGCTTGCGTGAAATCAGGAGTGAGACTGGGCAGCCGCACGCCCGCAGCATCGCTTCCTCCACCCGAGGGGGTGCTCAGGACCCCCGCTCCGGGCCCAGCCTCAGCTCCCTGCAGAAACCCCCCCGGTCCCTCTGCCAGCAGGAGCCGGGGTGGGACCCGTCCCCGAGCACAGGCTCGGTCACCTCAGCCGGGGCCTTGGAACGGGTGCCCAGCACCAAGCTTGCAGGCAGGATGCGAGCCCGGGCTCTGCGTCTGCTCGCCTGGGGAGCGGGCAGGGTCTCAGCCCCCCGGGATGCCCACGACCACCCCCCGGCGCACGTCCCCTGTGCAAACCCGGCGGGCAGCAGCGGTGCCAGGGGGAACCGGAGGCAGCAGCCGTGCCCACAGGGTCGGACGCGGCAAAGCGGGGAGCGCCTGCGAGACCACCCGTCAGCCGCCCTGCGCCCGGGCGAGGGCCGGTGACCCCCATCCTCCGCTCCCCACACCACCTCCCTCCACCCGCCGCGGCCGAAGGCTCCCCGGGACGCGCAGGGCACGGCCACCGCTGCCGCACGCCCGTCGCACGGCGGGAGCCCTCCCAAACCCACGGCACCAACGCAGGGAAAAGCAAGCACAGCACCCATCAGCGTTTCCCAAAACTTAGAAGTCTTCAAGAAAAACCAACGGCACGACGGGACGCGCACCTCGCAGCCCATCAGCGGCGGCGAAGCCCACCGGGCAGCTCGGCGGCCCCAAGGGTGCCCTCCCCAGTGCCCAGCGCCGCGCTCCAGGCCGAAACCACGCAGGAGAGGCTCCCGCCGCCGGGATTCACCCACAGGAGATGGGACACGGCACCGGGGGACGGCGGCGGTGGGAGGAGGGTGCCGGGACACACGCAGCCGAGGGTGCCGACGGCAGGAGCACCGAGCACCCGGAGCACCGGGGCAGGGAGACGCTGCTGTGGGGGGCTCCTCCGCGGCGCCGAGCCCCGGGGCTGCAACCCAGCTTCACCGCGAGAGACACCGGAGCTGGGCACAGCCCCGGCGATGGTGGGTGCCAACCGCCTCCGAGCCCGGAGCGAGGCGGTGGGTGCTGCCCAGCTCCCTCTCCCCACGGGGAAGGGGCGTGGGGTGGCACGAGGTGACGACGACGCAGCCGCCAGCGCGGCCACGCGCTCCCCACGTGCCGGGCGGGGGGGGTCACGGCGTGGCGCGGGGTCTCACCAGCACCGGGCTGCAGCCGCGCCAACCACGCCAGCAGCACCCGCGTCCACCGGCTCACACGGGATGCTCCTGCCCCGCGTCACCACGGAAGCGAGAGCGGGGTGACGGCGGGGTGACGGCGGGGCTCGTGCCATCGCGGCTCCGCGCTGACTCACGGTTTCGGCAGAAAGAGCTTCTGCGGTGCTCCAAGGGACAGCGACGGAGAGACCCCGGCAGGGAAACCCCCAGGGCGGCGAGGGCAGGAGTGCCAACGCCGATGGCAGCGAGGAGCCCGGCCAGCCCCGCCGCCGCTCGCTGACAGCTCAGGGTGACCTCTGAGGGGGCATTTTCATGTCGCACGCAGAGGCTCGTTCTGTTTTGCTGCATGAAGCCACCCTCAGGGATGCCGCAGTTAACCCTCGCCACCCTGCCACCGGGCTGGGAATCACCTCCTGCTCCCGCTGTTGGGGAAACTGAGGCACGGAGCGACGCGGTGAGCCGTGCCAGCCGCGCAACCCGCTCCCTCACAGGCGGAGGGTCCTGACGGAGACACGGGGGGAGGATTTAATCCCCCGGGAGCGGGAAGTCGGGCGTGCTGAGCAGCGAGTCCCCCCCCAGCGCCACTGCCAGTGCTTAGTCAGGTGGTGGAGAATCATTCCCGATAAGGCAAGGTTGAACAAACACCGGTGCGTTTGCCCCCCGTAACCGGGCTGGAGGCTGTGCCGGGGGCGAGCGCAGCGCCGGGGCTCGGCCCCGCTGATGCACAGAGCCCACGGGCAAGCGCAGCCCCCTCGGCATGAGCCGCTCTCACAGAATCCCAGCATGGTCGGGGTTGGCAGGGACCTCTGTGGGTCACCCAGCCCAACCCCTGCCCAAGCAGGGTCACCCAGAGCAGGCTGCACAGCACCGCGTCCAGGCAGGGCTGGAATATCTCCAGAGAAGGAGACTCCACAACCTCCCTGGGCAGCCTGGGCCAGGGCTCCGTCACCCTCAGAGGGAAGAAGTTCTTCCTCGGGTTCAGTTGGAGCTTCCTCTGCTTCAGTTTGTGCCCGTTGCCCCTTGTCCTGGCGCTGGGCACCACTGGGAAGAGTCTGGCCCCGTCCTCCTGACCCCCACCCTCCGGCGTGAGGGCAAGGGGAGCCCCGCATCCCACCCCGCCTCATCCCGCCAACCCGGAGAAGAGCGAACCCCACTGCCACATCACAAGGGGACAAAACCGGGGTGTCGTCACCAGTGGGTGCAAACCCCCCAGCCCACGGAGTTCCAGCGGCAGTTGCCAGATGCTGGCAGGATCCCCACCACCGATGTCCTTCCCCCCATTTCAGGCCAGGAGCAGCAGCATGGGGGGGCTCCCCCAGCGGCACCGCTCCCTGGGGTCTCTCCCACCCCCTGTCCCGGAGTTTCCAGCTCCCGGCAGTGACCGTCCCCGCGGCTACGCCGAGGCGGCACGGCTGCTTGGGGACCCACCGGCTCCCCACAAGCTGCAGAGCAACCCCGCTCTCCCGGGGAAACCCGGGGGAAGGGGGACGCAGGAGCAAGGGGAAAACTGCACAGGCTTTTTCGGAGAGGAAAATGAGTCTCACAAATGGGGGCAATTCCCAGCTTTTCAGGAAACTCAGCAGGTCTGAGCACTGAAGTTGCTGACGGGCCCGATTGCCTGGGGGGGCAGGGGGGTCCTGCCACGCTCCACGGACGCCGCTGGGCTCCGGTTTCGCATGCCGGACCCCAACAGCAACAGCCCCGGGCGAGACGAGGGGTCTCGCAGAGCGCTGGGTTGATGGGGAGGGACAGCAGAGAGACCCCGCACTCGGCCCGGGAACGGCAGCACGAGCCAAACGACCTGTTGGAGCCCCCCAGCCCTGCATCCCCCACCCCCGTGGGCACCCCCACCGCCAGCCCCTGCCTCAGTTTCCCCTGCCGACCCACACCTCGGGCAGGACCCCTGCCCGGCTCCTGGCCACGCCGCAGCTCCTGAAGGGTTCCGGAGACCCCGAGATCCCCCCGTCCAGCCCCCCCCTGCCCGGCCAGGGCCACCCCCTCCCCAGCCTGGCCCCGACGTGTCCCCGCTTGTCCCCCCCCTGCAGCCGGCCGAGGAGGGGTGGCCCCGGGTGGACAGCGATCCCCGGGCGGTGGGGGGCACCGCGGCAGCACCCCAGCCCGTCTCGATTGGGGTGGGGGGGCGATGCGGAGCCCCTTACCTCGCCGCCCCGCGGGGCCCCGCAGCCCCGGCACCGCTCCAGCCCCGCGGGGGGGCACGGCGAGCCGGCCACCAGCATGACAGCGCGGGGGCTGCGCCGAGGAAGCGGCCCCGGGGGGAGTGGGGGGGGTCCCCGGACACCCCCGGGGTCCCGAACCCGCGGCCGAACCCTCCGCGCCCGATCCACTTTCATAGAGGTGGTTGGAGGAAACCACGCCCCCTCCCCGTCTCGCCCAATGGCAAAACGGGGGCGAGGCCAACCCGCCTCCATTAGCCAATAGGGCGCGGCGGCGCGGGGGTGCCGGGAGTTGTAGTTCGCCGCGGGCCCCCGGGCTCGCTGCGGGGTGGGGCCGCCGGGCGCGAAGCCTGCGAGGCTTGGGGACCCCCGTGCAGCGTGACCCCCCCTCCCCCCCCCCGGCCGGGCTCCGGGGAGCCCCGCACTGCCGCGTGCATCCTCCTCCTCCTCCGAAGAAGAAGGCCAGGATCCCTCTGCGCGGCCCCGAGCCCTCCACACGGAACATGGCTCCCGTGGCCACGGGGAAGGGCGAGCGGATGGCGGAGGCACCCGAGGAGCCGGCGCGCGTTGACGGGCAGCGGAGTTTGTCCGGACGGCTCGGCTGCCCTGCACTTACCTTGGGGACGGGGCCCATCGCCTGGCCGCGGGTGGCCATGAGCTGGGTGTCCCTCCCTGCCACCCCCGCTGCACCCCGAGGCTTCGCACCGGGCGGTTCGCTCAACCCGGCGCCGAAGAGCCCCGAGAGTGAGCCCCGAGAGTCACCGAGCAGCTTTCCCCTCCGTCCCCTCCCCGACGTACGGCCCCGGCCATTTGAATAACAAACACCAATAAAAGTAAGGGGGGAAAAACCCCCCAATAACCCGAGGACGCGGTCGCAGACAGCGGCTCCGATAACGACCCGGTGCTGCTCGACAGCCCGCACGTGGCAAAGTCCAGCGAGCAGCAGCCGCTGCACAAACAACTCAGGTTTCGCCTGGCAACGGGCTCCTCCGGCTCGGGCCCCGCGCTCCTGCCGACTCCGCGACCGCGTCCGCACGCCTCGGCGCGCGCGGTGCCGGCGGCGCAGCCAACGGACGGCACGCCGCGGCGCGCTGGCGGCTGCACCCGAGCGAGCGTCCGATGGCCCCGGCTGGCTGCTCCCTCTGCTCGTCCCCGTCCCGCAGCCGGCGAACACCCCGGGCTATTTTTAGGGGTGTTTCGCAAGCGCGGCTCTGCACCGAGGACAGGAGGTCTGGGCAGCTCCGGCCACCCCGAGGTGCCTGTTTCTGTATCTGCCCTCGTGTCACTCGAGGGGAACAATCTGGGGTTTTAATTGCATCTGATCCCAGGTCCAGGCTGTGCCTGCTCCGGGGGGAACCCGGGGGATGCCGGTTCAGCCCCTGTCACCCCCGTGCAGCTCCATCGCCAGCGCCTTTGGCCATGTCACACCGCGCCGGGAGTCCCGGGCAAGAGCCCCGATGCTGCCCGGTCCCCGCACCGGGGCTGCAGCGGCCCGAGGCCAAGGAGCTCCGCGTTTGCTCCGGCTGCAGACGTCAGCCCGGAGAGGAAAAGCTGCCTCTCGCTCTGCAGCAGCAAAGGCAACACTGTGCAAGGAAAGCGAGGGGGGGGCTGCCTCTGTTCTCCCCTTTGTGCCCCCCCAAAAGCTCCGGACATGAGGGGGTACAGGCGGAGATGGACCTGAGGACGCCGAGGCTGTGAATATGCATCAGGCCGTGGTTCAGCAGGAGAGACAGGCTGGGGATGCTGCCAAATATTGAATATAAAAATACCCCTGCAGAAGAAGCCGAGGGCCGTGCCAGAAGGACATCTGCCCCGGAGCCAGCAGGGCTGGCCACCGCCGCGGCCGCTGCGTGCGGAGCAGGGGCGAGGGGCTGAGCGCGGCCGCAGAGCCGGGCAGTGGGCTCGCTCGGCGATGCGGGGCAGCGCGCGATGCCCCATCTGCTCTGCAGCCCCGGCCGATCGGAGGCAGCCGGCACGTTACCCGCCGGCTCAGCACTTCTGGCTGTTTGCAGAGCTCCTGCCCGCACAGCAGCCGGCTCAGGCTGTCGGCAGCGTCTCCCTACGTGTGGAGACCAGCCTGGCACAGGGAGATGACCTGCCACCACCCCCAAGCTGCCCAGGAGAAGGACGCTGTGTGCCAGGAACGGGCGATGCCAGGCAGTGCCAAAGCATCTTCAGTATCTCAAGTCCTTTTGCTCCACAAGCCTCACCCAAGAGCACTTAAGGTCTCATCTTCTGTCCCAATTTGAGCTCAGCAGCGCTCGTTCTTCAAGGGAATAAAACTGCAGGAGGGTTTCTCCGTGCTGGCTCACCCACAGGGCTTTGCTCGGGCACACAGTGGCATTACAGCTGGGCTCCTTACAACATCCATCGAAAAAAGGGCAGCAAAGGGGAGGCAAAATATCCTCGAGAGAGGAACCGAAGATCTGAACCCCAACACCCCGTTTCCAGGAACGCCGATCACGGGAACCATGGAACAGCTCGGTAATTAGCTGGGGACTGACGGCGCCCTGGTCATCGAGACGCTGACCGCACCAGTCCGTGGCTGGAGTTGAAAGCTGAGCAGGAAGGCCAGACTGATTGCTGAAGGTAAGTCACCTTCGAGCAGACAGCAGGGTTGGCTGGGGACAGCCGTCACCTCGCCTTCTGGTCCTTCACCAGCCCAGTGCTTTCGGCCAGCCCAAAGCCCGAGGGCACAGGGAAGCAGCAGGGACGGCGCGGGGAGCGACGGGGGCATCCGGAGCGGGGAGGACGTGCTCCGTGGTTTAAGGGTTTCCTTGCCTCACGTGCTCTGCTCCTGTCCGCAGACCGGGAGCTGAACCGCCCGCGCGCGGCTGGTCACCCCGCACCTCCCCACTGACAGCCTCCGGTGGGAAAACCGCAGCCGTGGGGTGCGGGGCGAATACCCGAGCATTTGTGGGGTGCAGAAGGGAATTCCTCTGCAGCCACCTCGCTTGGAGCCACGGAGGGAAGGGAACCCCCGATGTGGTCCCCAGGAGGAGCTGCAGGACCTCGCTCCGTCAGGATTTCTGCACCACAGGCAGACGGATGGGGCTACAGCTGCGTAAACACATTAGAAACAGTGGTGTGTACTGGTTTGTACTGGTGAGTGATCCACGTTGCTCTGGTGCCTCTGGGAATAGCAGCGGGAGGGAGCTGCTATCCCCACGTGCTCCAGGAACGTGGACCGCTGGTCCGGCACTGGGAAGGACGAGGGTTACAGCCAAACCACCTTCGGACTCCTGGACTTCCAGAGATTTCCTCTGGAAGCAGGCAAAGGGCAGCCGAGTTTCCTTCATGGCAACCTCAGGCCAAAGCCCCATCCCGGCGGAGCAGGTCTCACGGCTGCGCCAGCTTCGCCCCCGTAGCAGATGAGGTCGGTAGGCAAGGCTGAACGTTCCCCACCCCTAAATCCCCCCTTGCTTTCCGCAGGGCTCCCAACCGCCTCAGAAGCACCCACCGCTCCCTCCATGGGCGCTGCGAGGAGCCCGGTCTTGATTCAGGTCTCTGCTGGGCTCCTCTCGCTGCCCTCCCTCACCTCCAGCACAAGGCTTGCGCTCACCTCTCCTGGCTCAGCTAAAAACGCACCTTACCGAAGCTTTAAAGGATTTAAAAATCCTTAGCGGTGTTTTTTATAAAGACAATTTTAAAGCCTGCTGCCCCCAGGGCGTGCTGCCTGAGCCAGCGCTCCCAGAAAGCCCCAGCAATTAGGGAGGAATGGTGTTTGTGGGTAATTACCGGCTGGTTAAGTCGCTTTACATCTGCTGGGGCTTTGCTTCTGCTGTGGGTACAGGCCGTCAGGCTGCAAAACGCTTTATGTTCATTCGCGTACTGAAGTTTCAAGTCCTTGCCAGGGGCCCTGCAAGTTTGGAAAGGAGATATTTATTCAAGTAATAACTTAAAAAAAACCCCAAACTAATGCTCTGGGTTAGCAGATCTCAAGAAATGCTTTGCAAGAGGTTTTCGTTGTGCCCTGAACACCCAGCCACCCCAGGTCAGCGCTCGGGGAACTCTGAGGTTCTGCATCTTCAGGAGAGATTTCTGCTGGGAGCAGGCAAGGGGCAGCCAAGCACCAACTCACCTGAAACGAGTGAGGCAGGGAAAAACACTGGTCAAAACCTGGAAGTCTCATCTTCGACCCTGGTTTCAATACTAGCAGGTGGCTGAGATCAGTATGCAACATTTGAGTGCATTCAGTTACTGTCAAAACCATGTTTTCCTAAAGCTTTCAAATAGAAATAAAGCAATCACAACTAAAAACAAGTGGGAAAAAAATCCTTCTGCAAACATTCAAGCTGCTTTCGAAGCAGCGGATAAACCGCAGAGAGAAGGAAGCGTGTGCTCGCAGATAACGGCGGGAGCCGGCCATTTCATCCCCAAGGTCTGGCTGGGAATTGCAAACATTGCCCCCGGCCCCTTTGAACTCCTCGGCGCAGCTCTGCCGGGTCCCTCGGAGACACGGCGCGAGGATCCCCGGCTGGGGGCAGCTCTGCCCGCTGACGGAGCCCAGCCTTTGGCAAACCAGCGCCCGTCCGTCTCCGACCCGCGGTACGCAGGAGAACCGGGCGTGTCCGGTGAAGTGCCCTGCGAGCGCTGGGCACCACTGGCACAATTCAGCAGCGCTCGGCGGGGAAGAGGTGCTGAGCTCACCTTCCAGCACAGGGCGAGCCTTCCACGCGGCAGTCGTGGCTGGCCGCGAGCTTGTGATTTATCATAGAATGGTTTGGGTTGGAAGGGACCTTAAAATCATCTCATTCCAACCCCCTGCCATGAGCAGGGACATCTTCCACCAGCCCAGGGTGCTCCCAGCCCCATCCAACCTGGCCTTGAGCACTGCCAGGGAGGGGGCAGCCACAGCTTCTCTGGGCAGCCTGGGCCAGGGCCTCACCACCCTCAGGGGGAAGAATTTCTTCCCAGTATCTAATCCAACTCTCCCCTCTTTCAGCTTGAAGCCATTCCCCCTTGTCCTATCACTCCGTGCCCTTGTAAAAAGTCCCTCTCCATCTTTCTTCTAAGCCCCCTTTAAGCATTGGCAGCTGCTCGAAGGTCTCCCCGCAGCCTTCTCTTCCCCAGGCTGAGCAGCCCCAGCTCTCCCAGCCTTTCCTCCCAGCAGAGGGGTTCCAGCCCTCGGATCATTGCTGGGGCCTCCTCTGGCCCCACTCCCACAGCTCCAGCTCTGTCCTGTGCTGAGGGCTCCAGAGCTGGACGCAGGACTCCTGGGGGGTCTCAGCAGAGCGGGGCAGAGGGGCAGAATCCCCTCCCTGGCCCTGTGCCCACGCTGCTGGGGATGCAGCCCAGGGCACGGTTGGCCTTGTGGGCTGTGAGCATTGAGGCACCTCCATCTGAAAAAGAGCCTACGGAGAAGGGACGAGGAGCTGCTCGAGGCCACAAATGCCCAGCTCCAGAAGCCTCCAAGCCAACCGGCGCAAAGGACACCCTCACCCAACCACGCTGGTTTTGCACCCTCTCCCCACAGAATCATTGGAGTTGGAAGAGACCTCCAAGATCACCAAGTCCAACCATCAAATCTAGGGAAGTAGCCCCAGTTTTTGGTCTGATGCAGCGCGAGCACGAGGCGTCGCCCTGCACCACAGTAACCAGCGAGGCTGCGATGGGTGCAGCGCTTCGGAGAGCCCTCCCTTGCCAGGGCTCTCGGCTAGGTCAGGGGCTGAAACCCGGCAAACCCGGGATGAAAATTCTGACCAGCGCACACGAACCTCTGCTCTCACAGGCATGGGAAGCCAAAGAGATCGGAAGAGTAACAAAGAGACTGGAAGAAGAACAGAGACTGGAAGAATGGCACTGATGAGAAAGATCTCACAGAAACTGTTTTTCTTCCCCACATTTAACTATGAATTTGGGTGTTTGTCACAACTCACACTTCCCAGAAAAATGGCTATTTTCTGTACACAGCTCCGGGATTTGAAAAATATAATATGGAAAGGTTATTCTGAGCTGGAAAAGCTGTTGTGGTGTTCCATCAGAGCTAGGTCTGCCTTCTCCCACCCTGCACTACGGGCAGCGCGCTGGGAACAGACGCTCGAGGACACGGCAGCTCCTCTGCCCCGCAAGAGGCAAGCACGGCGTGCCACAGCGCGGCTCCTCGCCCCGGGAGGCTGCGCCGACGGCAGACGAGGAAAGCACATGTCCAAATGGAAACCTCCGGAGAGTTTTTCACTACCAAATTTCTGCTGGAAAATGAGAAGCTTTAAAAAGAAAACAAAAACAAAACCCCAAACCTGTTTTCCCTCTGGACTCGTGGCTGAGAGAAGGGGACGACTTCAGAGACACCAGCGGTGGTTACTCACCTCGTTTGCCTCTATGTTAAAAGAACGAACCCCCTCATCCTCCTGGCTTTTTGTTTCCTACCAAGACCGTATTGTTTCCGTGCTCCGTCTTCATTCATGTGGTTGGCGAAGAAAACAGAGAACAGATCTCGTCGGATACAGCCGGATGGGTCCTGGGAAGCTGGAGGTAACCAAGTAACGAGGATCCTAGCAACAGGCTTGATTGGGAGGATTTAAAGATAGAAACAAAAGTAGGAGCGAACCAAACAATAGGAAAATGCTGTCTCCTTCCCACAGCCGCCGGGCCCCGCAGCAGCACGGCTGATGCTTCGACCAGGCAGCCGCCAGCAGGAGATCAATCAGCTCCAGGCAGGGAAGGAAGCTCTGGTTGGGGTTTTTTTTTCTGTTTTCTTTAAGGCAAATAGAAAGTATCACACACAGATGAGGATTTTTTGAAACCACTTTTACAGTTGTCAGAGTTTTGTACAAATCAAAGCATCCCTTTTAAAATCTCCATTATTACAAACATACAAAGAAACAATGTTGTTACTACAAATCATCAGCTACTCGACCGCATGATCAATTTATCACAATTAAAAAAAAACAACCGTCATAGTGTATACAGGGCCTTCCTCCCTCTGTTCATTTCTGTATCTTGAGGGAAGCAAAAAAGCAAAGCCCCCATTTAAAAAAAAATCCCACCAATGCACCTCATTTTCTAAAAACGTGTGAAGTATAAAATTAGGTATTTTCCTCGCTGTCACACTCTGGCAAAGTGTAACAACTTTTTTTTCTTTTTTTTCCTTGTTTTCACATCACAAGTCTCTTAAAAAAAAACAAACCAAAAAGCAAGAACAAAAAACCACATGGCAGAGTGTCTGATGCTGCAGTGTGCTCCTTCCATCCCGGAAGCCAACATCATCAAAAAAAGTGCCTTTGAGTAAAGTCGTCTTTAGTAACAAAAAAAAGGATGAAAAAAAATAAAAATCACAATCTCTAGTTAAAAGCTTAATAAAAACCCTGACAGAGCAGCCAGCCCTGCATCGAAAAGGGCGATTGCTCCTCCTCTCTACCTACCTTCGGCGCCGCTCCAGCCCAAGGCTCCATCCCCTACTCCTCCGCCCCGAGGGTCTCCAACCCCTGAGATGTTTCTTCGAGCCCTGATCGGAGCTCGGTGCTGGGATGCCGTGGAGCGCTCCTGCCAGCCAAGCACTGTCCCGTGCCGTGCCTTCCCCCCGCAGCAGCCAAGTGCTTTTTATTGATCCCCCCGCCGCCCCAAGAGATGGGGCCTGGGGAGAGCCCACCGCAGCTGGCCTGGCTGGAAGGCTCTGCGGTCTCCGGGCTGTTTCCGAGAAGCGCGTCCCTGTTACAGGGAACTTTCATAGCCCTTTTATTCTGCTGGCTTTTGATCAGCAG
Source organism: Opisthocomus hoazin (assembly GCF_030867145.1). Lineage (NCBI taxonomy): Eukaryota > Metazoa > Chordata > Aves > Opisthocomiformes > Opisthocomidae > Opisthocomus > Opisthocomus hoazin. Next base: position 4,841,437 of record NC_134430.1, on the reverse strand, counting down.
CGAGAAATGTCCCTGGAGAGCCCCAAGAAACGCTCCCTGGCTTGGGTCGCTGCCTGAGTAAGCGCTTTCCTGGAGCCAACCTGGCCCCTACTTCTGCATCTGGAAGGGAGCTATGGGGCAGGGAAAGGGGGAGACAGGGGCGAGCTCAATCCAGGGCCTGAGGGGAGCAGAGGGAACATCCAAGCCTTGAACTCTCCTCATGTAAAGAAATGGAGCAAGAGATGCTTGATCACACCAAGCTACAGAAGTCATCAAAGCCCCAAAGGTCACCAAGTAACCAGGGCACCGGGGAGGAACACGGGATGGGTTTGGGTCTGTATCATTACCCTCTGGCCCCAGCCCAAAAGCTATCATAACAAAACAAGAAGACACAAAACCGGGCAGTTTGGTTTGCCAAGTTGACATAGAAAAGAACAAAAAAAAAAAAAACCAAATCCAAAACAAAATAAAAAAAACTTCCAAGATAAATATGTAGCCCCCATTTTGGAAGCATCTTCAAAAAGCTGGATCAGCAGTGGCACAACCTTCCAGTAACATCTGCTGGGCTGGTGAGTTATCGCCTTCCTTTTGAAGAGGGAACAGTTCAAGAAAAATCAAGCTCCCACCACACGCAGCTCCTGTCTTATCTGCGCAACAACTGGCCACGGCTATTGCCTCCCAGCAGCAGGTCGGGAACCAGCAAGAAGTCTCTAATGCAGCAGGTTCCTGTTTGCTAAGAGAAAGGGCTGGCAGTGGTAGTAACTGGTTAGGAAAAAAACTTCTTCCAGAAAGCAGTACTTCAGGGGGGAATTAGGATGGCTGGGACCTCTCCCCGTGGATCACCGTGATACAGACCGGGATTCAACAGAGATCGAAACCAGACACGCTCAAGCATGCTGTCGAAAGGCAACACACACCAGGCGTTTCCATCGAGTCCACGGCAGTGGGATAGTGACAACACTGAGGTTTTGGCTTCCAGCGATCAGGCAGGCCTCCTAGACTCCTTGGCTAATGCTGGGGAAAGCTCCCAGACTGGGGGTTTGGTTTTAAGGGGAGGTTATTGCTCCCGACTTCTCAGGCTTTTTGCCCTTCGATAGGGCAGCTGCTTGCTTCAGGAGTTCTCTGTTCTTGGCCTGGAAACACAGTGAAAATGGGTATTTAATGGCACCGATCATCATCAGCTCTAGGGATCCTAGAGTTGCCTGGACAGAAGCTGCTGGCATCCTGCACGCAGACGAGAAAGGAGGTAGATGTTGCTGTGCGGCATCACAGCACGGGCTTGAGTCCAGCATCTCACCTCCACCACCTCGAAAGGGCTGTTCCCGTCCCTTCCCCCTCGCGTGCCCCCGCTGTAACTGAGAAGTGGGCTGAAAGTTAACAGCTTCCACCGGGGAAAGGTGACAAATGCGCAACTCGCATTAAACCAGCCAAGGACACTCACCAAGGTCACTGGGACTGGCCTTCCTTCCCTCCCCTTTCACCAGCCACCGTGCTTTGATAGCACGAGGAGCGATGGAGCAGACCTCTGGTGAGTCAAGCCCCCATCCCGACTCTTGCCTCAGCGAGTTGAAGGCCAGCTTCCCCTAGCCCACACTCTCACTTCTTTCAAAAATGCAGGGTGAAGCAGCTCACTGTGCTCCCGCGCTGCTTCACCCTTGGTTTCTTCACATGCCACCAACATTTTACCAGGATCCAGCTCTGTACTGACCCTGCATCCCTACTAGGAGCTTTCCAAACCCACAGGAGCACCAACAGGTAGCAACTCACAGTCTCTCTGGTCTGCACCCAATTAAAAATCATGGCAATTCAAGAACAAGGCTCTCCAGCCCCTTCGCAAACTTCTGAGCTCACTCTCCTCTAGCCTACGAAGTAAATCCTGCTGCAGCTGTAGGATAAGGGGTAGAACCCATGTGAAGCCAGGTACAGGTCTTCTGCATTAGTTTCCAGAGAACAAACGAATATGCAAAGGGTTATGAGAGGAATTCAACCCTCTGCCCCAGTGCTGCGCGCAGTAAAGCAGCTTCTTTTGCCTCCTGCAGACTGGAAGAATACAGGCACCCCTGCTTCCCCCCCCAAAAAGACAAAGGCAAAATAATAAAAACCAAGAGCGCATTCGAAAAGTGAATCATAGGAACACTTCAAGGCACCTACAATACACCGAGAGGATTCGAACTTTTATTTTGGAATCAGCGACGAAAGTTTCCAGAGCCTCAGTCAATACCAGCTGAAGCAAAACATTCGGACACCAGAGAGCACGAGTTCAGGGCAGTCCCAGTTCGAGCTCAGCACAGAAGGGCACGGCGGGCGACCGACATGCAAACCCCTCTCCACCCTGGAGAGGCAGGCGGCCGCGGGCAGACCTGCTCGTGGATCTGACGCTTCCTCTTTTGAGAACTGAGCAAGTTTAAGGCTGTTGGAAGGTGTCCGACAGCTTTCAAGGCAGATGTGCTCCTCCAGCAAAGGCAGCAGCAGGGTGCTCCCAGGCACACGGAGCAACCAGCGTGCCCTGCCCTGGGAAACCGCTGCAAGGAGGGGGTGCAGCTCCCAGTTAGCCACTGACCTCACGGCCAAGGCTGCCAAGGCAACCAAAAAACAGCGGTTTGTGCTAATGGAAAATTCTCTGTTCAGAGCTGGAGTAAGAACACCAACTCATTCTTTGCAGGCCACCCGAAGCTACGAGACAGAAACAGCTCTGGGCTGACACAGGCAGGGCAGGATCAATAGAGCAGAACAGAGGCAGAAGGCGCCGGCTGTCATCAGCCCCTCAAACACAAACCACCAGTGCTTCCCAGCTCACGAGGTGCAGGATGGGCATCCAGCCCTCGGCACACCACACACAGATATTCCAACCCTCAGACAGGCTTAAAGTGCTTCAGAACGTGCACTGGGAAGGGGATCTTGGGCACCAGCCTTCTGACAGCGGCTGCAGGCTCCCCAACCCATCTTCCACTCTGATAATTAACTTGGGTGTGTGCTGATGGAGGAGGGGCTGTTTTCTGAGGGAGAATATAAGCCCTTTGTCTTACCCCCTCCCATTTCTCTTCACTAAGGGCTTTAGATCTTTATACATCCCAGAGCAATTAAAAGGTGCAAAGTTCATTTCTGTGCCTGATTTCTTCCCTGTAACCAGCTCCCCTTTGACCTGATCTGTTTGGTGGCTCGGAGTGTATTCACACTGATAGCCTGCCTGGTGTTTCCATGGCCATGACAAGAATTCTGCCCTCCCAGTTCCCTCGAGCTCAGGGACTTCTTTATTTGGACTACAGAGATACAGCGCTAAAGGAACTGCCACTTGTTTATCGAGCTTTGTTCTCTCAGCTTACTGGTCACATAAATCACATTGAGAGCTACATAGTGCAGGGAGCTGACAAAGGTTCTGCAGTCTGGAGAAACAGGTTCAAGCCTGATTTTGGCAATAGGTAAAATCAGTTTGATAGTTCCCCTTGAGTCCGCAGGGGAGACAACACAGCGCTTTACAATACAGTAAGTCTGAGCCCAAGTAGAGAGCAGCAAGGAGGATATGAACAGGGGTTACGATGCACTGCAGCCTGGTACAGAGCTGGGAATGGGCTTGCCTGGGAGAGCAGAGAGGCTCTAGGACAGGGCTGAGAAGTGTTAGCAGAGCTGCGTGTGCAGAAGCTCACAGGGTGTTCTGATCAGGAGTGTCCTCAGTCACTCCTGGGTACAGCACAGCTCAGCAAATTAAAATAAAAATGCTGTCACCTGTAACTGCTCCATGACCTCCTTGTGTGTCTTCTCCATTTGGTTCATCTTTGCCCTCATCTGCGACTCCTGGTACTGCAGGTCGGCTTTCAGCTCTGTGATCTGCAGACAAACCAGCAAGGAGCAAGTGAGCTGGAAGAAGAAACTAATACCTTCACGCCAGACGCACCCTGGCACAGCAAATGCCTCTGCAGAAGTGCGAGACTAGACGAGTCCAGAAACGTGCCGGGGTGAGCTGGGGGAGCGCAACGAGACCAGAACCATATCACTGAGCGGCACGGAGAAGCAGGAGCCGCCAGGACTGTCTTTCGGCAAGCAGCAGCGTGTTTTCTCTCAGTCTTACCCCCACACAGAGGTCTCCGAGACAGTGGTCAGAAAATGACCCTTTAAGAAATGAGATCTCCTGGGTGGGGCCAGAAAGCCTCTTTAACTTTGGAAAGGAGGCAGCCTGGAAACAGCCAGAAACTCTCTTGCTCACTCCAAGATAAAAAGCCAGACTCCACTGGAGCGCGAGCTGCGTGAGCACGTCAGCATGCTGTGGGGGGAAGCAAGCCAAGGCTGTACCTTCTTCTCCTTCTCCAAAATCATCTGATCTTTCTGGTGCAGCATCTTTTTTAAAGTAGCCACTTCCTCCTTCAGCTGGGCAATGATAACAAAGTGGTCAGTGCCAGGAGAGTCCAGGGCGAGGTCTGGAGAAAAACTGCAACAAAGAACAGGGAAAGACTCTCATCACGACCGCTTCTCTGAGGCAGGGAAACTCCCACAGACGGCACTCGAAGGAGAATGGGAATCATTTCACAACACACGTTGTGTCCTCCAAACACTGCCTGAATGCAGGTGGTGCCTGTACCCCTGCCCTGGATGCCACATGAAATTGGGAAACGCATGGTATGACAGGCAACAGGGATTACGTGTGACATACCGAGTTGTATTATTGCATGATCAGCACAGCCATGGCACTCCTGCAGGTGACCATCGGCCAGTGGCTGCAGCAACCATTCAGACAGCAAGGATCCCTTTTCCAACCAAAGAGTTGAGGACAGCAGAGAGCTAATGAAACTTTATGCAACCACTTAGGAAGGCTCTTTGCTCACAGGCAGTCCTCGGATGTACAGCAAAACTTTTCACTAAATGTAAACAAACACTGGGGCAAGGAAGGAACATGAAAGAGAAACAAATAACCTCAAGTTCAACAAACAAAGCAAAGGGAGACACCTACATTAAAGTCAGCACTGTCCTCAGCAGGGAAAAGGGGTAAAAAGACGTGCTGGACTTTGCTATTTTGCTTCCACCATGACACAGCAATTTTGGAAGAAGCTCTATTACCACTGCAGAGCAGGAAAGACTCTCTTCAGGAAGATCGAGAAATAGCTGAGCACACCACTTGTACACCACCAGGCACTCTAAATCTAAGCAACCAGCTGAAAACTTTTCTGGACATGAGTCACTCCCCCTTACTGGTAATTCACGAATCTCCCTACGAGATACCCAGTGATCTGGGCAGCCATGCACAGTCTTATTCTAGAGGAATATTTCAGATCACAAGATACACTAAGCTGCAGCCACAGGCCCAGGGAGCTCACCTGATCTTTGCCTGCCTTCTGTTCCTTGCTGCTGTCATGGTAAGCTTAATTTTTATCTTTTGGTGCTAAAAGGGCAGCACGTACCTGAAACTGCTTCATAAAAATCTAACAATAATAAGGCAACAAAGCTTCACCTAGAAGATTACTTCAAGTCTGGCTGTTATCAGACAGCGCTGCCGCTATAAAGATAAATAGCCAGGGTTATCTGGAGCCTGACATTTTTTTAAAGCCTCCAGAGTAGGTCAACACATGTTCTAAAGCCTGCATTCAGCTCTAAAGCTGGGAGCTGCAGCACACTGGGGAAGGCATGGCCCGAACCCAAATCACTGCAGCATGCTGCCACCTCCATGCTTCCAGTCCCCAGGCGTACCCCGAGGCAGAGAGCTGCTCACCTCACATGGGGGGGTCTCTGCCAGCGCCTGGAAAATGGTCCATTTTCTAATTAAAAGCACAGTCTGCATTGATTAGACTGGGTAGCAAGGATGTGGCAGGAGAAAAGGTTCTTTCCACTGCTGTGCTGGGATCTACAGAGGGAAACTAAGCAGGGGCAGCTTCACAGATCTGAAAGTCTCAGGATAGCTCTGCGGCACTGGGCGAGAAAGCTTGGCAAAGGAAAACTCAGAACAGAGGGTCTGCAGGAGAGCCCGCGGCGGAGAGTCTTGCACGGTTAAAGCACGCCGAGAGCAGAGCCCGCACCACGAGACGCGACAGGTCTCTGGGTACCCCAGACCTCGCACTGCGCTTGTCACGCTGGGCAGCTCGCGGTGCAGAAGAGGCTCATACACTAGCAGAGCACACCTCCATCTTAAAACTGTGCCCCAGTGCAGGTTCCCCAAGTGGAGGCTGTACAAGATGATGGCTGGTGCTCCAGCACCTTTCTGTGTGCAAGCACGTTACTAACAGCAGCTTTAATTTCCCACTCAGTGCAAATATGCTGGGGAGGAGAGAAAGAAAGAAAAAAAAGCAGCCTTCACAGAGAAAAAAAGGCTTCCTCACTGATTCCCTCTGTCTAAAAACAGACTCTGGCTTACACCATTGCTTTGTCCAGGCAAGTTTCCCTCCTGCCATACTCCGGGGGGATAAAGAGGACCAGGAGATGCTCACATTTCCCCCAGCAGCTCCGGCAGGAGAAATTCCCTCCTTGGCAGCTCCTGCGGAGCCGGGCAGGTGACAGCCAGCCCTGCCACCCAGCGGGAGAAGGGACGGGTGGGCCACCAGCCTTCCACGGAGCCGCTCTCCCGGCCCCTGGGCTTCCAGGGCCTGGTGCTGCACCCACAACTGGGTGATGGCGGGCCTGGAGTGCCCTAGCATCCCCTCCTGCCAAGTACGTGAGCACAGGCAGGTGTTTTCCTGTTCAGTTGCTGCAAAATGCACCCTCAATTGTGTCAAGGTGCTAATTAAAGAAGCAGCTTTTTTCCCTCTGGTTTATTTTTTTTTTTTTTTTTAGAGTGACAACTTAGTAATGAGAGGTTTCTCTGTCTTTAACCCTGCATTAAGGAAGCACCCTGACACTCCAAAATTAGAAGGAAAACTGCCAAATACAAGTCGCTCCATTCCTTTAACAGACTAAGAACTAAAACAACCAACTAAACAACAACAAAAAAGCACCATTTCCTCTACAAATAAACTCCTTAAGCGGGATCCCAGCCCCTTGGGATGGGTCAGCGGGACAGGCGCTCTCCGTGTTTGAGCAGACTAAAATGCACGCTTCTCACTGAAGTGAATCGACCAGCTCGCAGCGCTTTCATCGGAGCCAGAGGAAAAAATGGAGCTCTTGCAAAGACACCTGCCTCTACAGAGCAGAAGAGAAACCAAAATTACTGCCTCAAACTACACACCTGTTAAATGGCTGGAATTAGGCAAAACAAATGCAAAGCTTAAAGATTTTGCTCTTTGAGTCAGGCTAGCATAAAGAGGCAGAGACCAGGCTGACCAATCCAGCACCCAGCTTTCACCTTAGACAAAAAACATCCCTCGTGCAAAAATCCATCCAGACCAACAGGAACCAGCATCTGAACTGACACTTCCTCTAACACCACCAAAAGCAGGCACAGCTCAGCCCAGGTCCCAGCGGTTTAAGCGTATACCAGAACTTATCTACGCAAATGAGAATCATTTTACTGACTGAACTTTGCTGCTCAGCATCCTCCGGCGTCACTGCCCTCCCCCAGCCAGCTCAGTCAGAAGCGCTCGTCATTGCCTGGTGTTAAGAGCACAATTTAGCACCTTGTCTATAGTCAAGGGAGAAGGGACTGCAGCGCGTTCACCTGCAGAGTCCATCACGTAAAAACACTTCTGCCAATATCTGCACAAGAGGATGGGCAAGCCAAGCACTGCCCGAATCCGGACCAGCACAGCACCAGAGGCTGGAGGTGAAGCCAGGCTGCTTGCACACGCAGGGGCAGCCCAGGATGGTGGGATTAGTAGGGCAAGGTCTGCTGCAAGCTGTGCTGAGAGCCACTGCGGGGGAAGGATACTCTGTACGCAGCAGGACCAGTGCTGCTAGCTCCTCACAGAGCTCACCCAGAATGAACCATCCAATGCCACCCGCTAAATGACCACGGGAAATCGCTCAGTGCCCCTATCATGGACATTGGGACAACATCCACTCTGAAAGACGTAAACAAAAACACACAGAGGGAATTCAGTAAGACGTGGCAAAGGAATTCCTATTGTACCCAAAAAGGAGCAACAATTTCAGACAAGCTGGACCCTGCTGGAGGTGTTGCTGAAGTCAGCTGAGCTCGTGTGCCCATATTTTGCCCAGCTGAAGGCTGCATCAGAAGTTCGGCTGGAGCCAAGACGCACTGTCCAGCAAGGTGTGACCCATCCCAGCAGCGCAGAGGTGCTGGCCGTGTGTCACCCCGCTCCAGCCCACGCTGCTGATGAAAAGAAGCCCTGCATTGCGGCAGACCCCAACTCCACACTCGGGCTGTGACCCAGGCTCCAGGATGACTCTGGGGGCCACAATCTTACATGGTGCAAGAGAGCAAGGTTTAGGGGGAGGTGCATCCTCACAAAAAACACCCCAGCAACTCCAAAAACACACTTAATGAACAACCATTATTATTCTACCCAAGAAGCACAGCCATGGGTCTATTTAAGGCAGCTGCAGCTTGCCTTTTCTACAATACGTTGCTGGAGCTCTTCAGTAGTTGCTAAAATTACAGTTTGTTACTGGGATTCATCAGAAAAAGTCTGTGGCGAGGACCACCGCCTCAGCAGAAGCCAGACTGACAATGTCTGACAGGAGAGCAAAATGAAGGCATTTGATTCCCCTAATACATGCTCCCCTTTTGCAAACGAACGGCTGAGCCATTGATGCCAGAGCACGGGACCTTTTGCTTTTCAGACATTTTCCAGCCAGCAGAGCTATTGCAATGAGTTGTTGGGTCTCAGCCCAGGCTGTACTGAGCAGATAAAAATACCTGGTGCTGTCCTACAGCTGGGGAAGCAGCCTCAGCAGGTGAGCAGGAGCCTCTCTAGAGGGAAAGCTGCAGCAATGCTGACGGGCTGCACCAGATCTACCAGGGACCTGCCTCCAGCCTCTCCTCTGGCTCCACCAGCACTGAAGGCAGTCGGATGAATTCTCTGACCACTCCGTGCTCGGCTGCATCTCCCAAGCCACAGTTAATCCTTAAATTTTTCCAACTTTTAACTGAAAACACCGTTCAAATGATAAATGGTCTTGTAGACCACTCTGTGGGAACCACTGCCCTACAAAATTTTTTAAGTTCTATTTCCCATCGCAGCATTTCACATATTAACAAACATCGACAAGGTATCAACAGTATCTATAGGAGAGATGCAATCTGTGATCTTGAAGACAAGACATTCAAGGCAGGTAGCAATTAATTAATTACCAGTGGCTTTAACAGACCCTTTGGCACTAATGAGCCTATGCTCTGGTCCATACTCCCAATTCACTGCTGTTTGGAAAGAGATCCATCGAGAGGGACAGTTTCCACGTGTGAGGCAGTTCCCAGGGAGGGAGGGCAACAGGGGAGAAAACAAGAGGTGATCTCACTTCAGGATGTCAGTGCCTTGAGAAACAGGACAATGGTGGGCACCGAGACTCTGCTGGGAAGCAGCCCACTGCGCCAGCGAGGACGGGGCACTCTGGATAGGGGGACAAAGCATCTCGGGAGAGGAAGGAACGCTGAGAATCAGAGAGGAAAGGCAGGAATGAAAATATGCATGTAGAAGACCGTAAAAAAAAAAAAAATCCATCTTAATCTCCCATTTCTGCTAGTGACTCCCATTGTGCTGTGCATGCAGCTGGTGGCAACATAATCCAGCACAAACTGCGACAGCAGAGTGGGATTGGATGCTTTCAAGCAAAGCGGTTTGATCTCTTGTCCCTCCCCCAGAAGGCAGGAGGGGAAGCGGGAGGTGGGTCTCGATCCTCTCCTCTGAGACCATCTCCCTGCAGGTCAGCCCGATAGCCCCGAAAGCACAAAACCTGCAGACCTTGAAGCTACAGCACGGCCAGCAGCCCCCCTCTCCCTGTAACTGCAGAGAGAGGATAAAGCTGATCCAGCTGCAGTTTTTCTAACTGTTGGGGAGCTCAGCCAACAAGCAGTTTCTGTTCTAGCAGGTACAGGCGCTAGGTATTCTCCTCCTCTTCAAACCCATGCCTAAATGCCAAGAAACACCGGCCTGCTGGGTTCCAGAAAGCTGCTAACGCAGCCCCTCGAGGTCCCAAGGCCCGAGATCCCTGCTCTAGCGTAAGAGCTTCCTGCTGTTCACACCGAACCCTCTTACATAAACTTTGCAAACAAGACCGCCCACCCACAATTTCCCCATGTAACAGGCTCACCTGTCACCATTGGCAGATATGGCATCAAACTTGGCTTTCTTCTTTGGGATTTCATTCTGAATAGAAGAGGTGGATAAGGTTTTCTGGCTAGAAAGATGAGGAAATTGTATGTCAGAACCTGAATGACTTGCAGTCTAAGACAGAGAAGCACATAAATATTCCCACCCACTTTGAACCCATTAAAACAAAATTTCCTAGCACAAGAAAGAACGGTAAAAAATTCATTCCCTGAAGAGTAGCTGGAGACTAAAAATAAACAGAAAACAACCCGTCAGTCAGATCAGTAGGTAGGTGAACAACTCACACTTAAAATCTACATTTCAATCATGAAATTTTACAAATGCAATTTAGCTTTAATTGCGTACAAGCTCAGTAAGAACCACTAAGAAGCACTGCTGGGCTACACGTCTACGCCAGAACAGAGGGGTTTGCAAACTAGCAAAGCCTGACTTAGCCAGATGCTCCTGAACAACAGATGACTGCCAAAACCCATCACCAAGGTACCGAGGCCCCAGGCACGTCTCCCAGTTACTTTCAGAAGTGCACCCAAGGAGTGCGGAGCAGCCAGGCACCCTGTATGCCCATCCCAGAGGAAAGCTCACCCTGCACAACAGAAAAGCTCGTGCTGGTTACCTGTTATAGTGGCTGCCGCTGCTGAGCCTGCTGTACTGCTCCTTCTCTTGCAGGCTTGCCCGGGAAGAGCTGCTCAGGTGTTTGCACTGCTCTTTGGTCTTCTGTAGGACCCGTTTATAGGATAGCGTGCATAACCAGCATAGCAGCTTTCCATCCACCTGGAAGGTGAGAGAGAAAAGAGAGGGGGAGAAGTTTTGGTCTTGCTTCCTTCCCCTTGCACAGACAAGAAGCACCTTCAGGCATAAGATCACATATGAGCAAGCAGCGACTCAAAAACGATGCCCTGAGTGCCTGGCAAGGGCAAGCAGCGCATCTGGCATGGCTGGTGCAACGCAGACAGTACGCATTAACCGCAGCTTATCTATCGTGACTACAGTCTCTGCCAGGCACTGCTTACAGACCATCTTACAGCTCCCATTCACCAGGACAGGCTAGCTCTAACAGGGCTTCTGTCAAAGCAGTGCCAAGGAACGGTACGTGACGGGGCAGTCCCTGGAGACCAAAACAGCAAGGGTCTCTGCTCCAGGAGGATCCGCAGGAGGACAGGGCTCATCAGTGCGGCATCCCAGACGAACAACAGATGTTTATAGCCTGCAGGAAGCAGGCCTTAGAAGCACACACCTCCTAAGGAGCACTTCTGTTGTTGAAGCAAAGGGTGTGCAGAAGCCATGGAATGGGTTTCTTGGTGGAGGTAGGACACTTCCAGCTCCTCAGGCTACAGCACAAACATTGTTCCCCATCCCTCTTCCCGAGCAGGCACCTCACAGCTCACCCAGCGGCCCCTTCTCCTCTGCCAGCCCACCTACCCTTAGGCTTTGATTCAAGAGATCTGGCAAAGGAGCAGAGGGGCTCAGAGATCAAACAGCTTCAAAACACAGCTCCCACAGCAAAGCTCAACTCCAGAGAAATACTTTCTAACCAAGAGACACCCCCTTTTGAAATGCTAGAGCATATGTGCAGGAAATGGACGATGACTTTGATCAGCCCTTTTAGAGAGATACTGACCTTCTTCCTATCATCCTTCCGGTCAAACGCACACTGCTGCTTGCACTGCTCGCAGGAGTGCGGAGGTCCATACTTCTTTTCAGAGTTTGTGCAACGCTGGCACTTGTTTCCAATAAATGCTGCTATGATGTTGCAGTACTGGCAGGGTTTTGGCTTTAAGAAAGAAGAACAACCGATACAGCAGTGCCTTCTAATTACATGAATACATTGCCCTTTCCCCTTCTCCCCATCACTTCAAAACTTGCATTTCCCTGTTCCAAGCTAACTGTAATGCTGATGCAGCAGACATAACTACATTTGGACCTTTGGTCTCTAGCTAAGTGTATTTAGCCATGGCACCCAGACCATTTATCAAGCGCTGTGACATCTTTAGAAAACGTGTAACAGCAAAACAGCAACAATCAAAATCTCTTTTTCAGATTTCAGACAAGCAGGAAAGAAAGATTTATCACAGCTTCCTGCAGCAATCTCAGTTTGTGTAAGCACGCTCTTGTTTCGATTGGATATTGAATAGTTCATTTCCTGGCCTAAAATGATGCAGAGCTGCTCTTTTCCATACTAAAAGAAAAGGTAAAAGCTTCACGCTTGAGGGACCTGTGTATTATTGATCAGTCATGCTATTACAACAGAGCCAGCCCATAAACTGCTCTCGGGTTCAGCAGGGGAAAGACAAGAAAGATGAAAGGAAGAGAGGCTGGTGAGAACGAGCCTCGCTCACTTACTGTTCCATAGAGCTTCACATTCTGAGCACACTTCTTGCATATCGTGTTGGTTTTGCTGTTAAAAAGAAGGACAGATCATTCTATTAACACTTCCCCAAAGAAAATTAAACCTCTGTGGTTAGGATCCCAGTCTCCCCTAGGCTCCCTCTCAAGTGGTGAGACTGTACTCAATCTTCACTAGGGACTCAGTTATCAAAGTGCATTTCCTATCCCCATCTGGTTGAGGATAATTTGCCAAAAAGTGGTATTACTAGGAGCTATCTTTTAATTAAGGCATCCCCACATGACACCAGTTTTTTGTCCTTACAAATACAGGAGTCTGATCGCCAGCTAACTGGCAGCAGGCGTGATTCAGCGCTGGTGACAGCCTCGGTTCTGGAGGAGATCTGCTCTGGATGACGAGGTTAAGGCAGGTCAGGACAGAGGTGTATTTGTCCAACAAACACAGGAAAGGGCTCCCCACACAATATCCATACGCAGCTCCTGCGTTTACCAACCTTCCCTCTGTAAGCTACATAACTTGCAAAAACGCAAAAAGGCAAAAGCACAGCTAAAGGAAACACATTTGGAATTCATTTTTGGATACCAGAAATCAGGTAAGAGGAAAACTCGGGGGAAGATGCACCTGAGCACTGACAAAAAAACAAAAATCAAGGAAAAGGTGCAAATCTCAGGACACCACAGAGACACAGCAACTTGCCCAGCAGACCTTTGAAGAAGGCCAAAGGTCCCCCAAGTCTTCCACAGCAACAATCTACGGGTTACGGCTCAGCCATCAAAGGTGTGGAAACACTAAAGGTGTGTCTGTTCCAAAGAAAACATGGGTCTCCCCAGCTCCGGGGGCATTTACCTTTCCTGCTGGAATTCAGTCCTGCAGTAAGTGCATTTAACAATGGGATGCGCAATCCGGCACTCCTGCAACAACAGAAGCGTTCAGTGAGATGCTGTGCTTCTCCCACACACCATTTCCCAAAACCCCAGATCACCTGCTGACCTCTGCTCCCACCACACGCACACACATCCGTCAAACTCAAAAACATTTCCTCCCCGTACAGTCATGCTGCTCGTACGAGGGCTGAGAGCAGAGGAAGGGTGACAGGAATGGCATGCATCACAGGTGAGCCAGAAGTAAACTGAGATTCGTAACAAGGGCTTATTTGTGCCCAACGCCCACAGACAAGGGTCAGGGTGGTTGGCCTCACCTCCCAGGGCAGGAACATAGAGTCCTGCCGCAGTTATTCACACCTCTGCCCTCCACGAGCTTCCTGTGTCCCGGGTGCCTCCGGCCCCGCTCTCCTCTCACCCCTTGCCTTGCAGGTTCCCTTACGCCCGCATGCTTTGCCCCATCTGCCTCAGCCACCCCAGGCTACTCCATTTCCTGCCCCCCATTCCCCATCTCATCCCTGATCTCATTCTTCCCCACCCACCCAGGCTGTCCCCCAAAACCCACCTCCCTCCTTCAAGACACCGTAAGGCCTCCCCAAAACATCCCCAGACCCTCCCACAGACCCCGGCATCCCCAAACTGCCCCAGGCCTCCCCCCTGGCTAACAGCCTCCTTCACAAACAGCCCTTCGGGTGCCTTCAGGTGTCCCTCACCAACAGCATCTCCCTACCCCCCAATTTCCCCCCAATGGCCCCCCAACTCCCTACCCAACGCCCTCCCAAATACCCCCACCACCCCCAAACATCCTTCAGCGCCCACAAAACCCCCTGACAAACAGGTCCCAAATCAGCCCCTCAATACCATACCCCCCTCAGAGCCCCCAGGCTCGACCAGATGCTCCCACGCCTCCAGCCCCCCAAAACCTCCCAAACGCTCCCAAAGCCCGACCCACACAGCCCTCAGCTGCCCACCCCGAACCCTCAGACCCCAAATACCACCCCCCCCGAGGGCCCAACCTCCCCACAGGCCCCAAATACCCCCCCCCGAGGGCCCAACCTCCCCACATGCCCCCTGGGCCTCCTCACAAACTGCCCCCCAACTACCCCCAGTCCCTCTAAAAGCCCCCAGCTCCCTCCAACACCCGCCCCCCGCCCACCCTCCCTCACAAACAGCCCCCCTGTCGGCCCTTCGCCCCCTCAGCCCCCCCCCAAGCAGCTCCCACACAGACAGCCCCCTCCATCCCCGTCCCCTTCCCCCAGCAGCCCCGCCGGCCGCCCCGGACCTTGCAGAGCTGCTGGCCCTGGCTGAGCGCCTCGAAGGGGAAGCGCTGGTGGCACTTGGTGCAGGCGTAGAGCGCCGCCATCCCGCCGCCCCGCTGACAGGCGCTGCCCAGCCCGCCCCGGCCGCCCGTACCCGCCCGCTCCCGCCGCTCCGCCTTCGCCATTGGCCACCCGCCGCATCACTCGCGCCGCTGCCGCTTCTCACTGGTCAAGGCTGCCGTCACTCCGGGAAAGGGGCGGAGCGGGTACCCTCCTCTCCCCCCGCAGGCGTTGGGGAAGGGGAAGCGCTGACGTCACGCGGAGAGCACTGCGCGCCCCGCCCCACCCCCCCCCGCGTGACGCCTCCCGGGGGCGCGCGCGGCGCCAGGCAGGTCGCGCGAGATCGCGCAGCGTGGGGGCTGGCCCATAAGGCTTTGCGGGAGGGGACCCGGAAGCGAGGCTGGGTCGGGCCGGGGGTTGAGCTAAGCCAGGTCGGTCCTGGCGTGGGAGCAGGGGCCGGACCGGGGCTGAGGGTAGGAGTAGGCCTAGGCCTAGGTCAGGCCTGAGGGAAGGGGCTGAGCTGGGCCAGGACAGGCTTAAGGGTAGGGGCAGGCCTAGGCCAGGCCTGAGGGAAGGGGCTGAGCTGGGCCAGGCCTGAGGGAGGGAGCTGAGTTTGTCCTGGTCAGGCCACACCAGGGGAAGAGGCTGAGCTGGGCCAGGCCAGGGCCGGGAGGAGGGGCTGGGCTGGGCCGGGCTGGGGTTGAGAGAAGGGACTGAGGCAGGGGCAGGCGTAGGGCAGGCCAGGCATGAGCTGGGCCAGGCCTGAGGGAAGGGGCTGAGCTGGGCCGGGCTGGGCCAGGCCTGAGGGAGGGAGCTGAGTTTGGCCCAACCAGGCAACATCAGGGGAAGGGGCTGAGCTGGGCCAGGCCAGGGCTGAGGGAAGAGAGGGGTTGGCTGGGCTAAGCGAGGGCAGGGCGAAAGGGAGCTCCTCAGCTGCTCTGTGTTCGGGGAGGGCAGGGAGAGGGGGAAGCGCAGGCCTGGAGAAGGAAGGGAGGCTGGGTTAGGGCAAGGCCCAGCGGGGCTGGGGGGCCGAGGAGCTGCTGCAGGGAGGAGAAGGCCTCTGCGGAGAGGGGTGAAGGAGGGTCAGGTCTGGAGAAAGGAAGGGGGGAGTGGGGGTGTCTCCACCTTTGGAGCGGAGCTTCAGGGGCTGGAGACAGGGGCAGAGCAAGGGCAGAGGGAAACTGTGCCCGAAAGGTGGAGGGAAACAGAATTGGAGGAAAAGGAAGGGAGAATAAGGGAGGAGGTAGCGTCTGCAGTGAAAGGAGAACCTCCCTGTGAACTCGCTTCTCTCTTTGCTCTGCCTCCGGCAGCTGCTGGCCCACTGCTAGGGCAGCTGCTCCTCTGCAAGTCGCAGGCACAGCCAAGGCCGTGGTGCGCGCGGGTGGATCTGCCTCTGGTTTGGGGCAGGGACAGCGCTGCAAACTGCGGCTCGCTCTGTTCACACCACAGCTCTGAGCGCTGGGAAGATTTTTTTTTTTTTTCCCCCATTTAGTTTCACAGAATCCCAGCATGGCAGGGGTTGGCAGGGCCCTCTGTGGGTCACCCAGCCCAACCCCCTGCCCAAGCAGGGTCACCCAGAGCAGGCTGCACAGCACCGCGGCCAGCCGGGGCTGGAATATCTCCAGAGAAGGAGACTCCACAGCCCCTCTGTGCAGCCTGGGCCAGGGCTCCATCACCCTCAGAGGGAAGAAGTTCTTCCTCGGGTTCAGCTGGAGCTTCCTCTGCTTCAGTTTGTGCCCGTTGCCCCTTGTCCTGTCGCTGGGCCCCACTGGAAAGAGTCTGGCCCCGTCCTCCTGACCCCCACCCTGCAGATATTTAGAGGCATTTGTAAGGTCACCTCGCAGCCTTCTCTTCTCCAGGCTGAACAAGCCCAGCTCCCTCAGCCTCTCCTCATAGCAGAGATGCTCCAGTCCCCTCATCATCCTCGTAGCCCTGCGCTGGACCCTCTCCAGTAGCTCCTCACCTTTCTTGAACTGGGGAGCCCAGCACTGGAGATAAGTTTCAGGTGTGGGGTTGGACTGCAGTCGCTGCAGTGTGCACTGCACACACACAT
Organism: Opisthocomus hoazin; assembly: GCF_030867145.1. Taxonomy (NCBI): domain Eukaryota; kingdom Metazoa; phylum Chordata; class Aves; order Opisthocomiformes; family Opisthocomidae; genus Opisthocomus; species Opisthocomus hoazin. The sequence continues at coordinate 4,824,716 of NC_134430.1, read as the reverse complement.
TGAATAATTGCTCATTTTTTTCAGTCCAGTCGCCATCGCTTTTTACAATGAGACACAGAACAGGTGCTGTGAGCTTACCTGTACGCTGCCTGCCCCAACAAATGGAGGAACTGAAGCATTTTGGAGTTAAAATTTGGCTCTGTAGAGCCAAGATCGAGTGAACAACAGGCAGTAACTCCTCAGGCTGTGTTAATAAACGCTCAGCAGCGTGATCTGGTCCCTTTTGTGCCTGTGTTGCCTGACATTCCTGCGTTCTTACACCCTGCGCTCTCTCAGGGATAACCCTGAAATCTCTGGGAAACTTCTTTCCCCACCTTTTTTTTTCTTCTTTCTACACCAGATGACAGAGTATTCCCAGTCCCAGCTTGTGCAAGTGGTGGAGCTGAAACACGAGCTGCTCGCTGCAGTGCTCAGTCTTTCCCAAGCAGGACCGGGGGAGTGTCTTGGGTTTTTTAGTAAGGCTGCGTGGGTGTGCATATTAAACTGCGATTCTGCTGTGCTTGGCTACCTCGGGGACTAGTTATAATCACCGGGCAAATATGCTGTGTGTAGGAGAAATACTTAATTTCATGAAATTCGTTGCGTTGTGCTGGATGCTAGATGGTGATTGGGAAATATCCGTCGGTGAAAGCAGAAGGCAGAGCTTGGCAGAGGCGGCGGATGGCTCGAAACAAACCCCTCCTCGCCGCTCAGGGGCTGCCATGCTCCGAGGAGAGGTTCTGGGGGAAAGGAGGTGGAGGGCTGCGGCTGCCCGGCTTTCTGGGGCTTGACAGCGCACCTGGAAAATGTAAACGCCGCGAGCGATCTGTTAGAAGAAATAAAACCTCCGGAAAGTCGGAGGGGTGGGGCGGGGGGAGCTGCGAATCTCTCGAGCTGAAGGAAAAGGAACGGTTTCGTTGCAGAACGTGAACAACAAACCTGCCAGAGCGGTCGCGGTCGCCAAGGGAGAAACATTTGGCTAAGGAACAGCGTTTGTAAAGCTGCTACCGAAGGAAGTGTAATAAGGGACGTTCAAAAAGCCACTGCCTCGGTGATTTTCCAGGATAGCTGCGCTAGCAGCGAAGCAGTTGGTAGCTTTGCAGAGCTTGGAAGATCGTTCAGATTGTGTGGGATGCAGCCATTTGTACCCCAAAAAAGCTCCAGTCGTCGTGTTAGCTGGCAAAAGCGAGATGGCCTCCCCCTGGATCACAGTCTTTGCCATCCTAAAGCTCTGCCACTCGTGTCCTTTCCCTCTGTGAACCACCCAGCTCTGTCCCGACCGGGCTCTGGAGACCCAGACCCCCAGGAGCCCCTTCCCCAGGGCGTGGGAGCAATGGTGGGAGCTCGGGATCAGCCCCCCTTGGGTCATCCGGAGCGTTTGGGAGCCAAGAAGTTTGCCAAAGCAAGTTTGATTCAGCTGCTGTTCTCTGACACCGTCTGTGGTCCTCTGTAGATCACTAACAGATAATATTTTCATATTCCGGCTCTCTGCGTGTCCCCTGCTTTCTGAATAATTACCTTGTTTTGTGCGAGCCGTGAGAGGTTTTCGCAGATAATTCATCCAGCGCTGAAAGGCAGCCAGCGTTTGGGCTGGAGCACATTTTCTGGCCACCTGGCATCGCTGCGCAGAGGTCTGCGCCGGAGCGCAGCTGCCTCCGGAGGGAAGCGCCGTATCCAGGACAGCCCAGGGCAGGGCGAAAAACCAAACCCAGCTGAAATCCCAGCCGCCCTTCCTCGGAGAATAATTTAGCTTGGCAAAACTCGGCCCACCCCGAGGTTCTGGATGTGTGGACAGATTGATCCCGCAGATCTGGAGGCTCTCACCCACAGAAAGGCCGTTTCTCTGGCAACAGAACACCTCTCGGGAGCTGTTTGCGGCGGTGTGCTCTGTCTTGGCTTGCTCCCCGTGTCCTGGCCAGCGCTGGGCTCTGCGAGGGTGGGTGGGCTGGGGCCCAGCATGGAGCTGGGATTGCCCCAAGGCTCCTGTCCCCATCCCGGGGGATGAGTTGCTCTGGGGCAGGCGGGAGAAGCGATTGTCACTGTGCCAGCTCAGCTCAAGCCACCAGAGATGCTGGGTCATGGCCGGCGTCACTGTGCTGAGGGGCTTCGATGAGACGTCAGCAGCCCTGGCCTTCAGCCTCCATCACCTTGATGGAGAGCGCGGTGTCCTCATCTTTAGTGGGGGCCAGGAGGGGCATCGGCATCTCCATCTTCACTGTAGACAGAGACATTGTCGAGGTGAACGTCGTGGCTGGAGATGTTCGCCTGGGAGGTGATGACAACCGGTTGGTAGGCGTCTTCATGGTTGAATGAAGGATCAAGGGAGCATCAGGCGGAGTGGACGAGTGGTTTGGAGGCTCAGGAGAGCCTGCGAGGTGGCCAGACAGGCTCCCACCTCCAGCATGAAAGCCACCATCAGCTTGGACTGCCTCTGCAGGGGTCAGCTTGCAGGCAGACATTGCCCAAGCCCAGTTACAAGGACCTGACCACCAGCCTCTTGGCCGGCAGATGCCAGGAAGGCGCAACTGAGCAAGGAGAAGACCCTAAAGGTGGCAGAGGACCATGAGAGATACCAAGTAGAGGACAGAGCACAGGACTGGAAGCTGGCCACCATGGACTACTTCCAGTCCTGTGCTTGCAGCATGAAGCTGACCTCTGGAGACAGCTTGGACTACTTCACCCTGCAGACCCAGAGGAAGTTGGGATTTTCAAGGGGGTATGTGGAAGGTGGGTGCCAAATCCTCTTGGCTTTCACCCTCTGGGCAGTGCTCGCTCCCCGTAAAGCGCCAGCCTCAGCTGATGTTTTGCCGTCAAGGTACCAAATCTGGGGAGTTTTCCTGCGTAGCTGGAAATGCAGGGTATGCAGGCAATGCGCCTCTTCCAAAGGAAGCCCTAAACACATACCTTTAGGCCAGCTTGGTTTTCAATAAAAAGCAGGGTTCAGCGTGGCGGTTCTTTGCTGTGCTCGGCAAAACCTGGGCCGACTCCGAGGTTTGGGCGTTGAGGGAAGTCTGGAGGTCGCAGCTCACCCGGGCTGGGAGCCAGAACCCAAGGCTGGCTCTGGAAACAGCAAACCTCTCTTCAGGTATGTCCTTCCATACTTTTTTCATTTTTCAAGTGTAATAAGCGGATCTTTTTTAAGTTTCCAGCCATCCTTAACTACCCACGCTCAGAACTGCTGTTCCTAATGCCGCAAATGCAAAATTTCAGGCTCCTGCTAAATGCTTCCTGGGGGTGCAGAACCTCCAGCGCTCGAAGGCATCCGCGTGTTCAGCAGCAAATTCAGAACATCACCTATCCGAAAGGAGCCTGAAAGTCACGGTTCCCTGAAAGTCAAAGCGTGTTTTATTGACTGCAGTCGAAAGAATCAAAGATCTGGAGACCCGGACTCCCACAGAATAAACCACGTTATTCCTGCGCAGTGATCGTTTCTCTCCCAGACATGAATTCGAGTCAGCACCCCTGCTGAGAATGATTAAAGACCGCTTCAGAAATCACTGCAGCAAATTGTAAAATAAGCAGGTGAACGAGTGAAGGAAAACAAGAAAATATTGTGACCTGCCACCCTCGACTGGGAGCAACCGCGTCGCCTGGAAGGCAGCGCTGCTCCCTGGGTGCCGCCGGCCGGTGCTTGCAGCGAGGAAGCGCGATGGCCGACCCCGGCCGTTTGCTGTATGAAATTATGGCGTAGCCGTGGGGGATGTCACTTCTCAGCCGCCACAAACCCGTTCTGGGGGAAGAGGCAGCCCGTCCGCACGCTGGTACCAGCCAGGGCTGACTTCTCCGCTTTTGTAGGCTCCCCGCCCCAGCTGCCCGGCTGGTAACTGGGCTCTCAGACTGGGAAGGCAGAGCCCAGCAGTGCTGACAGCTCCCACCCCAGAGCTCTGGGCTGCCCACCCGTGCTCCCTGCCCGGCTCCATCCCCAGGGTGGACGTGAGCAGGGCACCAGAGCCCCGAGGGTGAACCTTCCCGCTGCACTGGTGTCCACCCTGGACACCCCACCAGCAGCACTGGCCTTGCCAACCCCTCGGCTCCCAGTCAGGCTTCCCCGTGGCCGTGTGATTTTGGGGTGAAGCACTGGAGCGAGGGGAGAGAAAGGAGCGCGACAGCTCTGGGGTGGCAGCTCTGAGCCCGGCTGCTCCCCAGGAGGTTGGACAAAACCTCCATGAAGTATCCTGGATGAAATAAGCTTTGGGTCTCCTTTGGGTCCATTTTGTCTCCCTCCATCCTGTACGCTGTTGGCAGCAGCATGGAAACCCCCAGGAGCTCTGCTTTCTCCCCAAATGGGTGGGGAAACTGATTCACCAAGCACTGCCCCACATAGGAGGCTGGAGAGAGGCTGGGCAGAGGACCAAGGTGTCCGAGAGGCACCGGGCAATGGGGACCGCTCGCTCTGGCAGGGGCAGCTCCCTTGTTCCTGGCCTGACGCCGGCTGCCAGGGTGGAGCAGAGTCCGGATGGGAACAGGAGAGCCCTGAGCCCAGCCCAGCTTCCGAGAGTGGATTCAGGCTCCCTCGCCCTGCCGGGGAAGGGGGTGCCAGCACTGGTGGGGGTGGCACTGAAAACTCTGGGCTTAGGGCACACGTAACCCAGATGGGTGAGCGTGGGCTGAGCATTGGGTGAAACTCATCACACAGAGGGCTGCGGAAGGCAGTCGTGACAAGGGCTGGGTTGGGGCTGGCAGAAGACACCCCAGTACGACAAACAGGATGACTTCTACAGGCTTTTATTGCCAAAATGGTAAAACACCTCTCCAGAGGGCTGGGAGCATCCTCCGACCTCGCGGCTGAGCTGCCACCCTCTGCCCCACAACCACCTCCCGGGGCCCCACATCCCTCTGCCAGCCCCCCTTCCATCTGGAGCTACCCAGGGGGACATCAACGGGACACGGAGGGGACAGGGCACATGTGGGGCTGTGTCCCATCAGGCCAGGATGGGGAAGGAGGCAGCGGTGGCCACGCCGCAGTTGTTGTCCTTCATGGCCATGAGGATGTAGCCGTTGTTGCCCCAGTACGTGGACCAGGAGTTCTTGATGAGCCAGTAGCTCTTGCCGTGCAGGACCCCGTAGCCCACGGCCAGCACCGCGTGGTCCAGCGCCGACGTCTCGTTTCCTGGCCGGGAGGAGAGAAGAAAGCGGAGACACCTCAGTCCCCATCCCTTGGAGCTGGAGGTCATTCCCGATGCAGCGAGTGGCCCCATATCCCCCAGCTGGGAGCTCAGCGGGGAGGTAAATCCCACCCTGCAAACATTTTTTGCTGATCACATCCCAGCGAGCAGGACACGGAGCCGCCGGGGCCGACCGGACTCACCGCAGCGGGGCTCCTCGTAGACGCCGTTGGCGTAGAAGGCGAAGGACTTGTGCGAGGCGTCGATGTTGATGGCCACGGGGCCGTGCTTGACCAGCGCAGCCTTCAGCGCCGTGGCACTGCCCGGCTCCACGCTGGCGTAGCCGGCGAGCTGGGCCACCAGCTCCGACTGGTTGCAGTGGCAGTAGCCATTCTGGAGGGGGAAGGGAGGCTGAGGTGGCACCAGGGTCCCAGGACAGGTCGGGGGTCTGACCCACCCTGGCAAGGGGGAAGAAGGGAAGGGGACGGCTTGGATGGAGCATGCGTAAACCAAAGTAGACCCTCCATCTGCTGCCAAAAGGGTGGTGTCCTGGTGGACGACAGGGTGACCATGAGCCAGCAGTGTGCCCTGGCTGCCAAGAAAGCTAACGGGATCCTGGGATGTATTAGGAGGAGTGTGGGCAGCAGGGCGAGGGAGGTTCTCCTCCCGCTCTACACTGACCTGGTGAGGCCCCATCTGCAGTGCTGTGTCCAGTGCTGGGCTCCCCAGTTCAAGAAAGATGAGGAGCTACTGGAGAGAGCCCAGCAGAGGGCTGTGAGGATGATGAGGGGACTGGAGCATCTCTCCTACGAGGAGAGGCTGAGGGAGCTGGGCTTGTTCAGCCTGGAGAAGAGAAGGCTGAGAGGGGACCTTAGAAATGCCTCTAAAGATCTGCAGGGTGGGGGTCAGGAGGTCGGGGCCAGACTCTTTCCAGTGGTGCCCAGCGACAGGACAAGGGGCAATGGGCACAAACTGAAGCAGAGGAAGCTCCAGCTGAACCCGAGGAAGAACTTCTTCCCTCTGAGGGTGACGGAGCCCTGGCCCAGGCTGCCCAGGGAGGCTGTGGAGTCTCCTTCTCTGGAGATATTCCAGCCCCGCCTGGACGCGGTGCTGTGCAGCCTGCTCTGGGTGACCCTGCTTGGGCAGGGGGTTGGGCTGGGTGACCCACAGAAGGCCCTTCCGACCCCGAACATTCTGTGATTCTGTGATTCTATGGCTGATTTGGGAGAACCAGGGGGAGAATGGTTGGAGAGGGGGTGGCACTGCTTCCCCCGAGCGGCGCTGCCACCCTCACCTGCCCCAGGTAGGGCCCGTAGGACTCGGTGCTGGCGATGCCACCGTGCTTCAGGATCCACTCGTAGGCTCGCCACTCCTCACCCCCATCGCACGCCTGGTTCCCGAAGCCCCAGGAGCAGTCGATGAGGACTTGTTGGGACAGGGGGGTCAGCACGCCGGTCTGCGGGGGGGGACACGCTGCGGGGATGGGGCCGGGCAGCATCCAGGCACCCCGGGCATCGCCGCGGGGCACGGCCCCGCTCTCACCTTGAGGAAGAGGGCACCCTCCATCGCGCCCGTCGTCGCGAAGCTCCAGCAGGACCCGCAGACCGCCTGGTCCTTCACGGGGGTCACGGCGCCTGGGGACGGCGGGAGGGGACACGTTTAACCGAGCAGCAGAGGATGCCGGCCATCGCCATGCACAGCAGCCTCGTGCATGCCCCGGGCTCACGCGCTGGTGGCACCGGCTCCGTCCTCACCGTAGAGCCGCCAGTCGAGGCTCTCGGGGAGGATGAGGCCGGCGTAGAGCTCGGTGGGGAAGGGCTGCCCGTTGTTGGGAGCCCCGCTGCGGCGACGGCCCCGCAGGGCGGCCAGCTCCTGGGGCGTGCGGTCGGCCAGGTGGTTCAAGGCCAGCGTGTAGGAGAGCGCGGCGCGGTTCCTCGAGTGCACGAAGCTGCAGCGGAGCGGAGATGCTGCAAGAGGGGAGCGGGGGACCACGCTGCCCTGAGACACCCCCCCCCCAAGCCCATCCCCGTGGCATCCCGTACCGCATGTTATGGATGAAGGCGCGCTTGCGATGCTCGTGCTCCTCCTCGCTGCCGTAGCTCTTCCCGAACCGCTCCTTGTAGCGGTGGAAGAGGCGGTGGTGGACGTGGTCCGTCTCCGGCGCCCTCCCCACAAACTCCTGCATGGGGTTGGCCGCGATGCGGTGCTCGGGGCCGGGCGCGGGCCACTGCTCGCACTGCACCCCTGCCACGAGGCACGGAGGGCGGCTGATGCCTCCCGAGCGGGGACAGGCTCTCCCAGCACCCCAGCTGGGAGGCACAGTCACCCCCAAAACCTTTGGGGCTGTCCATCCCGTAGAGACACGTGCACGCAGGGGACATCTGCGCCTACACCGCAGCTGGCTCCCGGGCACCCACCGCCCCACCCAGCACCCTGCGCTCCGGCACGGAGGAGCCAGCACCGGGAAAGCACCCGCACCGCTCCAGCCACCAATGTTCATTACATTTCTCCTGTGATTTTTTCCCAACCAAACCAATTCACCCCAATTATCAGGTTCTTGAAGAATAAAAATGAAAATAAACCACATTAAAGAGGTGGAAGGGGTGCTGCGTTCGGGTGGCAGCACCGGCAGCGGGCTGGGCTGCGGGGTGGCCGGGGACACTCACCCTCGGGGAGACGGAAGACGCTGGGGGGGAAGCGGTGGCTGAAGGAGGAGTAGTCGATCTCGTACTTGTCGTAGTGGGAGCCCAGGAGGCTGTTGAAGCCGCGCACCTCGTAGTGCAGGGGCACGGGGCCGCGGGCCGAGCTGCCCACCCGCAGCGTGTAGACGTTCTTCTTGCGGCCCCAGTAGGAGACGTTCTGCCAGACGGCGCAGCGCTGCCCGCGGAAGCGCTCCTCCCGCAGCCGCTGCGACCAGCGCACGCGTCGGGGACCGCCGTGCCACGCCGGCGCTGGCACTGCACCCCGGCACCGCGCCCCTGCTGGGCTGGGGCACCCCGCGGCCATGGCCCCCTGTCCTGCGTCATGCCACGCTGGGTGCAGCCCCTCTACCTGCATCACCCGTGGCCGCATCCAGCCTTGTATTTGCCCACTCCCAGCTGCTTGCCCTCGTAGGGAGGCAGCCGTCCAGCACCCTGTATCCGTGGAGGTCCCTTCTCCCCTCCCCTGCCCCATCCCATATCCTGGAGGACCATGCTTGGAGGTAGCCATCCAACACCCTGTATCCATGGAGGTCCCTTGTCCCCTCCCCTGCCCCATCTCACGTCCTGGAGGACCATGCTTGGAGGTAGCCAACCAAAACCCTGTACCCTGCCCCATCTCGCGTCCTGAAGGACCATGCTTAGAGGTAGCCGTCCAACACCCTGTACCGATGGAGGTCCCTTATCCTCTTCCCTGCCCCATCCTGCAACCTGGAAGACCATGCTTAGAGGTAGCCATCCAACACCCTGTACCCATGGAGGTCCCTTGTCCCCTCCCCTGCCTCATCCCGCATCCTGGAGGACCATGCTGGGACCTCACCTTGAAGTTCTCCAGGCTGGGGAAGACGCTCTGCGGGGTGATGAGGTCCCTGTCAGTGCCGTTGATGCGGAAGCACTTGCGGACATTGACCTCTGTCTCCGTGGTCTCCGGCGTCACCTTGAAGCTGGCTCCGAACGGCTCGATGGAGCCAAACTGGTAGGTGACCACTTGGCCTGGGGACAGGGACAGCGCTAAGGTCAAGCCAAGCCCCCGGGTGCCGGCATGGTGGTGGCTCCCAGGGCTTTGCTGAGGCACCCGAAGGTCCTGGGGCAGAAGGCGGGGGATGCTGAGGGGTCAGGGGACCCACCGCCGTAGTACTCGATGCGGCTCTTCCCCCCGGTGAGGTTGTACCAGGCTTCGAAGGGCTCCCTGATCTCGGCGTAGGGCAGGCTGAGGACTCCTGCGGGCACAGCGGGGCTGGGCTCAGGGGGGCTGCGGGGGGCTGAGCCCCGGGGACGTGCCCTGTCCCCCTGCCCCGAGCCCACGGCTGGGAGGGGAGCACGGGGAAGGCAGGGAGCACCCCGGGGCCCCACGGCATCACCCCCTGCTCCCACCCAGCCCTGGGTTTCCCCAGGTGGGAGCCGGCAGCCGGAGGTGCGGGACCCCCGTGGGCATGTCCCAGAAGGGTGCCCCGTCCCCGAGCGGTACCTGTGACATGGTAGATGTCCCCAAATGTGGGTGTCTCCAGAGAAGCTTTGCACTCTGCTCCTGGAAGAAAAACCAAAACCAAGCCCTAAACCCCTTTACGCTGCTGCTGACCCACCTCTCCGCAGCGAGGGCCGGCGGCGGGGCTGGTCCCTGGCTCGCTGTCCCCTGGGAGAGGGGGACAGAGAGGGGGACAGACCCGGGGGAGCCTGAACTGGGCTCCCACCCGCCCGGGCAGGGCAGACATTGGGGGTCCCCAAGCTGGCGGTCCCCACTGCACCATCCCCACTCTCCCCGGGGTGCAGCCAGCTCAGGGGCACCCCAAAGCCCCCACGCACGCCCCAGGGTATGAGGGGCACAGTATGCACCCCCGTGTGCCACACACTGAGCATGCCCACTGCCCCTGCACTGCTCCGGGTGTGGGGACAGGGGCAGAGCACCCCGCTCCCAGGGTGCGGACCCCCACCGCAGTGCCCAGGCTGAGGGGCATGAAGGCATCGCCCCGTGACAGGGGCACGACATCCATCCCACCCCCCAAAGCTCAGCCAGAGCGGGGGCTCACCCAGCACCACGGCAGCCCCCAGCACCAGCAGCCAGCCCAGCCCCTCCATCCTGCGCACCCCAGCCCACGCTGCTGCCCTGCACCCACGGGTGCCTTAAATACCACTCCTGGGTGGGCAGGGAGCTGCCAGCAGCCAACAGGCAAAGCCCCGTCCATCGCTGGGCTGGGGCTAGACCAAGGGGGAGGCGTGGCTTTGTGTTGCCCCCCTGCCCCACCGTGGGCACCCATGGGTGCCTTTCGCACCCCCAGCAGGGTGGGTGCTGATGCTGTCTGCTTGTGGGGCTTGGGGTGGGGGAGCAGGGTGGGACCCAGACCCCTGCGGGCATTGGTACCCCATGGCAGGGCCATCCCCTGGAGAGAAGGTGGGTGACCCCTGGCCTGGGGGGGCTGGGGGTGGGTGCTGGGGGTGTCCCTGCGCTCCCACCCACCCTGCGCAGCAGTCTGCAGCCGGGCTTTGCTGCATGCGGGGTGCTGCGAGCAGGGGGAGCATCTCCAAAACCCTGGGGCGAGGAGGTGCAGCGAGACCCTGCCAGGCACCCCGGAGCCCCTCTGGGTGCTCCCTGCCCTCCTGGGACAGGAGCCAGGGTGTCCCCACCAAAGGCAGCGCTGGGGAGATGGGGGCCGTTGGCATCCCCCCATCCTTCTGGATGTACCCTCAGGGCAAGCCCAGGGCTGCAATTAGCGGGGTTTAATTGGAAAAAGGGGGAAGGTGCAGATGAAATGTCGGGAGCTCCGTGGACAAACAGACCCGAGGAGGAGAGTGGTGCTGTCACCGCAGCAGCGTGGCCTTCACCCCTGCCGCTGGCTGCACGTCCAGCTGGCCCCCAGCCCAAGGCGACGGCGAGCGCCCGCGGGGCCGCCCGAGCCCAAAGCAACGCCGATAAGGGCTCGGGGCGGGCTGGCCGCACGCGCCGCCGGGGACGAGCCGGGCGCGATTCGGCTGCACCCCTGGGTGCGAGGGCTGGGCTGATGCTCCCCCTGCGGCAGCATCTCCCCGGGGACCACCACCCCTGCCAGCGCGGCACGCCGGCACGTCCTGCCCAAGGTGCCTCTTGCCATGAGGAGGTACCAGCAAAGATGGGAGCCCACCAGGGTCAGGGCAGAGAGACCTTCCCACCCTGTCTGCAGGGTGCACCCATCCCGCTCCCCGTCTCCAGTCCAGGCTGGGAGCACTCGGTGGAGGAGAGCCCGGCTCGTGGCATCGGCAAACACCGCCGGTGACGTCCCCACCCGTAGCCACAACAGGGACCGGGGCAGTGGGGCAGAGGGTGGATGCCTTCCCTCCTCCCCAACACCCAGCGCCAGGAATTTCTCGTCTCAGCAGAAATCCCTGGGGTTGTTTGTGCTCCGAAAGCCGCTCCCCTCGCCCCGGGAGTCTGGGGCTGCCTGCCAGACCCAGCTGGCTCTGCCAGGCGGGCACCGTCCCCTCCCCGGGAGGCCCCTGCGGTCCCACAGGACAGAGAAAACTGTTTTTCCAGGGTCTTTATTGGCAAGCCCGCAGCTGGGTCCCCATCCAGCCCCTTGTCCAGCACCCCGTGGCCCTGTGCCGCTGTGTTCCCAGCTTCCTCCTGCGTGACGGCTCACACCAACGGGGCTAATCCAGGGATGGGTGCTGAGAGCATCGCCAAAGGCTGTCCCTGCGGAGCCGAGAGGTGGCTCAGGCCAGGATGGGGTATGTGGCTTCGGTGGCCACGCCGCAGTTGTTGTCCTTCATGGCCATGAGGATGTAGCCGTCGTTGCCCCAGTACGTGGACCAGGAGTTCTTGATGAGCCAGTAGGTCTCTCCCTGCAGGACCCCGTAGCCCACGGCCAGCACCGCGTGGTCCAGCGTTCCCACCTTGTTCGCTACAGGGAACAACACGGGAGATGGTTTTTGTCTGGAGAGCATCCCCGTCCGGAGAGCATCCCTGCTCCCGGGGCTGCCGGTTCCCTCCTCCACCCCTGCCCAAGCTACTCAGCAAGGCGGAGGGATCTGGGGTGTCCTGGCATCTCGTTGGGCACCCCGGTCCTCCCATGCCCCGTGTGCCACCCGACTCACCGCACTTGGGCTCATAGTAGACGCCGTTGGAATAGAAGGAGAAGGTCTTGTGCGAGGCGTCGATGCTGACGGCCACGGGGCCGTGCTTGTAGATGGCGGTTTTGACCGCTGTGATGTTGCCCGAGGTGACGTTGACGTAGCCCGTGATCTTGGCCAGCATCTCCGACTGGTTGTAGTGGCACAAGCCATTCTGCGGCACCCGGGGAGGGACACACACTGTGTCATCAGGAGCCCCCAGGTCCCCTAGGTGGGACCCTGCCCACCGTGCCTGCCCCCGTGCAGCTCTGCTTCGATGCAGGGAGTGATCTGGGACTCGGGCTGTGACAGCGTCCCGGCTGTGGTCCCTCTGTCCTCCCCTGCCCACCATGGTGGGGGTGTTTTCCCGGTCGCTGCAGGGACACGGCGTTGCCCGCACGCAGCGTGGGGAGCTGGCTCTGCACCCGAAGCCCTCGGGGGGCTGTTGCCCACGTCTTGCAGCCACGTCCCTGTCCCCAGGCAGCCCCGCTCCATCCCTGTACCCCAGGGTACAGAGGGACCCGTGGCCTCACCCATGGGTGGAGGAGCCTTGTCCTTGTTTTGCAAGAGGAGAAACTGAGGCAGGTGGTGATGAAACCACCTGGCTGAGTCCTGGGGCTTGGCTTTGGGCTGTGCTTTGAACCACGGGGAGCCTGGTGCCTTGGGAACAAGGTGATGTCCCCACGTCCAGCGCCCGTTAGCACCTCTGACCGACCCTGGTCCCCCCCCACGGCTTTAAAGCTGAGCTCGGGGGGCACATCCCAAGAGCTGGGGGACCCCGGCAGGGACATGGGGCCGCCCTCACCTGCCCCCTGTAGTTGCCGTACGACTCGGTGCTGGCGATGCCACCGTGTTTCTTGATCCACTCGTAGGCTCGCCACTCCTCGCCCCCGTCGCAGGCGTAGTTCCCGAAGCCCCAGGAGCAGTCGATGAGGACTTGTTGGGACAGGGGGGTCAGCACGCCGGTCTGCGGGGGGGGACACGCTGCGGGGATGGGGCCGGGCAGCATCCAGGCACCCCGGGCATCGCCGCGGGGCACGGCCCCGCTCTCACCTTGAGGAAGAGGGCACCCTCCATCGCGCCCGTCGTTGCGAAGCTCCAGCAGGACCCGCAGACCGCCTGGTCCTTCACGGGGGTCACGGCGCCTGGGGACGGCGGGACGAGGGGTGAGAGGCCGGGGTGGCACCGGGGGACGAGGGCAGGTAGGAGGGAAACTGAGGCAGGAGTCGAGGACTCAGTGTGCTCCCAGAGGCAGAGCAGCCAGGGCTCGGTGCTGATTGGGGAGAGGGGAGGCGAAGGCACCAGCAAACCTGCGGGACCCCTGCCCTTGGGTTGGGGCAAGCTCTGCGGGCGTCGCTCCCAGCTGATGGGGGCACGAGGGGAAGCCAGATGTGGCACCACCTCACATCTGGGCAGGCTGAACAAGGGCCGAGTGCGGCCGAGCTGCCTCGTGCTGGATCAGCCCCTTCCCTCCACCTCCCAGTCACTGAGCAGAGCAGGGACCACGGGGAGATGCAGGCTGCATGGTGATGGAGAGCGGGGCAGCTCGCTCGGGCTGTGGCTGAGGACCCCTCACTGCCTGGGCACAGCATCCTCCAGGATCCCAGCATGGCAGGGGTTGTCAGGGCCCTCTGTGGGTCACCCAGCCCAACCCCCTGCCCAAGCAGGGTCACCCAGAGCAGGCTGCACAGCACCGCGTCCAGCCGGGGCTGGAATATCTCCAGAGAAGGAGACTCCACAACCTCCCTGGGCAGCCTGGGCCAGGGCTCCGTCAGCCTCAGAGGGAAGAAGTTCTTCCTCGGGTTCAGCTGGAGCTTCCTCGGCTTCAGTTTGTGCCCGTTGCCCCTTGTCCTGTCGCTGGGCACCACTGGAAAGAGTCTGGCCCCGTCCTCCTGACCCCCCCCCTGCAGATATTTGTAGGCATTTCTAAGGTCCCCTCTCAGCCTTCTCTTCTCCAGGCTGAACAAGCCCAGCTCCCTCAGCCTCTCCTCATAGGAGAGATGCTCCAGTCCCCTCATCATCCTCGTAGCCCTCCGCTGGACTCTCTCCAGTAGCTCCTCATGTTTCCTGAACTGGGGAGCCATTAGGGTTGCCATCCTCACCCCACCCCGCAGCACCCCAACAGCGAGACCCAGTCCCCCCGACCCTGCACCTACCGTACATTCGCCAGTCGAGGCTCTCGGGGAGGATGAGGCCGGCGTAGAGCTCGGTGGGGAAGGGCTGCCCGTTGTTGGGAGCCCCGCTGCGGCGACGGCCCCGCAGGGCGGCCAGCTCCTGGGGCGTGCGGTCGGCCAGGTGGTTCAAGGCCAGCGTGTAGGAGAGCGCGGCACGGTTCCTCGAGTGCACGAACCTGCCGTCGCGGCAGGGATGGCATCAGCCGGCACCGCCACCGCCTCCCACCCCAGCAGCGGTGCAGCCCCCCGGGGATGGCGGTCGGCATCCCCCCGGTCCGCCCGTACCTCATGTTGTGCACGAAGATGCTCTGCCTGTGCTCCAGCTCCCGCACGGAGCCGTACCTCCGCCCCAGCCGCCTGCGGTAGTGGTGGAAAACCTCGTGGGCCCAGGGCTGGCGCCGTCCCACCAGGTCCTCCATGGGGTTTGCCAGCACCCGGTGCTCCACCGCGCTCCCCGGCAGGTCCCCGCACTTCTTCGTCTCTGGGGAGGAAGGAGGGGATGCCATCATCCCAAGCCCCACGGGCATGGCGGGGCGGGGGGACCCTCCCTGGCTCACCGTTAATGGGGAGGTCGAAGACGGAGGGGGGGAAGCTGTTGTCGAAGTCGGTGTAGGAGATCTCGTACTTGTCGTAGTGGGAGCCCAGCAGGCTGTTGTAGCCCCGCATCTCGTAGTGGACGGGGGCCACCCCGCAGCTGGAGTTGGTGACCCACAGCGTGTAGATGTTCTTCTTCTGCGCCCAGTGGGTGACGTTCTGCCAGACGGCGCAGTACCGGCCCCGGTGGTACTCCTCCCGCAGGAACTGGGGGGACGCGGTGTCAGAGGGGGGCTCTGGGTGGGCACCCCGCATCACCCCTCGTCCTTGCTGCTTCCCACCCAGCGCCTTCGCAGGAGCCCGTTACTCCCGGTGCGCGTACAGCACCTTGCACCAGCCCGCGCCGGGCTCTGGGGCTGGATCCAGCACCCGCGTGGCCTCAGCACACAGCCACGGGGCAAGGATTCGGGGTGCAGCAGGACAGACCCCCGGGGGACACCCCACCATGCACCCATAGCAGGGGCCCTGGCTGCACACCCCCCCTCCAAAAGGCTCTGGGTTTTTCCTGGGTCTTTCCAAGCTCTCGCCCTGCGGACACGTGTCCGGCTCGGTGTCTGGCTCGGTGACAGCTCGCTGTCCCCGCTGCTCACGTGCTGCACCCCTCCTGCACCCAGCGCTGCCGGAGGCTGGGGCCGGCGGGAGCTGAGCCGCCGTGCAGCGACTTGCCCGAGCCGTCCCGAAACTCCGGCGTTCGTGTGGGCTGCGACGTGTCCCAACACGGCTGCTGGGATTGGGAAAGGAGCCGGGAGTCCGGCCCCGATCCGGGCGGGGAAGTGACCCTCCCTGTGCCCCGGGGTGCGGGGGCATGTCCTGGCCGGTCCCAGCACCCACCCTGCACCCCTGGGACGGAGAGGAGCATCTCCAGCTGCCCAGCACCCCTGCCCAGAGCCGGAGATGCTCCGGGCAGCGCTCGGATCCAGGCTCCGGCTCCCTCACCTTGAAGCCATCAATGCTGGGGAAGACGCTCTGAGCCTTGACCACGTCCTCCTTGGAGCCGGGCAGCTGGAAGCATCTCCTGGTGTTCACCTCCTTCTCGGTGGTCTCCGGCGTGATCTTGTACCGCATCCCGTAGGGCTTCACCGCTGCCAGCTGGTAGGTTATCACCTGCCCTGCGCCAGCAGGAAGGGGAAACTGAGGCACGGTGGTCCTGCCCACGTCCTCCCTTTGCACGGGGATGGGGCCGGTGCGGGACGGGCACAGCCCGGAGCAGAGGGATGCTTACCCTCGTAGTACTGGATCCGGCTCTTATTTCCCGTCAGGTTGTACCAGGCTTCGAAGGGCTCCTCGATCTCGGCGTAGGGCAGGTTAATGACGCCTGCGGGGTCCCCAGCGCAGGGCACGGGTCAGCCCTGAGGCCTCAGCACCCCGACATCCCTCCCCGAGCTCCCCAGCACCTGCAGACCCGCAGCCGACCGAGCCGCCATCCCCATGGGTGCCGGGCAGGGAAGCCGCCCCAGTTTGGTACTGGGATGGCCCAGTCCTGCCCGGTGCTGAGCATCCTCTGCTCCCCCCCAGCAAAGGGCGCAGCGGGGTCCCCTTACCTCGGACGTGGTAGATGGAGCCGAACTGAGGGGGTGAGCGGGAGAGCCCATGGTCCTGTCCTGGAAGGCAGAGAGGGGCAGGGGTGAGCGGGGGCTGTTCCCCCCCCAGCGCTCCCCTTCCCCACAGCCCCTCCTGCGCGGGGCGAGGGGGCTCAGCCGAAAGCAGCTCCACGAGCCCACCAGTGGCACGGGCAAAGGACGCCGACGCACCGACCCCCTCCCAGGGCTGGATCCAGGGTCGGCACCGTGCCATGACCTGCCACTGGAGCCAGCCCTGCGATGTGGCACCCCCGGAGACCCCCAGCTGCCGGGGTGGCTGTTGGGTGGTGTCCCCGTGCAAGGCAGTGGCACCCCAGGGCTGGTGGCCGTGGCTTTTGGCGATGTTTCCAAGGGGGGGATGCAGCCAAGCTGCCCCCCGACAAGCAGGGCATGGATGAGGGGTGCTGGGGAGATGGCTGGTCCCGCTTGGCATCTCCCAGTGACCTCCTCATCCTCCCCCGGGGCTCCCAGCTTGTGCAACCCCACGCTAACACACCCGTCACCATCCTCCTCCTCGCCGGGAGCGATCCGGCAGCGCCTGCCCCATGCCCAGCCCCTGGGGCAGCTGCGACTGCACCCGGCTCTGCTCCTGCACCCCAAACCCGGGGCAGGCAGGGACGGGCAGCGCTCGCTGCCTGCACCCCAGCCCGTCCCGTGGGTGCCAGTTGCACCCAGGGTCTGGGCACCCACAGACGGTGCCCGCAGCGGGAGGAGCAGCGATGGATCCAGCAACCCCCCAACCCTGCTCAGCTTTACGTCCACCCGGGAAAGGGGAGAGAGTCCAGCGGAGGGCTACGAGGATGATGAGGGGACTGGAGCATCTCTCCTACGAGGAGAGGCTGAGGGAGCTGGGCTTGGTCAGCCTGGCGAAGAGAAGGGGACCTTAGAAATGCCGATCAATATCTGCAGGGTGGGGGTCAGGATGGGGCCAGACTCTTTCCAGCGGTGCCCAGCGACAGGACAAGGGGCACCGGGCACAAACTGAAGCAGAGGAAGCTCCAGCTGAACCCGAGGAAGAACTTCTTCCCTCTGAGGGTGACGGAGCCCTGGCCCAGGCTGCCCAGAGGGGCTGGGGAGTCTCCTTCTCTGGAGATATTCCAGCCCCGCCTGGACGCGGTGCTGTGCAGCCTGCTCTGGGTGACCCTGCTTGGGCAGGGGGCTGGGCTGGGGGATCCCCAGAGGGCCCTGCCAACCCCTGTCATCCTGTGATTCTGTCCCGCGGGGGCACGGTCCCCCACCACCACCCCCAGCAGCCTGCCCGGACTCCCTGCCTGCTCTTGGCAGGCAGCAAAGCCAGGGAACGGCTCGGGCTTGTGTGCCTGTTACAGCCCATCTGGCTCAATTTAGCCCTACTTTCACCCCCCTCAGCCCCACCAAGACCTCCAGGCACTCGTTCCCCACCCCCCCCCCCTTTTACCACCCCCCCAACTCATATCTCCTGGGGGAACTGCCAGTTTGGGGACCCAGCAAGCAAGCAACCACTTCCCCAGGCTGCGTCGCGATGGGGAGGCGAGAGCTGCCCGGGTGCCCCCAGCTCCCACCCCCGGGGTGTCCCCAGGAGGACACGGGGTGCCATGGGGTGACAGACTCACCCCGGACGGCGATGCAGAGCGCAGAGGCTACGAGCCAGCGGAGAACACCCATCCTCACCACCCAGCACCAGCTCTCGCCTTGAAGCCGGAGCCGGTGGAACCCGGCAGAGCCAACGGAGAAGTCGGGGCCCTCCCCGGAGGAGGGAAGGAGCCGGCATCATGTGGGTGCGCGGGGGGCCGGGCACCCCGGGGTGCTCGCCGGGGAGAGCGTGTCTCGGCAGGGACCCGCGGAGGGAGATGGAGCAACGCTGGGTGCTGCGGGGCGACGGGAGGTGCAGGATGAGCCCCAAAAAGCCGGGAGCGGCGTGGGTGGGGGGTGCGGACTGGAAGGATTCGTGGGCCTCCCCCCCAGGGCTGGGGGGGGAAATAAATGGGGTGCTGGGGGCTGTGCGTCCCCTCCTTGCGCAGGGGTGCAAGGGGGGAGCCTCGGATCTCTTCTCCCCGCAGCCCCGATGCCGGGGTGATGGGCAGCAGGCAGGACCCATAGCGGAGGGCCAGGGCTGCGAGCGGCTCGGCGTTAACGAGCCGAGCCCTGAGACTGGGAGCACTGGGAACCTTCTGCTGGGGGGGCTTGAAGGGAAGGAGGGCTGAGGCAGCCGCGGGGCGCAGGGAAACGTGGGCCCCCCGGGTTTGGGCAGGGGGCTGTAAGCGGTGCGTGTCACCCCCCACCCCACTCGCTGGTCAGCCTCTCTGTCTGCAAGGAGGGAAACTGAGGCACGGACCTGCCTCTGAGGGCTGGGGGGGCTTCCCCCGCCCCTCGCTGCCGGGTTTCCAGCCCCCCAGGCAGAGGGGGCAGACCATGGGGACACTGCCAGGGGACAATTTATATGCCACCCCCCGCCATTGCCACCCTGCACATGGGGAGCAGGCGGGGAGCCCGCCTGGCAAGGCTGCCTGCCCCCCCCAAGGGGATGTCCCATGCCAGGCTGTGACCCCCCAGGGATGGGGGAGCCCGTCCCTGCTGCGCCCTGTCCCCTCCCAGGGACACTGGCAGGGCTGGCTCTGTCCCTGCCAGGGTCTGAACCCCCCCCCAGCAAGGCCCAGAGAGCCCCAAAAGCCCCCAAAACCAGGATTAAAAGGGAGCTGTGATCCACGCTGTCCCCAGGACGTGTCAGGGGGTGACAAGGTAAGTGTGGCAGCAGCCCAGGGGACACGTCCCCATCCCGGTGAGGACCCTGGACCTCCACCAACCTTGACCCCCCCGTGAGAACAGGAAACACCGGGGCCGGACTCATCATCACACAGGAAAGCGGTCAGCCTGCCAGGGCTAACCGCAGGGCGAGGAGGAGGAGGAGGAAGGCTCCGGAGAGATGGGGAAGGACGCCCACCCACGAGCCCACGATCAGCCTTGCCACGCTGGGGGTCAGGGTGGCTGAGCCAGGATGCTGCCAGCTCCGGGCCAGAGCACGACCGCAGCCCCCTGCCCTCCCCACGCACCCCCACCTCACACCCCCGCCTTGGGAGCACGGCCCCACGCCGGAAACTGCGGCGGGGGGTGCATAAAAATATCACCAGCCCCTCGCTGTCACCATCTCCTGTGGCGGGAGGGTGGCTGGGGGCCGGGGGGCTGCGCAGGATCGGGCCCAGGTGGGGATGCGAAGGGCGTTTCCAGCTGGGGAGGTCTGGCCGTGAAGAGGCAGCTGCCGTGCACCCCGCGTCAGCATGGGGGTTCCCCCAGCAAGGGACCCCCCACTGAGACCCCCTTGATCCGGGGGTCAGGGTGCCAAAAGCTTGAGGTGCTCTCTGTGGGGTGGGTGCCCCTGGGAGCCCAGGCAGGGTGCAGGGGGGCTCAAGCAGGGTGCAGGGGGCTCAGACAGGGTGCAAGGGGGGCCAGATAGGGTGCAGGGGGGACAAACAGGGTGCAGAGGGTCTCAGGCAGGGTGCAGGGGGCTCAGGCAGGGTGCAAGGGGGGCCAGATAGGGTGCAGGGGGGACAAACAGGGTGCAGGGGGGCTCAGGCAGGGTGCAGGGGGGCTCAGTGTGCAGGGGGGCCCGGACAGGGTGCAGGGGGGACAAACAGGGTGCAGGGGGCTCAGGCAGGGTGCAGAGGGGCTGAAGTAGGGTGCAGGGGGGCAAAGACAGGGTGCTGGGGGGCTCAGGCAGGGTGCAGGGGGGCTCAGACAGGGTTCAGGGGGGCCCAAGCAGGGTGCAGAGGGGCTCAGACAGGGTTCAGGGGGGCTCAGGCGGGGTGCTGGGGGTCTTACCTCTCCCAGAGCTGGCTGGAGTTTGTGGGTCCGTGCGACTGGCGCCGAATTTCGGGGTTGTCCCACCGGCAGCTTTCCCTGGCCAAGGGGTAAGGAGGGGTCCGGCGTCTGGTGGGCTACCGGTGGCCACAGCAACTGCTGGAGCTGGCCGGGAGCTGCACCCCATCCTGGGGGGACATGTGGGACCCCCCTGGAACACGGTCCCAAGCTGGCTGCCATCCGCCGGGTAAGGTGGGCCGCTCGCCCTGCCCCGGGTTCGCCCCGTCCCCGCAGAGACCCCCTGCCCGGAGGGTGGGGGGCTGCGGTGGGTGCTCTGCCGTCAGAGGGTCACCTTCATTCTTGCCCCCCCGTAGGGTCACAGCGGCATGCTGCCCCTGCCCGGGGATGCTGGCTTTGGGGGGGGGGGGGGGTCAGGGGGGCGGTGGGTGCTCGAGGGGGGGGGGGTGCAGGCAGCCCCCCACCCTGACCCAGACTGGCTGCGGGAGCGGAGCTGGCTCCCGCACAGCCGGCTATCCCCCCGCACGACCCCGGCAGGCAGCGCCCGGGGACCCTCAGCGGAGTCCCCCCATGCTGCTGGGGACCCCCCCACCCCGGAGACCCCCCCACCCCGGAGACCCCCCCCCACCCCCCCATCCATCCATCCATCCATCCATCCATGCCAGCCCATGTCCCCCCCTCCCCAGGCCACCCCGGGGGCGAGCCGGCGGCCGGGCTGCCTTGGTCCAATGACCCATTGCCGGGAGGGGGGGGGGGGGGAAGGGGGGGGGAAAGGGGGGGGCGAGGGGAGGGGAAGCTCTTGCTCGGAGCTCGGCGAGAGCCGGGAAACCCGGGCACGGCCGCTCTCCCCGCACCGCCCGCCTGGCCCCGACAGCCCGGAGCCCGGGAGGGGGGGGGCTCGGGGGGGTGGGGGGGGGCTGCGGGGGTACCCCGGCCTGCGGGAGCGGCGGGGGGGTCCGTGCGAGCCGGAGCAGGAGGGCTGAAGGTAGGAGGGGGGTGCACGGGGCTGAGTGGGGTGTTGGGGGGCGAGGGGGGCTCTGCCCCCTGCAATGGGGGGTGTGGGGGCGGCTCTCAATCCCCTTGCTGTGTGCTGGAGGGGGGGTGCTGAGTTGTGTGTCCCCCCCTCCCGATGTGTGGGTGCGGGGTGGGACGGGGCGCTGAGCCGTGGGACGGTGGGCTCCCTATCCCTGCCTCCCCTTCCCCCCCCGGCCTCTGCAATGAGCCTGGGGAGGGGACCAGGAGACCCCCGGCCTCCCCAGCCTCGGGGGGAGCAGCAGCTCAGCGGGGGGGGCTGGGGGCTCTCGCTCGCCCCCCGACCCCCGGCACTAATTGGGGGGGGGGGGGGGGGGGGAGACAAAACCGGCGTCTTCACCCGCTCCGGACCCGATCCCGGGGGAGGGGACAGGTCACGGCACCCCGGGGGACACCGGGGGAGCGGGGGGCACACACGGCTGCTCCCCCCGGTGCCCACGGCGTGGCCAGTCCCGCTCACCGGAGGGATGCGGGGGGCAGCTCGGGGGGGGGGAGGGTCGGGGGTCGGGCTCCCCCCCGCTCCCTGCAGCTCCCCGCTCCTTGGTGTGTCCCGAGGAGGGACAGGAATTCGTCGCTTCCTGCCCCCCCCACCCCGCTCCTCCCGGGACATTGTGTTTGGAGCCCTGGCCGGCCCCCTCCCTCCGCCCCTGCAGCCCCTCGGATCCGGGAATTGCTCTTCTTCCAGCGGAAATCCTGCTTTCCCAGCCAGCGGGGGGACTGGGAGGACTGGGGGGGGTGTGGTGGGGGGGTGGGAGCTCCCTCCGCCC
The DNA here is from genome assembly GCF_030867145.1 of Opisthocomus hoazin. Classification (NCBI taxonomy): domain Eukaryota; kingdom Metazoa; phylum Chordata; class Aves; order Opisthocomiformes; family Opisthocomidae; genus Opisthocomus; species Opisthocomus hoazin. Next base: position 4,802,914 of record NC_134430.1, on the reverse strand, counting down.
TGGGCATCTCCTCCTGGGGCGAGGGGACCCCCGCCTGGGGTGGGCCTGCTCGCTGGTGGGTGGGTTTGTGGGGACAGATGGCTTTTTGGGGGGGGGGGATGGCGATGCTTTCCTCTTCTGCGCCCGGATGGTGTTGGGGGGGGGGCAGCGCCTTGCCACCTCCTGGGGCTGGCACAGGGGTGATGCCAGCCGAGCGTTGGCCGTGCCCAGCCGGAGCACGGCGGATTTGGGGGTCCCCTTTGCCCCCCAGCCCGCTCACGGGCGGGCAGGGGAAGGGATCGCCCGGCCGCTTCGTGGGCACCATTGCCGGAGAGTGCCCGGGGTCAGCACCGTGCCACCGCCGCGCTGCCGACGGGCACAGCCGGCGCTGCCAGCCCCCCGCGTGCCCCCCAGCCCGGGTGGGACGCCCTGTCGGGAACCTCGAGGGGTTCCTCTCGCAGCTTTCGGCCCCGTCCGCGTGTTCTCGACGGAGTGTCCCGTCCCGTCCCGCCGCCTGTGCCCGTGTCCCTGCGTCTCGCGGCGGTCCGGAGCTGTCTGCTCGTGGCGAGGGTCGCTCCGGCTGCGGCAGGACCCTCCTTGCCCCCCCTCGCACCCCCATCCGTGGGGAACCTGCTCCCACCGGGGCCGAGCCAGGCCAGGGGCTGCCGTGCTCCACTGGGAGCTGGAGGGGACTCGCCAGGCACTGGGTGAACTGGGGGGACTGGAGCAGGAGCAGGGCTCTACCCTGGGGCTCTGGCTCCGGGTCGCAGGGCTGGGGGCAGTGGGGAGGGGGCAGGGACACCATCTGCCACCACGCTGGGCCGAGGAGCAGGCGACAGAGAGGCAGGACATGTCCTCTTGTCCCCTCCCGAGGTCTGAGGGGCTCCTGGGCATGGACTGGGGACACGGCTCGGGGTCGTGTGTCCTGACGAGCCACCTAAAATGAGGCACCTTCTCCCTCCGCGCTGCAGCTGCGTCGTGCCTCAGTTTCCCCCCCCCGGGACCAGGGAGGTGATGGGGGGTGCCGCGGGGTGATGGAGGAGCCTGGGCAGGCTCCGGGCTGGGCTCTGCAGCGCTCTCGGTTCCTCTTCCCGCAGCGAGAGCCACCGGGGTGCAGGGCCACGCACGCAGGACGGGGGGGTGCAGGGCGAGAGGGGTGGGACGAGGCATGGGGGGGGCACAGGTTACCCAAGGGGCTGCAGCCACTGCGCAGCCCCGCTGTTATCCCTGCCCAGCCCCCCCCCGCTGCCACCGTCCCCGAGGCCTGGGATCCTGCCAGCCCCGAGGTTCCCCTTGGTGGCAGCGGCACCATCCTCTTCCTCCTCCTCCTCCTCCCCCCATGCTGTGCTCCTGCTGCTTCCTCCTATGGCTGCGTAGGTGCCGGCCGGGCTCCTCCGGCAGCTGCCCCCCCTCTGCCACCCGCCCGCTCCCCGGGGAGCCGCGGCATGTCTGGGTGCTGGGGACCCCCCCTCAGCCTGCCAAATGCCACCCTGGCTTGTCCCCAAGGCACTGGGCGCCTGACGTTCCCAGTAGCCCCCCAGTATCCGTGCGGCTGCGTCCCCCCCGCCCCGGAGCCTGACCCCTCCATTGCCGTTATTCTGCAGAGGAATGGAGGCAGGGGATGGGGGTGATCCCCACGAGGTGCCTCGGCACCGGGGGTGACACGCGGGGTGACATCGGTGCGCACCGGGACGTGGTGCCCCGGCTCGGAGCTGGGGATGGGGCTAAGCCGCCCCGTGTCCGGGGGGGCCGGGGAGCAGATGGACGGGCGGCCGGGGACGTGGCCGCATCCCACCCAGCCGTGCCCGGCGAGGCGGGGGTGATGAGTTGGCTGGGTCTCAGCGCGGGGCGGGAGCTGGCAGCTCGGCCAGGACCGGTGCCGGTGGAGCCGGGGCGGGAAGGGCTCGGTTGCCATCTGCTCCCGGGCTCCAAGCAGCTCCTGTTCGGCAGAGCCAGGGCCAGGCGCCAGTTTTGGTGCCCGGCTGGGAGGTGGCAGGGGTCGGCTCGGGGGGTTTTGTGGGTGCCCAGAGAAGGCGAAGCGCGGGTGCAACGCTGCCGGGCGGCAGCTGGGCACGGCAGTAAAAAATCCTTCGCGGCGATGTGCCGGGCTTGCTCCTGCCTGGAAGGTGCTCCTTGCCCGATCCCTGCCAGCGCCGCGGCACTGAAATTCGGCAAAATGGGAACTTTCGGAGCACGACGCCGGCAACAAGGGCGGGTGATTCCCGCCCGGAGGGGACAGGGTTTGCGACAGCTGGGGACGTTCGTCAGCTAAAATAGCCGCTTCTTGTCAGCAAAAAATAAAACCCTCGAGCAGGAGAACCCTCTCGGGTTTGGCAACGCTGCCCCGTCTGCAACGCCCGCGGCCTTGCCACACTGCCGGTGTCAAAAGCGAAGGTGGAAGAGGGGGAGCCGGGCCCTTTCCCCTTCGCCGCCGAGCGAGAGGAAAGTGAATCGAAGACCGTGACGGGGGGAAACCCGCCTGAAACATCTCATCCGCCCCAAACCCTCCGTCTCCTCCCGCTCTGCGGCGCGCGGGGGACAGGACGTGGCTGCCGGGTGAAGCTTGGCTTCTCGGCACTGTCCCTCCGCTCCCGGGCTGGCGACGGGGCAAGCTCTGCCGCATCGCTGTAGAGCCCTGCACCGGAAAGCTCTGCCCGGTTCAAACTGGGCAGACTGGTGCAAGCGGGTGGCCAGCACCCAGGGGAGGTGACAGGGCTGGGGACAGAAATGTCTCCTTGCAGCCGTGGCGGGAAAGGTCCGATTTCCTCCTCCTCCTCCGTGACACCTTCGCAGCCGAGCGTGGCCCCGGCCGGAAAAGCGCAGCCCTGACCGCAGCGAGGCGAGCGGGGCCCTTCCTCCCCCGTGACACCAGTTCCCCTGCCCAGAACGGGGACGGGGACGCTTTGAGCGCTGCTTCCCCCCCAGCCCGGCTCCCTCCAGCCTTGGGGCAGCCAGGGGCCGCGTCTGCCCTGGGAGGGAGGTGACCAGTTTGTTGAGGACGCAGCGGGGGAAAAAAGCCACGCAAGGATGTGGTTGCAGCCCATGCAGGGGTGTTGCAGCCCGTGCAGGGGTGTTGCAGCCTGCACAGGGGTGTCTGAGCTCATGCAGGGGGATTGCAGTCCAGGCAGAGCTGTGGCAATCCATGCAGGGGTGTTGCATCCCATTCAGGGGTGTTTTAGCTGATGAAGGAGTGTTGCAGCCCGTATAGGGGTGTTGCAGCCCATATAAGGGGGTGTTGCAGCCCATGCAGGGGGGTGTTGCAGCCCATGCAGGGGTGTTGCAGTCCATATAGGGGTGTTGCAGCCCGTGCAGAGGTGTCTGAGCTCATGCAGGGGGATTGCAGTCCAGGCAGAGTTGCGGCAATCCATGCAGGGGTGTTGCAGCCCATGCAGGGATGGATTAACTCACAAAGGGGTGTTGCAACCTGTGCAGGGGTGTTTCAGCCCATGCAGAGTTGTTGCAATCTATGTAGGGGTGTTTAAGCCCATGCAGGGTGTTGCAGCCCGTGCAGGGGGTTGTTGCAGTCCATACAGGGGTGTTGCAGCCCATGCAGGGTGTTTTGGCCCATGCAAGGGGGGTGTTTTAGCCCATGCAGGGCTGTTGGAGTCCATGCAGAGATGTTGCAGCCCGTGCAGCGGGGGGTTTAACTCCTGCAGGGGTGTTGCAACTTGTGCAGAGGTGTCGCATCCCATTTGGGGGTATTTTAGCTGATGAAGGGGTGTTGCAGCCTGTATAGAGATGTTGCAGCCCATGCAGGGGTGTTGCAGTCTATATAGGGGTGTTGCAGCCCATGCAGGGTGTTTCAGCCCGTTCAGGGGTGTTGCAGCCCGTTCAGGGGTGTTGCAGTCCATATAGGGGTGTTTCAGCCCGTGCTGGGGTGTTGCAGCCCGTTCAGGGGTGTTGCAGCCCGACTGGGGTTCTTGCCCCCCGCCTGATGCCCTCCCCGTGTCCCCAGGTGTCTCTTCTCCTCCCCGAGGTGACATGGAGCAGCTGAAGTGACCCGAGGAGCCGTCGCAGTGAGTGGGGTGACTGCGAACAGGAGCACCCGTGGGTGCCGGGGAGGGGGACACGCGGGGTGCAGCACAGCCCCCCTCGCAGCCTGTCCCTGCCGGTGGCAGTGCCCGTTGGGACCCCGCTGTCCCCGTGTCACAGCCCAGGCGCCCATCTTGCTGTGCTGGGGGGTGGCAGGACCCCCTGGGACTGGAGTGGGCAGGGGGCCGTGTGTGCCCTGCCGGGGGGGCGCGGGGGTCACGGCCCCTCTGTCCCGCAGGCCGTGCCCAGGATGGGCTGTGTGCACTGCAAAGAGAAGGGGTCCGGCAAAGGGCAGGCGGGGGGCGAGGTGGGTGCCCCCCCACCCCCCGCCTCCCAGTACGACCCCGACCCCACGCAGCCGGGCGCCGTCTTCACCCGCATCCCCGACTTCAACAACTTCCACGGCGCGGCGGTGGCCTCGGCTCCGTCCTTCGCGGGGCCGGGGGTCTTCGCCTCCAACACGCTGCAGATGCGGAGCGGGGGCATCACAGGTCAGCTGGGGGATGGGGGGGGGATGGGGGGGTCCGGCTGCACCCTCGCAGCACCGGGGGGGACCCGGGGGGGTCACCGCGGTCCCCTCCCTTGCCACAGGCGGGGGCGTGACGCTCTTCATCGCCCTGTATGACTACGAGGCCAGGACGGAGGACGACCTGACCTTCCAAAAAGGGGAGAAATTCCACATCATCAACAACACGTGAGCCCCCCCGGACCCCCTGCCACCCCCAGCCCACCCCCCCCACCACCCACGCCGTGGGTGCCCGCTCAGCACCCAGGCTGGATACAAAGAGAACCAGGGCCACGTGTGTCACGAGTTGGGCGGTCTCAGCAGAGACCCAGGCGTGGGTGCCTTCCGAGCAGGGTCTGGGGGTGCTGTGTGCAGCGGGGGGAGGTGCAGGGCGGCCAGGTCCATCTGTCTGTCCCTCCTCCTCACTCTCCGCTCCTCTTTCCCCAGGGAGGGTGACTGGTGGGAGGCCAGGTCGCTGAGCTCGGGCACCACGGGCTACATCCCCAGCAACTACGTGGCCCCCGTGGACTCGATCCAGGCAGAAGAGTGAGTAGGGGGGGACAGGGATGGAGGGGGACCCCGACCCCGTCTGCCTCGAGCCTGGGTGTCCTGGCACCGCTGGCGAGCCCCGGCAGTGCCGGGGTGCTGGGAAGGGGCCGTGGCGCGGGGTCCCCGTGGGTTCCCCCCCGTCCCGGCGCTGAGCCCGGCCCCGCGCAGGTGGTACTTCGGGAAAATCGGGCGCAAGGACGCGGAGCGGCAGCTCCTCTGCCACGGCAACTGCAGGGGCACCTTCCTCATCCGGGAGAGCGAGACGACGAAGGGTACGGGGACAGGGACAGGGACACGGGGGGCTGCGCCCCGCGGCCCTCCCTGACCCGTGCCCCCGTGTAGGTGCCTACTCCCTCTCCATCCGGGACTGGGACGAGGCCAAGGGGGACCACGTCAAGCACTATAAGATTCGGAAACTGGACAACGGGGGCTACTACATCACCACCCGCGCCCAGTTTGACACCGTCCAGCAGCTGGTGCAGCACTATATAGGTAGGGTGGGATGGGGGACTTGTGGGGGGGGGATGGGGAGGGGTGGGGAAAGCCCAGGAGACCCCTTTGGCACGAGACAGGCAGCTGGGCTAACTGGGTTTGACTGGAGAAGGAGGAGGTTGTTCTGGTGGTGGCATTAGGGGGACCCTGAGGGGGTTCTCTGTGTCCTGGGTGTGGGGAGCACCCGGCCTCTCTGGAGCAGGTGAATAGTCCCGGGGTCTGGGTGGGCATCAGCCCCTCCCTGGGCACAGCCGGGGGGACTGGGGGTCTGGCCCAGCCTGAGGGGGTGCGGGGCCGTCCCTGGGGGAGGCGGAGGGGGACGCACCCAACTAATGCATCTGCATGTTGGGTGGCAGGACCACGCAGGAGCGCAGGGTAGTGGCGGGGGGCAAAGGGCTGGTGGGGGTCTGACGCCTGTGTCCCCCCCTCCCCGGTGCCGCAGAGCGGGCGGCCGGGCTGTGCTGCCGCCTGGCCGTGCCGTGCCAGAAGGGAACGCCCAAGCTGGCCGACCTCTCGGTCAAAACCAAAGACGTGTGGGAGATCCCCCGCGAGTCCCTCCAGCTCCTCAAGAAGCTGGGCAACGGGCAGTTCGGGGAAGTGTGGATGGGTAGGGCCCGGCGGGCAAGCTGGGGCGAGTGGAGGGGGGGGCGACGGGGGCACCCCCAGGCCTGGCATCCCCCCAGAGAAGGGGTCCTGCCTGGTGGGACAGGCTGAGCCACACCAGTTTGCCCTGTGCCCTGCTCTGGGGTCACACCGGGTAGCCCAGGGTGCCCCGTGGCATCCCTGCGTGGGCGAGCAGCCCCCCCATTTCTAATGGGACCGCAAACAGGAGACAAGGCCAGGCCGGGGGGTCCTCTCTTCGTCATCCTCTTCCTCCGACGCCCCGAGCTCCCACCGCTCGGCGTGCATGCTGCATTCATCCCATCGCACCCCCTCCCTCCCTCCTCCTCCTCCTCCCCTCCCTCCCCACCCCCCACAGAGTATAACGACGGGTTGTGCCATCTGCTAACCCGCGCGTGCCCCGCTATGAAGCCCCAGACCCTGGGATTAGCTAAGGACGCCTGGGAGATAGTGCGGGAGTCCATCAGCCTGGACAAGAAACTTGGCATGGGATGTTTCGGAGACGTGTGGATGGGTAAGGCTGGCCCAGCCGGCCGGGCGGGGGGCAGCCGGGGGGCACGAGCAGGCCGGCGCAGTCCCGGCAGCATCACGGGGTGCCCGGTGGTACCCGCTGCTGCGGGAGCGATGGCAGCGTGGCACGGGCTCCCCCGTGGAGGGGTGGGGAATGGGGTGAGGTTGGTATTAGGAGATGAGCTCCCGGGTGCCTTGTCCCCATGCCATGGGGCGAGGGGGTCTCCTTGTCCTGGGTGGGGGGTGGTGGCATCACGCCCCTTCCTTGCCCTGCCCTGATTTCCTTGCTTCTCCATCCATGCATCCCTCCATCCATCCATGCAAGCATGCACCCATGCACCCCTCCATCATCCACAGCCCCTCTCCATCATCCACGTCCCCCCTTCCATCATCCATGTCCCCTCTCCTTCATCCACATCCCCCCCTCCATCATCCACGGCCCCCCCTCCATCATCCATGGCCCCCTCTCCATCATCCACGGCCCCCCTCCATCATCCACTGCCCCCCTTCCATCATCCACATCCCCTCTCCATCATCCATGGCCCCCTCTCCATCATCCATGTCCCCTCTCCATCATCCACTGCTCCCCCTCCATCATCCATGGCCCCCCCTCCATCATCCATGGCCCCCCTCCATCATCCACTGCCCCCCTTCTATCATCCATGGCCCCCCTCCATCATCCACTGCCCCCCTTCTATCATCCACGGCCCCCTCTCCATCATCCACTGCCCCCCTTCCATCATCCACGTCCTCTCTCCTTCATCCGCGTCCCCTCTCCATCATCCATGTCCCCCCATCCATCATCCACATCCCCTCTCCATCATCCATGGCCCCCCATCCATCATCCACCCCCGCCTCCCTCCCGGCCCTGCCATGGCCGGCCGTCGCCGGGGCTCGCGGTGACGCCGTGTCCCCCGGCCCAGGCACGTGGAACGGCACCACGAAGGTGGCGGTGAAGACGCTGAAGCCGGGCACCATGTCACCCGAGGCCTTCCTGGAGGAGGCTCAGATCATGAAGCGGCTGCGGCACGACAAGCTGGTGCAGCTCTACGCCGTGGTGTCGGAGGAGCCCATCTACATCGTCACCGAGTTCATGAGCCAGGGTGAGCGGGGGGCATCGCCCGCGGGGGAAACCCCCAGTTTTTCCTTCCTCGGCTCATCTGCAAGGGAGCTGGTGCCAGGGCTGGGGGCTTGCAGGGGAGGGCACCCTTGGGTGGGCACAGCTGGTTTTTGGGCGCTTTGACCGGTACCCTCTGCCCGCAGGCAGCTTGCTGGATTTCCTGAAGGACGGGGACGGCCGCTACCTGAAGCTGCCCCAGCTGGTGGACATGGCTGCCCAGGTACCGGGGAGGCTGGTGCGGGGTGGGGGTGCCCCCCACGGGGTGAATCGGGGGGGTTCTCACTGCTTCCCCCCACCCAGATCGCAGCGGGCATGGCCTACATCGAGCGGATGAACTACATCCACCGGGACCTCCGCGCTGCCAACATCCTGGTGGGGGACAACCTGGTCTGCAAGATCGCTGACTTCGGCCTCGCTCGCCTCATCGAGGATGACGAGTACACGGCACGGCAGGGTGAGCCGGCGTGGTGCCCCGCTGCTGTGGGGACCGCTGCCCCTGTCCCCGCTGTGCTGCGTCACCCCCCCGGGCCTGGGGGTGGTCACCCCCAGTGCTGGGTGTCCTGGGTGCTGGGGGCCCTGGGTGATGGGTGCCCCAGGGTATGGGGGCCCTGGGTGCTGTGTACAACAGGGTATGGGAATCCTGGGTACTGGGTGCCCTGGGTGATGGGTACCCCAGGGTATGGGTATCCTGGGTGATGGGGTCCCTGGGTGATGGGTGACCCAGGTTATGGGTATCCAGGGTGATGGGGGCCCTGGGTGCTGGGTACCCCAGGGTATGGGGATGCAGGGTGATGGGTGCCCCAGGTGCTGGGTACCCCAGGGTATGGGGATGCAGGGTGATGGGTGCCCCAGGTGCTGGGTACCCCAGGGTATGGATATCCTGGGTGCTGGGTATCCCGAGTGTTGGGTACCCCAGGGTATGGGTATCCAGGGTGATGGGTGCCCCCGGTGCTGGGTACCCCTGGGTATGGGTATCCTGGGTGATGGGGGCCCTGGGTGCCCCAGGTGATGGGTACCCCAGGTGATGGGTACCCCAGGGTATGGGGGCCCTGGGTGATGGGGGCCCCTGGGTGCTGGGTGCCCCGGGTGCTGGGTACCCCAGGGTATGGGGGCCCTGGGTGATGGGGGCCCCTGGGTGCTGGGTGCCCCGGGTGCTGGGTACCCCAGGGTATGGGGATGCAGGGTGATGGGGGTACCCCGGTTGATGGGTACTCCAGGTGTGAGGTGCTCCCAGTGCAGGGTGCCCTAGGTGTTGAGTGCCCCTGGAGCTGGGTATCCCCATGAGTGGGGCACCCCTGGTGCATGGTGTCCTGGTGCAGGAGCCTCCCAGTGCAGGGTCCCCTGGGTGCAGGACACCCTGGGTACAGGGTGCTCAGGTGCAGGGTGCCTCTGGTGCAAGATGCCCCAGGTGCAGGGTGTTCCCAGTGCTGGGGGCCCCAGATGTGGGGTACCCCGGGTGCAGCGGGGGTGCCCTTACCTGTCCCCCCTCTTGCAGGTGCCAAGTTCCCCATCAAGTGGACGGCGCCGGAGGCCGCGCTCTTCGGGAAGTTCACCATCAAGTCGGACGTCTGGTCCTTCGGCATCCTCCTGACCGAGCTGGTGACCAAGGGCCGGGTGCCCTACCCAGGTACAGGGCAGCGGGCACCCTCGGGGTGGGCTGGGCAGTGGGGTGCAGGCAGGGCAGGGGCTGACCCTCCGCTAGCACTGCCAGCAGCAAGGCTTACCCCGTGCCTCAGTTTCCCCATCGGAGAGACCAGCGCTAAGCTGAGCTCCCAATCCAAACCAATGCCGCCACGTCCCTTGGCGTGCCTCAGTTTCCCCGCTGGCTCGTCCCTCGGGGGTGCCGGTCATTGAGCGGGGGGGTCTTTGTCACGCAGGGATGAACAACCGGGAGGTGCTGGAGCAGGTGGAGCGGGGGTACCGCATGCAGTGCCCGGGCAACTGCCCCACGTCCCTGCACGAGGTGATGGTGCAGTGCTGGAAGCGGGACCCCGAGGAACGTCCCACCTTCGAGTACCTCCAGTCCTTCCTCGAGGACTACTTCACGGCCACCGAGCCCCAGTACCAGCCGGGGGACAACCAGTGACCCGGCGCTGGCACCCCCCACCCGGGCTCTGGGGTGGCTTCGGGGCGAATCCCCCCCTTTTTGTAGGGGGGGGTGTTGCTCCCTTTGCCTGTCCCCCCCCCCAACGCCTGCTGGGGGGTGCTCGGGATGCCCTGGGGAGGACAGGGGATTTTGCACAAGGATTTTGGACTCAGAGAGGGGGCAAAGCTGTGCCCCCCCCGGCCCCAGCGCCCCTCACCCCGCCCCGGCCCCTCTCTCGTTGCCTTCACACCCAGCTCTGAACCTGAGAAGTGCTTTGGCTGGGGGGAGAAAGGTGGGGTACCCCCTCGTGCCCCACCAGCCACCCCTAGCCCCACAGCAGCAGAGGCCTCGGGGCAGGGGGGGGCCTCCCCATGCCAGTCTCCTCTCCCCCAGCTCAGCTCTGCACACCTGGGGGGGGTTCAGCCCCCCAAAACCTGGCGCTGACCCGGGGAAGGTCACCTCAAGCCCCCCCTTTAAAGCATCATTAATTTATAAGATTTTCCACCCCTCACCCCAGCAGCCAGCTCACCCCCAGGAATCCCTGTGTTTGGGGGGGGTCTCCTTGCCCCCCCCCTTTTATCTCCTCTCCAAATCCTGAAAGCCATAAACCTCTGCTTGCACTGGGGGGGGAACAAGGGCTCCTGGGGGGTCCCAGGCTATGGGGGGGCAGCTCTGCCCTGGGGGCTATTTCCCCCTGCCCCACACGGGGCAGGAGGGGGGGTACGGGATGGGGTCACCCCTGCGGCACTCGGGGGGGGGGTCCCGGCTGCAGCTTGGCTCAAACCCCTGCGGCAAGCATTAACGGGGCTGGGGGGGGGGCTCAGGGCGCAATGTGAATGTGATGGCACCGGAGGGGGGGATGCCCCCCTGCCAGCTGGCTCCTGGGGGCCGGCTGCCCCCTGGCACCCCCTTTCCTGGGGGGGGGGGGTGTGTGTCTGTAGTCCCAGGCTTGGCCCCAGCCCTGCTCCCCATGGCCAAAAGCCCCCCTGCACCCCTGGGGCAGGGCTGTGGGTGGGCAGTGCTGTCCTGGGGGGGATCAGGAAAGGGAAGGGGGGGGGGGGGGGGGAGTTTGTTGTTTATTTTTTTTTAAATCCAGTCTGTAAATAGAGAGAAATAAAACCTTTCTAACAAGTGGGGGGGAGTGTGGGTCCTTCTGCCCACCCTGGGGAGAGGGGCTGCCCCAGTGGGGGATAGGCACCGGCTGGGGGGGGCTGATCCAGTACTAGAGCTGGGGGGACAACGCTGGAACGCAAGATTTGGGGTGGGGGCACCCATCCTCACCCAGGGGGCTCCCGGGTTGAGTCAAGCCAGGGCTGAGGGCTGTATCCTCCCCCCCTCCAGCCCCAGCGCACAGACACCCCCGGGCTGGGGGGGCCACCTCAGCGGGTCAGAGCAGAGGAGGGCCCCCCCCAGCCCCCCCCTGGAAATTTGGGGGTGCAGCACCAGCTCCCCTAGAGAATAAAAGCCTGGAGAAGCGGGGTCGGGAAGGATTTGGGTTTGTAAAGTTGCCCCCACGCTGGGCAGCCCGCAACCCCCCCTGCGCCCAGCAGCCCCACAGTGGGGGGGTCCATCCCCTCCTGCTGCCTCCCAGACATTAACGAGGCAGCAGCCTGGGTTTAATTAGCGGGGGGGGGGGTCCCTGGGCAGAGTGTGGCCGGGGGGAGCTGCTGGCCCCCTCCTCTCTCTGAGGGCAGGCGTGCCGGAGGGGGTGGGAGTCCCGTGATTGGGGGCTGGGGAGGAAGGGGTTAATTTTCCTCGCAGCTTGGCCTCCCCAGCAGGGCCCAGCTGTGGCCAGCTAATGAATTCCCCAGCACTGGTGGGAAGGGGGGGGGGGGGGGGACTGGCCCCAGGCCTCATCCAAGGGGGCTCAGGGTTGGGGGGGGCCCCAGGCAGGTGGGGAGGGGGCACAGGGCCAATGCCAGTGGGTCTGGGGACATGCCAGGAGGCTTGGGGACATGCTGCTGTCCCTGAGCATTGCCAGGACCCCCCCAGCTTCACCCCAGCATCCTCCGAGGGCTGCAGACCCCCGGGGCAGAGGGGCTTGGGGCAGAGCAGGATGCGACCGCTCCCCTTCCCCATCCCGGGGGGGGGGGGGGGCGGGGCGGAATCCCCCCGGGAAGGGCCAGGCCCCCGGCCAGGCTTGGCTGGGCAGGGTGGCACAGTGCCCAGTGCCGGGGGGGCCGGGCGAGGGGAGCAGATTGCAGACCCCCCCCCCAGCTACCGAATTGCAGCCACCGGCTCCAGCTGCCCCACGCCTGGGGCTGGGGACCCCGGAGCACACGGGGGTGTGGGGCTGGGGGGGCTGGGGGGCACCCCACAGTCAGGGCAGCATCTGGTGACCCCCCCATTCAGCTCTGGGTCTTGGGGCTGTGTCACCCCCCCCAAGGCTGTCCCCAGCCTCGTGTGACCCCCGTGCTCGGCGTGCACACGTGTGTGTTCAGTGCACACGTGTACATGCGTGTGCTGCGTGTCCTGGGTGCGCACACGCGTGCACTCGGTGCAGCCCTGCCCGCGGCTCTGTGCACGTGTGTGCAAACCCCCCCCCCAACTTTCACTGCACCCAGGCTCTGACCCACACCCAGCACCCCAAAACCACTCTGCCTTTGTGTGAGGGCCCCACAGGATGCCCCCCGTGTCCCCAGCCCCACGGGGACGCGTGTGCTGTCCCCCTGCAGAGCCCCCCAGACGGGGGGAGCACCCCGCTTCACCCCTCCCCGCTCTCCAAGCTGAGCACAGCCCCGCTCGGGGAAACAAAGCCCGGTTGGGGACCCCCCCGGTGCCCCCCGACACAGGCACTGGGCAGGGTCCATCCGCAGCTCAGCCTCAGTAATTAACGTCTCCCGCTTAATTGCAGCTGGAGGTTTCACAGGGCTGGCTCGGGAGGGTCATGGGGACCCCAACACCCGGGGGGGGGGCCAAGCACCAGCCTCCAGCCACGGCTGCTGGGTCCCGGCTCGGAGGGGGGGACGGATGGGGCTGCACAGCCATGGTGGGCACCTCTGGGAAGAGGGGGCAGCTGGGCGGGGAGGAAGGCTCGCCATCGCCTTCGCTTCGCCCCCGTCCAGCGTGGGACGGACTGCCGGACGCTGCCGGAGGGACCCCGGGGTGCTGGGGTCCAACTCCATCCCCCTCCCTGCCTGCCTGGGCATTCGGGGGGGCCGAGCCCGCCACCTGGCAGGGTCACACCGGGGCAGAGCGAGCAGGATCAGGCCCTCGCTCGGCCGGGCTGCCAGCGTGGCAATTCCCTCCAGCGCAAAATTCACTTAAAAAGGAATAAAAATGTAAATCCAGGGGAGTTGGGCCCAGGCTGGCGCAGAGGAGCAGGCGGGCGATGCGGGCTCCCAACGCTCCGCGTTCGCCTTCCCGCAGCCTGGGCCGGATCCTGCCCTCCTGCTGGGGAGCAATGCCACCCCCCGTGTCCCCAGCCGAGGACCCCCGTCCCCAGCGGTGCTGGTGGCAGGAGCGGGTGGGCGCTCCCTGCTCCGCTCCGAGTTCGCGCTGGCCGTGCCGTGCCCCGGGGACCTGCACGGATTTGGCCACGTGCTTTTCAACATGGCTGTGCCACAGCAATCCCTGCGCGACCACGGTCATGTCACCGCGTCTGTCCCCGTCGCGTTGTAAGCGCGGAAGCTCTTGGGGACAGGGAGTGGGGTCCAAGGCCACGGGGACCTGCGTGAAGGGGCTGAAGGGAGGGACCCCTGTCCTGGCCTCCGTCCTTCTGTCCGTCCTCCTTCCCCCCCCTCCCCGCGGGTGCCCCCAGCCAGGGGCAAAGGGGTTAAAGAATTTCGCCTTGGGGTGACCAGAGGCCGGGCAGGGGAGGGGGCATCGATTTTATGTTAACGCTGGGCTGCATCGACCAGGGATGGAGGGAGGGGGGGGGGTCCCGGCAGCCCAGGGCAGGGTCCACCCCGGGGTGCTGCCAACCAGGAGCAACAGGGAGGTGGGGGGGAGGTTGGGACCCCCCCCCAAAGGTGCTGCAGGGCTCATTTGTTCTGCAGAGCCTGGGTCGGGCGCTTGAAGCGAACAGAGCTGTGGGTGCTGGGGAGGGCGAAGCTCAGCATCCAGACCCGGGGGCTTCCAGCCCCTTCCCCTCTCGGCTGAGCGGTGCCGGCAGCATGGCAGGCAGCGCCGCAGAGCCCTTGGCTGCAGCATCGTCTGGAGAGGAGGCAAAAGCAGCTCAGCGTCACCTCCCCTGCCCCCGCCCTGCCTGCAGCCGAGGGCCGAATCCGGCACTGCTGCGGCGTGGGGTCCCCGGGACCCCCACCGTCCCCAGACCTGCCTTCCCCTGCTCCTGCCCGCAAACCCGAGCCCACGCGGTCCCGCTCCAGCTGCCCGCTCTGCCCGCGCGGTGCCAGCTTCGGTCCGCAGGAGCTGGCGGGCGGAGGGGGGGGCTTCTGGAGCGAGCGTGCCCACCCGGTGCCAAGCGCGCGGTGGGCGCAGGTGTGAGACCGCTGCAGATGGCCGGCGCTGCGGACCCTGGCACGAGGGAGCCGTGGCACTGCCGCCGTCCCCGGGAAGGGGGGGGTCCCCTCGTCGGGAGCTGCTGCTGGAGCCGCGTCTCCATCGTGGCCGGGAAGGAGCCATCCCCACCCAAAACAGGCCTGGGGACCGCGTCTGTCCCTGTCCCCTTTGGCCCAGGCTCCCCGAGGGCTGGCAGAGCCCGCGCAGCTCCTGGGTCACGGATCGGAGCCGCGTCCCCGCGGTGGGGATGGCCAGACAACAGTGGAAGATGGCCAACAACGCGGCTTTAGGCTCGAGCAGGCTGGGGAATGCTAGTCCAGGCCTTCAGGGGCTGTGTCTCCACAGGGGAAACTGAGGCACGGGGGGACTTACCCGCAGTCGCCCAGCAGCTCAGCACCAGTCGCTGGGACGGGGACGCATTTTTCCATGGAAAAACCAACCGTGGTTTGGGAAGAGCCGTGCACCGGCCACAGCAGCGTCTGTGACAGCAAGCGGGGAGCAGCAGGGTCTGGGGACGGAGGGGTCCTGGACGAAGCGAGGTGCGGGGACGGCTGGGTGCCAGCGCAGCTGTGGGTGGGGAGGGGGCACAGCGGGGGCCGTCCTCTGCCCCGGGGTGCGGTGATGCTGGGGGCTGCTCAGAAACGGTTGCGCCGGGGAGAAATCCGGGGTGGTTTTGCCGCTGCACCGGGGCAGCACGGGGCTGGAATTCTGGGGTGGCTGGGTAAGATTTATCGGGGTAACATCTGGCTGGCCCAACCCTCCGCAGACGCTGAGGGGCAGGAGCCCCCCAAAACCCAGCCGGGGTCTCCCACAAAGGCAGCTCCAGCATCGCGGCGATGCATCCACCACCTCCCGCCGTCCCCCTCGCCGCCCCGTGCCCGCGCACCCCAGCTCTCCCCCGCAGCACCCCGCTGCCTCCAGACCCCCTTGCTCCCACCCTGGGGACCTGGTGGCTTTCGGGGTGCCGACCGCCGCCACCCCAAGCCGAGTCAAGCTGAGCCCTCGGGGGACAAACCCAGCCGGGTTTGCCTGATCCTGGCAAGGGTGGTGGCGGGGGGGGGGCTTTGCCCCCCCGGCGTTGGGGAGGGGGGCACTGGCCCCCCCCCAGGGGCAGCCACCCGCGGGGTGCGGGGACCCGGGCTGAGAGCAGGGGACAGCGGTGGCCCCGGCCCGGCGAAGCAGCCACTAGATGGTAGCGTAGGTCCACGCCAAGGCTGCTGACACAGCATTTGGCTGGGAGAGGGGACAGGGTGCCCGGGTGACCCGGGTGGCCCCGGGGACCCCCCCTCCGCCAGCCCCCTCCCCCGGCAAAACGAGATGCTGGCGGGGCTGAGCACCCGCGGGGTTGTGACACGAGTGGCGTGGGCACGGCTCCCCCTCCCCAACGCCGCCCGCCTCAGCCGGGAGCTGCCCGTGCCCGCCGTTGGGTGTCCGAACTGGGGGGCAACGGGGGCACCCCGCTCCCAAACCCATCGCACCCATCTCCCCACCTCCACTCCCCACCCCACCCCACGCAGCCGAGCCGGCACCGACCGCGGGGCACAAGCCTGGCTCGAGGGGGGCCAAACCCCGGCCTGGGGACAAGCAGGGTGACCCCCACAGCGCCCAGCTCGGCACCCACCCGGGGCGGGTGCCCCTCCGCTGCGAAGCGCCTCGCTTTGCTCCTCGCCCCCGCTCCCGGCCCAGCTGAGGGCTCCGTGCCAGACGGATATATATATTTTATGATAACTATAGAGATGCACTTCAAACCTGACAAAGGACTTTGACAGTTTTAAGCATCTCTTTGATTAATACATGACCTTTTAATGCTTTGGATTAAATTAATAAATCTTTTACAGTCGAAGCCGTTCCGCTTGCAGTGGGATGTTTTTCGTGCGACCTCCTCCTCTCCCCGACCCGTCCCCGCGTCCCACTCCCCCGGCGCGCGCAGGTACAGCGGCACCGAGATCCGCGACGCTCATGGGGCGCAAAGCCCTGCGAGGCAAGGAGGGAGGGATCCTCCTCGTTCGCTGACCCGTCCCTAAAAATAGCAAGAAAATTTCAAAGCTGACATTCAGGGCGAGGGGACGAGGAAGGCTGCGAAGTTGCTCACTCAGCCGCCGGCAGTCGCAGCGATCCTGTCTGCGTGTGCAGATTCCTCTGCTGACCGGGCTGCAGCCCAGGCCTCCTCTCCGCGTCGCTTCCAGGAGCGACGGGGATCGGTCCCCATCCTTATCCGGGGTGCGCAGAGCCCAGCCCGTCCCCGATCCGTCCCCGCCGATCGCCCCGG
Organism: Opisthocomus hoazin; assembly: GCF_030867145.1. Lineage (NCBI taxonomy): Eukaryota > Metazoa > Chordata > Aves > Opisthocomiformes > Opisthocomidae > Opisthocomus > Opisthocomus hoazin. Next base: position 4,786,290 of record NC_134430.1, on the reverse strand, counting down.
GGTGCGCGGACCCCGGTGACGGAGCTGCCGGCGTTTCGGGTGCGATAGGTCCCCGCTGGAAGACAGCTCTCAGCTTGGCCATGGCTCACCAGCTCACCCCAGTCTGGCAACGAAGCTGGGGTGCCCAGCGCGTCCCCTGGGCGCAGACTCACCGCTGGCTGCCTGCTGCGCCCGCGCCGAACCCCGACCCGCAGCGCGCGGGCGAGGCGGAGGGCTGCCGTCACGCCAGGTGCTGCGTCTCTCCCTGCACCCATGTGCTCCTCCATCGATGATGACTCACGTGTTATTAGCAGCCGAGCGATATTCCCGATTCCCTGGGGTGAACCCTTCACTCAGCGCTCCCCAAAACACCGTGTCACAACAAACAGCAGCGGCATTATCTGCTTTAATTAGATTGTAGCTACCCGGGAACATTAACGTCGGCGGAGACTCGGGGGGAAGGTGCTGGGGCGATGCTCGGCGGAGCTGTGGGGAGGGGGGTTCAGCGCAGGGGGGGGGCTCAGGGAGCTGGGGGGCATCTCCCCGCTGTCCCAAGGGGCCTTGGTCACCGCTCGCCCTCCTGGCATCCCACCCGGGCCGGGAGGGGACGCAGCGCCGTACCCCGAAAAACGTGGAGGAGTGGGGTGGTACCGAACTGTGAGGAAGTTTCCAGACCCCGCACAGAGGTTTTGCTGGGGGGGGGGGGGGGGAATAAAATAATAAGAATTAAAAGTGGGGTTGGGAGGGGAAAAGGGTGAGGAGGGAAAAAGGGGAGGGGGGTGTTCATGGGTGGCTCCGTAGGGGCCGCATCAGGGCACGCGGGTGCTGAGGGGGAGAAGGTGATGAGCACCCCGGATTAGGGGGGTCCCCGTCTCAACGGTGCGGGGGGGTGCGCAGTGCGGGTGTAACCCAGGAGAGGGCAGCAATGCCCCGCGCATCCCACTGGGACCTCGGGGGGGGGCACTCCGGGGGGGGGGGGCAAACCACCTTCGGTGGTTTGCCCCCCCCCCCCCCGGGTTGCCCCCCCCACCCACTTCTCCCCGTCCTTAAGCAGCGCGCAACGGCTGCGCGCCCGTTTGCGCCCCTCCCTGCGCGCTTCGCAGCGACGGGGAGGAGAAAGACGGGCGGAGAAGGGGGGGGGGGAGGAGGAAAAGGAGGGGAAAAAAAAAAGGGGGGGGGGGGGGGAAGGAAGGACTACAAGGCCCGGCATGCTGCACGGCTCCCCGGGGTGCCGGATGCTGGCCGTGCCGCTGACAGCGGAGCGAAGCGGAGCCGCGGTCCCCGCCGAGAACGGAGAGGGAGAGAGGGGAAGGGCGCGCCTCGCCGCCGGCTCTCCCCCCCCCCACCACCTCACCCCCCCGCTTCTTTTTTATCCCAGCCCCCACAAAGCCGGGAGCGGCAGAAGGCAAGAGAGAGGGAGGAGGAGGTGGAGGAGGAGGAGGGAAGAGGAGGAGGAGGAGGAGGAGGAGGAAGGGGGGAGGCAGCGGCAAGCCAGGGCTCTGCTGCGCTGTGTCTTTCTTTGCTTTCCGCAGGCGGCGAGCGGCGGAGGCGCAGAGGGGAGGTCGGTTCCCCTCCGCCTCCCGCTCCGCTGCCTTTTGTGTGTGTGTGTGTGTGTGTGTGAGAGGCGGAGGAGGGGGGGGGCAAAAGAAAAAATAAGAGGAGGGGGAAAAAAATAGAGCGGGGGGGGAAAAAAAACGAGGGGGGAAAAAAAACAATCGAGGGGGGGGGGGGGAAAGCCAAAGCTGAGAGGCAGAGGGGAGAGAAAAGCCCCGAAAAAAATATATATATATAAAATAGAGGGGCGGTGGGGGGGGAAAGGAGGAAAGCGGCGAGGAAAGAGCAGGCAGGGGACGGAGGAGGGGGCGGGCTGGCAGGAGCGGAGTTGCCTGGGGAGAATGTGAGCAGGAGGCGCTGGAAATGCTCTCGTTGAAGGTGGCGAGCGGTGCCGAGGGCTCCGGGACCCCCGCGGCCGGGCAGGAGGCAGCCCCCCCCGACGGCAGGAGCCCCCCCGGACGGGTGGGCTCCGAGGGGCTCGGAGCGCAGGAGCCGGCGGGTGAGTAGCGGGGGACCCCCCCCTGCCTTTGTGTGGGGCTGGGAGGTGGGAGGGGGGGGGACAGACGGGACACCCCCTTTGGGTAGAGCGGGGAGGGGGGGGGGCGGGAGGAGGAGGCGTGTGTCGTCGTGTGTTCCCCCCCCCCCCCCCCCCCCGGCGCCGTCCCCTCTGCTGAAGTTGCGCGGCGAGTTGGTGCCAAATTGCGGGAGTTTAATGGCACTTGGGGCGGGGAGGGGCGTGCGGGGGGGGGGGGAGAGCCGGGGGGGAGCCCCCGGCGGGGAGGGAGGGGAGGAGGGGGCTGCGATCTCCACGAGTTCGGCCCCCTCCCCCTGGCCGGCCCCCGTCCCGTGTGTGTCCACACACACACATCCCCCCCCCCGGCCTTTCCCCCCCCCCCCCGGGCTGAGCGCTGAGTGACAGCTGTCAGAGCGGGCCGGGCGTGTGGGGCTAAGCCGGGCTTCCCGGGGGTCGTGGGGGGGCCCCCCCGGGGCACAGCATCCCCCCCCTCCCTTTTCCCCGGGCAGCGGCGGGCTGCCCCGCGGGGGGCAACCCGGGGGGAGTGGGGGGCTGCGGGGGGCTCGCCCCAGCCCCGCCGGCGAAGTTGCGTGGTCCGCGGCGCGGGGCTCGGCGAGCGGTTGTCGCTTCGGTGCCTGTCATCCCCCCTCTGATTTGTTTTTATCGATCAGCTGATTTCAATCCAACCCCCACCCCCCCGGTGCTCGCGCGGCGATGGGGACCACGGGGGGACCAGTGGCTTCGGTGGGGGGGCTGAGCGGCACCCCGCGGGGTCACGCTAACGCCGGACCCTCTGCCCACCCCGGGGGGGACGCGTTTGGTGTCCCCAAGGCCGGGGCAGGTGGGGACGCCGGGGTCCCCCCACGTGTTTACGTGCCGGGGGGAGGCCGCGGTCCCGGCCGTGGCTCGGTGGCCTCGTGCCCCCAGTCCCACGGCCCGTGGTGGCCCAAACGGCCACCGAAAGCCGCGGGCTGAGCTCGTTGTGTGCTCAGCGTCGCTCCGGATTGATCCTGGCGTGACGGAGAGCAGGAGCGAACCCCCCCCGGGGCGCTGGGCGCCGATCCTGCCTGCTCGCCCTCGACCCAGGCGCTGGTGGGCAATGGGGGGGCACGCGGTCCGAATCGGGGTGTCGTCGTCTTCCTCCCCCCCCCCCCCTTTTCCTCTCCCCCCCCCAGGTGTCCCCTTACGTTGGCTTCTCCTGCTGGGCTGAGGAATTTGCAGGGGAGGGCGGCGGTGGTGGTGGTGGTGGTGGTGGTGGTGGTGGGGAGGGGGGTGGGGGGGGGCTGGAGAAGGGATGGCGCGGCGCCAAATTCCGCTCTGCCATGGCTCTGTAACCTGAATAGGCCAACTCCATCCCCGGCGCGAGTCCCGGGGGGCCGCGCCGCGCTCCGATGCAGTCGGGCGGGGAGGTGGCTTTCCCCAGCCCCCCCCACACCCCCCCCACACCCCATAGCCCCCCGTCATCCGCCGTCCGGTTCCGTCCCTCGCTCCGCCGTCCGGCCCCGCGCACCCACCGGGAAAACCGAGCTGGCGGCGGGGGGAGAGGCGAAGGGTTGGCGGCGTGGCGGGGATGGAGGAGCCAAGGACACGCCGGGAGCGGGGCGGCCGGCGGAGGAGAAGCGATGGAAGCCCGTGGAAGGTTACGGGAAGCCTTGGGGGGGTTGGGGGGGGGCCAGCGCTGCCCTGGCCTCCTTCGAGCAGGCGGCAGAGACCCGGGGCGGGCTATTTCTGCTGAGATCCCGAGGAAAGCTCTGGGAGAATTGTGGGCTTCTATAAATAGTGTGTGTCAGCCGAGTGGAAACAGGGCCTTGAAATGCTCCTGCTATTCTCCCGAGCGCTTGGAACCAGCTCTTGGTAAACAGGGCAGCGCTGGGGAGGGCTGTTTCCTTCTTCCGGGCTCGTTAACGGGAGCGGGCTTGGAGGGGACGGGGAAGGGGGATTTTTGCCTGGCGACAGGACAGGGCTGCCCCCCCCCCCCGCCCCCCGGGGCCGGCCGGCTGGACGCTGGCCTGTGGCCGGGCTGCCCGGATGCGGGATGGCCTCCGAACGCGTCGCAGATGTGTCATGTCCCCCCCCCCCCGCTCCCCGCCGTCCCCTCCTCGGCCCCGCAGCGCGACGAACTTCGGGGCTGGGATGCGCCGCACGGTCCGACCGCGGTCCTCGGGGAGCCGGCGATGCCGGGGACGCTTCTCGGGGCGCAAGGGCTCGGCTGGCCGGGAGATGCTCGGCAGCCCCCTCCTCTCGCCGGCGCGGGGGTCCGTGGGGTCGCAGCCTGGTTTCCCCACCGCGCATCCGTCCGTCTGTCCGGGCTGGAGCTGTTCCTGCCCTGCCCCAGGGGCACAAGCTGAGCGATGCCCTGGCCCGGCCGGTATTCGGTCCCGCAGGACCTTCCCCAGGCGCGCCCGCACACCGGGGACCCCCTCGCTCGGGGGGCTTTCGCATGCGGGAGGGACGTGGCGACCTGTGCCCGGGGTGTTTGCGTGGCTCCGGGTGCGTCCCGAGGGTCCCACCGCCGCCGGGGAGCCTTTCGGCTTCGCGCGAGGACCCGGCGTCGTGTGCGGCGTCGCCTCCCGTCGCGCCCGCGCCCCGGTATTTACCCTGTGCCGCGAAGAGTGGCTCGAGAGCTGCGTTATTATTATTTTTCCTCTGAAATGACACAGAAGGGAGACAGCCAGGGTGCCGCTCAGGTGCCCGCTGCGAGTTTTTAAGGCAACGTACGGCGCGGTGGGAGGGATCCGGCGTGCTCGCGGTGGGGTTTGGCGTGGCGAAGCCGAGCAGCCAGGAGTTCACCGGGGCGTTGCGGGGCTGGGGAGCTCGGGCTGACCGACCCGGGCGAAGGCTGGGGTGCTGGGTGCCGGCGCAGCGGAGCGTGCCGCTCTGCGTGGGAGGCAAGGGGCGAGCGCCAGTCCAGTTTGGGTTTTTTTTTTCTCCTCCATATTTTTTTTTTCCTCTCCATCTTTTCCCCCCTCCCCTTCTTTCCTTTTTTATTCCCCCTTTCCTTTCCTTTTTTTCCCCTTTCTGTCCTTTTTTCCCCCCTTTCTGTCCTTTTCCCCCCCCTTTCTGTCCTTTTTCCCCCCCTTTCTGTCCTTTTTTCCCCCCTTTCTGTCCTTTTTTCCCCCCTTTCTGTCCTTTTTTCCCCCCTTTCTGTCCTTTTTTTCCCCCCCTTTCTGTCCTTTTTTCCCCCCTTTCTTTCCTTTTTTTCCCCCCTTTCTTTCCTTTTCCCCCTTCTTTCCTTTTTTTCCCCCCCTTTTCTTTCTTTCCTTCCCCCCCTTTCTTTCCTTCCCCCCCTTTCTTTCCTTTTTTTTCCCCCCCTTTCTTTCCTTTTTTTCCCCCCCTTTCTTTCCTTTTTTTCCCCCCCTTTCTTTCCTTCCGCCCCCCCTTTCTTTCCTTTTTCCCCCCCCTTTCTTTCCTTTTTTAAATTTTTTTCTTTTCTTTTTTTTTCCCCTTCCCTCCCTCGCTGTGGGTTGAGCGTTGGGGCGACAGACAGGGAAAGTCTGAGCAATGGTCTCCGCGCTGGTGCTGTCTTCAATCACCGCGTCCCAGAATCCCTCGCTCTGGGCCTTCTAGGCACAAGGGCTTACAGCGAAAATCGGCAGCTGCAGCTGCGAGTGAAAGCACAAGAGCCCGGCTGGGTCTTTGGCATCGGCAGGAGAGCAAAAAGCTGGGGGAGGCGAGGAGGGAAAGGGAAAGGGGGGGGCGTGGGGGGGAGGAAAATGTGCCCTGTGGTTTTTTTCCAGGCTTGCCACCGAGGGTTGTGTTTCAGAGCATCGGTTCCCGGGCGCGGGAAGAGGGCGGGAGCGGGAGGGGGTGCGCAGAGCGATGCCTCCGGGGAGCTCATTAAAATCCGCCGGCTCCCCTCTTTTCGCCGGCCGAGGGAGGCTGGAGACGGAGGGGAAGGAGGGAGGGACGTGCTGGGAAGGAACATGCCTGCGAACCGGCTGCCCGGTGGGGACAGTTGGGGTTCCCGGCCCAGGCAGGAACGCTGCCCCGGGGGCTCGCCTGTCGGAGCACGCCGGCTGCCTTCGTGCCAGCGGGGCCGTGACAAGGGCTGGCGCGCGTTGGGACTCCCGCCACGGCACGGCGAAGCCCCCCCGGGGACGCCGGCCTGGGCTGCGGGGGGGTGACGAGCCGCCGTGGGGTGGGGGGCTGCGGGGATGGGGCGCGGGGGGGTCGGCGGGGCGCTGGCGGGAGGGGTCGGCACGTGCGCGGTTTGGTGAGCGGGGATGGGGGCGGCAAGCGGAGCTGGGGGGGTGCAGGGGGGTCTGGGTCGGTGCTGGCAGGGGACACGCCGCCCTGGGAGCTTCGCCCTGGACCTTCCCCTCCTCAGTGGAGGGGACAGGGACAGGCAGCGGCGGGGACCCCCCCCTCCCCATGCCGAAGCCCACCCCGCGCAGGCGTGCACGCGGGCGAGCGCTGATGCAGCCTGGCCTGGCGCGATGCGGGGAGACGGGGAGGGGGGGGGGAGCGGCGAAATGTGGTATTGATCCTCTCGGAGGGAGAGCGAAGCAGTTCTGGCATCCGCCGGCTCCAACCTCTGCCCTTCCCGCCGCTAAACGAGCTCCAGGCGGAGGGAGCAGCATCCCACCCCATCCCACCCCATCCCACCCCATCCCACCCCATCCCGTCCCCGCGCCGCGGCCGCCCCCGGGGCCCCGAGCCCCACGTACGCTCTTCACCTCCTGCTGACTTCAGCGCCTCGGCTCGGGCTTGGTGCCTGTACATTCCTCGCAAAACCTGGGCCTAAAATATCTGGAGGAGGACGGAGCGCCTTGGGCGAGGGAGACGAGCTCCTCGGCTGCGCGAGGAAGGGAGGCTGCGGGGCTGCTCCGCTCCCCGCCGGCTGCCGGCCCCGCTGGGGCCCTCGGGAATTTTCCGGGAATAAATCTCGCCCGGCGAGCTCGGTGGTTTGGCCTGGGGTTGGAGGTGCCTGAGCAGAAGCAGGGACGGGAGCGGAGCGTGGCACCCGGCGCGTCGCTGGGCGAGGCGGCGTGGGGAGCGGGGTGACAGGGTGGCATGGACCAAGGTGGTAGGGAGCAGAGTGATGGAGTGGCAGGGGAGTAGGGTGACAGGGTGGCATGGGGAGCATGGTGGCATGGGGAGCAGGGTGGCATGGGGAGCAGGGTGACAGGGTGGCAGAGTGGCATGGTGGCAGGGTGACAGGGAGCAGGGTGGCAAGGAGCATGGTGGCATGGGGAGCAGGGTGACAGGATGGCATGGGGAGCAGGGTGGCATGGGGAGCAGGGTGACAGCGAGGAGGGTGACGGGGAGCAGGATGGCATGGAGAGCAGGGTGGCAGGGAGCAGGGTGTCAGGGTGGCATGGGGAGCAGGGTGGCAAGGAGCAAGCTGGGTCTGGGTGGCTGAGGAGGGACAATAAATGCCGAGAGGGAGGTGCTAGGCGGGAGCCGTGTGAGAACCAGTTTGCGAGGTCCAGATTGGCAGCAGATCCTGAGCCAGGAGGAGCTGAGCATCCACCCGGCCCCTGCCGAGATCAGACGAGACGACAGCGACTCGGTTTGGGGGAAGAAATTGGAGGCGGGGGAAGCTGCTTTGCTGAAATGAAATCTGAACCCCAAAGTGGGAGGGAAGTGGAGGTGGGGGGCACGGCTCTCTCCACATGGTTATTACCGCTGTTTTCCACCCAGCTGAAAGGAGAATGTAGCTTAACATGGACCCGCGGGGAGGAGAAGCGATCGGGAACGGGGAGTTGTCAGGAGGGAGCTGGGAAACAGCGAGAGAGACGTAGAGGTGAGAGTGGCCAGCGCGTTGCCCAGGGAGGTGTCGCAGCCCGGGTCGCAGCGGACAGAGCCCGGCTGGAACAAGGCTCCATTGTTCGTGGTGAGCGGGGGGCCGGCCCGCGGCCCCCCAGACCCGCGGAGCTGGCGGAGCCGGCGCGGGAACTGGGACCAGTTTTCCCGGCGGATTGGCGGCTGGGGGAGCGGGAAGAGCTCACGGTGTTGGGGTGCACCAAAGGGAGCGGCCGAAACGCCGGGGGAGGCGAAGGGGCGGCGGGGCGGGCGTGATGGCCGGCGAGCTGGGGGGAGGACAGGGATGAGCCGGGGGGGTTCGGACCGGCGAGCGGCAGGGTGGCTTGGTGGCCGGGGGGACGGCGTGGGGACGGGGCAGAACCCGGTGTCCCTCGGCTGGCAGGCGCGGCGGCTTCTCCTCGATGCGTGCGTGGGGCTGGGGAGGGCAAACCGGAGGGGCTTCTCCCCTTGTTGGCCCGGGGACCCCCCGTCACCCCGCAGTCCGGGTCCTGCTGCGATCGCCCCTTGGCCGTTGGCGTCTCCCCAGCCCGTCGCCGCCACGCCGCGTGTCCCCTCGGTCCCTCACGCCTGCCATCGCCGCCCCAGCCGTCGGCATCTCGGCACCGGGCACGGAGGCGTTGGCGAGAGCCGCGGCCCCGTCCCGCTCCTGGCGTCAGCCGCCGCGGTGCCGCAGCTGCCGGCTGTCCCCCGGGCTGCACCGGCGCTCGGGGACACCCCGGGGTGCTCGGGGACACCCCGGGGTGCTGGAGAGCGGGAGCGCAGGGGAGCAGCGAGGCATGCCGGGGGAGGAGGAGGAGGAGGAGGAGGAGAGATGCACAAGCCCAGGGGGTCTGGGGGCTGTGGTCGGGGAGGGGGCGGTGAGGCGGGAGCCAGCATTTGCACGGCTCGGGGCGAAGCTGAGCTCGTCCCAGCCCTCCCCGCGCTGTGGCCGGGGGCCAGCCTTGGGCCCCCCAGCCCAGCTGGAAAGCAGAGACCCCCCCCCCGCCCCCCTCCAGCGCAGCCCTGGCCTTGGCTCCCCATCCGCGCCCCCCCCAGTTCCCACCTCTCTGATGCTTCAAACGCAGCGATGCCCTGAAGGCAGCAGAAGCACCTTCGCAAGTGCACACGAAATATTTGCACACGCATGGCTGGGTTGGAGTTTGCTGCTGCTCTCGCCCTTCCCCAGCCCCGTCCCCGGCGTCTGCCTCTCTGCAGCCCCCCAATTTTTTTTTTTGGGGGGGGGTAAGCATGGGAGGTTCTCCTCTTTTCCAAGACAGGGGTGTCGTATCCGCGCGGAATTATTTGCTCCGCTCCGAGCGAGCCAGCGCGGTGCTCGGCGTTGCCGTGCCACCCCGGGGTCTGTGTCATCGCGTGTCCCCCCCCCAGCCCACCCTCTGCCAGCCCCGGCCGCACGCGGTGGTACCGCGGCACCCGCGCGACGCCCGCCTCCCCATCCTTCATCCCCACGCGCCCTCCCCTCCTCTTCCTCCCAGCTTCGGCACCCTGCAGCCTGGCCGCGCGCCTGTTGGGGAGGCGGAAGGGGGGGTGTGGTGGTGGTGGGGGGGGAACAGCGTTCCCCTCCCCGGCATTCCTCGGGAGTGAAACACAAGAGCTGGCAGGGCACTCCTGCTTTCTCTGGCCTCCGCTCCTCCGGTGCCTGAACAAAGCCTCTCCCGGGAACCCGGGGTTTGGAAAGCCGGAGGCGGCCGGCGAGGCGAAATGTCCTCCTCCAGCCTATTTTGGGTTTTTACGGTGGGTGGGGGGACAGCGGCGGGCATCGTCCCCGCGGTCGCCGTGGGGGGCAGCTCCGGCCGGGGGGGGTACCCCCCCCGGCCGGAGCTGCCCCCCACGGCGACCGCGGGGACGATGCCCGTTGCATCCCCCCCCCAAGCTGGGAGATGCCGGAGGGTTGGCCGCTGGCCTTTGGCTGGGTTTTACCTCCCCGCCATCTCGCTGCCATCACATCGCTATGGAAACCGAACCCCGGAGAGGACCGCTTCCACCTCGGCTTGGCCCCAGTTCGGTCCCAGTTTGGCCCCCGCGATGAGATGGGTCGGCGTAATCCGCCCCGCCATCCGGGATGCTGCGTCCCAGCGGGAGCCAGAGTCCGACACCCCCTTCCCCGCGGAACAAACCCCCCCCTCCGCTGCTCCCCCACCGCCCCCGGTGAAGCAAGGCCCCCGTCGGAGCGCAGTCCCCGACAGCGAAGGTTATTTTAATGGATGCATTACTTTAAACGAACCCTCCGCCATCTGTTCCACCCCCTAATTACGCATGCAAAAAAAAAAAAAAAAAAGAGCCCATCTCGCAGCCAGAGCAGGAGAAAGTAAAGATATAAAGTGATTTAAATGCGTGTATCCGCAGCTGGGCCGGGCTGCGCTCCTCATCTTCCTCCCGGCCGCCACTTGCAGGCAAGGAGGCAGAGGGATGGCTCTCGGGGGTCCGGCTGCTGTCGACGCCTCGGGAGGGTGGCTGGGTGCAAGCAAGGGTTGGGGTCTGGAGGCTGCATTTCCCCCCCCCCCCCCCCCCCCCGGGTGTTGTTTCTCCTCCCCACCACCCCAAAGGTGAGCTCTGCCCGCTCAGCGGCGGCTGCGGAGCCTGCGAAGCGCAGGGACACGCTGCCGTCCCCCGGGGTTGCGTGGCGGGGGTTTGGGGGGGTGCACCCCCCCCCCCTCCGGTTTGGCCAGGCTTCCTGCCCTGTTTCGGGGTGGCTCGCGTGGCTGGGGGGTCCTACGGTGAGAGCTCTGGGTGTGCACAGCCCCCCCGGTGACGCTGGGGTCCTTGTCCACGGGGAGAGGGGGCTGGGGGGGGGGGGGGGCTGCACTCTGATGCGGGGCTGTTTCCCAAGCAGCAGCTGAGGTTCCGTAACCCACCCCAAAATCCAGGGACCCCAGACCCCGAGCGTCCCTGGGTGACGTTCGGCTGGGGGGGGGTCTGTCCCTCGGGGCTGCAAAGGACGCGAGCGGCGTGGGGGGGTCTGAATAAGCTCCCCCCCGGGGAGACAGAGCCCGTAGGGGTTTGAAAAGCCCCATTTTTAAGTCAGCCTCCTGGTTTTGGGGAGTCTCAGCCTTGGCGGGGGGGGTGGCAACACGCCGGCGCTGTGATGCGGGGGGGGCTGAACCCAGCCACCGTCCCCAGGGCTGCCCCGGCGTGCCTCAGTTTCCCCCACCCCCACCGCAGCCCCCTCTCCCCGTGCCACCGCCCGGGCAGCCGGGGTGGGTGACCGGCGTGCCTTCGGGTGACCCTGCAGTGACAAGGCGACCACCGCGGCGGGGCCACCGCCCAGTGCCGGAGCCGACGGCGGTCATGGGTGCCAGCGTCCCCCCCTCTCCCACCGTCCCCCTCTCGCCGTGCCTGACTGCAGCAGATGCGCCAGCTCTGCAGGAAGAGGGAATTAAGTTGGGCTGGAGGAATTTTCAAGATTGCTGCAGGCCTGAGGGTCTCGGGTCCCCCCGCGGAGATGGGCAGTCATGCAGAATTAATCCTCTCGGCAGCCTGGCTCGGCTTCAGCCGGTGCTGAGCTCCGGGAGGGCGGCGAGGGAGCGCGCGGGGGGGCGATGCTGGGGGCGGCTGAGCCCCGGCGCCTCTCGGCATCGATGGGAAATTAATAATGAAAAATTAAAAGCTCAGCCTTCCCCCCCCCCCCCCCCTCCTCAGCCCGGAGGTGGGACTCGCGGCGGGGAGGAGGTGGGAGGATTCTGCCAAGCTGAAGGAAAACCTGTTTGCCGTAGCAAGCGGAGCCGGGGCCGCATCCTGCTCTGGGCTGAGGATGCTGTGGTACGGCCAGGACCCTGCCGTGTGCCGGGGGGTGAGGGGGGCTGGCTGCGTCGTGGGTGGGGGCACCCCTCTCTTGGCCATCACCCATCTGCGGTGGGCTCGCGGTGGCAGGAGGCAGCGTCGGGCGGTGCGGGGGGACACGGGGACACGCCGGCCGTCCCCCACGTCCGAGGGGACGGCAGGGTGGCATCTGGGCACCCCGTGGCTCTGCCAAGCCCCGCGGGCAGCCGCGTCCCCGTCGTCCCTCCTGGGTGCCAGCGGGCTCCGTGGCTGCGTGACGCCGGGCAGGGTGGCCCGCGGGGGCTCTGCAGCTGCCACCGAGCCCCCTCCGCTCCTCTGATTTATAAATAATGCAGCGCCCTGGCGGCGGGCGCTTCGGGGGCTGTCACCCCCCGCCCGGGTGACACCGGGCCACGCCACCCCGGCGGGGAGGGGGCGAACCCCGCTGTCCCCGCACCCCTTTGCTCCCCGCGCCGTCCCCCAGCCCCGCGCGCCCGGGGGGGGGGGTGGCGGCGGTGGCGGGTGCCCGCGGTGACCCCACGCGCGGGGACGTCCTCGCGGCGGTGGCGCGCAGCTTGCGCGGTTGCCGTGGCGATGTGCCGCTAACGAACCCGAGTAAACATTAACGAGGGAGAGCCCCACGCCGGGTGGGTTGGGTGGCAGGGTGGGGGGGCCGCGGGGACCCAGGCGTCCTGCCGGACCGGGGGTCGGGGTGGGGGTCATGAGCCCGTCCGTGGGGTCTTAGGGTGCACCCGGGAGCATCGTCCCGGACGCCTGGGTGCTGGTGGGGCTGTGTTTTAATGGTCAGACTGGGAGCTCTGGGTGCTGGGATAGAGCAGGACACCTGGGTCCCCTTCCCTGGTCGGGGGCACCCGTGGTGGGAGGGTCCCCACCGACCCCGAGGACCCGGGGGTCCTGTCCCCCCCTCTGCGCGGGCACCGGTGCGGCGTGCGGCACCGCTCCCCAGCCACCATCGCCCTCTCCATGCAGCACCCATGGGCACAGGCGTGGGGGGGTGCAGCGGCGGCCGGGTGCCCCCCGGGGCTGTCGGGGAGCTCGGGGCAGCAGCCGCCACCCAGCCCTGCCACTGTCGCTGCCTGCGGTTGTCACCGTGACTCCACTCCCTGCGTCCCTCCCATTCCCCCACCCACGCCAGCGTGGACACCCGCACCCCGGGGCTTGGGTGGGGGTCCGGGTGGGGGTCAGCCCCCCGCGCCAGCAGCCCCGCCGTGCCCAAATCCCGCGCTGTGGCCGGTTTAATGGCGCTGCAGCTCATTAAACGGAGGTGCAGGTGCCCCCGGGTACCTTCCTCCTCCCAGAGAGTTCTTAATGAGCGGCCGCTAACGAGCGCCTGTGCTCCCCGCTCGCCTCCCCAACCCCGGGGAGAGGCTGATGGGCGAGCGGGCACCCCGGAGCTGTTCACGGGCTGCTTTTGGGGGGCTTGAAGGGGTCGAGTGACCCCTTTGCCACGCCGCGGATGTGGCCTTTGCACCGTGGGTGGGGGTCCCGTGTCACCGCGCCAGAGCTGGGTGGTCCGCCAGCTCGGTGCCGGGGAGCGCCGATGGTTCCTGCACCCCTCGTGCTCCGTTGTCGGGGGGCTGGCGAGCGGGGGGGTCCGGCAGCGCGGCAGCTCCCTGCCTGCAGCCAGCCTGACCCCGCAGCGGAGCATCGTGCCCGGGGAGAGGGCTGGGGGCTGTCGCCTTCCTCCCTGGCAGTGTCGCAGCTCTCCTCGGCGCGGGGCTGCTGCGGGACGTGCGTCATGGGGCCCGGTGCCTCAGTTTCCCCTCCTGGGGGTAGGCGTTGGGGGGTGGCAGGCACGCAGGGATGTGGGTTGAGGCTCATGTTGGTCCCCCAGACCCCATATTTGTCCCTGCAGTCGCATCGTGCGAAGCCACCTGACCCCTGGGAAGGCCTTCATGGGTCTCTCTGCTCGGGGGGCTCTGGGGGGGACGGTTGATGCTCTGTAGCTCCCCTGCACCCCGAAAATACCCCGGTGGCACTGATGCAGTGCAGGGGTGCGGGGCTGTGGGTACCCCAGAGGAGGTGGGCTGGGGGCTGCCTGGCTGGGGGGGGGTCCTTAGGCTCGTCCCCCTCCTTTGGGGGCTGCGGGGGGGCACAGAGCCATCGACCCTCTCCCCGCCGAAGGGAGCCCTAATCCTCCGTGACACGGTGCCCGGCTCCGCGGTGGCTAATTGCAGTGTCCCCAGCTGAGGATTACGGTTTAAAGCGGGGAAGGAGCAGCGGGAGCAGATGAGCTCCTGAGCAACAAAGCTCCCGTTTCCCTGCAAAGCGACTTTTATTAGGGGTATAATTAAAAGCTGACAGGAGGGGAAAATCAAGGGGATGGTCGGGGCGAGGGCTGAAGCCACCCGAATGTCCCCCGTGTCCCCTCAGGCGTCCGACCCGCCAGCCCCCGGCTCCGACCGCAGCGTTGCTGGCAGGGCGGGAGGCAGCGAGGTGCTGGGCTGGCGGAGGAAATCCAAACTCGGCCCCTATGAAAGGGGCTTTGTGTGCCCGGGAAGGAGCAGCCCTCCTCCTTTTTCTCCTCCTCCTCCTCCTTCTCCTCCTCCCCAGCCACGAGGCCGCTTTCCCGCCTGGGGCTGGCCTTGCTGTGGGTGTCAGGGGGAAACTGAGGCACGGGGCAGCACGGCGGCCCCACGGCCTCCTGTCCTGCTTGGCTTTAGCCCCGTAAGGGCTTTTCTCCGTCGCGTACACCCGTGGCATCGGCAGGGGCCACGCGCTGCGGGTGAGCCAGTCCCTGGGGACATGCTGGGCTCACCCATGGGTGCCCCAGGCGGTGACGTCCCTGCAGGGTCCCTGGGGTGGGTCCTCCGCGCCGGGGCTGCCCGAGGCTCCGGGAGAGGGGAAGGAACCGTGGGGACAGAGGGACATTTTGCCTTGTTCTCTTCCTGCCACTGTGATTGCCCCTTCCCCAGCGCCGCTGCCTGCCTCAGTTTCCCTTTCCCACCTCGTGAGCTGCCCGTCCAGCATGGCGGGACCCCTGATCGCCCTGGGTAGGGGGGGGGGGGTCCAACCCATGTTAGTGACCCCGGTGGACGTGGCCGAGGTCCCCTGGGAAGGGGACACATCGCAGCACCCGGTGTTTTACACATCCCTGGGCTCAGGACGGATCTGGCTGGGTCCCATGGCGGGGAGGGGGGTGGGTGCAGGCAGGGCCCCCAACTGGGTGCTGACCCACTGGCTCCCTTGCCCCGGCCCCGGCCCCGGTCCCGGCGGGGGGCTCGTTCTCCGCCTGGACAGGAAGACGAATGAATTCCATTACGGGATCGCGATTTTATTCCACGTGTCAGGGAGCCCGAGATTAACTTGCTCACCAGGCTGTGACAAACCCAGACACCCGCGTGCGCGCGCGCTCGGGCGTGGGGGGCTTCGTAACGCCGGGCACAGAGACCCCGCCGTGCCCCCCCCGGTGCAGCAGACCCATGCCCGTCGCCGCTGCCGCCGGTTGGGAGCCCTCCTGGCACTGGGGGGGTGGCATCGGCCATGGCGGGGGGACCTGGGGATACCAGTGTGGTGTCCTGCGGCCACGTGAGGATTCGGGTCTTGAGGCTGGGCGAGGGGTGAAGCATCCTCCCGGCACAGCTCGCCCGCAGCCCGGTACGGTGCCGTACGGCACCGTACCGGGCTGCGGGCGAGCTGTGCCGGGAGGTCGCCCGCTGCTGAAAAAAACAGGGCTGGGAGGATGCTGGGAAGGGGAACACGAGGGTTTGGGAGCCCTGTCGCGATGGCTGGCGATGCTGGGGGACACGACGAGGCTGGTGGACCGCTCTCATCCCAGCCCAGCCCGGGAGAACACGTCGGAGCCGTGCGTCCATATCGGTGCCCGCGCGCGAAGCCGTGCCGTGGGGCCGGCTGCTCTCCCCTCGCCGCTCTCCCCCCCCCCCCCAACCCCCCCCTCCCAGCTGGCTCTGTTTGCTGGAGGCTTTGCGCATTCCAGTTCGTGGGTCACTCGCCTTCGAAACCTCTCCGGGGACGGAGGCAGTTGGGAGCCGTGACAAACAACCCAAGGGCTCCGATGACGCCCGCGCCCGCCGCTCCCTGCCAGCACCCCGGGAGGGGGCCCGGGGGACGGCCCTGGGGTGCCGGAGGGGAGCTTTGGGGTGGTGCTGGGAGGTCCCAGTAAAATAACTGGGGAGGGGGCACACGCCGAGCAGGTTTCCTCGCAGGAGGTGGGAGCGATCGCTTTTTGGGGAGCGCGGGAGGGATGCTGCGGTCCCCTCTGCTCGTGGGGTGTCAGGGCTGGGGTGTGGACGGGGGTGCTGGCAGCGGGGCATCATCTGGGACCCAGCTGGGGAGGGGTGGGGAACCCAACAGGGCACGGCGTGGGCGGCGAGCTTGGGGTGGTTGGGCTTGGGGCTCGCTCAGGGCTGGTTAATGTGTCCTGGAATGCGCGTCCGAGCCGTCCCGGGGAGATCAAGGGTCCGGCGGAGCTGCGGGAGCGCGGCGGGGCTCGGGGGGCTGCGGGGCCGCGCGCCGGGGAAGGTCAGCCTTGGCCAGATGCAGCCACTCCACCCTCCTCCAGTGCTTTGCACATTAATGCAAATGCACTGGCCTGAGTGGTTCATTAGCAGCATGTGGAATGGAATAATGCATCCGCATCCCATTAGCCTAATGAAAAAAAGGGAGCCGGCACCTGGAACAAAGCTGCCGACTCTTGGCTAGTGCTCTGGCTCGGCCATGCTGGGCCGTGGGGCCCCCCCCTTCTCCCCTTCCCCTCCAACCCCGTCCCTTCCCCTCCCTTCCCTCCGCCGCCCCGGTTCCTCCCAGCATCCTTGCAGCGGGCGCCAGATCGGGGGACACCAACCCTTGGACGTCCCCATGGCGGGGTGCAGCCCAAGGTGGGGGGACCCCAGGGTGGGCAGAGCCTGTCCCGGGTGCCGGATCGGGGGACACCAACCCTTGGACGTCCCCATGGCGGGGTGCAGCCCAAGGTGGGGGGACCCCAGGGTGGGCAGAGCCTGTCCCGGGCACCGGATCGGGGGACACCAACCCTTGGACGTCCCCATGGCGGGGTGCAGCCCAAGGTGGGGGGACCCCAGGGTGGGCAGAGCCTGTCCCGGCATCACCCCTCTGCATCGCGAGGCTGGGGGGACGACGGGGGACCCGAGCTGGGGGTGCCGCAGAGGCGCTGGCCGGGTGTCGGTGCCGGGCGAGGAGATGTCCCCGTGTCCCTGGGGCTGGGAGCCTGAAGGATTAGAGGAAACATTGCCAAACAAACCAGGCTGTGCCGGAACCAATTAGCCTCCAGCAGGCAGAGTTTCAGATGCTGTTATTTCTGCCTCTTCTCTTTTCTCTCCCTCCTTCTGTCTCCCCCTTTCCCCCTCGGCGGCCCTCGCCAGCCCCTCCTGCCCGCCCCCAGCATCTCTGCTCGCTCGCCATTCCTCTCCGTGTCGGAGCTTGTTTTGGGCACTGGCTCTGGAGTGAGTCATGCCGCGCGTAGGGGATTTTAAAAGCTTTCTGCTGTCGCTGGGAAGCCGGTTTGGGCTGCTCCGGCGCTGGGGGTGGAGTGCCATGCCTCGCAGACAACCCTCGGCTGGGGAACCCAAAAAAAAAAAAAATACAAAATCCCCCACCTCGGCGCCCCAAACCCCCCCGGGGTCCCGTGGGTTCCCCTCGCTTTGCCGGGGCCGGCTCGGTCGCCCCAGCCAGCGGTTGAGTCAGAGCCGAAACTTTCGAGCCGTTGGAGCTTCCTGCGGCGGGGCCCCTCTCCGAGGAAGTGGTCTGCCGGGGCGTCGAGCCCGGCGGGGCGGGTGCCCTGGCCTCGGCGGGCGCAGCACGCAGGCGCGGGCAGAGGTTGAAGCGTGGGAGATATTTCCCCCCCCCTTTCTTTCCCTCCACCGCCGCCTCCGCCATCCCTGCTGCCAAGCTCGGGGTGGGGGGGCCCCTTCGGCACGACCCTCCCGCCGGTCCACAGCTGGCCGTGGTTCCCCCCCCCCCCCGCCTTCATCCTCCTCCTCCTCCTCGCCTTGAGCTGCGCTGCCGAGGGACTGCAGCTCCCGTGGATCAGGAGGAGATTTAGGTCAAGCGCTCGACTGAGTCGAAACAGCCATCTGTGTGCGGAGGAAACCGGCCACCCAGAGCCCCCGGCGTGGTTGGCTCCGGCACCG
The DNA here is from genome assembly GCF_030867145.1 of Opisthocomus hoazin. Classification (NCBI taxonomy): domain Eukaryota; kingdom Metazoa; phylum Chordata; class Aves; order Opisthocomiformes; family Opisthocomidae; genus Opisthocomus; species Opisthocomus hoazin. The sequence goes on along the minus strand of NC_134430.1, from coordinate 4,768,593 downwards.
CCGCCGGGTCCCGGCGCCGCCGGCACGCTCCGAACCCCGCGGCCGGGCACGCCGGCTGCCTTTGTCTCTGGCAAGGATAAAAAAAAAAACCACCAACCAACCCACCCAGCGAATAAATAAATGGGGGAAAAAAGCCTCCCTGCCCACCCGTTCCGTCACCCCCAGCTCCGCCGCGGGCATCGCCGCCGAAGTTTGGCACGGAGCGGCCGCGGCACCGCGCCAAGGTCGCCGTGACACGCCGCGGAAGGTGCGTGCCCGGGGAGGGAGGCCGGCGCGAGCCGGGCTGGGGACGCGGGCGGCGAGGGCACCGGCGGCGCAGGCAGGGCGGGAGCGCGGGCGGGAGGGAGGGCTGGCTGCCTGCCCGCGGCCCGGACGCCCGGGTTCCTGCGGGAACAGGGTGGAGCGGGAGGAGGCCGGGGAGCTGGTGTCATCCCGGCCGCCCCGGCGGGGAGCGTTTCCCTCCCCGGGAGGGTGGGGGGCCCCGAGCGGACCACGGCGTGCGGAGCTGCTCCCCGCCTGCCGCCGTGCCTCAGTTTCCCCAAGTGGGGGTTTGCCCACGGGGCACCCCGGGGCGGTGGGGAACCCTGGGTACCCCTTCGCACCCCGCGCCGGGGCGGCCGCGGCCCCTCCTGCTCTCCACCTGCCCGGCTTCTTCTCGCTTTCTCCATTTCCTTCCGGAGCCTTTCTGCGCTCGCCGGTGTCTCTGTCGCTGCGCCTGTGCGCAGCGCAGAGGAAACGCCGACGGTGCCGTGGGAGGGCTGGCGCGCGCCGGGACGGGACTTCCCGCCGCGGTCGGTTCGGCACGCCCCAACCGTGCGACGAGTTGTGCCTGGTCTCGGGCCAGAGCCCGGCCGGGCGCAGCGATGCTCCCCGGCCCCGCGCCCCGTCCGCTGCCCTCCCGGCACTCTGCCCGCGCCCCGCCGGGCCCCTCGGGACCCCATCGACCCGCCCGCCGCGCTTGGTAAGGAGCTTTCCCCGCAGCCTGCTCACCCAGTAATCCTGCTTCGGTTGGGGGGGGATTACACGTGGGGAGAGCTGTGGGGGGTCCGGAGCGCCCAGGGGCTGGCAGCCAGCGTTTGGAGGTCGGGGTGTCCGTCAGGTTTCGGCTGGGAGGGTGACGGGGACATCCTTGCGCCGGAGCGGGTCCCCCCGACCCCGGGACCAGTGGTCCGTGGGGCGAAGCCGGAGCCCGGCGTCCCCGCAGAGCCTCGCCGGGCAGGGTGCTGGCAGCCCCCCGCCGAGCCGTGCCCGCGGCGGGACCGCAGCGAGCGCGCCCGCATCCTTCGCGCCTGCATCGCTGGCAGCATGCGGGCACGTGCGGGCAGCGGCACGGCGAGGCGGCTGCGAGCGGGGAGGAGGCGGCCGGCGTGGGGATGTGGGAGCTGGGCTCGGGCGGGGGTCCCATCCTGGCTTCCCCACGGCCCTGGGTCCCCGGGGGGGTGCGGAGGGGGCTGGTGGATGCCGGGAGCTTGGCGGTTCTTTATGGTCTCAGAGGGCTCCATTAATTCTTTAAATATCCAGCCTTTCCAGGTGGGTTTTGTTGAAAATTAATTTCCGGAGCTATTTTAATTTTGCTGTATTTAATTCGCTGTTTATTTTAATTAATTAATGTCGGGAAAATCTCTTCTCCCGAGCATCCTGCAGCCGTCTGGGGTGCCTGTACCTGGGAGGCGAGAGCAAGGGGGGGTCACGGGCATGGGGGGCACTGGCAGGGAGGGTGCCCAGCCCCCACGGTGCCCACCTGGCTCCGCCGACCTGCCTGGGCAAACAGGCTGACGGCACCCACCCGCTCGCCAGGACGGGCATGGGGAGGCGGCGAGCTGGGTCTCTTCCCCTCCGTCCCCAGCTGCGGGGCTGGTCCAGGGGTTTGCCGGGGTGGTCGTGGCACCTCCTGGCTGGGAGCTGGCTCGGGCACCGCTTGCAGCCACCTTCCTCCTCCTCCTCCTCCCGCCGATGGCTGGGGACACGGGGGTTCGGCATCCGTGGGGATGCAGTGTGCGGTGGTGCAGCCATGCCGTGCCGTGCTGTGCCACTCCGTACCGTGCCCAGCGGCAGAGCCCCCAGCTGAAAATCCCAGCACGGAGCTATTCCGACCCGCACAGCGGGATAAGGGGCCGAGCTCAGCCTCGTGCTCCCATCCCCGCATCCCTCCCATCCCCACATCCCTCGATCCAGCCCCGGGGCTGGCCGGACCCCTGCGTGGGGTCCCTGGGGGGGGTGGCGGGCGAGGCGAGGGGAAGGGATGGAGCCGCCTTCCTCCAGATCAAGGCCTCTGGTCTCTCGCATGTCTAGACGCTGCCACACACACCTAATGTGGTTCTTGGCAGGAGCCGCGGCTGCTCTCTCGAGGTTAATTGCTGCGCCGAGCTCTGCAGACAGATAGCCCAGCTCCCCCGCTGCCCCCCGGGATGCCCGCCTTGCCCAGTCCCCGCATTGGCTGCAGCCCCCCCGGGGATGCTCGGACCCCTCCGAGGATGCTCGGACCCCCGGGGATGCTGGGGGGGGGCAGAGAAGCGGATGGATGTGCTGCTGTGCCCAGCTGGGCATTTTGGGGTGCAGCACTGAGCGATGGGGGGGGTTCCCCGGTTTCGGAGGGCGGGCAGGGGTGGTGGAGAGGTGCTGGTGGCACTCTGCAGAAGCCAAAGAAGAGTTAATGGCCTCTCCCTCGCCGGCTCTCGCTGCCGCCGTCCTCCTGCCTGCTCTTGGCAAGGCGGCTCGGCCAGATAAGGGGAAGCGCGGCGGGGGGAGCCGGACAAAGGCAGAGCCTTTCAGCCTGCCTGGTCGGATCCAGCCTCCGGAACGGGAGCCGGAGAGAGACACGGCAGGGACTGGGGTGGGAAAGAGCCATTTCGTCCTCCAGCCCCAACATCTGGTGGAAAGCAGGGTTGGGGAGGGGGGAACGCCGGGGGTTCCGCAGGGATGAGCCCTGGGGCTCGACCGGATCTGGACTCCTGGGATGGGCTGGATGAGGCCGTTCCCAGTGGCTGCTCTTGCAAAGGAGCCCAGAGGTCTCCAGGACCCACAGCGAGCTCAGTGCGGGCAGATACTGGCACCTTCCCGGGATCAATGCTCCCGTAACGCTGTGCTCGGAGCTGCCGGCGCGGTGAGCCTGGTCCCTGCCTGGCCCCGTGTGTAGGCGCTGGGTTCTCCGCAGGGAAACCGGCACCGTGCCGGGGCTGATGCCGGCTCCCGTGTGCCATCGGCGAGGCCGGGCGGTGCAGAGCGGGGCTGGACGTGACGCATCCCAAAGGGGGAACCACATCGGGTCGCCCGAGAGATCCCCCAAGTACGAAGTGCCCCTTGCCTCGCGCGTGGCCAGCGCCAGCGGTGGGGTCCGGGCTCGGTCCCGTGTCCCGGGGCTGTGTTGGGGTGAGCCCCCGCCCCGGGACCTGCCCTGCGCGGGATCCCCGGGGAATCGAGTGAAGGTTTCGGTCTGAGCTGTGTTTTGGTTTGGGGTTTCGTCATGTTTTCGTCGCAGGGAATTTCCGTTCCTAACCAAAGACAAGAGAAAAAAAAGAAAGAAAGAACCAAAACCAAAAAAAAAAAAACAACCCAACAAACCCCTGCATTGAATTTTTGCCAAAAAAATGGGATGTTTCCATTCTTGTTTTGGCTTTTGGCAGCCCCAAACTGCGGCCAATGGAAGAAAAATATCAGTGTGGAAATGCTGCTGGCCTCCTCCGCGCTGTGCAATGGCTGCTTCGGGGCCGGCAGGGCTGCGAGCTCCTGCCCCGGCGGCCGGGTGGCTTCGGGGGATTTCGGGTTCAGAGGGAGACTTGGGGCGTCAGGAGAAACTCGTAGCGAGCGTGAGAAGGAGCGTGGACCCTCCCGAGCACGGCACCCCCGTGAGAACGGGATCGTTGTTCCGCGGGGAGCGTCGACGCGAGGCGGGCGAGCGGCTGCGAGGACGCCGGTGGCACGCGGAGCCGCCGCTTCCCACTTGTCCTTGCGGCGGGTCGCTCTCTCCTCCCCGTTTTTTTGGAGGACCCTCTGCGGGGCCGCGACGCTGCGGCGCTTGGGCTTGGGAGGAGCAGACGCTGCGACGCTTAAATGAGGTTGAGGGGGTTTTTTTCCACCCCCCCTCGAGTCCGCGCTGGGAAGAATTACAGTCGCCCAGGCATCTGTTCTGGCAGAGTCGAGCTAAAGAGCTTGTCCTGGGCTTGGCAAAGCAGCCGGCGCAGCCGACAGCGTTTCCAAGGGCAGCCTTGGCGGCTGCGGAGCAGCAGGTTGACATTGCAGGGGAGAGGAGCCCCGCGCCGCAGGCGCCGGCCCCGCGCCCCTCTGCTCCTGCCTGGGGAGTGGGGGGTCCTACGGGGAGGGTGGGTTGCAGGATGCTGCAGACCCCCTCCCCAAAGTCAGCGTTCGCCGGCAGGGCTTTGTTCGGAGCGGGGAGGAGGGCAGCACCGGTGCCAGCGCGTCTCGGGGCAGCTCATGGCCCCCGCGCCCGGTGCGGGCAGAGCCACGGCGCAGGGCTGGCCGTGGGAGGGGGCAGGATCGGGCCCTGAGCAGCCCCTCGGGAGTGGGTTGCGGAACTCTGCAAGGGACCGCCGCCAAGAGGGACCCTGCGAGCTGCTTCTCACCCGGAGAGGTCCCTTGGTGTCCCCAAGCGGTGCCACGACCCTGTCCGTGCTGGACCCCGCACGCCTCACGGCCACCCCACTGGTCCCACTGTCACCCGCCATCCCTGGGAGCATGGTGGTGGCACCAGGAGATGCCAGCGGCACGGCGTGCCCGGCCGGGGGCTCATGCCTCCCCCAGCCCCACCATGCCCTGATCCTGCCCAGGCCTGCGAGCACGGCCGCGGTGCCAGTGATCAGCAGTCAATCTCCGTGCGCGTCTCCGCTCGTCGGCTCGCGGGAGCTGGGCTCGGCGCGCCCGGCGGGGAGGATGCTGGTTGAAGGCAGCTTTGCAGCCGCCCTCGCACCCAGCACCCAGCCCGTTGCCGTGTCGGTGCTCAGCCCAGCCACCGGCACCGTGCGCGGGCCATGTCCGTGCCGCGAGCCGGCGGCGGTCGAGGCGGGGGGAGGCGAATCGGCACGGCCGGGCGGGGAGGTGGGGCGCCGGGCTCGGAGCTGGAGCGTGTCAGACACAGATGGGATCGTTAGCGCTGGTAAAAATTATCCAGCCCCTCTTAAAAACCCAGGCGCAGCAACCCGACCCCGCGGGCTCCGGTGGCGGCAGTTCCCACGGGAGCGGAGTCGGCATTCGCTTCCCTCGCCGTCGCCATCCGCTCCCGGACCGGGATGCGGGGGGCCATGGCCGCCATGCGTGTGCCACCGTGTCCCCACCGCCTGGTCCCAGGCGAGGTGACCCCCCTCGCCTTCCCCTCCGCTCTGCGGGGCGCGGGCTCACTCCTTCCCCAGCCCCGGGGACGGGCACCCTGACCCCGCACCCATCCCGGTGCCGCGGGCGCTGGGCAAACCCCATCGCCGCGGGCACCCCCACCCTTTGACCCTATCCTCCCAGCACAATTTCCTATTTCTTTCTTAATGAGCCCGAGCCTCCTGTTTGCTTTTTTAACTGCAGTAACCACAAGAGGGAAGTTTCGGAGCGGTATGAGCCCGGGAAGCGATTGCCACCGTGACGCTGCCGCCCATCACCGCAGCACCGCGACCGGGGGGCTTCGCCGGCGCGGTCCCGGCGGCGGCGGCAGTTGCGCTCTCCATCCCCCTCTCCCTGCCCCTCATCCCCCAGCCCCTTTTTCCCTTCGAAGCGGGAAATCGGGGGCTGGTTCGGCGTCGCTGAAGGGACTCGGGCCCCCACGGCTCCCATCGATCGCTCCGCTCGCTCCCGCTCGCTTTTTTTTTTTTCCCTGTTTGTTTGCAGCCGCTTGAGGGCTCTTGTGATGAATCCAGCCTGGACAGATTTCAAGAACAGCTGAAACGCAGCCCGGGGTGGGGGTGGGAGTGGGGGGGCAGCGGGGCCGGCCAGCACCAGAATGCAAAATGGTGCAGCGGGCAGAGCCGCGCCGGCGGGACGCGCTCGCGCCGGGTCCCGCTCGAGGACCGGAGAGGGACGGGGAGCGATGGCAGCCGCCACCCCGGAGCTCTGGGCTCCGCGGGTTGGGAACGCGGGGACCATCAGGGTTCGGCGGGGCTGAGGATTTGGGGTGGGGAGCGGGCTCAGCCCCCGTGCCCGCCTGCTGCCTGCGATCGCTGCCGGGAGCTGGGCTCCGCTCCAAGCCAGCCCCTCATGGCACCGGCGAAGGGCCGGTCCCGCTGGCCTGGGCTGTGCCGGGGCTGGGGGTCGCACCTGCGAGGGGCCGGGGGGTCTGCGCCGGCTCTGCCCCCCTCCCCGCCATGCCAGGTGGCCTTCCATCGCCGTAAAATGGCGGCTTTTTAATAAAAAAGCCAACCCTCCCCAAAACCTCGGCGCGAGGAGGAGGGGGAGCATCGCCCGCACCCCGACTCGCGGCCGCCGGCTGTGCCGGGGGTGGGGGGAAGCAGCAGAGCGGGGTGCATGGCCGTGCCGGGGGGGACAGGGACGCGGGGGCAGGAGGAGGTCGGCGAGGCGGCGGCTGCCGCGGTGCTGGGTGCCGGGGCTGGCTGGGATTTTGCAGCTGTGACTCCGGCAGAGAGCGGGACGCGCGCCTGCGTACGGGCGCGCGCGCGGGCGGGAGGAATAATTAGTTCCTACTCCAGCACTTCTCACTCCAAGTGCTTTTTAAAAGCCTCCATTCATTAGTCTTCACGGCTCCCCCGAGGTGTCGTGTCCTGGTTCTCTTCCCCCCCCCAGCTCCGACTCCCCACCTTCCCCGGAGCAAGCGGGGATCCCGCGCTGGGGACAGAGAGGGTGACGCTGCCGGTGCTTGCGGAACCCGAGGAGGTGGCAGCGGGGATTTTGGAGGGCGTCCCGGCGTTCCCCATCCCGGCGGGGCCGGCGGGGCATCGCGGGCACATGGGCGTTGTTGGAAAGTTCCCGTCGAGGTTCGGAGCGCCAGGGAGGGGAGCGGGGTGGTGGGGAGGGGGCTGCACCCGGGGAGAGCCGTGCCCCTCGCCGGGGTGCCAGGGAGCGGCATGGCGGGTGCCGGTTTCCAAATCGCCCAGCGTGTGCCGCGCTTGCGGGGGTCTCCGGGCGGAAGGTCGGGGGATGCCGGCGGGTGCCGGTGCCGCTCGGCCCCCGAACGCGAGCATCGCCGGTGGGCGAGGGGGCAGGGGGTGCCCGGGTGGGCGCCGGCGGGGCGCGGAGGCAGGCGGGCGCTGGCGGAGGGCCTCCTCTGCAAACCCTAACCTTATTTTCCCAGGTCCGACGCCAGTTTCCATGGAAACAGCCGGGAGCAGAAACGGGGAACCAGAATCCAGAAACGCGAAGCCTCGAGCTCCCGTTCGTTCGCCTTCCTGGATTCCCGCTCCCCCGCCGCCCCGGGAACCCGGCCGGGTGCTGGCCACGGGGCACCCGCGCTGCTCGCGCCGTGTCGGGGTGCGGGGCCGGCCCTCCTGGGCACCCCGCGGGGTTCGGGGCGCACCCCCGTCCTGGCACGGCGTGGGGGGGTGCAGGGTGCGCACAGCAGCGTCGGGCGGGGGGGGGGGGTACCATGGTGGGGGGTAGCACGGGGGGCAGCGCCGGCAGCCCCGTGCGCAGGGAAGTTCGGACAACATCTGTGCACATCTGTGCGTCTGGAGGGTGCACAGGGGTGGGGGGGGGATGTGCACGTCCACGCGCCGTGGGAGAGGGGGTGTAGGCACAGCGTGTGTCCATAGCGTGTGGTCTGGAGGTTCAGTGTTACTGGTGTGCACTGGGAGGACCCCAGTCCCCTGGTGTTTCCCAGTTCCATCCCTGCCATGATGTCCCCATCCCCAGGACGCGGAGGGGACGGGGGACCCCTGCCCACGGGGACCTGGGCGCTGCACACAAACCCAGGCAGGTGGCTATGGGCAGAGGCCCTGTGTGACCCCCCAGGGGCTGGGAGCCCCCCGCCGTGTCCATCCAGCTTGCGCCGTCCCCGCTGCCCACCGGCCTCCTGCACGCATGCACTCGCCTGGCACACGCGTGTGCGAGCCGGACGCCGGGGTCCCTCGGGTGCGCGGTGGCACGTTGGGTTCCCACGTGAGCTCCCGGGAGCTGGCATCCATGGGGGGGGACATCGGGGTCCCCCAGTACGTCCCAGCCGGTGATGGGCATTGCTCCATGCCCCCTCCTCCTCCCTGCAGCATCCCACCGCTCCCCGCAAGCCGATTTCACCGCGCTCCCGGCGGGGCTGGGGCACGGCCGGAAATGCTGACGGCTACGGGATCCCAGCACCCATCCCTCTCTCCCGTCCCCCATCCCCGCGCCGCACCCCGGGGGCGACGCCGGCACCGTCGCGACACCAGCACCGTCGCGACACCTCTCCCCTGCCTGCAGCACGCGGAGCCGTGGGTGCGGGCAGCGCCGCCATCGCGCGCGCGCGCCGTGATACATCATTTACAGCCGGACAGGTATTAAGATACATTATGGATAACTCGCAGAGAGAGACGCTATTAATAATACAGACACATACAGAGGGAAGAAAGTGCACACTTGATTTCCATGTTGCTACCAGGAGTTGTGAGGCTGGCTCTGGCTGCCTCTTCCCACACGTGACTGCAACACAGTGGGTAGCTGACAGCCCAGAGAGCCTGGCTTGGGGCCAGGAAAAAGCAGAAAACACAATGTCTGTGCATATCCTCTCTCTTAAAATAACACTCCAACACCGTCTGAGACGAATTAAAATAAGATCAGGAGCGGTCTCGCGAAGAGAGGAAAGCGAAGAGGGAAAGGCAGGCAGGGGAACGGCCGGGGCTGGGCGGCTGCAGACCCCGGCGGGGAAGGAGGGAGCTTGTTTTGCAGGGTTAGAGTTTAATATCTAAAAAATGGAAAAAAAAAAAAAAAAAAGGCTGAAGGAGAAAGAGAAGGCGAAGGAGGGAGCGTGAGCTCGCCGGCGGCGGGGCTGGCTGTCCAGCACATGGCCGTCCGTTGGAGGGGAGCCGCGGCAGGGCGGGGGATGCGAGCGCGGGCTGCATGATGGAGAGCATCAGGAATTTCCTGCAGCTGAGGAACACACCAAATACCAGCACGCCAGAGCGAGCGGAGGAGAAGAGCAGGGTGCCGGGAGGGAGCGAGGGAGAAGAGGGGGTTTGGGGGGGGGGGGTGTGGAGGGCTTGGAATAACCCGGCGGGGAGAGCAGAGAGGGCGGCGGGGTGGGGGGCGAACCTGGCGCTTTGGGGGTTTTTTTCCATCTCTTTGCCTTTATTGGGGTTTTTTTGCTGCTTTTTTTTGGAAGGAGGTGCCCCGCGGTGCTGCCTGCCGCCCGCGGGCCCCTCTCCCTCCTGCCCGCTCCCTGCCCGCGCTGTTTTGCGGGGCTGATGCCTTTCCTCCCTGCTTCCCCCCCCCCGGGTTAGCTGGCGCGGTGCCGGGGGACGCGGGGTCAGTGGCAGAGGGGCGTGGGGTCCCGCAGACCCCTGCCTCTCCCACGGGCCCGGATCCCGGCTCGGGGAGCAGGGAGCAGCCTGGAGAAGGGGCACATCCCTGCGGGACGGCGTCACGGGAGAGCGGGGGCCCTCGGTGGGGGACCCGCCGTGCGGGCGGCGAGGGCGACGGAGCCATGGCAGCGGCTCCCACACGTGCAACGAGTTTGCCAGTCGCCTTTTGGCCGCGCTGCTGCTTCTCCCTGCGCCACGCTGGGTTAAACACAACAACCCAAAATCCCCAGGCAGGCTGCGAGCCCCCGAGGCCGGAGCTGCATCCAGGTGCAGCCCGACCTCTCCCTCCTCCTCCTCGGCCACCCCCGGCTCCCCCCTGCATCCAGCTCCTGGCTGCCTCCAGCCCCAGCTCCCCCGGGGATGCTGGGGGGCCGGAGGGGGGGGGAGATCAGAGGGGGCATCTTGCAGTGCCGGATCCAGGTAGCCAGAAGGTCGCACTGAAAATCTGGAAGTGGAGTTTGGAGCTTAGCAGAGCGGTGAGATCCGTCTGGCTTTAGGGCAGAGAGGAGGAGGAGGAGGAGGAGGGGGGAAGGATGCAGTGAAGGGAGCAGGAGGGAGAGGGGCTGCGTCCCCCCGTCTTGGGGCTCTGGGTGTCCCCAGGTAGATGATGTGGCGCTGGGGCTCTGCCGAGCATCGCATCAGTCAGGCATCGGGCTTTTGGGGGGACGAAAGGAGGATGAAGAGCAGGCAGCAGCCCCTGAGCGAGCGCTGGAGCCCGGCCGGGCGATGCCGAAGGCTCTGCAGCCCCCCTCGCCGGGTGCCTCCCGTTTCCACCGATTTCCCCGTGCCGGGGGCAAGCGGTGACCCCCACCTGCCGGGGCCCACCGGGACGGGGATGCTGACGAAGGGCTGAGCTCATTAGCAGGCTCCAGCCTCCCCAGCGCAGGGGGTCAGGGAGCAGCAGCCCGGGGCGGGGGGCGTGGGGAGCGCGGCTGGAGGCGCTTTGAGGGGGGCTACCGGCCCCCGCCAACCCGCTCGCCGACCCCTGCGAGCTGTCCTGGTTCCGTGGCGCTTGTCCCCAGGGCTGGGGACCCTAAAGTGGCAGTGGCTGCGGTGCCGGGGGGGTCCCTATGGGCACCCCCCACCCAGCGCTGCACCCCGCTGTGGTTTTTCCCCCCACCAAGCACCCAGTTTCCTTCATTGCAGCTCTTGCTCTGGGGGCAGGGTGGGTGGGTGGGTGTCTGTGCCCCCCCGGCGTGCCGGTCCCCTGTCCCTCGGTGCCTGGCACGGAGCAGGGTGTCTCCCGGGCCGTTGCGTGCCAGGAATCTCTCCTGGCCCTGCTCGCCAAGCCGGCAGCGGCCCTTTGATCTCCAGCATGGCAGGGGCGAGAGGGGCCCGGCTGGGGGGGGTCGGGCACCCCAAAACCCCCCCCGGGTGACAAACCTGGGGACGAGGGGCTGCCATTGCCCAGTGTCACCCTGCCTGGGCGGGAGACGCGGAGCCTGTGCTCACCCCAAGGTCGGGGAGTCTTTCATGGGGCGTCTTTCGTTAGGTGTCGGCTGCTAATTGGCCCCTCTGCGAAGGTGTGCAGCGTGCGGGGGTCCCTTACCCTGGACCTGCCCCATCCCTGGCATGGGGCGGGGTCCCCCATCGTTTTGGGTGGGTGCCCCCTCTAAATGCCCCGTGGGCTGCCCGTGGCACCTTCGCTTGCGCCGTGGGGTCCGGGCACGCTCCTCCACCGCCCCTTTGGCCGGAGCATGCTGGGGGGGGGACAGGCAGGGTGCCGGGACCTGCCCTCGGCCGTGGGGACGGGGTGGGATTTCACCGTGCCAAACCCCACCGGTGCCCTGGTCTCCCCAGCTCCCTCTGCCCACCCTGGCCCCCCACTGCCTGCCTTTGCTTGGGGGGGAGGCTGGACGCAGGCGATGCTGGGGAAGGCGGGGGGGGGGGGGGGATACTGGCTGGAGCGAGTCTGAACCTGGCATCTGTCGAATGTCACCTTACCCAGACAGTCTGTGCTTCCCTGTCTCCATATCAACCGTTCTGCTCCAGCCACCTGCGGGGGGGTGGCAGGGAGCGCCTTTGGGGAGGAGGAGAGCGACCGAGCTCGCCGCAGCCTCCCTCTCCCCTCCCTGCTCGCCCCTGGGCTGCCAGACCCCAGACCGTAAATCATGGCGCGGGGCACAGGGATGCTCCCCCAGCCACCCGGGATGGGCTTGGGAGACGAGGGGGGGACCCCGGCGCTGGCGGCTTGCAAAACCCCGAATCGCGTCGTCCGGCTCCGCCGTGCCTCAGTTTCCCCTCACCACATTGGAGGGGTTGGGGGGCAGTGAGCCCCTACCTGGGCCGGTACCCCCGCACCCGCCGGCCGCCTCCGCTCCCCGCCGAGCCCCGGCGCAGCTGCGGCGCAGGAGGGGTGCCGGGGCTCGCTCCACCCCAGCCGCCACGGCCAGGGCCTCTTCCCACAGCTCGGCGCGTTCCCCCGGCCTGTCCCCCTTCCCCGAGACCAGATGTTCTCGCCCTCGCTCCCCGGGGGGGTCCCGGCCAGAGCCAGCTCGCTGCGGCCGCACTGGGATGGCCACCGCCTGCCGCCATCCTCCTCCTGCCCCGCACGTGGCCGGTGGCTGGGGACAGGGAACCGGTGTCCCAGCTCCCAGCGCTTCCCAGTTAGCAACTGGTCCCGTCCCAGTCAGGCTGCGACAGTCCCAAACACAGCGGGGGGGCTGGGCCCGGCCGGGGCTGCTCGGTCCCGTGTGTGCGTGGGGCTGCGCGGCGGGGACGGGACAGCAGCGCCAGGGCTGTGTATCTGGGGGGGTGCTGGGGCATCTGGGGGGGTGCTGGGGAATCTGGGGGGTGCTGGGGCATCTGGGGGGGTGCTGGGGCATCTGGGGGGTGCTGGGGCATTAGGTGGGGGTGCTGGGGCATCTGGAGGGGTGCTGGAGCATTAGATGGGGGTGCTGGGTCATTGGCGGGGATGCTGGAGCATTTAGGGGGGACGCTGGAGTTTATGGGGTGAGGGTGCTGGAGTGTTTGGGGGGATGCTGGAGTGTTTGAGGGGGATGCTGGAGTATTTGGGGGGTGCTGGAGTATTTGGGGGGGTGCTGGACTGTTTGAGGTGAGGGTGCTGGGTCACTAGGGGGATGCTGGAGCATTAGGGGGGGGTGCTGGGACATGGGGGGATGCTGGAGCATTTAGGGGGATGCTGGGCTATTTGGGGGGATGCTGGGGCGTTAGGGAGGATGCTGGAGTGTTTGAGGGGGATGCTGGAGTATTTGGGGGGTGCTGGAGTATTTGGGGGGGTGCTGGACTGTTTGAGGTGAGGGTGCTGGGTCACTAGGGGGATGCTGGAGCATTAGGGGGGATGCTGGAGTGTTTGGAGTGGGGGTTCTGGAGTGTTTGGGGGGGTGCTGGAGCATTTGGGGGGATGCTGGAGTGTTTGAGGTGGGGATGCTGAGGCCTTGGGGGGATGCTGGAGCGTTAGGGGCAATGATGGAGTGTTTGGGGTGGGGGTGCTGGAGCATTGGGGGATGCTGGAATGTTGGGGGGATGCTGGAGTGTTTGAGGTGGGGGTGCTGGGTCACTAGGGGGATGCTGGAGCGTTAAGGGGGGATGCTGCAGTGTTGGGGGGGATGCTGGGGCATGGGGGGATGCTGGGGTATTTGGGGGGATGCTGGAGTGTTTGGGGTGGGGTTTCTGGGACATTGGGGGGTTGCTGGAGTGTTTGGGGGGATGCTGGAGTGTTTGAGCTGGGGGTGCTGGAGCATTTAGGGAGGTGCTTTGGCATTTGGGGTGGGGGTGCTGGGGCATTGGGGGGGATGCTGGAGTGTTTGGGGTGGGGGTGCTGGGGCACTGGGGGGGATGCTGGAGCATTTTGGGGCCGCACGGTGCTCCTTGCTGCCGGACACCTGCCCCAGCGCCGGGGCGGGCAGCAGAGCCGAACTCCCGGGCCGGCAGCGCTGCGGGCAGACGGGTCGGGACGCGGCGTGCGTGTGCGTGTGCAAGGCGTGCGCCGGGCCACGCGTGGCGAGACGCCGGGCCGCGGGGATGCCGCTTGCGGGGATGCCGCTCCCGCTCCGGCGTGAGCACCTTCCCGGCAACGCGCTCCCGGGGCACCTCGGGAAGGCCGGGACGGACGGACGGACGGACGGCCGGCCAGATGGGGACGGCCACCGCCGCTCTCTCCCAACCGTGCGCAGCGAGTGTGTAATTTCACCACAGTGCCTAAAGGAGGGACAGAAGTAAATTGACCTTTTAACCCGTTTTCCTACCAGGGGGATTATAGCCTGTTTCCTGTTCAATCTCTCCAAGAACTGGCTCCATCCTGCTCACGGGGCAGGGAGGGGGGACACCCACCCAACGGGGGGGGCTTTAATCCCCCTCCCCATCCACCCCAAGTCGCCTTTCCCACCCCATCTCCCACCTCCCGCCACCTCTCTGCCCATTCAAGCCTTCGGGGGTGCTTTCACCAACCCCGGGCGCAACCACGGCGGAAAATCGCTGGGAGGAAGAAACCGAAGGCGGCGAGCGATAAATATTGAAAGGGTGGGATTTCGATGTAGGCTGCAACAGCTGTGCCGGTGACAGTGTCACACTATCTCTCCACAGGTTTACTGACCCATTTCCATTCACACGGCTGCCAGTATCTTAGCAACTGCAACAGTCCCCCAAGAACAGGCGCATTGCCTGCGATTAGTGACTGCTGCAACTGTGTCAAGGTTAGCTCTCTCCCTCCAAGCCCTGCCGGGGTTGTTTTTCGCCCAGAGCCAGAGCGGGCTGCGGGGTGACGTGTGTGTCCCCACCGGCAGCCGCCTCGGGTGTGCGTTCGTCCTGTCGGCGAAAACCGCCGGTGGGGTTGGGGCGGTTGGTGGGGCGGTGGATGGGGTGCGGGGTTGGGTGGCGGGGGACGCTGCGGGGTGGTGGGGATGGCGTTGGGTGCGTGGGGAAGAATAGGAGTGGTGTCGTGCGGCTGAGGGGTCACGGTCGCCCCGGCGCGGTGCCGAGCGGGAGGTGGTTGGGGGCTGCGGTGGTCCCACCTGGGGTGTCACGAGCGGGGCCAGCCTCAGCCGTGCCCTCGGTGCTCCCATGGCTGGGCACAGCACGTGTCCCTGGGCTCCGCGGCGGCACCGGGGGGCTCGGAGGGGGGGGGTCTCACATCCACCCATCCTGGCAAAGCCTGGCACCACCGTGCGCTGGCTTGGGACGGAAGTGCCACATCGGTGGCATCCACTGTCACCTTCTGGGTACAGGTTCAGCTTCGGCGAGGGACTCGCTGGGGTCCCCCCGTGCTGCGTTCCTCCCCCGCCCCCAGCCCCTGCTCAGCCCCAGTGCTCGTCACATCAGGGCTGTGCCTTTTGGGGAAACTGAGGCAGGCGGTGCCGGGGTGGGGGACCAACGGGGTGCTGCTCCCACTGCATCCAGCCTTGCGGGGCGTGGAGTGTGGAGCCACAGACACGGCCAGAGAAGGGACTTGTGCCTCCGCAGTCTCCCCCAGAACACGGCGATATCGGGGTGACTGAACACACAGAGCAGGGAGGGGGCGAGCAGCCGGCGCACCCCTAAAACAGCCCACGCGTGGAGGGAAACTGAGGCACGAGCACCCACCGGGCAGGCAGAGCACCCCATCCCCCCGCTCCTGGGTGGGTGCTCTGCTTGCTGGGGCCTCGCAGCCGCCCCCGGGCTGCACCCACGGGTGGGGAGCAGCGAGGCGGGTGCTGGGGCGAGCAGGGATGCGTCCCGGCCCCCCCCGCGCCGGCCAGCCCCCCCCGGCAGCGCTGCAGACAGCAGGCTCCACACCAGCACGGCCGCGGGGATGGCTGAGAGGGAAGCCACAAAAATGATTTAAGGGGCTGGCGGGATTGATTTATTAAGAACAATTAAAAGCGCTAAATACGCTTAGCTCAGCCAGACGCCGAGCAGGGAGCCTGGGGGGGAAGAGACCTGTCTGCTGTATCCGGAGGGCGAGGCTGGCAGCGGGGGGGGGGGACCTGCGGCACTGCGAGGGGGGACGGGGTGGCACTGGGATGAGCTGGGGCAGCCGGGGAAGGAGAAGGGTTCCGGGGCTTGGCTGAAAGGTGATGTGATGGGGTGCAGCACCCTGGGGCCAGGTTTGCACCCAGGGGTGGAACTGGTCCCAGGGGTGGGTTTGCTCCCAGAGATGGATTTGGTCGCAGGGGTGGGTTTGGTCCCGGGGTGGGTTTGCACCCAGGGATGGATTTGGTCCCAGGGATGGGTTTGCACCCAGAGATGGATTTGGTCCCAGGGGTGGGTTTGCTCCCAGAGATGGATTTGGTCCCAGGGGTGGGTTTGCACCCTGGCTGGAGGGTGCATGGTGGGATGCCGGGGGACAGGAGGTCCCCAAGCAACACTGAGACTGGGGGAGCTGCTTAGGGCTGGCGCCAGCTGTAGGATGCCCAGTATGACCAGTAAGCCGTACTGGGCAGGGTGTTGCTGGCGCAGCCCCGTCTGGCAGCGCTGCCCTGGGAGCTCTGCAAGGCCCCAGCAGCCAGTTTGGGGCTGGTGCTCGCCGAGCACCGGCAGCGTGCCGGGCTGGGCGTTCAGCGAGGCGGCTGCGGGTGCGACCCCCGGGACTCCTCGCCGATGGGTGCCCGTGGGGGCCACCAGCTGCGGAGCTGGCGGAGCAGAAATCGCGGAGCGTTGCGACATCCGCAAACCGGCGTCCCGCGCAGGAAATCCCAGCCGAAAGTCCTTGGAGGCTGGGAGAGTCCCTGGCCTTGTACAGACCTGCCCAGCCCCGGCTCCTCCCGGGGCACCGGCGGGGGCTGCGGGGGGGACGGCAGAGCCGCACCCCCCCCGGCTCCCCTGGGGTCCCCGCTGCTGTCACCCTGCGGGTGGGCTTTGCTGGGGGTGGCAGTTCGGTGTGTCCCCCTGCCGTGCTGCCGGGGTGCTGGGAGGTAGGGAGTGGGGGTAGCGGGCTGTGCCCCACGTCCTCCCAGTCCCCGTGGCTGTCTGCAGTGGGAGCACTGGTTTTGTACCAGTTTCCCAGTGCAGTGCAGGATCCGTCCCCTCCCTGGGCTCGGCGGGCTGGCAGCATGTCGGGGCAGTGGCTGGGGACCCAAGTGATGCTCAGGGACACGGGCTGTGCTGCCTTCCTCCACTCACCCCCTCCCTCCGCTGCATCCCAGTGCTGTCAGGGGGGGTCAGGTTTTCGGGTTCAGGTTCAGATCCCCCCCACAGAGCACCCACTGCCCCCAGTTCACCCCACCTTGGGGCGGGATGCGCCCACATCCCCATCACCGCATGGGTCCCCATCCCACCGGGCCCCTCCTGCCTCGGCCAGGGGACATCTGCTCCCCGAAACCCATGGTACTGGGTGGGGGGACACCCTGCCCTGGCTCCCCCCGGAGAGGAGCCCTGGGAGGCAGCGGGAGCCGGGAGGTGCCGGGAAAGGTGCTGAATGGGAACAAAAGGTCTGCGGGGCGGCTGGCAGGGGCGAGCGGAGCCGGAGGCTTTCTGCTGACCCTGCTCCCGCTGCCCCGGCCTCCCCCCGCCACCCCCCACCCGCTCCTGCCCACGTCAGCGCTTCCCGGCAGCGCTCCCAGGTAGAGGTGGGCTGGGAGGTGGAAAAGCCATTTCTGCCAAGCCTCCTGGGGCGGGGTGGGTGCCTCGTGCCTCATCCCCCGGCGTCGCCGTGGGGCCGCGTGGCCTTTTCCCACGGGGACGGAGCGGTGGCGAGGTGTGGGTTGGGTGGTGGCCACGGCATGGGTGCTGTGCCCGCCTGCACCCCGCTGCACTCACCGGGTGTGCCCGTGGGGATGGTGGCTGGGGATGGAGGGAACTGGGAATGGAGATGGCTCTGTCCCGGTGGTCCTGGCACTGCCGGTGTTTGCCGCCGTGCTCCCGCTTGGCCAAGTCCTATCGCAACCTCAGGCTGTGGGGGCAAAGCCAGAGCAAGGAGAGGGGCTGCCCGGGGTCACCCCACTGGCTGGGGTCACCAACTGGGACGTGCTGGGGTGCCGGCAGCCGCACTGGGGGAAGGTGGTTGCGGGAGCAGCGCGGTGATTTGCCCAGGGACACGCAAGCGGGGCGGTGGCAGAGGTGGGGCTGACCCAGGGTGCTCGTCAACGGGTCCCTGGGTGCCCCCCGGCCTCGGCAGAGCGCCCGCCACCGGCTGCCCAAGGGTTAACGAGAGTTTGCTGCTCCTGCAGACAATTAGTGACATCTTTGCTGACAACGCCACACTGAGCCGCTCGCCGCCTCCCCGGCAGCACCAGCCTGGCTGCCCCCGCGCCCCGCGCGGCCCCCGCGCCGCCACCTCGCCTCGCCCCGCCGTCCGGCCCCGCCGCCTCGCCTCGCCCCGCCGCCTCGCCCTGCCGCCTTTTCGGCAGCGCCCGGCACAATTACAGTCCCGCGCGGAGCAGCCGGCTCCCCTCGCTGCCCTCTGACCCGCCGTTGCTGTGGAAACTGCATCCCACGGAGGATTACGGAGCCTGAATTCGCCGGCTCCGAACTCCCCTCGAAATCCAGACGGTCACCGGGGTGCCCCCTCGCTCGCCCACCCTGCCAGCCCCCCTGGCCGCGGTGCCCACGGCGGTGCTGCCCGCGCCTGCCGGAGTAGGGGGGGTGGGTGCTGGAGGAGGTGGCAGCCGCGCTCCTGGGTCCCCTGGTTTGTGCCCGCCGGCTGGTGACGCTGCCGAGGGTGCCGCGGTGTCACCGTGAGGCTGGCGGGGACCCCAGAACCCCTGCTCCCCCCGTGCCGTTACCTGACCGTCATCTCCCACTGCCTGAGCATCATCTCCCAGTGTGCCACCATCCCGGAGGGGTGTGGGGTGCCCACGGGACACCCCCAACCCCCCACCCAGCAGCCAAAAGCACCCTGGGCAGGTGGGTCCACCCCAAGGACCCATCCCCAAACCCCCTGCATGGGCACCCAACACCCCTGGGGCAGCAGTGGGAGCCGGGCACCCACCAGACCCCCCCACATCGCTGGGGACGGGCAGCGTGGGTCCCCCAGGCCTGGGTGCCGGCGCTGGGGGAAGGGGTGGGCGCGGGGGAGAGCGGAGCCGGTTCGGGGAGCTCCGTGGGCTGGGTTTGCGTCTCAGCATCTCTCTCCCCGCCACCCGGGGAGGTAGGAGCTGAATTAATCGCGATCAATTAGTGCTGCTTGCAGTCCCCGGCTCCCTCCCTGCACCAGCTTTGCGCCGTCGCGCCCAGCGAGGGGGGCCCCCCAGTGCCGTCAGGGACCGCAGCCCCTCCGGACCCCCCGCGATGGGGACAGGGGACAAGCGGGGCGTCCCCCGACCCGCGTGGGCACCCACGACCGCAGCAACCATCCGTGCCATAAAATTCATCGAGGGCGACGGCGCGGGGCCGGGGAGGGGACGCGCGAGCCCCTCGAAGCCCCCTCTGCCAGGGCTGGGTTGGCGGGGGCGGGGGGGGGGGTCCGGAGCGAGGGGCCGGATCCTGCAGTATACTGCAGCAAATGCCCTGCAATCTGCAGCCGAACGAATCCCACCTTCCTTCCCCCGCAACGTGCTGCCCTGGGCTACGGCGAAATCTATTGTGCGCTGGGCTGCAGCCAGCGCGAGCTGCAATACAGTAAATCCTTCTGCAGCATCCTGCGAGGGGACCGAGCCCAGCCGCAGCCGCGCGCCGCCTGCCAGACAGCGCCCGGGCGGGGACGGGCGCGGGGGACGCGGGAGGGTGGCGGGCACCCCTGGGTGCCGGTGAAGCCGGGAGGACGTAGCCCGCTGAGCGAGTTCCCCGGGGAGTTTGGGGTGCGCCGGGCCCCGGGGATCCCCCTCGCCACCCCGAATCGCCGCCGCGGGCCGGGGTGATGCTGCGTGCTCTGTGCCCCCTGAGCGTGGGGTTGTCCCCAAGCCCTGTCACTGCCGGGGTCCCTCCCGGGGATGCTGGGATGCTGCCGTGGGTGCGCAGTCCTCCCTTTGCGGGTGCACCCACCCGTACACAATCCTTTCCCCGTGGGTCCTACCATGGGTGCCCATTCCTCCCCCTGGGCGCACCCTCGTGTGCACAATCTTCCCTCTGTGGGTGCACCCACCTGCGCAGAATCCTTCAGGGCCCTCCCAGGGCCCCAGTGCGACGCAAGGTGCTGCATCCCCACCCTCTGCCCTGTGCGTGGTGCGACCTCCCTCGTGCCTCAGTTTCCCCACTGGGCACTTCATCCCCCCTCCCGCAAGCGGGCTCCAGCGCACGTGAGCCCCGCCGCCCTTTGCTGAGGGATTTCTGGTTGGATACTGTTATTATCACTATTATTACTATTATTATTATTATTATTGGGATGTCGGTGGGGCTCTGCGGCTCTGCCGGACCCGTCTTTGGCGAGCGAGCATCCTTCAAAGGGAAGGCTCTCTGTCACCGCCCCACAGCAGCTGCGTTCTCCTCAATTAGAAGAGGTAATGAAGCAATTTATGGGCATCTACAAAGTGATGTGTGAGTGACAGGCTGTGTACGATCCGCGCCGGGGCTCTGCCGGCAAGTTGCGTTCTTCCAATTTTAATGGAAAGCTCCCCGGCGAGGGGGGGAAATAAGCGTAGCTCTAGGTGTGTGTGCTCTGAGGCTGGTGGGTGGCTGGATCGGTGATGCCGGTGGGTGGTGGGTGGGTGTGGGGAGAGCTGGGTGCCCTGCTCCCCCGTCTCTGGGGAGCTTGGCCCCCCGGGACGCGCCATGCCGCAGCCTGGCTGTAACCGGAGCCGGGAGGGCAGCTGGGTGGGAGCGGAGCGGGGGGCTGGGGCGGCGCGGGACGCCTGGGTCCTCTGCGAGAGTTGGCCGCGGCTCCCCGCTTCTGTCCGCACCCCGGGCGCGGACCACCCTGCCTCAGTTTCCCCACCCGCACCTCCGGCCCAGCTGCGTGTCGCTGTCGGACGCCAGGTGCTTTCCCTCCGCTCGCATTTTCCTTGCCCCTCCGGCTTTTTGGGGGCTGCCACAGCCTCCCAAAAATGGGGGGAGGATTGTGGTTTGGGGTCACCCCGCTCCCATTGGGGCAAAACCCAGCGTGCCCCCCGGCAGGAACCGTCAATGGCCTCTGCTTCTGTCGCTGCCGGGGCGTGGGGTGGGGGGCTGCGGTGCCAGCCTGGCCGTATCGGGGTGCAGGGGGGTCCCTGTGCTGCGGGAGCCCATGGGTGCTGCCCCGGCTGGGGGGTGCGGGGGAACAGCGGTGCTCCTCGGTGCGTTGTACCCTGAGTGGGTGCGATCCTCCCTGTGGATGCTGCCATGGGTGCACAATCTTCCTTCTGTGGGTGCACTCACCTGTGCAGAATCCTTCCCCTGTGGGTGCACCCCCGGTTGCACAATCCTCCCCCCGTGGGTGCTACCGCATGTGCCCAGTCCTCCCAGTCCTCCGCCAGTGGGTGCACCCACAATCCTCCCCCTCCCGCGTGTGCACAACCACCTTGGGCACCTGCAGCCCCGTCGGTGGGTGCATCCCCTCCGTGCCCACCTATGTGCAGGGTGCCAGGCTGCCGGCGTGGAGGGGCAGGGACTCGGGCAGGGGCAAGCCCCCTCCCCGCGTCCCTGCCCCTCCACGCCGGCGCTGGCATCGTCCCCGATGGCTCCCACACCCCAGCTCGGCCCCAGCCGGCCCCGCACCGCGCCGCATCTCCCAGGAAACAGGATCCGCAGCCAGGAGTTTCCGTTCAACTCATGTGTGCCTCCCACAAAATTTTTTTTTTTTTTTAAAAAAAAAACAAGGAAAAAAGACCAAAAAAAAAAAGGATAAAAGACAAAAAAAAGGAAGGAAAAAAGGCAAAAAAAGAAGGAAAACAGGCAAAAAAAGAGGGAAAAAAGACAAAAAAAAGAAGGAAAAAAGGCAAAAAAAGAAGGAAAAAAGACCAAAAAAAGGCAAAAAAGGCAAAAAAGGAGAAAAAAGGCAAAAAAAAGGAAAAAAGGTAAAAAAAGAAGGAAAAAGACTAAAAAAGAAGGAAAAAGGGCAAAAAAAGAAGGAAAAAAGACAAAAAAAGGAAAAAAGACAAAAAAAAAGAAGGAAAAAAGACTAAAAAAGAAGGAAAAAAGACAAAAAAAAGAAAAACCCACCCTGACACCAGCCCGGCCGTTAATCCTGCCCGGCCCATTCTGCTTTTCTCGTCTGGCCAGTTTTTAAAATCGGCCGAGGGAGGCAATTGGACGCTGTCCCCCTGCCCGGCCCCCCACCCCCGGGTCCCCCCCCGGCCGCCCCGCTGCGGTGTCAGCACCCGAGGGGTGCAGCGGTGCTGCCGGTGCACCCGGACCCCCCGCCGCCGCCATTCCCCGCGGCGAGGCTGTGAGCGAGGGCAGCGGCGGCGGTGCTGTGGGTGGGTGCTGCGTGACCCAGGACCCGCGGTGGGTACGTGGCCAGGCGTCCCCCCCCCCATCCCGGCGGGAGCCCCATCGCCGCTCTGGGCAGCCCCCCAGCGCCGCGGGAAGATGGCTGTGCCGAGCGAGCCCTTCGGCGTGGGCACGCGGCCATCTGGCTCCTTCCAAACGCTGCCGGCCTCGGCGTTAACCCGCAGCGCACCGCCGCCTCGCAGCCGGCCCGGAAAACCGGGGAGGGGGGGACGCCACACCTGAGCATCGCCTCCGCGTCCCCCCGAGCGGGGCGTCGGGGGGCTGCCGAGCCGCCCTGGGTGCCACGGTGGCGTGGGCAGGGGACGGAGCGGGGCGGCCGCGGGTGTTGCGTGACCCGGCGTGGCCGGCGCTGGGCAGGGACGCACCGGGGCTGTGACTCACGCCGTGGCTATAACGGGGAGCCCGGAGGGGGGGGGCCGCGGCCGTCTGCGCAGCCTCAGGCCTGGCGATGCTTTGCCAGGCGGGGGGGGACCCTGTGCCACGCTCGCCGCGCTGGGGCGAAGCGCAGGGGAACAGCCATGGCACGGAGCCACGTGTGCAGAAATACCCGGCACCCCGAGGAACCCCCGGCACGCCGAGCTGGCACCCCGAGGGGTGGCTGCTGGGGTGTCCCCTGTCCCCCCCGGCGGGGAGAGGGCAGGGGAGGGGGCCAGGCCGGCTGCTCGCCTCCCGCGCCGGCTCGACGGGGCGGGGGAACAAAGCTGGCACCGAGGAAAGCGGCTAAATTTAGCCCGTTTCCCTGCTCGCTCTGAACTGCGGCGCTGGGCTGCAGCCGGCCGAGGTGCCGCCGTCGCTGCGTCCATCTGTCGAGCGCTTTCACCGCCCCACATCCCCCCCCCAGCCCCCCCCCCAGCCAGGGAGGGGATCGGGCCCCTCTGGGACCAAGGGGCTCGGGGTGGAGAGGCGGCTGCTGGGGGCACCTGGGCAGGGTGGGGAGCACGGTCCCCGCAGCCGTGCCTCCGGGAGGCTGCGGCCACCCAGGCCTGCGATGTGGGGGGAGAGGGGTCCTGGCGCGGGGAGATGGATTCTTACGGGGGGAGATGACTGCAGGGGAAAATGGTTGTTGCAGGGGGAGATGGTCGCTGCAGGGGAGATGGTTCTTGCAGAGGAGATGGTTCTTTCATGGGAGATGGTTGTTGCAGGGGGAGATGGTTCTTGTGGTGGAGATGGTTCTTCTAGAGGAGGTGGTTCTTCTAGAGGAGATAGTTCTTGCAGGGGACATGGTTCTCGCAGAGGAGATGGTTCTTTCATGGGAGATGGTTGTTGCAGGGGGAGATGGTTCTCGCAGGGCAGATGGTTCTTTCAGGGAAGATGGCTGTTGCAGGGGAAATGGTTCTTTCAGGGAAGATGGTTCTTGCAGGGGGAGATGGTTCTTGCAGGGGAGATGGTCATTGCAGGGGAGATGGTTCTTGCAGAGGAGATGGCTCTTGCAGGGGGAGATGGTTCTTGCAGGAGGACGTGGTCATTTCAGGGTAGATGGCTCTTGCAGGGTAGATGGCTCTTGCAGGGGGAGATGGTTCTTTCAGCAGAGATGGTTGTTGCAGGGGGAGATGGTTCTCGCAGAGGAGATGGTTCTCGCAGAGGAGATGGTTCTTGCAGGGGAGATGGTTCTCGCAGAGGAGATGGTTCTTGCAGGGGAGATGACTGTGGGGGAGATGGTCACTGCAGGGGAGGTGGTTCTTGCAGGGGAGATGGTTGTTGTGGGGGGAGATGACTGCAGGGGAGATGGCTGCAGGGGAGATGGTTCTTGCAGCAGGGGGAATAGGGGCCTGTCCAGGCACCCCCCATCGCTGCCCACCTCAGGGCACCGTGATGCGTTACGGGGCTGAGGGCTGAACCCAGCAAGGGTCCCACCAGCTCCGGGACCACCCGGCCTGGAGGATGCCACCAGCCAGGCTGGGGGCTGCGCTGCAGGAGACCCCGGTGGCAGCAGCCCACGTGGGGCCAGGCCCAAGAGAAGGGCTGTGTCCCCCGACTCACCATCGTCCCCAGCAGCGTCGGGGTCCCCGGGGTCCCCACTTCCAGGGCCAGCCGGGATTTCGGAGCCGTTTTGGCCAGGAGTTTCCCACCCTGCCTTGCTGCAGAGCTGGGTGGTTTTGGGGATGCCAAGACCCGCGGGCACCCCCTGCTCACCGCCCAGCGGTCCCACAGCCCCCTCCCCAGTGCCAGGGCGGGTGGCAGAGCCTGCGCCGGGGACCTGGCACCCCAGGGTGCTGTGGGGAGGTGGCTGCCACCCCCAGCTCTCCCTCAGGGCCACATCTCCTGGGTGTCTTTGCCCCATGCGCCAGCCAAGCTCTTCCCGGCAGCACCGTCTCGTCCCACGGCAGCACCGCATCCCGGCACCGTGCTGGGGGCACGTGTTCCCCCACCAGCTCCCTCTTTGGGGGGGGGACACCCCAAAAACCTTCTGCTCTGGCAACAGACGGCCCCGCGAGGGGAACCGGCGGCCGAGCAGCTCGGCTGGACCCGTTACCTGAGATGAAACCCAGGCACCATCTGCTCCGTCTCCTGATTACCAGGGCGGCGGGGGGGGACACGGCGATGGACGGGTGGGAGTGGGGTGACAACCGAAGGAGGGGTCAGGGCTGCCTGCGAGCACCCCGCACCCTTGCCTGCGAGCACCCTGTGCCCCAGCACCCACCCATGCCCACCGCTCCGGACCCCCGGCTCTTGCCCTGCTCCCAGCCCACGCGCCGGTGGCATGGCGGGCGGTGGGTCCCCGAGGCGGGTGGGTGCCCCGGGTGGGTTTCGAGGTGGGATCCCAAAGCACCCCTGGTTCCGGAGGGGGGCAGGGTGGTGCCGTGGGGTGCGGGGAGGAAGAGGACGGAGGGGGACCCGCGTGCTTTGGGGTGGGGGGCTGCGATACCGAGGCGAGGGGGAAGCGGAGGTCGGGGTGGCGGGGGGTGAAGGCGAGGGGTCCTCCTGCCTGCCCGCCCCCACGTGTGGTGGCGGGGGGGGGCTGGCTGGGGAGCACGGAAACCCTCGGAAAGCGCCTGCCAGGAAGCTGTCACTGGAGGGGATTTTCCATTGGTGTCAGCAGGCGCAGGACGGGCTCCGGGGGGGCTCACGTAGCGGGGGGAGGCTGGGAGCCTGTCAGTGAGCGAGGGGTGTGCAAGGGACAGGGGACAGTGGCAGGAGGGGGGGGGGTACAAGGGAGGTGCCCTGGGCGTGTGCGTGTGCAAGGGAGCTGCCCCTCCGCCGTGCCCCCAGATGTGTGTGTGCAAGGGGGGGGGGCAAACCTCTGCCGTGCCCCAGCCATGCGCGAGTGTGCACGCGAGTGTGCAAGGGAGAGGCACGGCCACAGCGGCCCCAGGCTTGACGCAGGTGTGGGACACATCATGTGTGGGTGCAAAGGGGTGGGGAGCACCTCTGCAGTGTCCCAGATGTGCGTGTGCAAAGGGGGGGGGCAAATCTCTGCCATGCCCCGGCCATGCGTGAGTGTGCACATGAGTGTGCAAGGGAGAGGCACGGCCACAGCAGCTCCAGGCTTGACACAGGAGTGGGACACATCATGTGTGGGTGCAAGGGGGGGTGGGGGGCACCTCCGCAGTGCCCAGATGTGCGCACGCGCGTGCGAGGGGCAGATGCGCGCGCAGAACTCGGGTCACAGGGGGTGTCCGCAGACCCCACTGCACCCACATGGGGGTATTTAGGGCCACCCTGACCCCTCCCCGTGGCCCCCGGGGACCTGGGGGTGGCAGGGCGGCGGGCAGGACCCCCATCCCGGGCGCTGCGGCCGCGGGCGGCTCAGCAGGGTGCCCCGGCGGGGTGGGACGCGTCGCGCCGGCGTGTCCCCATCTGGGTCCCCGCCGCCAGCTTGTCTCCCGGTGGCATCTCCGGCCCCACCCTGATGTCTGGGTGGCCTCGGAGCCGGGCACCAAACCACGTCCGTGTCTTGCGGGGGGCCATCCCTCCGCCGCAAGCTGCCGCCACGCCGCTGCCAAACGAGCCCTTCTGTGTGTGTGTGTCCCCCCCCCGGCAGCGCTGGGGGCCAAAGCCGAGCGCCAGCAGCCTCAGGGGACTGGGGGGGGGGTGGTCTACAGCCCCCCATCACCCTCACGGTGCCACCTCTCCCCCCTGCAGCACCCCTGCCACCCAAGCGGGACCCCCGGCAGCCTGTCCATGGAGGTGGGGGGGTGGGGGGTGGGGGGAACCACGCCACTTGCCGCCAACCTCCATCAAGCCCGAAACCGTTAAACTAATTAAAGCTTTGCAGCAGCAGGATTAAGGCCGGGCAGGGGAGGTGGCGAGCCCAGGTAGTCGATTAGTTCACCAGGCGAGGATATTGGATTTCTGCGCGGCGAGTCAGCAGTCTTCGGGGGCTGTTATCTTTGCAGGGCTGCGGGGTCAGGAGGTGGGAAGCGGAGGTGACTGCAATCTCGCCTCCCCCCCCCCAGTGTGTGTCCCCCCCCCCCAAGCCCCGCCGCAGCACCCGGCCTCGCCGCCTCTCCCCCGCCCGCGGCACCCGTCTATCTCTCCTTCTCTTTTCGTTCCCCTCCATCCCTCCTCGCTTGTGTGGTCTCGGCTGGTGTTTTGTAACCAGGGAGGAGGAAAAAAAAAAAAAAAAAATTTAAAAAAAAAAAAATTAAAGAAAAAAAAAAAAAAAGAAGGAAAAAGGCCCTACCCCTGGCGAGCAAGCCAGGAATGGCGAAGTCCGGAGAGCCTAATGCGAAACATGTGGCGGCTGCCTGGGGCTGAGCGCGGAGGTGAAAGTGAGCACCCCGGCACGCCCGCGTCCCCCCGCAGCCCCCTGCCCACCGCCCGCGCCCCGCGGCGGGGTGCTGGGGTGGGGGACGGTGGGTGCTGCCTGCGGCTGCGGTGCGGTGGGTGCTGGGTGGGTGGGGGGGGCACAGGTGGTCCCCGCTGCGGGGGGCGGTTGGCCGGGGCGAGGGAGGAGCGGTGGCGTGGCGAGGGGAGCGTCCCCCGCTTTGTCACCGGACACGTGGCCCCGCCGGGGACGGCAGCGGGTCCGAGGGCTGGAGCCTGGTAAGAGGCGGGCGGGTGGGCAGGGCAGGGTGGGGGGACATCCCCAGCGCCTCCAGCACCCGTGGGTGCCCGCTGCTGTGTGCCGTGCCCCTTGTTGGGGACCCAATGAGCATCCCACCGGCTTTGCCAAGGCACCCGCAGCTCCATGGACACGCGGGGGGGACCCCAACGTGGAGACTTGGGGGGGTCTGCGCCCCGCGACGCCGCGGTGCTGCCCGTCGAGCCGCGCGCAGCGTGTGCGGCAGCTCCCGGCGGCGGTTCTGGAAAACCTCCCGGCTGCTTCCTTCCTGCCCGCCTCCCCTCCGCCAGCTCTCCGGGCACACCAGCGGCTTCGCCGGAGACCAGACCGGTCTTTCGACCGCGTATTTTCCTGCTCCACATCGCCCTTGGTGTAACTTTACACCGAGGCGCAAGCGACGCGGCAGCGTTCGCCGTGCCGGACAGGGTGCCCGCGTCGCCCGCGTGCCAGCGCTGCGCCCGAAGGCTGCCGGGGAGACGAGGGAGGGAGCAGGGGGGGGGGGTTTGGATGCGGATGGACTGACAGGTTGGAATTCTCTTTCCCTGCCTGGTTGATAAGTTGTCACGCTAATCCAGACACCGGGAAGAGCCTTGGATCCCGCCGAGCGGCTGCGGGCGGGCGCTGGGGGAGGGAGCCAGCAGGCAGGGATTCGCACGCCGCGCTGGGAACGGGGGGGGGGGGACAGACGGACACGCTGGCATGGGGGGAAAGTGGCGGGTTGGGGGAGCTCCAGCGTGTACCCCTGCGCTGGGTGGGCGGCTGCTGCGGGTGCCTGGACCCTCCCCCCCGCCGGCGTCGTGCGGGGGAGCCACGCACACGCGTGTGCGACGTGCGGGTCCGTGTGCGGCGTGTCCGTGCCTCGCAGCGTGGCGGGGGGGAGGAAAAGGGGCGTCCTGCCCCAAAATGCCACCCTGAGCCCGGGCATCGCGGGGACAGCGGGGGTCCCTGCGTGTCCCCGTGGGCCGTGGCTTCGAGGGGGAGGTGTAAATGGGGGGGCACGCAGCGTGCCCACCCGTGCCAGCGTGGGCAGGGGGATGCTCCCCGGGGAGGGGTCCACCGGGCTGACGTGCAGGGGTTTGGGGGGGGGTCTCTGTGCTTGCTCGAGCAGATGGGAGCTGGGTCGCCTGCCAGCCCGTCGCACTGGAGAACGGTGCCAGCCCCCCAGCCGAGTGGTCCCAGGGCCCCCCCCAGCCCCCCAGCGACGGCGGGAGCTTCACGGTGAATCTCCACTGCAAGCACCCCCGGCCCAGGTACCCCCGGGGGGGTACGGGGGGGGAGGGGCAGCGAGTCTTGGGGCTTCTGCTCTCCCCATCCCTGCCCTGGGGGGGGGTCTGCAAATCACCCTGGGGGGTGGTGGGGTGGAGGGGGGGAAGGGGCTGCAAAACCCCCCGGGGGGTGGCGGGGGGGATGGCGGGATGCAGGGCGGGGTGTGCAGCGGGTGCGTGGGCGCGGCCCTCCCCACCCGTGGGGGTTTGTGGGCTCCCCCCTCCCCCCCAACTCCGGGTGCCCCCCCCCCCGCCCCCCCCCCAGCGGGGCCGGGCGGCGCGCGGCTCGCCGGGGCCACCTAGCGGCCACGCGCCCTCAGGGCCCCGCCTCGCCCCGGGCCCCCCCGCGGGGGGCTTGGGGGGGGCTTTGGGGGGGGGTAGGGGGATAAACCTGTCCCCTCTGTCCCCCGGATCGCAGGCAGGCTCCCCCCCCGCGCTGCGGCGGCTCGGGAGGATCGGGCCCGCTACGTCCCATGCGGGGATGGGTGCTGCCGTGGGTGGGCACCCAAATCCCCCCCCCCGCTGGGGGCTGACCCTCCGCACCCCTTCCTTTGCAGAGAGCTGAAGTGCAATAGCAGGAGCAGCAGCAAAGCCGAGGGTAAGTCCCAGCCCCGCGACGCCCCCGGACCCCTCCCCAGCCCTGCCCCACGGGGGGGACAGGGCAGCCCAGACCCCCCCGCGGGCACAGCCACCCCGCTTCACTTTGGAGGTGGCTCTGGGGGGAAAGGGGGGGCTGGCATGGGTGGTCCTGCCGTGGGGAGGGCATCCGGCCCCCCCCGAGCAGGGGAGGGGGCCAGACCCCATTTCCCCACCACTGCGCTGGGCAGGGGAGGGGGCTTGGGGTGTGGGGGGGGGCAGGTTCCCGCCGTGCCAGCCGGCTCTTCGCTGGTGATGGGACAGGGATGAGGAAACGCGGGCTGCGGGGACGGGGCGAGGCGCTGCCGGCTGCTTTCGGCCCCCCCTCCCTCCTTGGAACCTCACTGTCCCCCTCTGTGCCCCACGCAGGTCTCACCATCCCCCACCCCCATGTCAGCAACTGCTCGGCCAAGCGGCACGCGGGGGAGGAGGAGGTCAGGATGCGCGTGAAGCCCCCGGGCCCAGTGGTAACGACCAGCGTTGTGCGCGGCTCACCCGACTACGTCCGAGAGCCCAAGTTCTACCCGCCGGGACACCCGGCGCAACGGCCCCCGGCCTGCCCGGCGGAAAAGGCCTTATCCTGCAGCGTGCTGAGCTTCCCTGAGGGCTCGTGTCCCGCGCTCGGCCGGGAGCACCAGGCAGGCTCGCTGCTGCACGGCGACCCGGCCGACCGGTGCCAGAGCGTGCGCGGCGGCACCAAGGCGCCCGAGGACTTGCTGGGCTGCGCCGGCGAGCCCCGGATCCTGGGGGGTA
Organism: Opisthocomus hoazin; assembly: GCF_030867145.1. NCBI lineage: Eukaryota > Metazoa > Chordata > Aves > Opisthocomiformes > Opisthocomidae > Opisthocomus > Opisthocomus hoazin. The sequence continues at coordinate 4,739,254 of NC_134430.1, read as the reverse complement.
GCGCGGAGGAGGCAGCCGCCCGCGACCGGGCGCCCAAAACCTTCCCCAACGCGACGCTGGCCTCGGGCCGCTGCAACGTCGACGGCATCCTCGCCTTGCTCCGCGGCAAGTGCGGCAACGGGCACATCAATCTCCATCCTGTGGTGCAGCTCATCGACATCATGAAGGACCTCAACCGCCTCTCCGAGGACCTCAAGAGCAGCGGGGTGCACCTGGACTGCGGCAGCCTCCGCGGCGGCGGGGGCCGCGAGGACAGCCGCCTCCTCCCCGCCGACCGCGACCTCCAGTACAGCTTCTTCTCCTCGCCTTCCTTGGCCAACAGCATCCGCAGCCCCGAGGAACGGGGGTTGCTCTGCAAAACCGAGCCGCCGCGGCATCCCCGGCCCCCGGCTCGGGATGGAGATGCCGACGGCGGCGGGGGGAGCGCCCCGCAGCCCCCTGGTGCCTCCAAAGCGGAGGAAGCCGGTTGCTCCCAGCCTGACGCCGGCGATTACTCGGACCTGGCCGAGGCGGACATCCTGAACGAGCTGGCCTCCCTGGCTTGCCCGGGGACGCAGCTCCTGGAGTCGCAGGCGATGGAGCCGCAGCCCCAGTTGCTGCCAGCCCAAGAGCTGGACTCCCAGTCCCGGCTGCTGGATTCCCGGTCCCTCGAGTCGCAGCCGCAGCTGCTGGATTCGCAGAGCCTGGAGCCGCTGCCAGAGTCGCTGGAGCTGCAAAACCTGGAGCCGTTGGGGTTGCAGTCGCTGGAGCCGCTCTCCGAATCGCTGGAGCTGCAGTCGCTGGAGCCGCTCTCCGAGTCGCTGGAGCTGCAGTCGCTGGAGCCGCTGGCGGAGCCGCTGGGGCTGCAGGCGCTGGAGCCGCTGCCCGGGGCGCTGGAGCCGCCGCTGCTGCCCGCCGAGCCCTCGCTGCTGGAGGCTCAGCCGCTGGGGCCCGTCTCGGAGCTGCTGGAGGCACAGCCGGGCGCCGGGGACCCGCTGCGGGCCCACGGGCTGCAGCCCCGGCTGGGGGGGTGTCCCCTGGGCAGCGTGGTGAAGCGGGGTCCCTGCGGGGGCCGGGGGGCCGGGCGGTGCGGCGAGGACCACCGCAAGTACGCCCTGCGCCGGACAGACAAGCCAAAGATGCTGTGCCGCCGGAGGAGGGCAGGGCGAGGGCGCCGGGCGGACATCGCCCCCGAGACCCGCGTCTTGTCCCCCCTCGCCCTGCCCGCCGAGGTCCCCCCCGGGCCCGAGGAGCCCGGCGCCCCGCTGCTGGCCCCCCCGCCGCCACCCCCCGCCACCCTGGACCCCGACGAGGTGCCCAAGACCCCCGCGATGGGGAAGAAGAGCAAGTGCCGGGGGGTGAGGAAGATGGTGGTGAAGATGGCCAAGATCCCCGTGTCCCTGGGGAGGAGGAACAAGACCACCTACAAGGTGTCATCGCTCAGCAGCAACCTGAACCTGGAGGGCAAGGAGCTGGCGGCCAGCAGCTCCATGGAGCCCACGCCGCTGCTCAAGATGAAGAACAACGGGCGCAACGTGGTGGTGGTCTTCCCCCCCGGCGAGATGCCCATCATCTTGAAGCGCAAGCGGGGCAGGCCCCCCAAGAACCTGCTGCTGGGCCAAGCCAAGCCCAAGGAGCCCGCTCCGGAGGTGAAGAAGAGGAGGAGGAGGAAGCAGAAGCTGGCCTCGCCCCAGCCGTCCTACATCGCCGACACCAACGACAGCAAGGCCGACTACTCGGACGTGCTGGCCAAGCTGGCCTTCCTCAACCGGCAGAGCCAGTGCTCGGGGCGCTGCTCGCCGCCCCGCTGCTGGACCCCCAGCGAGCCCGACTCCATCCACCAAGCCCCCGACACCCAGAGCATCTCCCACTTCCTGCACCGCGTCCAGGGCTTCCGCCGGCGCGGCGGCAAAGCGGGGGGCTTCGGCGGGCGTGGCGGTGGCCATGCCGCCCGCGCCGCCCGTTGTTCCTTCAGCGATTTCTTTGAGGGCATCGGGAAGAAGAAGAAAGTCCCCGCCGCCGCCCTCCATGCCGACCCCGTGCACCCGCGCAAGCGCGGCCGGCCGGAGCCCGACCCCATCGGCAAACCCAAGCGGAAGCGACGGGCACGCAAGAACGGAGCCCTCTTCCCCGAGCCCGACGCCGGGCAGAGCTTCGCCGACGGCCCCGCCGAGTGGTCTGGCGGGGAGAAAGGCGGCCCCTGGGCCCCCCACCACGGCCACCCCGCCGCCCAGCCCGGCCGCAATGGCGGCTACCAAGGCGCCGAGGCGAGGCCCTTCCACGCCGCCGGGATGGAGTCGGGCTCCTCCGGCCGGGCCGGCTTCTATGCCGGGAGCGCGGCAGCGGCGCAGGCGGAGGCCGGCCCGGAGCGGCACAGCCTCTTCACCGGCTACTTCCGCTCCTTGCTGGACTCGGACGACTCCTCCGACCTGCTGGACTTCGCCCTCTCGGCCTCCCGCTCCGAGTCCCGCAAGTCGGCGGCCGCCTACGCGGCCACCCCGGCCGCCCAACGGGGCTTGGCCGCTTACCCAACCCGGGGCGGCAAGGTGGCGGCCGCAACGCCCGGCGCCGAGGCCGCCTTCCACGCGGCCATGCAGGGCCGGCCGACCTTCCCACCCGGCCGCGCCGCCGCCGCCGCCTACGGCGTGGCCCAAGCGTCGTCGGAGTGCCGGGGCGCCGAGGCTTTCCCCAAGCTGGCACCGCCATCGGCCGTGTCCCGGTCGCCCACGGCTCACCCGGCGGCCAGCGGCTACTCCCCGTATGGCGGCTACGGCACCGGGCAGAGCGCGGCGCCCGCCGGCGTCTTCGCGCCGGGGAAGCAGTACCCGTCAGCCCAGGACTGCCCCAACAGCAAGGACTGCAGCTTCGCCTACGGCAGCGGCAGCAGCCTCCCGTCGTCCCCCAGCAGCGCCCACAGCGCCGGTTACGCGCCGCCGACCGCCGCTCCCAGCCTGCCGTTGGGCAAAGCCGCCTTCTTCAACAGCGCCGAGCAAGGCGGGCAGTTCCCCGGCGCGGCGCACACCCCGTTGCGTTGCGACAGCCGGGCCAGCACCGTCTCGCCCGGCGGCTACATGGTGCCCAAGGGTTCGGCCACCTTCCAGCCCTCGCCCGAGAATTGCCGGCAGTTCCCCAGCGCCGCGCCGTGGGCCTTCCGGCAAGGCTACGGTGGGTTGGACTGGAGCTCGGAGGCCTTCAGCCAGCTCTACAACCCGGGCTTCGAGTGCCACCTCAACGAGCCCAACGTCATCCTGGACATCTCCAACTACACCCCGCAGAAAGCCAAGCAGCAGACGGTCTCGGAGACCTTCTCCGAATCCTCCTCCGACAGCACCCAGTTCAACCAGCCGGCCGGCTACCGGCGCGCCAACAGCGAGGCCTCCTCCAGTGAGGGCCAGTCCAGTCTCTCCAGCCTGGAGAAGCTGATGATGGACTGGAACGAGGCGTCCTCCGCCCCGGGCTACAACTGGAACCAGAGCGTCCTCTTCCAGAGCAGCTCCAAGCCCGGTCGGGGCCGACGGAAGAAGGTGGACATGTTCGACACCTCCCACCTGAACTTCTCCTCCTCTTCCTCCTCCTCTTCCGTGTACCCCTCCAAGAGGAGCACGGGACCCCGGCAGCCCCGGGGGTCCCGGGGGGCTTGCGCCTCCAAGAAGGAGAGGGGGACGGGCAAGGCCAAGTTCCCCACCAAGTCGCAGGCGGTCAACCCGCTCTTCCAGGAGAGCACGGACCTGGGCTTGGACTACTACAGCGGGGACAGCAGCATGTCCCCCCTGCCCTCCCAGTCGCGGGGCTTCGGGGTGGGCGAGCGGGACCCCTGCGACTACGCCGGCCCCTACTCCATGAACCCCTCCACCCCCTCGGACGGGACCTTCGTCCAGGGTTTTCAGAGCGACTCCCCCGGTTTGGGGCAGCCGGATTTGGAGAGCAAGCACTTCCCTGCCCTCCCTCCCCAGCTGGCAGCCCCCGGCCAGCAGACTGTCTTCGAGGCCGGCTTGCAGAAAGCCTTCTCGCCCAACTGCTCCCCGACCTTGGCCTTCAAGGAGGACCTCCGGGCGGGCGACATCCGTAAGCTGCCCGCCTGCGACTCGCTCAAACACAGCATGCAGGGGGGGGCCCTGCCGCACGCCCCCCACTTGGCTTGCCGCGATCTCCCCATGCCTCAACCGCACTACGACTCCCCCAGTTGCAAAAACCCCCCGTACTGGTATTCCCCCAACGCCAGCACCCGGAGCCCCTCGTATGACGGCAAAGCGGGGGCCGGGATGCTGGTGGACTTCATGGGGAGGACGGACCCCCCGTGTCTCAACCCCCACTTGAGCAGCCCGAGCGGCACCCACCCCTCCAAGGGCGAGAAGGAGCCCTTGGAGATGGCCCGGGCTCACCACCGAGGACCCTACGCTTGTCCCTTGATCAATGACTTGAACATCTCCCCCGTACCGAGAGACTCAATGCTGCAGCTGCAGGACAACTACAGGTACCCCAGTTTTGCACCCCAAGGGCACCCCGTCATGGCCCCCACCCAGAAGAGCGGGTTTTTGGGACCCATGGTAGAGCAACAGCACCCCGAGGACACTTTTACGGTCACCTCGTTGTAGTGCCTGCTGACGTGCCAACCGGACAGCGAGGTTTTGTTACAGGGTAGGTGGGGGAGCCCCTCGGGGCTGGGGGGGGGAGGCGGTGGGGGGGTGATGGGGCACCCCCGGGCCCTTCTCATCATGTCCCCCCCCTCCGTGTTGTGTTTCTCTTGCAGAGGTAATTTAGCCAGCACTTTTTTCTGGAACACTTTTCAAGTTCTGTATTTAACTGGGATTGGAACTGTTTGTTTGTTTTCTAAAAAAAAAAAAGAAAAAGAAAAAAAAAGGAAAAAAAGGAAAAAAAATTAAAAAAAAAAAAAAGAAAAGAGAAAAAATAATAACGGACAAAGAGAGAAACCCCCCCCCGGTTTTTTCCCCCCTCCACACTCAACCCCGCTCCGCCTGCCCACCGCCTGGCTCTGCTTTCCGGACTGCCGCCCCCACCTCCCGCCCCGCAGCAGGACAATCGGACGGACAGATGGACGGACGGACGGACGGACGGACGGCTGGACGGCCCCCGCCGAGCCCGGGCCAAGGGCGCAGGCAGCGGGGTCTGGGGGTCAGCGGCTGGGTGCCCCCTGCCCGCAGCCCGGCCGGGGGGCCAGGGCAGCCCCTCGGTCCCCCCCGGGGGGGTCTTTTTGGGGATTGTTGGGGGTTTTTTTGTGTTCCTTCTCCCTCCCCGTCCGCTCGCTTGCCGGGGGTGTTCTTCTTGCCGGATGGGTGCCGATGGGTGACCCCCACCAGGCTCCGGCAGCTTCGCCAGCGGGGCTCGGAGATGCCACCATCACCCGGTAAGTGCCACCCGAGCCCCGTCCCCACCCGGAGCTCGTACCCTGGGGGGTGGTGAGGGGCTGGGGGCCGGGGTCCTTGTGGGGCAGTGGGGAAGCGCTGGGTGGCCTCTGCTTTCCAGTGGGGTTCACCCACTGGGTGCCCCCTGCCTGCTTAGGGGCTGTGAGCACGTGCCCCGGGTGTTGCTCCGTGGGCGAGCACCAGGCTGGGGGGGGCCGTCTGCCCCGGGGTCTGGGGGTGGCTGGAGCCCGGGGCGCGGGGCGCTGGAGCCCGGGGGGGATGTGGGGTGCCCCAGACATTGGGTATGGGGGTGCGAGATTGGGGTGAGCAGGACCCTAGACCCCTGGGTAGGTGGGTGCCAAATGTGGGGTGAGCAGGACCCCAGACCCCTGGGTAGGTGGGTGCCAGATGGGGGTGGCCAGGACCCTAGACCCCTGGGTAGGTGGGTGCCAAATGTGGGGTGAGCAGGACCCCAGACCCCTGGGTAGGTGGGTGCCAGATGGGAGTGGCCAGGACCCCAGACCCCTGGGTAGGTGGGTGCCAGTCCTCTGGGTACATGGGTGCCGGACAGGGGGTGTGCAAGACCCCAAACCACTGGATACATGGGTGCCGGATGGGGGGCGAGCAGGACCCCAGACCCCTGGTTACGTGGGTGCCAGGCCCCTGGCTATATGGGTGCCAGATTGGGGTGATCAGGACCCCAGACCCCTGGGTAGGTGGGTGCCGAATGGGGTATAAGCAGGACCCCAGACCCTTGGGTGCATGGATGCCAGACTAGGGGTGATCCGGACCCCAAACCCCTGAGTACATGAGTGCTGGATGGGGGGTGATCAGGACCCCAGACCCCTGGGTATGTGGGTGCCAGGTGGGGGGTGGACAGGACCCCAGACTCCTGGGTGTGTGGGTGCCAGATTGGGGTGATCAGGACCCCAAAGCCCTGGGTACATGGGTGCCGGATGGGGGGTGATCCGGACCCCAAACCCCTGGGTAGGTGGGTGCCAGATTAGGGTGATCAGGACCCCAAACCCCTGGCTACGTGGGTGCCAGATGGGGGTTAAGCAGGACCCCAGACCCTTGGGTGCATGGGTGCCAGACTAGGGGTGATCTGGACCCCAAAGCCCTGGGTACATAGGTGCTGGGTGGGGTGTGAACAGGACCCCAGACCCCTGGGTATGTGGTTGCCAGGTTGGGGTGATCGGGACCCCAGACCCCTGGATAGGTGGGTGCCAGGTGCGGGGTGGACAGGACCCCAGACCCCTGGGTAGGTGACTGCCAGATTGGGGTGATCACGACCCCAAACCCCTGGGTGTCTGGGTGCTGGGTGGGGGGTGATCTGGACCCCAAACCCCCGGGTACATGGGTGCCGGATGGGGGGTGAGCAGGACCCCAGCCCCCTCGGTATGTGGGTGCCAGGCCCCTGGGTAGGGGGCTGCCAGGCAGGGGGGAGAAGGACCCCAGAGGCTGCCCTGCTCCCTCCCTGCCACCCCGTTGCCACAGGCCCCACCGAGGGGGTTCCCCAGTGCGGTGCCGAGCCCCAACCTCACACCCGACACCCCGAGCCGTGCCGAGGGGCCGCGGCGGCGGGACCCTCACCCCTCTCTTGCCTCTCCCCCCAGCCTGTCCGCCAGCCACAGCACCCTGGGCCCCGCGCCCCGCACCCGTCCCGGCCACCGGAGCAGAGGGGAGAGGAGAGGAGGGGGCCACCGCCAGCGGGGTACCCCGGCCCCGTCGCCCCCGCTTCGCCCGCCGGCCCCCACCTCGGCCGTGGCGCCGGCGCCGCGTTCTCTCTCCTCCCGGCCAGAAGCAGAGGGACTCTTTAATTTTTATTTTTTATTTTATTAATTTTCATTTTCTGCACAAAACCAGCAATTGTAAATACTTTTGAAGAAAAGAAGTGAAAAAAAAAAATGTTTAAGGAAAAAAAAAATTTTAAAACGCTGAAAATTCACAAAAAAAAAAAAAAAAATCAAAGAAGAGAGAGCCACGCACCGGAGGGAGAGGCAAAAAGTGACAGAGAACAGAGACCGAAAGCGACCAAGAGGCGAATACGCAGGAGAGAAGAGCAAAAACCCCCCCAGTATGCACTGAGAAAAATTTATTTACAGATCGAGCGATGAAAAAAAAAAAAATGGAAAAAAAAAAGTAACAATAACCTATTTATTGTATATAATGTTTTATTATAAATCGTGTCTTGTATATTGCATTCTGTACATCTGCTGTGGTTTTGTGGTGTGCAACTTCCGCATGGGTTCCTTGGGTTTCCGTTGCCTTTTTTTAATGACGATGACGATGATTTGAGTTTTATTTTTATTATTATTATGAAGAAGAAGAACGAGGCGGGGTTGGTTTTTTTTTTGGCGGTACACACCCAAAGATCCAAATTTGTATTAAAAAAAAAAAAGTTTAAAAAAAAAAAATAAGCAAAAAAAAATTAAAAAAAAAGGAAGAAAGAGCAATCAATCACACACCCTCTTGGTGGGGAAGGGGGGCTGCGGCAAAGGGGGGGGCCACCGGCTTGCCCACAGCCCCCGGCGTGGCGGTGGCGATGAGCTCAGGGTGTGGGTGCGTGCATGGGTGCTGGGGGGGGGGCTTTGGGTTCCTCACCTCCCCCCCGCCCCGAGTCCCCTGCGTGCCCCCCCCCCAGGGTTTGGCAACTTCCGTGCAGCTCTGCGGATTGGGGGGAGGAAGAAAAAAAAGAACAAAGAGAGAAAATGAAAAAAAAAATGAGAGAAATTAAAAAAAAAAAGGTGAAATGCAAAAATAAAAAAGGGAAAAACCCCTCCACCCGGGCAAAATAGCTCCCCCCCCCCCCCCCGTGGTGCCCCCCCAGCTGCCCTGCGCAGCCCTGGCCGGAGCGGCCCCCCCCAGCCCCCGCCCTTCCCCTCGCCTGGTCTTTTTGTGTTCTTTAGGAAGAAATTTTTAATAGGCACTTTTTTGATATTAAAAAAAAGAACCCCTATATATTGAGCGACGCCCGCTGCTTTGTTGGCTTCTCTTTGGGGGTGGCACGGCCTGGCTGTGCCGGGGGGGGGGCTGGAGGGAGGCTGACCCCCCCCCCGGACTTGGGGGGATGCCAGGATCCGGCCTAAGGGGGGAACTGGAGCGAGAAAGGTGAATTTTGGTGCAAATCGGGGTGCGGGATGGCTCGAGGGGTCCTGCTGCTGCTCCCCCCACCCCAGGATGGGGTGCCAGGGGGGGTCCTGGGGGGGGAGTCGGTGGCACCCAGAGCATGCCAGGGACCCCACTGCTGCTCCCCCCCCAGGATGGGGTGCCAGTGGGGGTCCCTGGGGGGTGTTGGTGGCACCCAGAGCACGCCGGGGACCCCACTGCTGCTCCCCCCCCAGGATGGGGTGCCAGTGGGTGTCCCTGGGGGGGGTCGGTGGCACCCAGAGCACGCCGGGGACCCCGCTGCTGCTCCCCCCCCCCGGATGGGGTGCCAGGGGGGGGTCCTGGGGGGGGAGTCGGTGGCACCCAGAGCACGCTGGGGACCCCACTGCTGCTCCCCTCCCAGGATGGGGTGCCACTGGGGGTCCCTGGGGGGGGTCGGTGGCACCCAGAGCACGCCGGGGACCCACTGCCCTCCCTGCTCACCCCATGCTCAGGGCTGTGGGTGCACGAGTTGTTGGGGGGGGCTTCTCTTGGTTGGGCAGGGTGGGTGCCCACCCCTACCTGGCACCCATGGGGCACCCACGGCTGCACCCAGCTGGGGGGGGGGGACACACACAGGGCTGCGGGGGGGCTTCACGGTGCTGGATGGGAAAAGCGCCGACGCCACGGAGGAGCGAAAGAAGAAAAGAAAAGAAAAAAAAAAGAAAATAAAAATACAAATCAATCCACCAACTTCCAGGACTGGGAAGATGAAGGCTGCAGCATCCTCCGGGCGAGGAAGAGGGGGGGGTCGAGGGGGGGGGGGGGACACCAGCTACCTGTGGGTGGGAGAGGTGAGCGATCCCGGCGGGGTCAGGGCTGCTGCAGCGCAGTGCTTGTGCGGCGCTGGGGGGGCCGGGGGGGGAGGCAGGAGGTTGCTATGGAGAGGAACACACGGTGCATACTGATGGCTGGGGGGGGGGGAGCGGGGGGAGCCGGGCTGCCAGCGCCGCAGCAGCCGGGGAAGATGTCGGTGCTGTGCTGGGGGGGATGCTGGGGGACCCCCCCTTTCTTGCTGGGCTGGGGGACCAGCAAACCCCCCCCCCCCCGGTGCTGGGACACGCAGCTGGGTGGCACTGGGGGAGCCTGGGGTCGATGCAGCCCCCCCCGTTACAGGGTGCGAGGGGCACCCTGAGCACCCAGCCGGGCACGGAGCTGGGCTCATGGGACCCCCCCCCCGCCCCCCCGGGGTGTTGGGAGGGAGAAGGGGGCAGTTGCCATTGCCCGAGCCCCAGGTGAAGGCATTTGGGCGTTTGGCGGGGGCTGTATTTCCACCCCTCCCCACCCCAGGGCCCTGCAAGTGCCCCAGAGTGCTGCAGGGTGGGGTCTTGGGGGGGGGGTGTCTCTGGGTGCTGGTGGGTCATGGACCCTCCCCAGGGCCTTGTGTGTACATGGGGTGTCCCCACTGGGGGCAAGATGGGTCCCTCGAGAGCCTAACTGGGGGGGGGGGGCATTACTGCTCTGTGGCCCCCCCCTCATCTGCCCCTCGCGTCGGGCAGGGTAGGTTGGGGGAGATGCTGTGGGTGGGGGTGATGGTAGGGCTGGGGGGGTTCTACCGGTGTGAGGGACTCGGCAGAGGGTGCTGCCTCTCCGCCCTGGGGTCCCCAGGCACCCATGGGACCCCAGGGCTGGGTGGTTTGGGGGGGGGGGAGGGTGGCACTTGCACCCCTAATGCCCCACAGCGGAGCTTCACCCAGTGAGGTCCCTGGTCCTGGCTGGGCACCCACTGACCCCATCCAGGCTGGTGCTGGCCTTGGGGATGCTGCTCGTTGCCTGGTGCAACTGAGGGGTCCCCCCCACCCCGGCACCCCCACCCCGGGGTGGCCACGGCACTGGGAGGCTGCTGGTGGGGAGGGGGTGGGGGTTGGAGCACCCCTTCCCACGGGCCTCGTGCACCGTGCAGGGTGGGTGCTGTGGCTGGGGGCAAAGGGGACCCCTGGGGGGGGTGTCACCCCGATGCTGCGCTCTGACCAGGGTGGGCACCAAACATCCCCGGCCATGGCACCGCTCGATGGGGAAACCGAGGCACGTGAGCAGGGCAGGGGAGCGCCTTCCCACGCGGCGGCTGCGCCCGCATCCCACAGCCATCCCGCAGAGCCGGGACCCCCCGGCCAGCTCCCGCACAGCCGCTCCTGGGGGGTTTTTGGGGGTTGCGTGACCACTCCCCACCTTGGCTCCAACACGATGCTTCCCACGAGCATCCAATTTACTCTTTTTTCCCCCCATTTTTCCTCTCTTTCATCCCAGGGAGCTAAAAAGCGGCGTCGAAGGAGGACAAAATCCGCTGTGGCCTGATTAGCACCCAGGTAAGGCGGGTGCAAACGAGCACGAGCTCGGCGGTGGCACCGGGAGAGAAATCCCCCCCGGGAGGTGAATCCTGCCGGGAGGCATCGCCGGCCGCAGCCTCACCGGGCCCAGCCGGCTGCTCGGAGCGCGGCTTGATTTTATTTATTTTATTTTTCTTTTTTTTTTTTAAGGCTCAATTAAATCTATCAAGCAGCGTGCGCCGTTTCTGCGGCTGAAAAGCCTCGTGATTGGGCTGATTGCTGGGGGTTTATCAGCACAGCCCAGCATCGCCGCGCCCGGCGCTCGCCTGGGTTTTGCCAGCAGAAGCTGCTTGGGGGTGGGGGCGGGGGGGCTGGGGGAAGAGAAAAGGCTTCAAAATTTTGGTAGGAAAATGGTTGTTTTGCTACTTCTTCATCTGTGCGGCGTGGGTTTGTCGAGGGTTTCTGGGAGCGGCTCGTGGGGGCACCCGGGGTGAGCCCGGCGTGGCCACGATGCCACGCGGTGCCCGGGGTGACACGGGATGAACCGGAGAGGGAAGCCTGGTCCTGGGGTCCTGCTTGTCCCCGCTCAGCCACGCCGCCTCCTCGGGATGGAAATGATGATTTTAATTAAGCAGCTCTGCTGGGGAGGACGGTTCTGGCCTCTCGTCGTGCTAACGATGCCGGAGCAGGCGACGGCGCTGGGAGCGCGGGGATGCGGCGGGACGAAGGACGCTCTGCGCCGCGGGCGGAGGGCTCCAGGGCGGACCCCGCAGCCGCCGAGCCAGCGCTCTGCCCGCGCGTGCCATGGGGAGCGCGGCTGCAAGCAGGCTCATGGCGCTGCTGCCGGGATCCGGCACGCGCCGGGGGGAGGGCGGCTTCGCAGCCATTGCGACTTCTGCCATCCCCTTGGAAACCAGGCGGGGAATTTGCCCCCCTCTCCTCCCGCCCACCGCGTGGGGATGGAGCCAGGGGGGGGAAATGCCCGGTTCCCGGGGCGGCGAGGGGCGATGTGCCGGGGCAGAGGCCGGTGTGCGTCGACGCGCACGTGTTGCACGCCCAGAGCCGCTGCGCCATCGCCCTGGCGCGGGGACGCGCGCGGGATGCCCACGCCTGTGCCGAGCTCACCCCGGTACCGGCACCCGGAGCGGGGCCAGGGCTGCGTCGCCCACCCCAGCCCTGGGGTCTGGCCCCGGGGGGCAGCGGCCGGACCCTGCCTTCGCCCCGCAGGGCCGGGGCCAGCCGAGCTGCCTGGAGCCGCCGGGGAGGTTTGGACACCCCCTTCTCCTGCAAATTAATGGCTGTGCCGGGAAGAAAATTGAAGCCATTATTCTTAGCTCGCATCCTTTATACCCACCAACTCCAACCACTTGACATGCTAATCACAAGCTAACGAGGAAGGGAGGCGATTTCCCACGTCAGACCTGCAATCCGGTGCATCTGGCAGCCGGGGTGGGGAGCATCGCCATGGCGGGGGCCGCCAGCACCCCTGCCCCAACACCGGCCACCCGCCCTTCCCACCAGCAGCCCTGTTGAAGCTCCCCATGGCTGGTGTCACCCCGGGCTGTCCTCGTCTCCCTTGGCTCCTCTTCCAGCCTCCACCGGGGACCGTGGGGACTGTCACCCTTGGGTGGGCGCGGTGGCACCCCGGCCCTGGGGGGATTGGCCCCGTGGTTCGGTGCAGGGCAAGCCGGGGGTGATGCTCTGCCCTGAGGATGGCGAGAGCTGCCTTGAAGGCTGCCGGTGAGGGCGAGCTGATGGCCGTGGCCATGGTTTTCCATCGCCCCATGGCCATGCTCCCCAGTGCCGCCGCGCCGCGTCCCTGCCGCAGCATCAGCCTCCTGCGCCGGCAGCGGAGGCGGTGCGAAGCCCAGCTGGAGAACCAGACCACCCCTGCTTTTCCCAGAGGAAGGGCCAGGCCTTTGGAAGCTGTTTCCATCCCCCCCCCCTCCATCCTCCTTCCGCTCCGCCAGCAGCTCCAGCTCCCCATGCGCTCCCTGCGCCGGGGTCCAGCTGAGCCCTGGCGCGCTCGTTGCACCCGCCGCAGGGCTGCGTCTGCCCGTCCCCAGCCACCCCGCGCTGGATTCGGCCCAGCCGCCGGCCGGGCAGAAAGCTCTGGAGTCCATTAACATTCCCCCGAGCGATCTAATCCCCCTCTCTGCCCTGGCTCTGGCTTTGGCTCGGTTTTAATCAAGCCCAGCCTGGCGCCTTTCAAATAACCGGGGCGGTCGGCACCCCGCTCCCCGCGCGGCACATGGGTGCTGCCGGCCCCGGCGTGGGTGCCGGCGCGGAGGGGGGAGGCAGGGGCAGAGCGTTCGCAGAGGTCTCCGCTCTCCGGTAATTTTAAAAGGTGTTTTGGAGCCGGAGGAGCTGAGATCAGCAGAGCGGGGGCCAGGAAAGCGAGGGAATAAAAGCAAAGGCTGTTGCAGGGGTTGTTATTAATATTTGCTGGCTGATGGTGGCGAGGGGGGGGTGCTGGCACCAGGGGGGTGGGCTGCGTGCCCGCCCCGTGGGGAAAGGATGGGCTGGGGTCCCCGTGAAGGGAGGGGGATTTGGCAGCCGGACACCTGGGTTCCTTCCTGGCACCCAGGGATGGGGTGGGGGGTGCCGGACCCCCGCCAGCGCTCCCGGGTCCTGCGGGGCCCCGGCTGGGGTGAGGGGCGATGGTCTCCGCACCAATGCTCCCAAACCGAAGCGCTGGGGCACAGCTGGGGTGTGTTAGGGGTGGCCCCGGACCCCCCTGGGGTGGGGGCAACCAGGGGTCCCCCCTAACCCGCTGGGGACCAGAAGGGTGCGAGGGGAGGGCACCCACGGGGCTCAGCCTCCAGGGGCTTCCCTGCTGCAAAGGGAGCAGGAACCTGGGGGACCAAAATCCCCAGGGGGGTCCTGGATGGGGGACCCCCCCCCGGGAGGTGGCAGCTGGGTCCCCCCTGGCTGGGGCTTGGGGATCATGGTGGCCTTGCCCAGCCGTGCCCTGCGGGAAGGAGCTGGGAGCGGTGGCAGCGGGGCTTTGGGGGGGTCTGGGGGTGTTGGGGGGGGGGAGCCAAGGGGCAGTACACAGGGTTTTGGGGAGCAAAGCGTGAGCCGAAGCGTTTGTTTTTCCGAGGGCCCCGGCGGTGCGAGTTATCAGCGGCGGCAGAAGCGCGGTGCTTCCCGGCCAGGTGTGCGCGCCGGCTCCTCGGGGAGGGATTAAGGGGATTATATTATTATTTGTTATCACAGAGGGGGGAGAAAATAAAGAAGAAACCTCCATTGCTGGGAACTCTGCCTAATCGGAGCAGAGATTAGCTCCCTGCCTCTGCCCGGCCGGGCTGGGACGGCTCCCACCGGCACCGGGACTGCGGCCGTCCCTGCGCGGGATGGGGGTCCGGGGGGCTGCTCTGTGCCCGTCCCGCCGGCGACGGGACCCCAGCGGGGTGACACCAGGCTGCCGGGTCCCCAGGGAGCCACCTCGCCTGCGAGCCACATGTGGGACCGGATTTTGGAGATGACGGTTAGTGCTCGCAGCGGTTGGCGGAGGAAATGGCGGCTCCTCTTCCAGCCTCCCCCAGGGACCGTGGGGACCGTCACCCTCGGATGGGCGCGGTGGCACCCCAGCCCAGGGGGAATGGCCCCATGGTTCGGTGCAGGGCAAGCCAGGGGTGATGCTCTGCCCTGGGGATGGCGAGAGCCACCTCGAAGGCTGCCGGTGAGGGCGAGCCGATGGCTGTGGCCATGGTTTTCCATCTGCCCTGGCCACGGCGGGGGGATCTTGGCAGGTTCGGGGGGAGCAGGAGCTCAGCTGGGCAGCACAGGCAGGGGTCTGTGCCTCCCTTGGCACAGGGCTGGCATCGGGATGAGGGAGAGTGCCCCCAGCAGCATCCCAGCATCTGCGGGGATGGGGACAAACTTGGCTGTGGTTCCAACCTCTCACCCCCCCGCCCCCAGCTCCCAGCCCTGAGCCGCAGGGTGAGAAACGGAGCCCCTGGAGGAGCCAAGATGGGTGCCTGGGCAGCCCCAGGGCTCCCTCCGGGCAAATCTCTCCCCTCCGCGGCACTGGGACGTGTCGGCCACCCTTCCTCGCCCTTGTCTGCCACCTTCACCCTCCTCCTGCAGCCACTGCATGGCAGGCGGTGAGCGATGTCGCTGCCAGCTCAGCGATGAGTGGCTCAGGGGGGTGACGTGCCACGGGGTGATGTGCCACGGGACAACGTGCCATGGGGTGATGTGCCACAGGGTGACATGCCACGGGGCATCCCCAGGGGTGCAGGGGATGGCGGCTGGGCTGAGCCGGGGTGCTTCGGGCCATGCTGGCATGCCAGGGCGCAGGGAAGACCCTGCAAGTCAGCGTGGGCTCTGCCAGCCCCACGCCAATTCCTGGTAAGCGGGAGGATGAGGAGGGTCCAGCTGAGCCAGGTACTGGTGAGCAGCAGAGTCTTGGGGTTCCCCCCTCGCAGCAGGGTCCTGTGCCCCATCCTGTCCCCTCGTGTGCCCACGGGTCCTGCGCTGCTCCCTGCCTGTCCCGAGCCCCACGGGGCTGCGAGCGTCCCCTGCCCGGTGGGCCCCAGTGGGCTGGGGGTGGAGATGCCCCGGGGCACCCGGCACGGAGGGGTCAGCCCTGCCCTGCTCCCCGTTGGCTCGGCGGGTGCCAGGCCAGGGTGGTCACGCCGTGGGGCAGAGGAGGTGTGGGACCTCACCGGGTGCTCCGGGAGCTGGTGCAGCCATCTCAGGAGACCAGGCTATTATTTTTTCCCCCCCTTCTTAACACCCCACCCTGTCTGCTGGGCTGGGAGTCCCCCAGGGACAGCCTCACTCGTTACACTGCAGTTTACCAGTGCACGTCTCGAATTTTTCTTTCAAAACCCCCAGTTTCCCGCAAGCGGAGGCCACGCCAGGTTCAAACACGGGGTGCAGGCACGGGGCAGCCCCTCCTCAATTTTGCCTTGCCTGTAGAGGGGCTGAAGCCACCACCGCCACAGAAAGCCCGTCATTAGAGCGGCTTCCGCGCACCCTTTCCACGGATGGAGCGCACTATTTTCTTCAGTCTTTTATTTACACTTTATTGCTCTTGTTTTTGCACCGGCAAGCGCTGCTGGAGTGCGCAGAAATCCTTCAGATCTCGGCTGGCAGCAGAGCTCTGCCTAATCATAGTCATTATCTGGGAGCAGGTAATGGGCATCTTTCCCATGTTAATTTGAAAACAGGATCGGCGAGAGCAGGACTCCGGGGACGGAGCATGCTCCCGGCAGCCGCCGCTGCCGTCGGGTGATTTTTGGGTGCTGGCGGCTTCGGTGGGTGACGGCCGCTGGGCATGGGTGGGTTTGGGATGGGGGTTCACACAACCCTGGGCACAACAGCTTGCGCCGAGCCTCGTGGCTCAATAAATCAGCCGGGAAGGGGCCGCTGGCCGGCATCCCGCGTGGCCAGAGCCCATCCTTGCTGCCGCAGCAATAAAATCCCCCGGCCTTGTTTTTTTTGGCGGCGCGGAGGATGGCAGCTCTCCCTCCTCCCCGCGCCGCCGTCAGAACTTGCCCCCGGCTCGGCCCAGCGTGGCTGGGTCCTTCGTTAACAAGGACTCGTCCCTTTTATCCCCATCGGCGGGAGGGGACGGGGATGGAGGTGAGAGGCGAGGATTTCTCCCGGGGCCGGGAGGGGAAGGCTGGGTGGCGTTGGAGTTTCGTTTGCTGAGATACCATTAACGAGTGAGCAAAGGTTGCGGAGTCTCCATGGAGACAAGACAGCAAGCGAGACGGAGCGGGTGTGCAGCTGAGGTTAGAGCTGATTAGTAAATGTCAGCGGCGCAGCAACTGCCCGCCGCCACGCTGGCGCGGGGACCCGGCGGGCAGCAGGCGCCCCGGGCACCCCACACACCCCGGGGCACACCATGTGTGCTGGGCACCTCGGGTACCCCATGTGCGCTGGGCATCCTGGGCACCCCATGCACCCTGGGGCAAACCATGTGCGCTGGGCACCTCGGGCACCCCATGTGCGCTGGGCATCCTGGGCACCCCACGCACCCCGGGCAGCCAACGTGCACTGGTCATCCCAGGTACCCCAAGCACCCCAGCACCTCGGGCACCCCACGTGTGCTGGGCATCCTGGGCACCCCACGCACCCCAGGGCACCCCATGAGTGCTGGGCACCTCGGGTACCCCATGTGCGCTGGGCATCCTGGGCACCCCACGCACCCCGGGCAGCAAATGTGCACTGGTCATCCCAGGTACCCCATGCACCCCAGCACCTCGGGCACCCCACGTGTGCTGGGCATTCCAGGCACCCCATGCATCCCAAGCACCCTGGGCATCCCATGCATGCTGGGTACCCCGGGCACCCCACATGCACTGGGCATCCCGGGAACCCCACGCACCCTGGGCACCCCATGCATCCCACGCACCCTGGGCACCCCACCTGCAGTGGGCATCCCAGGCTCCCCATGTAGCCCGGGCACCCCACGTGTGCTGGGCATCCCAGGCACCCCAGGACCCCATGAACTCCGGGCACCCCATGTACACTGGGCATCCTGGGCACCCCATGTGTGCTGGCCATCCTGGGCACCCCACACACCCCAGGCACCACATGTGCACTGGGAACCCCATATGCGCTGGGAATCCCTGGCACCCTGTGTACCCCATCCACCCTGTGTGCCCCACAGCAGCCCGGGTACCCCGTGCACCCCATGCGACCGGGGTACCCCACGTGCCCCAGGCACCCCATACGTCCTGTGTGCCCTGGGTACCCGTGCATGCCGTGCAACCCCGGCACCCCATGTGTCCTCTGCATCCCTGCGCACCCCGTCCACCCCACGTGCCCCACTGCATCCTGTGTGCACCACCCATCCCATGTGCCCTGGGCACCCCAAATACCCTGAGCACCCCAAACAACCTGGGCACCCCAAACAACCTGGGCACCCCAAATGACCTGGGCAACCTACGCATCCCTGGGGCACATCCTGGTGCTCCACGCACCCTGGGCATCCCGTACACCCATCCACCCAGGCACCCCCACTCACGGCCGCAGCCCGGACTGATGCCAGGGTGTCGTGGAATCAGGGATGCGGAAGCCCGGAGCGCGGGGTTGGGTGCGCGTTTCCGGAACGTCCTTGCACGGCCGGTGCTGACAGTCCCGGCTCCTTTCCCGCAGGGAGCAGGGATGCAGCCGGAGCCTCTCTACCCTCGTGCCACTGCTTGGCCATTTTGTGAGATGCTGGGGGAGCAGGACGGTGGGGATGGGGCAGGGGCAGCTGGCCAGGGAAGGGGCACCCAGGGTGGGGGACTCCAGAGAGGTGCTTGGCCACCATCCCCGGGCAAGCACGTGGCCGTGGCCTTGTGGAAGCCCGGGGCGGCACATGGGCTCCGATAAACTGCCATCTCCTCCCTTCTCCATCCCCGGATCACGAAGAGAAAGGATGGGGCTGGATGTGCTGGATCCCACCTCATTTTCGGCAGAAGCAAAGCCCAGGCTGAGGGAAGCGGGGTCGAAATGAAGCCGGAGGCAACAGCAATTTGTGCCAGGGTCTGTGCGGGGTTATCAGGAGCTTGGACATGGCTGGAGCCCACCCGGGAGGGAGGTGGGAGGCCGGAGCATCCTTCACCTCCGGCAAAACGCAGGGAGGCACCTGGCAGGCGACAGCATCCCTCCGGCAGAGAAACAAGCGTCGGGGGGTACCGCGGGGCGGGGGCTGGATCCTGCAATTTAGCAGGCGTTATCCGGCAGCCATAAACAGAGCCTCTCACCCAGCCGGGGAGACAGAAAGGTTGCAGTGCAGCTACAGATTAGGTGGTTCCCTTGAGGCTGTGACACCTTGAGATAGAAGCAGATCTTCTTCAAGGGAACGGCTCGCTGGCAGCCTGGAAAACCTGGAGCTGAGCGGCCTCCAGCAGCACCTTGGCCTTTGCTGGGCACCCGCTGGGGGGGACAGGGGGGCTGGTGGGTGCTGGGGGCACCGGGAGGTGCTGAGCATCGCGCCCACGGTGGCTGCGCATGGAGGGCAGCGCTGCGAAACGGGCAAGAAATGGCTGTCGGCAACTCGCACGGATGCCCGTCTCGCCCAGGGGCAGCCAAGGAGATGGCGGCGGTGGCGGCGAGACCCCAGGAGCGGGCAGCGGCTGCCCAGGGCGGGCAGAACGGGCACGAC
This sequence comes from Opisthocomus hoazin, assembly GCF_030867145.1. Lineage (NCBI taxonomy): Eukaryota > Metazoa > Chordata > Aves > Opisthocomiformes > Opisthocomidae > Opisthocomus > Opisthocomus hoazin. Next base: position 4,720,388 of record NC_134430.1, on the reverse strand, counting down.
ACCCACCGGAGCGACCCCCGGGGCTGCTCCCGTCGGCGATGCCCGTGGCTGGGGTGCCCAGTGGGGCTCCCGGCAGCGCTGACGCGGATTTGTTTGCTGCCCGGTGCAGCACCAGTGATTTACTCCCTGCGGTTCGGTCTAAATCCCGAGGTCTCCGAGCACCGAAGAGATAAGACGGCTGCGCCCGGTGCCCTTCGTCCTGCTCGCGCCGGCTTCCTCATCCCCCTTCTGTACCAACGAACCCGACGCTCAACGCTGATAATCAGGCAAGGGAGGAAAGATTTAACGTCCGGGTGCGCCGGCGGGAAGGCGGCATGCCGCGTGCTGGTGATTTGAGATGAATTCTCTGCTCCCGGAGTTTCCGAGGGGGCCGCTGGCATCGCCCCGGCTCTGCCGAGGGCCGCGCTGAGCCGGAGGACGCTGCCGAGCTCGGCCGGGCAGGGAGCGGGGCTTTTCCGAGCCCCGGCGTGACCCCCAGCCGCCGCGATGCCCGCTCAGCGGGACTCATCCTGTATCCCCCCCTCCCCTGCTCGTTTACCCAGCCTCGTCGAAGCCGTCACCCCGCTCCCCGCCTCATCGGGCCACAGGGAGAAACCCAGGCGGGGGCCAACCTCAGCGTCACCCAGCAGCCATCGCCCCGCGCGGCTGCGAGGAGGGCGGCTGGGTGTCCCCGTGCCCCCCAGATCCAGGAACCCCCGTGCTGGGGACCCCCCGTCCCGGCTGGGGGGGCCGGAGGCAGGCAGGGGCCCTCTGGGTTTGGGGCAGGAGGACAGGCAGCTGCCAGGCTCTGGCCGCCATCGCCTTGTCCCCTGCACCCCCCTGCCCCACTGCCACCCCCCCCCTCCCCCAAGCCCCCCATCCCTCTGCCCCCCAGTCCTGCCCCACCCCACACTCCCTGCCCCGACCCCCAGCCCTGCCCTTGACCCCTCCCCACACTCCCTGCCCCACACCCCCCTGCCCTGCCCCTGACCCCTCCTCACACCCCACTGCCACACACCCCCCTGCCCGCCGCCCGCCCTGGCGTGACACCCCCGCTCCCCCAGGTGGAACTTTCCTCGCAGGGCCTGAGACCATAGAGGCGAAAGGCAACACCAAAGGGGAGATCCCCGCAGGGGGGGGCGGAAGGGACAGAGACGCCCCACATTTCCTCCAAAGCCGCCTGCAAGAACACCGAGGTCTGGCCCTCGAAGACTCAGATGCACATTTTTAGAATGTCTTGGTTGTGTGTGTTGTCGCGGTTCTCCCCGCTGTCCCTGGAATCTGTCTCAAAACCACCCAGGGCTCCCCCCGTCTACCTCTACCTAATGGTACGTTCCTCCCTGTTTACTCTCTTTGCGCGGCCGGCTTGGGTGGGGTCCTTCTGTTGCTCCAGTTTCGTACGCAAGTGGCGTAGGGCGGCTTTGATAGACAGAAAGATGCAGCCAATAGAGTGGCAAAGTCATTGACAGGCTGGCCAATGGCGCAGCGGACCGGCGGCCGGGAGGAGGCGGGGCGAGGCTCAGTCAGGGCAGGGAGGGGGAGCTGTGGAATGGCGGACGGCCGGGCTGGCCCGCCCTGGTGGTAGCGAGCCGAGGGGGCCGGAGGGGACAGCAGCGGAGAGGGGTGAGTACGAGAGGGGAGAGCGGAGACCCCCCCGGCCCTCCCAGGCCGCCTCTTCCCGGGGCAGAGAGGCGGAGGAGCTGAGGTGGGCCGCTAGGCCCTTGCTAAATAGTGAGCTATGGGGTTGAGCCGGGCACGGTTTCCTGCCACATAGTGAGTCCCCGGCTGGTGTCGGCCCCGGTGCCCCCGGGCTGGGGGGGCTGGGGCGGGCCTGGCCCGGGGACGGGGAGGAGGAAATGGCTTCGTCCCTGGGCTGACACTTGCCCAGCCCCTCCCAGGGGCCATGGCTCAGTGCGGGGTGTGTGCCCCGGGCCGGGCCGGGCTGGCCGGAGGGGCTGGGCGAGCTCCGGCCTGCCCCGAGGAGAGCACAGGGTCCTGTGCTGGGTCAAGGGAATGCTGGTCTGCCGGGCTCTCCCGAGGCCCTGCCGGTGTCTGCGCTCCCGGGGCCGTTACAGAGGTCTGACTTAGTGGGGAAGGGCTCGGGGGAGCTGGGGAGAAGGGGGGGCTGCTGCAGGGTCCCCTCTAAGGGATAGGCAGTGGTGCTGTGCTGGGGTGGGGGTCCCTCCCTTCCCGGGCTGGTTGCAGCCTTTGCTGTCCAGGTTTGGCGTGAGCGCTTGTGCAAATGTGAGCGTGTCTGTGTACAGAGTCTGCCTGTCCGGGTGTGTGCTGGCTGCCCTGGTTGGTGTCAGTTCTGGTGACTGCGCTCATGGAGCGTTGCTCTGAAAGCAACTTCTCCCTCCCAGTTGTCTCCCCGCCCCACAAGTGGGTGCACCCCTTGGTATGTCTGGCTACGCTTTAAGGATGTGTGTAAGCCCCTGGAGTGTTAACTGTGGGCACACAAAATGTAAACCTGCTTGGGGTGAGATTGTATGGGTGTTGTAGAATGCTTTGGAAAATGTTTTCCGCAATATTAAATCCCCAGGCGCTCTCTGGAAGGAAGTTTTGAAGGGTGTAACGGGACATGGTCCAGTAGTTTGGTCAAACGCGCTGACCTGCCCGTGACCTCAGACCAAATTTTGTCCAGAGAAGAAGTAAGTTTTTAGGGAATGTATCCTTGGGGTTGTACCTCACCAGCATTTCGGTTTGGTGCTGGGGTTACTCCTTTGGGATACAAATAGCATGTGTACTTTGGGAAAAGGTAAGCGACTGCAGCTCCTCCCTGTTAGGTGTTATTTGACCTCCAGGACCTTCCCGTGGTAGGATTTTGGGTTTTTTCCCTGCTGAAAGTTTCGCATTTGGCATTACTCTCTCAGTTTCGTTACTATCAATAGCAGAAGTGGGCACCTCTCACAGGTTAGACCACTGGTGGGACTGCATGATGTGTTAATGCCACGCATAGGCCTGTTTGATAAGATGCTAGAAAGCACTGAAATTGAGTCTTTCAGCACTGCAGGTGTTAGTGGATGTGAAATTATATTAATAACAGTAAAAAAACTTCTATTAAGTACACCTGCTGTAGACAGGGTTAGAACTGATGGAGCTCCCTGTAGCCCTCATGCTTGCGTGTCCTTCCCAAAGACTTGTGAGATGGAACAGTTGAAAGTAAAAGATGTGAGCAGCCAGTGGGGCGTGTGTGCGTGGGCTTCCCTGTGGCAAAGCTGATGTGAAATGTTACTTTATGGGAAGTACTGAAGTCTGTATGCTTGGTCACATGAGGAAGGGGAATCATTATGTTTTCCACCCATTTTAAACAGCTGCAGAAGCAGTAGCTACTAAATGCTGCAGGAATTTAAAATGCTGCGTTGCGACACTTTTCATTCTGATTTGCCCCTTATTGACCTTGAGTGGGTTTTTGCCACACAAACCGATACAGAGTTTAATCCAAAACTTAGTTAAAAACAAACCAGAGCTAACAGCTACCCACTGAAAACACAGACAGCGTGTTGATAGAGTGACTTTGAAAATCCACTTCCATTCACGGTCAAGGACAAGCTTTGTCCAGGAAGTGGGGTGGAGCAGGCTGGGCACTCCACTCCTGGGCATTTTGGGGTTTTTTTAAGGATAGTGCTTGAAAACATGAAGTTTGAGTGAGAGAGCTTTACTCAAGTTTGTCCCAAGCTTTTTTTAGACCTAATGCTGATCTTTGGTCAAGCTGCAGTTGTTGGTATTGTCCCTGGGTGGGTTGGTGATGGTGGGGATCAAACCCAGGATTTCTGCCTTCCAAAGCATCGGTTTCTGCTTGGTTAAAAGTCGCGTTGTCTTTGGGGCGAGGAGTGGGTTTAGCAGCTCGCTGGGTAGCTCAGCTGAGACAAGGTGAAGCCTGGTTGTCCTTTGTAAGTATGGGTTGTAAGAGGATAAACTTCCAGGGGTGCGCTGAATGCAAACTTCTCCCTAAACTGCGTATTTTCACTGCTTTTTAAAAAGAAATGTGATGTTTTTATCTCTCTGGCAAGAAGTTCAAAAAGTAAATGCCCCAAATTCCATTTTTTTTATTTAAAAAAAACCCCAACCTTCTGATGGCTCATGCCTGTCAGACTCCTTCCTCCTCAGAGCTGTGAAGATAAAACTGTTCCAAGCTGTCTGCCACTGATCAGTTTTTTCCAAGCCGCTGCCCCGTGACACTGTCAAGACCCCTGCATCATTTCACCATTCCCCCAGCCCCGCAAAAAATCATCGGTGAGCCGCAATGCCTGATCTCGGGCTGCGGGCTCACCCCCCTTCCCCCTTCCTCGCTTCAGCTTCTGGCCCATCTGCATTCCTCTCAAATCTTTCAGCTCTGGTTTTACAATGCTGTGCTGGGGGGTGGGTAGGAAGAGACAGGCTAAGGCTGCAGGAAAAAAAAAGAAGGAAATATGGTGTCTTTCTAGGTACTTTATTTTGTAAAAGTCCTGTTTGAAATGCGTTGTGAAGCGAGTGGCTTGCTGAAGAAGGGTAGAGGCTGGCACCTGCAGCCCTTGTGTCTTTAGAGATATCGCTGCTGGGGTTTGAAGTAATGAGTTAATAGTAAAGTTCTTTTAAGCAGAGTATAAAACTGGTTTCCTTATGAATAATGTGACACAGCGAACAGAAATGGTATATTTTTAAGTTACAGCTCAGACGGTAGTTGTGAGCAGTGATTCATTAAAAAGAATACAACCTTTATGATAACTACCAACCCAGTTTCTCAGCATGCTTTGAATATATCTCATTCTTCAGGGCTGGTCTAGGAAAAGTTGATTTCATTCACAAAGCTTAGATAATCGCATAGTGTGGGTGGAGGGGTTAAAACTTCAGTGATTGCCTCATGCATACAGTTACAGCTGCAGATCCATCTCCTGTTTTATTATTTTTTGTGGTGATAGAAGAACAAAGAAGGTTGTTAGGCTTAATGTTTCCACAAAATCAGGTTAGTTTTCTTTGACAGACTGTAATAAGGAGGATTTCAACAAGTGTAAGACTCGGCTGTAATCCTTTTAGATAGTTTCTCTCTGTGGGCTTTCTGGACTCAGGTGTTTAATAACTTTAAATGCAAGGTCTCTGCTAGGTTTGGTGATAATACTTAGCCCTTGGTCATTCAGCTGAGCAAAATACCTTGCTGCATGTGCTGCGTGAGTCGGTCGCAAACCAGGAAAAGGGTTGAATAGCAATTGTGTTTGCGCGGGTCGTGTATGAAGTTCCCGCTGTCCCCATAAGCAGTGGGACGCCAGCACCTGGCAAAACCACGCACCCCAAAAGCTGCTTCTGAGGGTTCAAAGAGCCAGAACAGGCTGCTGTCTGATGGCTCATCACTGGGCTTGCTCCTTTGTGTAGTTTCTGAAGTAATGCTGCACAAAAGGCACAGGAGGCAAACCAAAAGTGACACTTTCACTACGCGGAAATCTGGGAAAGCAAAATGCAACTACTTTGCCAGCCTGTTTCATGGTGTGTTACTGTTTTCAGCACCACTCTTGCTTTCAGTAGGATCTGTAGTAAGAAATGGTGTATTTGAATATTTATGCTCCCTGTGCAAGGATAAATATTTGTGAGATCGGGCCCCTAGTTACCGCAGATTAACATTTATTTAAATATTTTTTGGTATTTATAAACATTGGATTTAAAAAAAGGCATGTGGAAGTGGCTTCTGGGTAATAAGCAAATGACTGCTCAGAACAGAACCACCCTGGTGACATTTACTTCCTTTGTATTTTTGCAACTCTGTGTAACAAGAAGACTGTGTGTTGTCTTTTTGAGGAGGGGAGGCTACCGGTGCTGCCGATCAGGCTTCGCTGCGAAAGGGCGTGCTTGCTAACAGGAGCCTCTACAGAAGGCTATCGGATTCGGACCTGATGCTGATTTGTATAAGATTAGTTCTTCCATCTGGAGGTTTTTTTGCCCCTGCCTGGGAGGCGGTAGGAAGGAGGCCCCCTCCCAGAGGAACTGAAATGGGAATTTCCACGTTATTTTGTTGAGCAGGCAGCGCAGAGGCAGTGCAAAGCGTTAATCGCATTCTCCATCCTGAGCTCCCCTTCACTGCAGTAATGGGCCTGGGAAACAGTTCCTCAAGATCCTACCCTAATTCTTGAAATAGCAGTAAAGCTTTCTGGTGTTATGTTGCTACTGGAGAAGTGGTGGAGCACAGACATATCTCATGTATGCGTCTGCCAGGGGCTTTGAAGAAGAAAATTTAAAGGACCAGGCTTCTCGATCGGTCTCCCACGAGTGGGATCAGTGGCGACCAGCTCTGTTCCTTCGACGCCTGCTGTGTCATCTCCTCTTACAGAGCCGTGTCCCAGGCCTGTTTTGGGGAGAGCGGTGGTTTAAAGGATGCTGTGATGTCAAGAGACGAAAAAAGGAGATGCCTGTGAAGGAGCAGCAGTTAACATTTGTTCCCGAGAGCTTAAATTTCTGCATGGGAGGCTGTTGCTGTGCTGTGGCTTCAGAGGAGTTGCTCTGAGATTGCTAGCGACCTGTTGTCTTGGAGGTGTTGATTCTCCTGCGTTACTGTTGGAAGTGGTGCACAGTCGAGAACGGGATGGAGAACATGCAAAAGGCTTTCCACAAAAAATAATTTGTTCTTGCTGCTGCTGTAAATCAAACCTAAACCAGGAGTTTATTATTATGGTTCCTGCTGAAAGTGCTCAGTAAGAACTGAGAGCTTCTCGTGTGTTGCCTGATGGAGCCAGATAACCTTCTTCTCGGAAGCTACTTGTTTAATATGGATGGTGATGCATTTATTTGAACAACTCCTTTAGGAAGGATTCGAGATTAAAATCTCCTAATTGTAAAGTGGAGGGCATAAAAGGAAGCGTCTTTTCACCTAGCGGATGATAAATGCGGGGCTTGCTGCCCTGGGATTTCATGGATGCTGACTGTTCAGATGAGTTCGGGAACTGATGAGACCAGTTTATGGAAGTGAAATCCGTAAAGGACAATTACACGGTGGTGATTGCTTCCACGTGGTCTTGAGGTGCGGTGGGGTGCTGCAACGCGGGAAAGGACAGCAGGGAGAATTGTCACTCTGTGCTTGCCCTGTTCTCGGGCTCTTCTCTTTACGCATCTGCTGTCTGGCCGCCGATGGACAGAGGATGCTGGTTTATCTGGAGGCTGGATAACCTAGCGTGGCTGTTCTTAAGTCCTGTGGCTTAGGGTTTCTTGTCTCATTTCTTTGCTGACGCTTCCGATGATGTTACAGAGCAACTTGCCTCTTCCAAGCCTCCATTTCTCCCCGCTCATAAAACTGGGCTGATGACTCTGACCTTTTGTTTGTAAAGCAAAAGGAAAAGGGATCAACAAAATACGGGCGCTTATTTACTATCATTACTGAAATGATGAGCAATGCCACTTCGTGGTACTTCACGGAGGCTTCGCTTGCAAGATGCTGGAAATCCCTAGAGAGAGAAAATGTTTCAGATGGAGAAGAAGGGGGGCATATTCCTCCAGTTCCCATCTCGTACCCGTGCTCTCCTGCAAGGCACGGGGGTAATATCTCCAGCCATCTCCCCTCCCAGCTGGGCTATTTAAAATAGCCGCTGACAATCTTTGCTTTTTTTCCATAACAGCCTGACGGCCTGCTGTCACGGATCGCATCGGAGCGAGTTCTGCAGAAGTTGTTCACATGCTGTGGAGTTTTGCGAAGTGCTTGGTTGACCTATTGTATTATCACTAATAAGATTGAATGTGGTTTTAATTTCTCATTTCCTCTTTCACTGGGTGCCCTTTTGCTACTTCTTGGAGTCTTCAAGTCTCTGTATAGCAAAAGTCTTTTGCTGTTGCTCAGAGAATGAATGATGCTTTGCTTTCAGGCAGCTCCGCACTGGAGGGCTTTAAGTGGCATTCAGAGAAGGCTATCAGCCACAATATCTGATGTATTGGTGTAGCTGCGGTTCATGCATGGAGTGCAAAAAATGGGATTTAATTGGGAGGGAGGGGGAGTAGCGGCCCTGGCTGAATGGATGGGTGAAAGTTCCCCGACCACCCCTTAGCCCAGCAAATAGTTCGCTGAGTGCTTGCCAGAGCGGAAGCAAGTTCCCTTTCAGGCACCCTGCTTTTGTGCACCGTAAGAAAAAGCACACACTCTTATGGTTTTGGCCTTGCAGCTGCAAAAAAAAAAAAAAAAAAAAAAAGGCGAGAGAACCGTGCACACACCCAGATCCTGTTCTTTCAATACCAACAGCTGCTGAGCCGATCCTTTGCTGGGGGAAGGCATATAGCTATAAACACAGCTTGTGTAAAACCTTTACCTTCTGTCTAGGGCAGCATGAAATAACTGGCCGCTTCCCTTTTGGTGGCTAAATTAAAAATGCCTGTAATTAACTTATACAAAATAGCCTTTTGGTTGCTATTGAGAATTCAATATTGTATCAAGGAGGTTACATCTAGGGTCTGGCTTCACATGAGAGGTTTCCATAAAGCAGCTTATTATAGACGTTGTGGTGAGCTTTGATAGAAAGACTTGCATCTTTAGCGTCCCTAATACGGTCTAATCTCTCTTCTCTTGAAAAGATCAGTTCAGTAAAGCGATGCTTTCAGACACTCTGAGATAGTTTTGGATGGTCCAGAGCCTGGAGTTTGCACTGTAGATTACATAAGGTGAGATCACTGCTCAGCTCGGAACATGCAAAATGGAAACAAATACAGCTTAAAAAGAATATTTTTCTGACCGTCCCAAGGAGATTACACAGGCATCTGTCACCACGTCCAAGCTGAAATTTGACCCTGCTCCGTCGGACCAGGGGGGCTGACTGAAACCGTGGGGCCTTGCTGAAGTCTGCCTGGAAGGTTGGTCGGTCCTGCTGGCTGCACGGGTGGAGAAAGTGAGTCCAGGGATTGTCAGGCTGTTGAGCAAAACCAGAAGACTGCTACTCGCAGCTTCCTGCAGCTCTGCCTGCGAATCCCGCCCGGCAGCCCGGGATGATGCGCCGTGCCCGTGTGTTGCGCAGATGGCTTCTGCACGCACAACCACCAGCTTGGGCGTTTCTGCGGGGCTGCCTCGCTGGGCACCTCGATGGAAGGACTGGGTAATCCCAGACGCGGGGCAGGCGCCTTCTCCCCCAGCCCTGGTTCCTCTTTCCACGTTGGACAGGACGAGCCGTAGGCCTGGGGAAGGAGAACTGCCCGGAAAACCCCAGATACGTGGTGGCTTTTGGTACTGGTGGAATGGGAGCCTGTCTATTCTCCCAAGTTCGTAGTAGCATCCACCTTGCTTGACTCCTGAGATCCAGAAAGCATTTTCAGAGTCTTACTGTGGCATCATGTGTAACTTCGGGGTTTTTTCCCTCCACAATAGAAAACCCGTGTGTTATTTTGAAGTTATTAAGACACTGTTCTTCAACCATTTTAATTTAGATGCTCAAGGCTGTTCTCTTGTTTTTTTTGTGACAGAAATCCCAACAGATTTAACACTTCTGGAAAATATCAGGGAGTCGGTGTCTATTTTTTTTCCTTGTGTCAAAGGTTAACTTAAAATATTAATGCTGCAAAGATTCATTTAAGATACTAAAACTGTTCAGGCAAGAATACATGTACATATTGTAATTACTTCCTTTTTCTTACAATTAAAGTAATTGGATTATATTTAATGAGCTATTTACATTTAATAATTAAGAAAAGACTTATCTTTCCAGTATTCCCCAAGTGCAGCAGAAGGGTGGGGGCACTCGGAGCTGTGATATAATTATCTAGGCGTGAGTGGAAACTGAAAGAGCAGTTGAGCTGTATAGAAAACACTTGGAACTGGTTTGTTCCTACTCTTTCATTAATCAAAATAGTTTAGTGTGTGTTAAAGGAGGGGAGGCTGAGCTTAGCTGCAAATGAGACAGAGTTTATCTGCTGAAAAGGAAGGTTAAAGTATGTTCAGACTTCAGCAATAAGTCATTTAGAAAAAAAACCACACCCTCTCTTTCCGTATTAATTACCGAGTGCTGCCCTAGAATGAAAATGTGCTGATGTATTGTGAGAGTTGCGCTTTGCACCGAGCGCTTTGTTAGTGCTAACGGGCACAAGCCTTTCCTCTTGCTGGAGGAGGCTGGTGTGAAGGAGAGGAAGAAAACATGCTATCCTCATTAGCAGTAATTCAGCCTGGGAATGAGCGATTCAGCGGTGTTTGCTTTAGCAGCCGCGCACCATTTGCCGGAGCTGGCGTGTGGTTCTGCGCAGGCATCCCCGCGGCGTGGGGCTCGGGTACCTGCAGCACCTCCAGACGAAGCCATGGGCAACGGTGCCGCTTGTCTTGCCGTCTGAATTGCATCTCTTCCAGGCAAGACTTTTTGAAGTGAATTCAGTGCTGTTACACACTTTGAAGCTTGGAAGATGAAATCTTGTGATTTTATCCAGAGCTTGTTTTGCCTGGATTGGGACAGAAATGGGTGACTTTGCCCATGACAGCTCCTCAGCCATGGCCTTTAAGGACTGGCTTCTGGGACGGAGTGGCAATCCTGTTTTAGTAGACATCTCTCCCTTGGGTTGCTCTGACTGGGCTCCCCAGTTCAAAAAAGATGAGGAGCTACTGGAGTGAGTCCAGTGGAGGGCTATGAGGATGATGAGGGGACTGGAGCATCTCTCCTACGAGGAGAGGCTGAGGGAGCTGGGCTTGTTCAGCCTGGAGAAGAGAGGGCTGCGAGGGGACCTTACAAATGCCTCTAAATATCTGCAGGGTGGGGGTCAGGAGGACAGGATCAGACTCTTTCCAGTGGTGCCCAGCGACAGGACAAGGGGCAACGGGCACAAACTGAAGCAGAGGAAGCTCCAGCTGAACCCGAGGAAGAACTTCTTCCCTCTGAGGGTGACGGAGCCCTGGCCCAGGTTGCCCAGAGGGGCTGTGGAGTCTCCTTCTCTGGAGATATTCCAGCCCCGCCTGGACACGGTGCTGTGCAGCCTGCTCTGGGTGACCCTGCTTGGGCAGGGGGTTGGGCTGGGTGACCCACAGAGGTCCCTTCCAACCCCGACCAGTCTGTGATTCTGTGACTGCTAACCCTGGTGGTTGGTACTGCCCTGGGGACCCATCTCCTGGGATGGGTTGAGTCCGACTCCTTGAATCGTGTCATTGACTTCAGTCAGTGGTTCCGGCTCAGTCCAGGCGTCGTTGGAGACCTCCTGCTGATGGACTGAAACCTGTCTGCTGACCAGGCCGCTCCCCACATGCTCCTAAAATACTGGAGAACCTATAGTGGGTTTTCTGTACCTGAGTGTGCCAAAGCTACCTGTTGATTGAAGCTCGTGATGCTAATCTGTGTTGTCGCTGACCTTGTATCCTTGCCAAAATTATTCCTAGGTTTAACAGAAAGCCTTCTGCTCCTGTTTCCTAGGAAGCAGCAAAGCCAGAGCTCTTCTGGTGCTGAACGAGCCCTGCCTCTCTCCTGATGTATCTCCTCCTGGCAAAGACCTTGAAACCTTTCTGTTTCAGAGTTCTAATTCATGTTTAATCAATAGTTCTGTATTCTGAGAGTCAAATCTCTGTGACAGCTCTCTTTGAGCTAAACTGTCTTTCTCTTCGCGCATCTCTTCTAGAGTTTTATTTAAATGCATTTGTTCTGCCTGTATCCTAGTCAGGCATTGAGAGGAACGCCAGGTGACCATCTTTGTTTACCTTGTTTTTCAGCTAAATGAATGGAAACATTAATTAGGGCAATGGTGTGGTTTTGGGGAATGAAAAAAAGAGTCTAGGTCAAACTGCTGACTGTGTTTCCACTCTGACAGAAGCTGGGAGGATCTGTACGTTCCCCATTAGTGACACCCCCGTCCTTCCACCCCCAGCTTGGTTTCTGCCAGCAGCTTTGAGCCAGTCCCCCTCCAGGAGAGCAGGCTGGCGTTTATTCCAGCAAGATCATCTTCAGCAAAGCTGATAACAAAAGTTTAAAAGGAAGAGCCAAATTTTCAGTCACACCTGTGCAGTCCCCTTGAGGGCAGTAAATGATGATGATAATGCATGAGCCAGACAAAAAACCACAGAAAATGGCTTTCTAAGCCTCTTTTGCATTTTTCAGAGCCAGCAGACTGGAGAGGGGGGGAAATCCACGGGAGGAAAAAAAACCCAACAGTATTTTTACTCTGGGAACTGGGCGGGCTGGATGTTTTGTTGTCTCAAGGACTCCACAGTGCGCTGTACAATGCTTCGTTCTTCTGCGAGAGGAGGGCTGACGTTTCCTCGTGTCAGAACATCGCTGGGGAAATGTGCAGCTCTTGCCCCACGCTGTTGCCGAAACACCTCTTTCGTAATGCCGGCAGATCGTATCTGCGAAGTTCTCGAGTTTGGGATTGAAGTGGATTATTAATATACAGAGGGGTTGTGTGTGGGTTTTTGCGACTGGCTGACCACGTTCTCCTGAAGGCCCCGTGTTTTGGGTAGATCCTGCTTCAGGAAAGCTTTTGTGCGATGGCGGGTGAAAACGCAGCCTGAGCTTTCCGTCTTAGCGGCTGGTAAGAGATGGCGGGCAACGTTTTCCCTGGCTCCCAGGGGAGGTTTTACCCGTGCATCTCCCCCGTGGCTTTTAGGGAGAATAGACCACTGTGAAGGGAAGCAGCCCTGCAGCTGCCCTTCACCACTGACTCCTGCTCAGCTGCTGGCAGGCTGGGCTGTTAATGACAGATGAGCCTGTGACGCATTTTTTGGGAATGAATACTTGTTACAGCTGGCGGGATGGAGTAGTTTGTGGCATCACATAGCAGTTTGCTCTATAATTTCACTCCCTATTGCTCGGATGCAGCACTGATTGCTAGGTCTCTCTCTGAGTGTGGAACTGTAGCATTTCTGATTGCTGCATCCCACTTCTCTGTGGCTGCATTGTGAGCTTGGATATAGCCCTGAGCACTCAGCAGAGCCTTCTGCTGAATTTTTTTTTTTCCTCTCAGTTCTCCGTGTGTGTGGCTGCTGTTTCCCTTTCTGCTAGTCTTTTGGGGTTACATAAAAGCCAGTCTCTTTCTGGCCATTACAGCTACATGGGGGAGTAGTTACTGCTGAGAGAAGCTTGAAATTTGAAGCAGAGTTGTCACAGACATTAGAAAGAACAGTCAGTCTGCATTGGCAAGCTACTGAGTTAAGTCTCATTTCATACTGATGGGAATTTCAGATCTGATTATCTCCTTCCTCCCTCATTCCCAAACCTGCTGGTGTGTCTGATCCCCTGATGGGTACTCCTGAAGGCTGCTCTCCAAGGCGCCGAGCTGAAGGCTTGGTCTCCTTGACTAGGCTGCTTGTTTGTGTCCAGGCAGAGGATTTTACGAGCCCTGCTGAGGACAGGGTGATTGGTCACCTTGATGTACTGGAAAATCCAGCCTAGTTTCTCTCCCCTTCCCCAAAAATGCATTCTGTCCTCCTTAGGTGCTTTGTGTTCCACCAGACACTATGACAGATGATATCACTGCTGGGGTCCAGATTTATTTGCAGATGGTCCCTGATCTAAGAGGTTGTGTGTCACATTGAGTGGGGAATTACCCAGGTGACTCCCAGTAACGCTATGCTAGCTGGTCAAATACCAGCGAGAAGAACCTTGCCAGATCTCTCCCTCCAACTCGGCTGTTATTTACAGCTCTTTGTGTGCGTTGCATACGCGCATCTCGCCTTGTAGTCCTCCTCCCTGCCTTCTCCTCTGCACCGCGGTGTTGACTGTGTTCTCTGCCTGCCGTACAAAAAAAAAAAAAGAGGCCGGTTCCTCTCTTGCTGTGTAATGCTGTTTTCTGCTCCGCTCCAAACTGCTTGTTAAGGAGTATTTGCTCCGAGTTGCTGTTTTCACTTGACAGAACTCACATTGGAAAGCAAATACTCAATCCTGAAATGTCCCTGTATTGCTTCTCAATACTTGCAATCAAAGTCTGTCTCCTGTATTGTTCATAACAATTGTCCAATATTACCGTGCCAGCCCTATTTATTAAAAATAGTCAATAAGACGCAGCTTTGTGCGAGGGGTTTATAGACTGGCAGTTCTTGTTTGGAACAAACCAATTGTACTTGATTTTAATCCAGGACTGGGATTCCGGAGTGATCTGCTACAGCAGAGCTCATGGGGAGAGCGGTCGATGACTTGCTGATAAGAAATCCTAGAGCAGCACGCTCGTCTTGAATTTACCTTCTGCTTTGCTCAAAGTGCTGGATTTGGAAAGGCAAAAATTGCAAGTTGCTTCCCCCCCCCCCCCCTCTGTTTTACAGACCTGTGTTGTGGCACGTTTGTTCCCCAGTGCCCCAGGAGTATTTACAGAAATGATTGTCAAAGTCAGAATCCACTTAAAAACCGGTGAGCAAGGCATTTGGGGTGTGAGCTGGTTGTGGACGGAGCGGGGCGTCGGATCAGCAGCCACGTGCAGAAGCGCTACGCGTGGATCCTGCTTTGCTGGAGACAGACGAGGCACCCAGGACCGCTGTGCGTGCAGCAAGCAAGCAGAGGGTAGGAAGGGGGATGCTGAGTAAAAGCCCAGTGAATCCTGGAAAAGAGGTGCCCGTTGTGGTTGGAAGATCTGTAGGAATGTAGGAGCGGTGAGCTCAGCGTCCAGGGCTTTTGTCGTGCTCAGCAAACTCTTTCTGGGCCGGCGCGGGGCTGTGGAGCGGGCCAGGGCTCGGCAACGCGTGCGTAAGCGTTTCGGGAGAGGGGAAACTGTGAGGAATTCTGGCAGTGCCCGGCTGGAGGTGGGGCAGCGTACAGCTGCAGGGAGGCGAGGGGAAAAGAGCTACAGGGCGAAGCTGGGCTTTTCGGATGGTTTGGCTTTTAGTCACCGCCGTCATAACAAGGCTTGGAGCCTTCTTTGAGTCAAGCCGTGACTTGGAGACTGCAGAGGAAATGCTTGCAGGTAGGAAGGTTCTGATTCAAGTGGGAGAGAAAAATCATTTGTTACCGTAACAAAAGCCCTTATTTGTTGTTTTGAAGAAGGTGTGAAGCATGGCGACTGAGAGGATGGGTGTTCTGAATGGCGACTGATGCGGTGCCATTTGTGGGTGTTTGTGGATTTGGCTTCAGCGTCGGCCCATTTCCTCAGGGCTCTCCCGACCAGCGTTCCCCTGCAACCGGCAGAGATCACGGACCTGCTCTCCTCGCATAGCTAGTGCTGTGTTTCAGTTCAATGCCTTTTGTTTTCCGTATTCATTAGAAATCTCTTGCAGACAGTTTTGTTTCTTGGAGGCAGTTGCCTTTTACCATACTTGATCTCCTCTCCCGTCACAGTGGCATTGGGGCAGGTCCTCTGTGCCCATGACGGCCGTTCTTGCAGCTTCATAAAAACAGTGTGTGCTCCCCAAACTCTACTGCTGAAAGAAACCGAGTCTTCAGCATTAGTAAGCAAGTGGAAACACTTATCTTTGCCCAAAAGATAAGGATTTTGGGGCTTGTGATTCATTGAATTTGCTTCCGAGTGGTAGGATTTAGTTACAATATACGGTGTGCGGTAGTTACGTGACAGTGACTAATGCCGGATGACCAGTCTGGCTAGCTGGGGTGGAAAACTGCTGTGCTGTCACGGCCTGACCACTGAAAGTAAAGTGGTTCTGGATGGCCCTTGCTTGGCAGCATTGCTGTCAATCGGCTTCTTAATGATTCGCTTAAAGAATAAAAGCAAGAGCCTCCTGGAAAGCTTTTTCAGATCTGTTCCTTCCTTCTTTCGTTTGCTGCATCTCCTCCCTGCCCCCAGCTGTATGCCTTGTGCTGTCTGCAGGGTTTTGCTTCCTCCTCCTCCCTCTGCTCTCATACCTTGTCCCTTCTCCACACTTGATTTTGTGCCCCACCTGACTGCTGCTTTCGAAATACACCACTTGTTTTCCAATCCAGACTCTTAATCTTTGTCCCACCTACTCACGAGGCATGAAGGTTTTACGGGAGCCCATTAGCTGTTATCTCTGCACCTACCCTCCAAAGACTCACCGGGAAAAACGAGGTCGAACAGCGAAGTGCTTTCTTGTGTGGGCATCGACTGCTCTTTTCACTAATGTTGGCACCGAGCTCTGGTTGTAGGTCCCAGATTTCCTATCAGCCTGCCTCCACCCTGCAAAAACATTTGGAACCTTGAAGCTCCTTGTCCTTCCGCTCAGAGGACAGGAAGTTTTGCTTTAAAATGCCTTTTATCCCAGAGGCCGCTGGCTGCTGTGGGAGCAAAAGAGTGGTTGTCCACAGCCCGTCGTGTGCTCCCTGCCTTGCTGGTCTCCGGTGCTCCACGGGGTTAATCTCCTCGTTCAGTTTGACTGCTCTTGCTGGATGCTGACTGGTGTTGGGAGCAACAGCGGGGCAGAGCAGAACCGTCCCGTCACCTCGGGAAGAAGCGATGCTGCCATGCTCTCTGCAAACAGGGCTGTCGAAGCAATCACGAGGGCGAAACTCTTGATTCTGCAGTGGAGTGTGGCAGGCTGTGCTGGGAGGGTGGGGGTGGCTGGCAGGATGAGCTAGGCTATAAAGGGAGTGTTTTTCTTAGCCCTTATCGCTGCTGTCTTGCACCGGTGCAAATTCATAATATGCTGTACCATTGTTATTTTTCTTTAAAAAAAAATAAAATCAACTCTCGCCACTATTCCTTGATTTGAGTTTCAAAACATGCTTTGGAGACAAACACTTTTGGGGGGCTGTATATAGACAGCGTATTCTGAGCCTTGGTTTATTTGTGGGTATTTGGGGCACTGGTCCATTTTCTGCCCTGTTCTCTCCATACTTGTAGAGATTAGTGCTACCTGCATCTGTCTAACCTGGCATATACCTATCATCTTTTGGGTTGTTTTTGTCTTTTTTGCACATGCATGCTCACGTCTCATCCCCCTTACAGGCTGATTTTTCCTCATGCTGTTTTCCCTCCGTCTGCCCTGCACCTGGGAAGGTTTCCAGCTGGGCTCGCTGGATGGGCTGCCCGCTCTGGCTCCGCAGATCCCACCGTGTGTGCTCCCTGGCCGAGCCCTGGGGAAGCACCGGGGAGCAGCTCGATGCAGGCAGCCTGCAAATGCTGCCTTGTTTATGAGAGCTGCTTGGTGGTGCAGACTGCAGTCTGAGGGGAGCTGGGAAACTTTGGCGTAAAGCACTAAAGCTGACAAAAGATTGTAGGGCTTGGGCTGTAATCGATAAAACACGGGGTGTTTAGAAGCCAAGGTCAGAGTCCTTCCTTGGTTCACCCTGTTCTTTAAATATCCCAGCAGTTACCGATGGCTGCTGCAGTGCTTGGACACAGTGAAGAGCAGCGCAGGCTTCGGTCCCTGGAGAGTCTCTGCTTTTATTTATTTGGATGCAGATCTTGCTCCCCTCTCCTATAAGGTGTGTGGTTTTGGGCACCCTTTTCTTGCGCAGGGGCAAGCACGTGAAATCCCGCACGCAGAGGCGTTGCAAAATGGCAACCTACATCTGCTTGTCTGGGAGATATCTGTGTGCCCGGTACGCTGCAGCTCTTGAACTCCTCTGCCTTAATGGGTCAAATTTAGCAATTCAAAATCTGGTTTGTGAGGTAATTAGGAGGGATAATGCCCACTTCTTCCTCTTAACACCCTGATAGAAAAGCATCCAGGAAGGACTCCTGGACCTCAAAGATAAGCTGCCAGCTGCCACAGAGACTATCAAAGGGTGGCTCAAAGTCAAGAGCAAACAGCTGATTTTTTATGGTTCTTGGGTTTTTGCTGTTGGTGACAGGAAGCCATGTTCCCCAAGCTGTTAGCTTCCTGTTTTATTTTTACACCCAGCCCCAGCAGATCAGCATGCCTATCACATGGGAGCTGGCTGCTTCTCTTGGGTTGCTCCTCAGCTGACCTAGAAAAGTGATTCTTTCCCCTTCTAAATTAATCAAGAAGTTGGGGTGTATTTGCTTTCACTTAGGCTTAAAGATTTCAGGCATGTATCATGCTCCTTGTTCCGAGCTCTGTTTGCCCGGGTTTCCTCCTCTCGCTTGGAGGCGGACGATCTGAGAGGGGGCTGTTTGTTGCTTCAACGTTTCAGCCTGTCAGCAAAGGAGATTTTTGTTAGCTCAAGGCACTGACCTGCACGTAAAAGCGTTTTCTGTCAAAAGCATAACTTCCGGACAGTTATGTTTTCTTCTTTTTTTAATTATTTTTTTAAAGAAAGAACTGGAAGTTTGTCCTGACCGTTGTTCAGTTAATCTTGACTTCTTTCAGAGCGCACTCTGGTCCCGCATCCTCATTGCAGCTCCCTCAGCTTTAAGCTGCCGTAGCAGGAGAACAATGGTCCAGTGTAAACCTCGGCCCCGGGGGATTTCCCAAGGGAAGAGGGGTGCAGCCTGCAGGATAAGGAACAGTCACCAGAAAGTTTCCTGGTCAGCTGCAAGCGCTTCCTGTTGTTTCAGGAGACCAGGAGAGAGGCACCACGCGTGCTTTGCTGTGCTTTGCTGCTGGCTTTTTTTTTTTTTTTTTAACATCTCCCGCCTTCATCCTCTCGGTTTAAGCAAACCTATTGATTGCGAGGTTGAAATATTTCTGAAGAAGAGCGTGGAAAGACGCTGTGCACGAGCGCGGGCGGAAGGAGACTGCTCAGAGGCGGCGGATGGGTAGGAAGGGAACAACGGCTGCGGTGATGCCAGCAGCACCTTGCGTGTGGGCGAAGATGTGTAGTTTTCCATCTCTGCCTCTGTACCTGAGCTGGTGGGACTTTGCTGTCACTGCAAGGCATAGAACAGCAGGATCTTTATTTCTGATGAGCCAGTTTTATAAGGGTGGGGAGAGGGGAAAGAACGCTTATAAATAAAGCCATTTGAGAGCAGGAAAAACGAACACCATGGCTCTGGTGTGCCTGGAATTTGCGGTTGAGTAATCCTTTCCTGTTTCTTTTTTGGGTTGTTTTTCATCTTTCAGAACAGTGCCTGAAGCAGGTCCACCATGCCGTTAGTAACGAGGAACATTGAGCCAAGGCACCTGTGCCGTCAGACGTTGCCTAGCGTTCGAAGCGAGCTGGAATGCATGACCAACATCACCCTGGCAAATGTCATTCGACAGCTGGGCAGCCTGAGTGAGTACCATGGCGAGCCTGCGCGTTGCCCTCAGGAGTCGCTAGTGCTCTTTATTTAGCTCCCTTTCTACTCTCGTGTTCTTATTTCTCCCCCATCTGCCTTCCCTGGGTAATGCTAAAATGTTTTCCTAAAGAAATCTGATGCTAATTTCATATCCCTGGTCCCACTGCCTTCCCATCTAAGAGAAAATGGGGAGGGGGGGGGTGTGTGTGCATGTGTGAGAGGCTGCAGCGAAACTGCAGATGGAAGGATGGAGCGCAACTCAGGCTTGTAAAATGGGAGGCTCTCCCAGCAGCCAGGATCTGGTGTCAGAGAATGTGCCTGTAATTGCACGCGCTGCTAAAATGGAGCTTGACTGTGTTGAATCTACAGTGTGTCAGTAGTCTGATTTTTAATGAAAGATAATTAAAGTGCACACGCAGAAGCCTCCTGTTTGCCCCTGCTGTTTGTTGCGTTGCAAGACCCAAAGTCCCCAGTCCGAGCCAAGCATTGCCCCTGGGGTACTGGAGGTTTGGGGCTGCTCGCTCTAATGGCAGCAGGAGCTGTAGCGATGCCTAGCTCAGCTCTCCAGCGGGCTGACCAGTAGCCTTGCAAAGGCTGGGGGGAAAATGCGGGCCTACGTGCTGTAGGAGAAACGAAGAGTTAATTGTGGTCTCCCCGGGATGACTCCTTAGTCTGTTGAAACGCTCTGGATTCTGATTAGCCACCTCTGCCCTTGAAGCAAGACTTTGATAATCAAATTAATATATTGTTTAGCTTCTCTGTGGTGTCTGCAAGCACTTCTGCTTGCTCTGCAAAGCCAGCTCCTTGTCTTCCGCTGTAGCGTGAATGTGGCAGGGAAAGTTTAGGTGCAGTCTCTTTCCAGCAGCGAAAACCATGGCTGTCACCGAAATCTGGGCCTGCATTTGCTGCCAGTCGGTATCGCATGCTGTCGGGTTGTAGAAATGTCACTGCACAGGCAAGACCAGTCTCTCTGCTCACATTCAACTGGCCCTTGTTGTTCATTTGTTAGGTCTCGTAGCCAAGATGGTTGCAGAGTGCGAGTAAAATCCATCTTGTGCATGTGAAATGGTGAGGAAGAAGACAGTAAAGCCGTGCAGATCTCAGCTGCAGAGACAGCTCATCCCAGTCCAACAGCACGCGGTGGGTTAGTGTGGCAGAGCCGTGGTGAGAGCCGTCAGGTTTAGACCTTCTCTGCGCAGCTCAGATACTCAAAGCTTCTCTGCTTCAACCTCGTCAGAGAGGGTGAAGCGCTGGAAGCCAAACTGCAGCCCTGTTTGTTTATCGGGAAGGGACCCCGGGAGCCTCGCTGGGCGAGGTGGGGAGGGAGGTGCGTGCTGCTGGAGCAATCGCAGATAGCTGGGGGAGAGCGCTGGAGGGAAGACTGGGAGAGGTGGCTCTTGCGTGCTTGTCTGTGAGAGGAGCAAGGCAGGTGGGGAGGAGATGCTGAGCACCATCTCTTATCTGCTTCCCTAGGGTCAACAGTATTCCAAATGAAGCAATATTTAGACTAATCGCTTACAGGACGCTCTCACCCAAATGACCAAACTCCTGCCCCCTCTCCTTTCTCTCACTTCTGAAAAACAAATCCGTTCCTTTCTCGTACGTTGAATATTGCAGGAACGCAAAGCAGGTTCAGTAGGCTGTGACAGCCCTGTCAAGTGAATAATCAGCCATGCCTAGTGCACCGCAGTCTCTTTACAAAGATGCAAACATAAATCTTGTCAAACTTTTGTATTCCAGTGAGTTTACCCTTCGTTACTATCACAGCTGGTAGCACTTTGTGTAAGTCGACTGTGCGTTTCTGTGTGATTTTATAGAATCCACAAGCTAAAGATGGAAAGACCTATTAAATCATGCCGTCTGTCTTCCTGCCAGTGCATGGCAAAGATAATTCTGATTGTAAGCTGCACTTTTGCAGGCAAAGTAACTAAACCAAAAAATTAATCTCTGCCTTGCCCCATCTGAAAGTATACCTGAAACACAGAACGGTATGTGAGATGCTGGAGGATAACTGTACCGGTGCACGTCCACAGGCAAGGGAATACGGCCCATCCCGCCTCCTCCATCCGGGGTCAAGACCAATATATACAATGCTGTTTATAGATTATTTTATGCTTGAAACATACCACTAAGCACTGCAAACCATAAACTTTATTCTTTTTCCCTGGTGCTTCTTGCAGTTCCTCGTGAAATTCAGCACTGATGTTCAGTTCTCGTTAAAGTGGAAACCAAATTACAACTTCTCTTTTTGGAGCAGTTGCTGGGAGGTGTCAAATTATCCCACAGATAAACAGTTCACTCTCTTTGGTCAAATTAGGGGTGCTGGTCTTGTGCTGATGTTGAACATGGAGAGTGCTTCATGAAACCTGGCTGTAGCAACCGCTGCCTGGCCCTTAGGTCTCCAGAAATAAAATCCGTCTCGTGAGGAAAACTGGTTGGGCTTGTTAATGGACATTTGTGGAGTCTGTGTTATCGAGGAGGTTTATTGAAGTTAACTTCCAGCATTTGCTTTCTACGAGCACTTCAAGCTGCCATTGCCACCAAAAGGGGTGGAGAAGGTTGATTTTTAACCTGGCTGATCCCCGTGCTTGGCAGCGTGAGGAGAGCCGCATGGAAGTATGAACAAGCAGCTGATATGTCAGTTTAGATAGCTGCAAGTATTTGTGCAGCTGGGCTTTGGGGGATGCCCTCACATTGCGTTGTTGCAAGGGGCCCTTGTCTTTCTGATGTGACTCGTTGCAGACAACCAGATTTTCCAAGATCGCTGTTAAAGTTAGGCTTCCAGCTGGTTATCCTTTCCTGAATGTCGGAGAGGATCTTTAGGAGTAACAGATTCCAGAACAAACTGTTGACCATATGATGATGCATTTCAAAACCAGACTGCTTATTGGGAGCAGCCTTGTACTCAACAGCCGTGGCTGGAAATGTTTCCCATCAGTGGGAACTCCATGGGCCTGTGTCTGCTGTCAGTGCCAAGTCTGTTCCCATCAGTGTTGTCCTCGGCGTGGTTAGGGCTCCCTGTGTGGGGTTGTGCTTGAGAGCAGAACAAAAAGACAGTACTCGCTGCAAGTTCTTGGTTTTCTTCCAGTCCTCCCATCTCTGTCTACCTGTGGTCATCTCTTGTTGCATGCGTAGATTTTAAACTCTTAAGGACAGTGGACATCTTTTTGTTATGCTTGTAAATGGTGCGGCGAGCTCCTGATCCAAGCCCCTAGGCGCTCTCGCCGTCCAAACGATGGATGATGTTTGTCATAGCAGCCCGCTGGGCAGTCCAAGCTGTTACGGAGCGAACATCCCCGTTTGAGAAGTTCCCCCTTGGTTTTGATTTAGAATAAACGTGGATGCATCAATTTTTCAGACACTGCCACCTGAAGGAACAAAAGGGTCAGTGCTTGCGTCTGTGGTTACAGCTCAGGCTTTGGGATCAAGGACTGGGTCTGCTCTCTAGTTCCAGAGTACTTTGAGCTTGTAAATATGTGCCAGTTACCCTGGAGGCAGGCCTGCTGGAGACTTGGGAGCCTTTGAGATTCTCCAGAGCAATAAAAACCCTAACTGTATTTGCTTGTCTAATAAACAGAACAGCAGAGATTCTTAAAGGACCTACAAAACCATCCAGATTCGGACCAGTATAGTGTTGTCAGCCCTCTTTGTTTCGTTACTTTAATAACGACTTGAAAGTATGTCTCAATTGTTTCTTTATTGCTTGAAGATCCCTTGGAAATGTCAGGTTTTGGTGGAACAGGGCATTTTCTTCCTGGATGTTAAACTCAGCCCTGCGAACTTGAAAAGAAGCATGGTTTGTTCATTCTTTCTTCAAGAAAACAAGCTGGGAGACTGACTATGGTCTGCTGTGGCTCACAAGGGTAATGCGAACGCTTTAATATTCCAGGTAAATTTGCAGAAGACATATTTGGAGAGTTGTTTACTCAAGCCAACACCTTTGCCTCTCGGGTGAGCGTTCTAGTCGAGAGAGTTGACCGCTTGCAAGTCAAAGTCACTCAGCTGGATCCCAAAGAGGAAGAAGGTAATGGAGTGGAGCGCAGTCCTTGCAGGCTGAGCGTGGTAAAGATTCTCGTTGAGTCAGCGTCGTTGGTTCGCGGCCATAAAATGAGCATGATGCTGTGATGGGTGTTGGAACGTCTTCTCTTGGACTAAGAGGGACCATTTCCTCCCCTCCTGAAAAAGCACCATGCTGCTCATGGGCATAGGCTTTCTGGCAGAGTCTAGATGTGCTCGTTAGCAAGTCTCCATGTGGAATCTCACTTTCCAGCGGTTTGATGGCGGTGCACTTCTTGAGTCTTGGTCGCAGGGGTTCAAAACCACATCAACAGCTCTCAAGAGAGCCGTGTCTACACAGCAACAGAGCTTGGCACGGCACGGTCTGAGATCTGCTGGGTTTCCCAAGAGATCTGTGGGAAAAGGAACCTGACCTTAAGAAGTGCTAAGCATGCCAAGAACTCCAACTGAAATCAGATGTTTGCTACTTGATCTTCAGTGTCATTGGCCTGGGTCAAGCTGTTCTTCACTTGCTCTCTCTTCTTTCTTACAGTCTCCCTGCAAGGCATTAACACCAGGAAGGCCTTCAAAAGCTCCACTACTCAGGACCAGAAGCTCTTCGACAGAGATTCGCTCCCAGTGCCTGTCCTTGAAACCTATAAGACCTGCAATACCCCTCCACCTCTCAACATTCTGTCACCCTACAGGTATGGCTGTGATGCTGCCTTGGCCCCTTGTTCCCTTGCAGAGGAGTTCCTCCCAAAGTGCCAAGGAGGTCATTGCCCATCCTGTGCTGTACTGAAGTAGCCCTTTCCAATGGGAAATTGAATTGCTAAACTGAGATCCACCAGGAAATCTCCGTCCTCTGGATTACGTGAACCTTTGCTTTTGGGGCTGTAGAAATGAGCGTAGCTAGATAATTATATATATGGTTGCCTGCTGTCACTTTTGTGACTGCCTTGGGGCAAGGCTTGGCTGGCACTGCATAAACATGCTAGGTGTTGTGCAGATGATGCATTTTTCTTGTGCTTCTCTGTAGCCCCGTGGCTCCTTTCCAGAAAGCCGCAGTGCAAACTGCAGAGCATACATCTGTAAATGGCTCTCACCCAGGTGGGTGCAGCAGGCTCCTGTAGATCTGGAGATGCTTTCTGCGGCCTCATGTGCCTGGTCCAAGACATCTGAAGTGACCTACACTGGCTGTGTGAGCAGTCCCACTCTGATTTCATATTGTAGGTTGTAGAAGTAAAGGGGTTCAGAATACAGAGACTTAGCCCACATCCATAAATATCTTTTGAACAGGTAAAAAGTAATTACAGATAGCTGGAGGCAGCTGTCTTCTGCCAGACGCGGCTGCACTGCGAAGTAGGAGGAGAGTGTGTGTGTGTGCCCGCTCACTCATGAGTTTCAAGGACACTGCTGGTCTGATTTAGGGTTCCTGAGCTGGAGATGTTTGGGGTTTTTTTTTTTCACACCAAAAAAACAACACAAACAAGTGGGAGTTGAAGTGAGAGACCTGCTGCTCTCTTGGTGATTGTTCAGAGCAGTTGAGCTCTTCGGGTGCTGAGTAGCGGAGAGTTTGTGTGAGGGCGGAAGCGATGGCAAGTGGGAGAGCCAGGACAAGTGAGGCGGTGGGTCCGCTGCCTGCTCTGAAATGGGGGGCAGGGGCGATAGCAGCGTGCTTGATCTTGTCACTGCAGACATTTAAACTGTCCTCTGGGGTTGTGCCTTGTGTTTTCTTTGGGCTTCAAACAAATGTGTGACTTAGTCCCTGTTTCCCCCCCTCCCCTCACTGTTCTAGGGATGATGGCAAAGAGGCACTTAAATTCTACACTGATCCTTCATATTTCTTTGACCTTTGGAAAGAGAAAATGCTTCAGGACACCAAGGATATTATGAAAGAGAAGCGGAAACACAGGGTGAGGAAATGGGAGATCTCTGCCAACAGAGGCGTGGCAGGGAAGAATAGGAGGTGGGAAGTGTTAATAAATCTTGGACTCCAAAGTTGCTACCCAAAATTCAGGTTTGCTCTCTTAAATTCTTTAGCGATCAATTCAGTGAGGTTTTTATCTGGTTTACTCTCATCCTTGTTAATTAAAAAAAACAAAGAAAACAAAGATACCCTTAATCTGTTTTCCAAATGCCACTGTCTCTGTATGGTTATAATGGCTTAAGTGGTAGTCCTCAAACACAGTGCTGGTGCAGTCAGCAGGGGAGAAAGTTGTGTCAGAGTCTTTTCTGCACTTCTGGTGTTGCAGAGGGGTCTGTTCACTGTCGAGGCAGTGCAAGTCCCACTGCCCCAGCACTGCAGTGTTGAGTGGTGTAATAAATTCTGCTGTGGAAAAATAAAGGAAGGAGAAAATGTCCCTTCAGGAGTGCAAAACCAGGCCCTAATGTTAAATCAGGGGCAAGCGGGAGGCTCAATGAAACCGTTTAAGCTGAAAATGCCAGGTAGAGTTCCTGGTTTGGTTGCCTGGGGATTTGGAACCATGTTTACCAACACTGAAACTCACGCCGTAAAAGGTGGAGTTTGAGCATACTTTATTTAGCATTTGAGCAATTGGAGTATTAAATATCAAAACAGATCATGATTTTTCAATTACAATAACAAAGGAGAGATTTGGGGTGTGTTAGAATACAGAGCGAGGCTAGCTAAAGCCCAGTTCGTTGTGGGTGAGTGTCCATACTGCACACCCAAAGCACTTAACACCAGCAAGGTGACGGTGGTGAGATTTGGCAGTCTTGACACAGAGGCCAGAAACTGAATTGATGTGGGAAGCTGAGCTTTCACTCTGCCCTCAAGGTGGTCACGCCAGGGAGTGATGATGGCATCATGTCTGGGCTGCGCTGGGGAAATTTGATGCTGTCTTCCTCTTTTATTTATGCTATCTGTGCTCCAGCTTCTTTGTATGGGAGATCTTTGGAGCTTGCAGCGATCAGGAAAGTAAATTAAAAATCCTGGCCCTCTGTGAGAATGTATCTTCTGGAAGCTGCTGCAGGTCTGCCCTATCCCTCCCCATTCCCAGTCAGTTTAAAGCAAAATAAGGCTTCTGTTTGATTCTTCCTCCCTTAGAAAGAGAAAAAGGAGAACCCGAACCGAGGAAATGTGAATCCGCGGAAAATCAAAACCCGGAAAGAAGAGTGGGAGAAGCTGAAAATGGGACAAGAATTTGTGGAGTTGAAGGACAAACACGGTCCTGCCGGGTAAGCAAGTCTGGGGCTCTGTGCTCAGCTCCCCAGCGAGGGGGAGCGGGCGGGCGTTGTCGATTGTAATGCAGTTCACCCTGCTCTGCAGCTTCTCCAGATCTGCTGCACAGCGCGGATCGATACTGCCACTAATCAGATTCTCCAAAGTAAATCCGTCTGCTGATTTCAAATTTGCTAAATAAATCAGGGAGCTACACGGTTTGAACAAGGTGGCAGGAACAGCTTCGGCAGCAAGTCTGCTCTCGGCTGCGTGTCTTGTGGGCACAGAAGCGTTGAGAGCTTTGGCTCCCGACGCCGTCGCGATGCCCTTCCCGTCACGCCGAGCCTCTGGGCCTTACGCTGAGGAGTGGGGTGGCATTTGCTGGTATTGTGCGATTGCTTTGTTACACTTCACAAACGGCTCTTCACACCCGAAAGTTGAAGCGGGGGCTGTCCCCATCCGAGTATTTCAAGCTACAGATCTCTCTTTAGCACTTCTGGCTTGGGAATTCATTTAACTTTTGACACCAGCGAGGCTGGAAGCAGACCGAATTCCCCACAATGCACTTCTCACTTGCTCGCTCCTTGCAGCTTCCTTTCATATAAGAAAAATCTCTCTTTAAATCACACTCTCCAGCTAAAAATAAAACTTGCTTTTAGTTTAATAGGAGAACAGGTTTCGTTTCTAGCCGAGGAATCGAGCAGCACAACAGCACCATTTCCTTGCTCCTCTGTTTTCTCGGCTGAGCGTGTTCATGCATTTGCATTCATTTCATGTCCAGAGCCCCCGAGAACAGGGAGGTTCTACCACCCCCCAGTGAAATGAGCTCATTGAAAGTTGGGGGTGAGAGGGATCTCTTCCTGCAGTGCTGTTGCAGCTCTGGATACTTGCTTTTGATGGCATTGCTGTTTCGTGGGTTCTTTTTGACATTCTATTCTCAAGCTTATTTTTTATCATCTTTGAGTACCTCTTCTTTTTTTGCCACTGATGACACCTGGCATAACAGGGAGTCCTGCAAGTCCAAACCAGTCAAAGTACCTTCTTAAGAATGTTTTTTCTTTAATCAGATGTTAAGAAACATATTTTTTATTGTGGTGTTTTTTTGCTCACTAAAATACATACGCATGCTGTTCTGATATGTGGTAGCAATAAACAAACACGGACGCATCTGGGCGGATTCTAGCCAAAGAATTATGCAGAGCAAACGAATACAGCTGTACGTGGTTGTTCATATAGGATCCTTTGAGAAATAGAGACTTTTATTTTTAAATATTGCTTTAAGGTTTTGTTTTCTGTGTCCTGTTGTGGTGGTTGATAAGGTCCAACCTAAAGGCAGGTCCCACTGTGCTGGGAAAAGCCATTCCTGCTAGAAAACCTCGTTTCTAAACCTTGCAGGTTGATCCATCCACTTGGTTGATACGACTGCCGTTCGGTGGTTGAGCTGCTGCGCAGTTGTTTGTTGTAACCCTTCCAGGAGGCAAAGCTCTTATGAGCGAGGGGAAAAAATGAGCTTTAGACATTGCCTTGAACTGTTTAAACAGATTGCTTGTCTCGCTTTCGCTCAGGTACCCCTCCAACATGGTGTATCAGAACGGCAGCATCGGTTCAAATGAAAGCATGGACATGAACTGCTACCCGCCGCCGCCGCAGACTGACTCTATTGTGCCACCACCTCCTTCATTCCCAGATGACAGCCTGCCTCCACCCCCGGTGGAATTTAGGTAAGCCTACGGGATCCCTTCTGTCACCAAGGAGTAGTAGGTGGTGTAAAAGGATGACATGAGACAGGCTGAGATAGTTCAGCATAACTTCCTAACGGTTGTTGTAGGGGAACCAGAATGCTCCTGTCTGGAGGGGAAGCGCAACTGCAGGCAGGGACAGAGGCCCAGGCAGCACAGCTCTCCGTCAATCCCAGCCGCTGTCATCGTTCCCATATGGAAGGGGACGATGGGCTGGGGCGAGAGCTAGAGCAGGCGTATTTCTTTTTCTGAAAGAGTGAATGGTCTGGCTTCGTTGCACGGATTTTCCAATGCAGTTGTTCCAGAGCGTGTAGACTTACGTTCCTGTTAGAGAGCTTTGCAAAGAATGACTTTTTGCCTCTTTTTTTATTACCATTTGTCCTATGATCTTTGACAAATGCATGACGTGGGTGCTGAAGATGTTGATGTAGTTAAATTGAAAGGACTTAAGCGCACCAGTTGACTCCTTCCCAGTGACTTCAGTGCAAGCTCAGGCAGCTGCTTTGTATCGGATGAAATGGTGCCTTCCAGTCACCTCTAGAGCTGAGAATTACGGTCCAGCAGTGGCTCAAGACAGAAAGGGTGAAACAAGAGAGCAGCTTTTTTTTAAAGGCAGTAAAACAGAGTCAGGAGTAATAGGAGGAAGTATGTCTGATAGACAGGACTGCGTTAGCTTGTCTCCATCTTATCCAAAGGCAGCAATGCTGCAGAAAAGGCTCTTCTGATGTGTCAAAGAGACCAAGCACTCCGCTCTGCAGCATGTTCCTCTAGGGCAGAGCAGAAACGAGCTCTCAGATGAAGCTTACGCTGCCTTATGCAGTTGCTTAGATCTCTGCCTAGCCAGAGATCTCCCCTCTCTGGTTTTGTTTTGGTGGTTGTTTTTAAAGAATCCTGGGAGCTAGGTTTGATCTCCAGTAGTCTGTCTTGGATCAGCACTGTGCACTGTTAAAAGCTGTGACCTGATTTTTGTGTTTTACCATGGAAGGAGATGTCGGTTTAGGGCTTCCTTTGCACGTATGTATGATATTACCGTATCTTACGGGCAGTAGTGTTCTCTGATATAAACATAGCTTCCATAAATGGGAGATTCGGTCACTCGTGAATCGGTGTTCTCCTTAAGAGCACGTTGGGTTTCCATTTCGTCTTCTTCACTCCCCACGGCGAGCGATGAGACATGGCTGCTGCACTCCGGCTCTGAGCCGTGGAATCCGGTGAAGAGATCTGTTCTTAGCAGGTGTTCAGAGCATATGCTTTCCTGGCACACCCACCAGTCCTTGTGCGATTTATCACGGTAGACATCCCTGCTTGGCGTGTCGTAAGTCTGACCTCAGCGTGGAGGGGCAGTGGCTCGCATTGCTGCAGGAGCTCTCGAGCCAGGAGGCTGCTCGGAGCTCAGACGTGACGCCTGGCCTCTGGTGGAGAGGTGAGATGGCTCATGTTCTTGTCAGCCCGGGAGATGGGCTGGATGATAGCATTTCTGCCAGGCCCCAGAAGCTTTCCTTTGTTCTGGTGGTGTAGGCCAAAAGAAACACTGCGAGGGAACTGAAACCAAGGAGTGAGGTCTCATGGAAACACCAGTTAAAGCTGGAATTTAGATTTTTGTCTGGACTGCAACAAGCACACACGGTTTGCGTTAACATTGAGGTTGCACAGTCTAATCTGGCCTCATAGCTAATAGCCTTATTTCTCTCTCTGTGGCAACAGCTATCCTGTAGACAACCAAAGAGGTTCTGGTTCTGGAGGGACCAAACGATCCAGCCTGGTTAGCCCGAGTCACCCGCCGCCAGCTCCTCCGATCGGATCCCCCTCAGCAGCCAGGCCGGGCTTTGCCCCCCCTCCGGCGCCGCCTCCACCACCGCCGCTGATGGCAGGCAGCCCCCCTCCACCACCTCCCATGGGCTTCCCATCCCCGGGAACCCCGCCGCCACCCTCGCCCCCTTCCTTCCCTCCTCACCCCGAGTTTGCTGCCCCACCGCCGCCACCGCCCCCTCCAGCAGTCGAATATGGCAGCGTGCCCCCACCTCCGCTGCCGCAGCCGGGCGGTGGGAGCGCGCCGCCTCCCCCTCCGCCGCCGCCGCCTCCGGGCCCACCGCCTCCCTCTTCCAGTGGCTTGGATGGCCCCCCACCCCCTCCTCCACCCTCAGACACCTCCGCCTCCAAGCCCAAGTCATCCTTGCCTGCGGTTAGCGATGCCAGGAGCGATCTGCTTTCAGCTATTCGCCAAGGTAAGGTTTTGTTTCAATACCGACTTTCTCCTTTGCCTCTGGAAAAACCCCACGGTCTCCAAGCGAGAGCACTCGGGAGCCGTCTCACGAGCAGCGATGTGACTGCCTCGCCGCTTGAGACCTGTCCCTTGTGCTCCCTGCTTGTCTGCCCACCCTGGTGACAACCTCGCTGGGTTTTACGCCTCCACCTGCACCTTTGGAGATGGAGTGCTGGAATTGGTGTGGGCCAAGTCTGCGGGTGGATTGAACAGCAGTGGTGTAACCCCTGAAAGCAGCATGGAAACGATTCGCTTCCCATTCCACCTGCCCACCCGGCCCGTCTTGGCTGTCGTTCACCAGTGTTACCCCACAGCGTGCCCAGTGCTCGCTGGCAGAGGACAGGCTGCCTTGCTCACAGGATTGTGTCAAAGGGATGGCTGCTTTGGAGATTTTAGTGTGACCGAAGCCTTTGCATGATCCCCTTCGTTGCCTTCTTCCCAACAGGCTTCCAACTCCGCAAGGTGGAGGAACAGCGGGAGCAGGAGAAGCGGGACGTTGTGGGCAATGATGTGGCAACAATCCTGTCACGCCGCATCGCTGTGGAGTACAGCGACTCTGAGGACGACTCTTCGGAGTTTGATGAGGACGAATGGTCGGATTAACCACGGTCCTGTCCCCTTCTTCTCCTTCTCTCCTCGGTTAACATCTTAAAGAATCAGGTGGCCAAACCTTCCACCACTTCCTTTTTTCATCCCGTAACCAAAGATGTGCCAAGGGTTTTCAGACAACCAGCAGCATATCTCCCCTCTCCCTCCCCCTCCGGCTTTGGCAGGACTTTGTGCTCTGCCTTTCCGAAAGGTCTCCTCACGGACACTGAGGACGTGGTGTTAGGATTTAGCTGGATGGGGTAGAACGGTTGCTTATTTAAGAGAGCGCTAAACCTCCAGATTCTCGATGCCACCAGGCAGAGCACACATAAACCCTCCATCCTGAGGGATTTTTAAAGTAAAGATGGATGAGCCTGGCACGGCCGCGTGGCCTTTCAGATGAAGGACATTTTCAGCTGGTTTTCTCATTGCAACAGCAGACAGTTGATCTGATGGCTCTTCCTTTCCAGTGAATACTGGTAGTGCTGCAAGAAAATGGGCTTTAAATGTCTATTCTCTGCTGCATCCCACTGTCAGGTAATCAGGTTTTGGCAATAATGCACAGTTCTTTCCCCTCTGACCCCTTAGTATTATTTCCAGACTGCCCTGCGTGGGGTGCGCTGCCTGGCTCTAGGGCTGTGGAGCGCGTTGGGTGCAATGTGAGGAGGGACTTTTTGATTTTTAAAGCTGCCTTTTACCTTCCTCAAATCTGCTTCGCCAAAGGAGACTTGCACAAAGGGATGCAAAGCCGGGGCAGAACGGTTGCACGGCTTCCTGCTTCTGGGAGAGCCGAGCCACTGCCCCACGGAGATGCATCTGTGTGGTCAGCAGAGCGGTGGCGAAACTCCGCGTGGCTGATTTCTCCAATTCATGCTGAGATTGTGTTTAAAAAAAGAACAAACAAGTGCCTAAAGCGGGGAGGTGCTGTGAGGAGGGGTTCTCTGAACACCAGGCACTCTGGGGGTCTTTGGCCGGTTCAGGGCAATGCTGCAGTCCGTTGGAAGAGGTGCTTTTTCTAGTGGGGTGACCATACTTATTACACAGGGACTTGAGACGCAGAAAATGCTGGTATTACCTTTGCCTCCTCCTCCCTTCCACCGAAGGAGGGGAGATTGTGTGCCTAAAAAAAACTAGTGTGTGAACTGAGTTGCCCATCAGTTGCATCAGACCTAACCTACGTCTTTTTCCATAATTTTGTTGTTATAATTCATGAGTTAATTTTAAGAAAACGTTTCTTCTCCTCACTAACCCTACAAATTCCCAGGCTGCTCACTACGGATACAGTACTGGTAGGGGGAGAAAATGGTAAACTTGAACTAGCTGACCTAGGTTTTATTGCTGTTTTATATTACCTTACATAGAACATAAGCATATCCTGGAAATCGAGAAACAAATACCCCCGATGCTACAGACGTCTGTTTTAATTTGGCCGTGACTCTCGGTCAGGGTCATGCAAGAAAGCAATCCCAAAGCTTTTTGCAGATTGTGGGTCCAGCTGTTGTGGGGTGGGACCAGCTGCCTGTCCCGTTACGACCAACTCTCCAACCTCTTTGCCTTTCCTGTAGTATTTTGCCAGCCTGTGCCTGTTCTTTCTTCTCTGGCTTGCCTCGTTTAATGATGTTGCGGATACCTGGAACACCAGGCCCAGCCCGAGGCTGCCAGGCCGCTGCAAATCCTCCTTGGGGTTTGATCGATGGCTTCGGTTTGTGCCATCCAGTTCTTACTGATTTCTTGTGTGTGTGCGCCTGCATTTTTTAAGCTTTGAAAGAGCAGATGAGGGCCTGGAGGATGGGCTTTTCTGGGGTGCGGATCAAGCTGAGATCCAGCGCGACCCTGAGAGATTTACTGGACTGCTACGCCGTCAGATTTTGTCTGCAGAGCAGCTGCTAGGCAGGATGCAGAGGGCGTAGACGGCAAAGCATCCCAGTGGGCTGGGAACATCTGAGCAGCGCTAGTTCCAGGCTCTGGAAGAGGGAACAAACCCCTTGAGTGCCAGGGAGCCGTCATGCGGCGGAGGGACTTGGAAATGCAGACTGATGATTGCTGCAAGCTGGGTAAGGGCGGCTAGACCAGAGTCACTGCTGCTTGTTTTTTCTGCTCTTTCGGTCAGCATCCTCCTCTGGCGTCTCTCGGAGACGGGTTCCTGGGGAAAACAGACCTTTAAGCTAACCCGGCCTGACAGCATTATCACACAGGGAAGCGAGGAGCGCGCAAATGCCAAACCTGGGTTAATTTTAAATTGCCTTAACTGGACTTGGCCCCCGCTGGGAAAGGGGAGCGAGTATTCCTGTCACGTGAAATCCAGAAAAGTGCCATATTCTCGGTGACCCAGCTGGACGGTCTGTCGGGCAGGGCCATGCCTCGGGGCGTCGGGGCTGCCGTTGCCCCACCTTCTGCCTGTTGCACAAGGGTGCTGCGTGGGCAATGCGGCATGGCTGCGGGTGGAGCCGGCTCCTCCGACTGCCTCGCCTGCTCGCAAGGGCCTCCTGGCAGCGGGAGCGACGCGGCTCTGTCCGTGCAAGCCTGCCGCAACCACCCTCCGCTTCCAAACTCGCATCCCCAGGTGAGAATCAAAACTGCTGGATCCTAAACAGAACGGTTGTGGATGGGTAGGGAAGCCTGGTTGGTTGTTTTTTCCTAAAATCTCCTCTGATTGCAAGAAGAGGTGGTATGAGCATAGCGCAGAGATCCCTGAGAAACAACTGGTGTAGAGTGGCGATCTTCGAGTATCGTTGCAAAATCGCAAAGCGCTGGGCCACCAAATAATCTCAATATTTCTGAAACCAGTCGGGGAGGAGGAGAGGTGCCAAAAACAACCTTTGCAGGACAGAGCAGCTGCGCTGTAACTGCAGGGCTGCTGCCCCGCGTCGACCGACGGGCCTGCGCTGGACTCCCCGGCCATCGTTGTCGTTTTGCGTTAACTTGCTCCTTCCTCCCCTTTTTTTTCCATGTGAGGCTGGGCTGTACAGCACGGCAGGTGAGCCTCGAGCATTTCCCAAAGCCAAAAGCGAGAGCTGGCAGCTGGGGTCCTCCCCGAGAGGAGCCCCCATGTTTCCATTCCATCCCGACCCGCGTCCGTGTGGAGACGCAGAGCCGGAGCGGCCGTTTCACCCGGCCGGCGAGCCGTTTGCTCAGGGCGTGCAGGTTTGGGCAGGCCGTCGCTGCCTTCCCCTCGCCGGCGCCGCGCTCCTGGTTAAACATTCTCCCGGTGTCCTCGCCCGCAGTGCTTGGCTGCTGCTCCCCGCAGCCTTTCCCCCGCCGCCCCCCTCCGCGCTCTCGCAGGGACAGCCTGGTCCCAGCTCCCCGGGCGCAGCAGCCGGTGACCTTCGCTGCGTTCTCCGCTCCTCATCAGACCCAAAGCACCAGAGCGAGGGAGGGGGCTCCTGGAGGTCCCAATGGCCGAGAAACTCTGCCGAGTGTCGCTTCAGGGAAAGGATTTTTTTTTTTTTTTTTTCTCCTTTTTTTGAGTCCGTGGACTTCTTGAACGTGCCGCTTCTGGAAGTACCTGCCCTTGGCGGGGAGCAGGGCCCGGCGCGGGGCGGGTGCAGCTGCCCCAGGTCAGGTTTCGTTGCTGTTGGAGTGGGGGGGGTGCTTTCTTCTCTTCTTTTTTTTTTTTTTTTTTTTTCCAAAGAACGCCTTGAAGTGGGAAGTGGATCCAATGTTTTTATTACTGTATTAACATTCATTTTAATTCATTTCCAAAACTAACCCATTTTTCTTCTTGATTAGAATGTCATAGAATTAGACGAGCTGTAACCCTCCTGAAGTGCCTTATTTTCCTACATGATATAAATATATTTATAAGAGTAATTATTCCACGTGTATCTTGGGGGGTTTATTGCTGAGCAGAAGCCGTGGTGGGAGGAGAGGTGGGAAGTGCCCTCGCCGGACCCAGCCAGGCCGGGGATCGAAAGGGCGATGCTTGACGGATACTCTCAGGGTGCAGGGGGGTTACCCGCTTCAGACCAAAGGAGTTTCAGCAGTGAAACTCTGCTTAGAAAAAAAGAAAAAAAAAAAACCCAACCTCGTGAGCAGAATGCCGTAGGCTCAATCGCTTTGCTCACCCCTGCGGAACAAGCGCTGGCGGCGGGACTCTGCGGCCTCGTGTGCGCGGTGCAGCGGGCAGGGGGCTGCTGCTGGGGGGGGGGACGGAGCCCGCTCCGTCCCGTACCTGCGCACCCCGGCGCAGACTCGCTGCCTTCTCTTTGCCCCTGTGATGTCTCTCTTGGCTTTCCCCGCCGGTTGGTGTGTGAGCCAGGCTTTCCTGCACCTTCTTTTTTTTTTATAATCAACTCAGTAACCCCTGGATGAAAATCCCAATTGCAAATTTTTTTTTTTTTTTGTAATGTACATGTGAAAAAAGAAAAATAATAATTTTTTTTGGATCCTTTTTTTAAAACTGTAAACTTGATAAAACCTTTCTATCCAAGCAGCGCCTGCGTGTGTTACTCCGGGCACGCGTTGGGGAGCTGTGGTGTGGTCCGTAGCGCGGAGACGGTTGCTGGTCCTGGGCAGAGGGGCTGCTGCGCCGTGGCCGTGTGCGACTTCTCCTGTGCTGGGGCACGGGAGGCGCCGGGCCCTGCGAGCAGCTCGTCCCTCGTGTCCTGCGCTGCGTCTCGCAGGGTGTAATTTGGGGAGCCTGGCTGTGTTTGGCGTTTCAGCGAGGGCACCCGGGCAGGGAGGTGAAGGAAGCCAGCGGGTCCCGAGCTGTGTCGCAGCAGAAGCCGCTTCCAGGACCGAACCGCAGCCGTGCCAAGGCGGGCAGAGGATTATCGGTGGTGTAGGCAGCGCTCTCCAGGAGGAGCTGCCAGCCTCCCATGCGCGCTCCCTGCCATACAAAATGAGCCCCTGCTCCATCTTGCAGGAGCGGAGCCGCTGCGAGGGAGCTGCCGCTGCTTTTTTGCTTCCATTTCAGCTGCTCGGGGTCCCTCCTGCAGTTAATCTGCCTGGCCCCAGCCGCAGCAGCCATGGCTCCCGGCCCTCTTTTCAGGTGCCTCGTCTGCGCTTGGGGTCTCAGCCTGTTGTGCGGGTGTTTTCTTGCCGGTCGGTGGAGGGCAACAAAAGGATCCGTCCCTGCTGCTCCTCGTCCCTGCTTTCACCGCGAGCTTTGCTCTGCCAAATTCCCTTGGCTTCCAGGAGACACCCGTGCGCTCGCTCTGCAGCGCTGCGCCTTTCTTGGCTGACAATAGTCCCTGGCTGCAAAACCTCATTAGATTAATTGGCCTTGCCAGCTTCTGAACAAGCAAGCCCTTTAGTCGTGCTGGGGCGCGGAGGGCAGGGGAAGGAGGGATCTCCGGGGCTTCCACACTCCCCGGTGCTGCATCTCCCGGCTCTTGGCTCCATCACGAATCCGGGAGGAGCAGCCGGTGTCCCGGGCTCCCGGTCTGGATGGGTGCGGCTGCGGCCAGGGCTAGCTTGGTGCCTCTGCTGTGGTGGGCTACGTGCTAGCACGCAGCCCTGCGTTTCTGGGGTCCCAGCCCTCGAAGATCATCTTCAGGAACTGGGGGGGATGTGTCTCAGTGACTGTCACGCTGGTTTAACCCCCTGAGAGACAGACAGGGGAATCTCTGTGCCAGGTCTGCCCTCCCGCTAGCCCCCCTGCCCCCGGCACGCAGATCGCAGGGTCCTGCGCCTCGCCCTCCACCTCTGCGAGCGACCCACGGGGCCGGGCACCAAGGAGCCGGCCCTCGGCGCTGGGCTTCGTGTGGGCGCGGACGGATTGTGTGCTGGTGCTGGCTCTTTCCATGACCAGCGGTTTCCGACCGAGGAGCTGCTGCAGCCGGGGCAGTCTCTGGGGCTCTGCTGCGCCTTGGCACTCCGGCCCTGGCCTTTGATGTCTTTGCCCATCGCTCTCTTCCACGGGGCTCGGCACAGGATCACAGCTGGCTGGGCTTTGGCGTCGCAGGAGCCCCTGTCTCCAAAGACCTATTTAATTTTCTCCTTCAAGGTGGTGTTAGCAACACCCAGAAGATGCTGCCGGCTGCCTTGGACGAGTGGGCTGCGTGTCCTTTCCACCACTGACGTCAGCCTCTCTCCCTTAATTCCCCCTCTGGGACCGAAGCGAGTGCAGGCGCTGCCAGCTCTGATCAGCGTTAACAGGCTGCTCTCCCAGTGTGTGGCAGCGCTCCGCCGTGCCAATGTCACCCCCGACGCGCGCTGCCTGCCTGCGCCAAGCAGCCAGGGCTGGTGGGAGAGCGCAGCCCTCTCCCAGCTCCCCGGGAAGGGCCTGCTGCCAGCAGAGAGTCCCCGTTTCTTGCACGTAGGTGTGCCGAGATGGCAGCTCAGCCCCTCTAGAAATGGCTGACTCCTTCTCTCTCGCTCTCTTTCTGCCTTATTTCCCCCCCCCCTTTCCTTTCCCTCCTCCCTGCCTTTGCTGTTGCCTACGCGGTTGTGTGGGGAAGGCGGTCGGCTCCCGTGCTGCGGATGGCTTTATCTGTAACTCTTCCATCTGCTCACAGCAGCTCACAAATAACCACGGGGTGCCAGAGGAATTATGTATTTGGAGCTCAAGTTTCTGCAGTCTGGCAGGGCAGCAGCTCTGCGCTGGGCTCGTCCGTTCCCGCGAAGGCCAGCGCCTGCACGGGGAGGGCTGAAGGCAGCGGGCGCGGAGCTCGCTCCCGTCGCCGGGCCAGGGCCAGGAGCCCGGTGCCCGTGGGGAGCAGAGGGTGCTGCCAGACCCCGCGCCCTGCCCGGGAAGCACAAAGCCACCTTCGGCTCCGGCAGTGGCTGGGGACGACGCTCCGCAGCCGGAGCCGCACCGGGAACTGCCTCCTGCTGCCTTCGGCATTTGCTAAAACGCTTACGAGCGGGGCCGCGTTTTCTTCATTTCCTGCCTGCTCCCGCTTCCAAGGAAACAAAATCCCCCAAGCCAGGGCTGAGGTTTCTCGTTCAGACGTAACCCAGGCCAATAACCAGAGCTGCTCGGCCCTCCCCGCGGCGCGGCGTTCCCAGCCTGGCTGCCGGTGGTGGTACGGGGGGGACCCCAGGACGCACCCAGCACGGGCACCCTAGTAAATCCCTGGGAGCAGAGACCCAGCGCTGCGGCGTGGGCGATGGGCAGCTCGGTCGGGGTTCGGGGTGCTGGCGGGGAGGTTTGGGGGCGGCAGCAGCCTCCCTCCCTCCTCCAGCCTGGCAGAGCCCGCGGGTTTTTGGCACCAGGGCTTGAGCGGAGGCTCCTTGGGGAGGGCTCTTGCCCGGCCCTGGCTTCGCCGTGGTTACTGCCAGCGCTCTTGCCTGGCATCGCTGCTCCTGGCAAGGTGGCAAAGGGCAGGAGCCGTACCCGAGCCCGGTGCTGCCAATGGGGCAGAGAAGGGGGAGCAAAACCCGCCCGGAGCCCCGTGCCCTCGCAGGGTTCGGAGGTGGGGGGCTGCCCGTGGCTCGCAGCATCTGCCGGGAGCTGCGGTGCTGGGCAGCAGTGCCTGGGGAGGGCTGGGCCGGCCAGATGTGCGCGCACAGCTGGGGTGAGGGCGTGCCCACGCCTGTGTCCCGCTCACAGCCTCTTGTCTTGGGTTTTAACCCCAAATCTGGGCTGCTGGTCCCCCCCCCGAGCCTCTCCCGCACATCACCGGCGTGGGGGTGGCTGCTCGGCGTTCAGGCGCCTTTCTCGGGTGGATTTTATTTCGGTTTTGTACCTCTGCATCTTTCTCCACCAAAGAAGGGAGCAGGCTGGGCCCTGCTGCGGGCGCTTCGTCTCCTCGCTCGCCGCCGCCTGCTCTATCGCCGAAGGCCTGGAGCAGCCGGGATCCTCTCCGGACTTCGGGCTGCTGTGCCCGGAGAGCAGGGTGGGCACCCCGGCTCCGTCCAGCCCCGCGTTCGGCCTCGGCTGCCCTCACCCGTCCTGGCAGGAGGGAATCGGGCGCAGGTAGGAGCCGAAGGGCGCGTTTCCCAGCCGGGAAGCGGCACCCAGGGAGCCATGCACGGAGCGATGGCCGCCGCGGTGTCTGACGGCAGCGGGGGACGAGGCTGCCGGGGGTGACGACGTCAGGGACCCATCGCGTTGGGGACGAGGGCTTCCGGGACAGGCGGCCCCTTGGCCTGATGTGTGACATGGCTGGGTCGTGGTGGCTTTTGATGCCTCTCCCCAGCTCCTGCGCCTGGCGAATCCCCCCCCGATGAATTTGGGAAGCCCATCGGCCCGGCACAGCCCTGTGCCCACCCCACTGCCGGCCGCGGGGGTGGCAGCCAGGATGGAGGGGGGGGGTCCCAGCAGACCTGCGTGGTGCTGCCCTTATGTCAGAGCCTTCAGCAAACCCCGGCGTGTCACCCTGTCCCCAGGGGAGGTGACGGGGACCCCGGGGAGCCAGAGGGACCGGCTGGGCTTGCCCACCACGGCGAAGCAAAGGGGCTGCGGCTGCTGGCTCTGAAGACGGCGGCAGAGGAAGCACGAGGCAGAGAAAAGCGATTGAAGCTGCCGTACAATGCTGGCGTAAGAACAACCAGGTGTCAGCTGCCCCGGCGTGAAGCGGGGCTGGGAATGACGGGGGTTTTCTTTTTTTCTTTTTTTTTTTTTCTTTTTTGGTAGGGGACCTAATAAATGTTTATAAATATCTCAAAGGTGGGTGTCAGGAGGACGGGGCCAGACTCTTTCCAGTGGTGCCCAGCGACAGGACAAGGGGCAATGGGCACAAACTGAAGCAGAGGAAGCTCCAGCTGAACCCGAAGAAGAACTTCTTCCCTCTGAGGGTGACGGAGCCCTGGCCCAGGCTGCCCAGAGGGGCTGTGGAGTCTCCTTCTCTGGAGATATTCCAGCCCCGCCTGGACGCGGTGCTGTGCAGCCTGCTGTGGGTGACCCTGCTTGGGCAGGGGGCTGGGCTGGGTGACCCACAGAGGGCCCTGCCAACCCCTGCCAGGCTGCGATTCGGGGATTTTCACTGCCGGAGGAGGTGGGCTCAGGATTTACCCCCTGGCTGAGGGGTGGGGGGCCCTCAGCTCAACCCCAGGGCACAGCGGGTGTCTCCAGCCCCTGAGCTTTGCTCCTTTCCCCCTCGGCGGGGCCAAGGGAACCCCCAAATTCCCCAGCCCCATTGCCAGCGCTGAGCCCAGCCCCTGGATGGCAGCAGATGGTGGTCTGCAGGTCCTCCAGCCTCTCCCAGCCCCATCTGCCCTCCACGCTTGGTGCCATCACCCCTTGCTCGGCCGAGAAGCCAAAGCAGATCTTTATTTCCTTGGTGATAAACAGCACCCACCCTCCGGGCTGCCACCAGGTCCCCGCGCCCAAGGTGACACTGAGCCTCGGGGGCTGGCGCACAGCACCCAGCCGGGCTCCGGCAGCTCCTCAGCCCTGGGCTCTGCCACATCCCGGCGCATCTGCGGATGCTCAAATGCCCGTGAGAAACCTGCTGCTCCCCGACCGGGGTGGGCAGGGGCACGGGGCGGGGGGGGGGCTCTTGGGGCGCAGAGCCCTGCTACCGGAGGGGACGAGCTGCCCTAATTAGCTTTGCTGTCATTAACCCTGCCTTCCCTGCGACGTGCAGACAGTGGGGAGCGGTGATGGGCGTCCCAGCTCCTCTTTGAGCCGTGGCTCTCGCTGCTGCTCCTCGGCGCAGGGGTCCTGGGCAGAGCCGGTGCCCCCCATGCCAGGAGAGGGGCCGGGGGGCAGGCAGACCCCCCCAAGCTCTGAGCAGGGCGGCAATAACAGCACAGGGCTGGATGTGGCCCCGCTGCGTGCTGGGCGCTGGACTGCTGCGAGGATGAGGATGGCCAGGACCCTCGGTGCTGCTCCCGCTAATGGGATGTGATGGGTGGGACGTGATGAGTGGGAGCAGTGCTGTCGCTGGGGGTTTTTTAGCTGGGGGGGGGGGGAACGGAGCGGGGAGAAGGCCCTGCCTGGAGTCGGGGACCTCAACCTGCTGCCCCTGCCCCGGGAGATGCCGTCCCGTCCCCTCCCCAGCATCAAACAGCCGCACCTCGTATCACAAATTACTTTTATTTCCCCCCCCCCCAGTTGTAAACAAGAAGCAGCAGCACCCCACCGAGGGGTCCCCATCCCACGGGGCCCCTTCACAGCCCTCCCCCCCCCAAATGTGCAAATCCAGCCCCAGTGCAAAGAAAGGCTTTGGTGGGGGGGGAGCCCTGGGTGCAGCGGGAGGGGGGCAGCACCCAGAGGACCCCGAAAGCGCTGGGTTTTGGGGTGCGGAGGCTCTGGCAGCCCCCTCTGCCCGAAGGCAGCGAGCACTAGAGGGCAGCAAGCCCCAGGGCTGGGCCGGCAGGAAAATCACATTAAATACTAATTTAAAAATAATAAATAAATGGATGGAGAAGGGATGAGATGAATGGGAGAAGGGGTTGGGTTTGGGTCCCTCCTCCTGCGTCAAGTGAGTCTTTCCCCCCCCCTTCCCCAAACGTACAAAATATGTTTTAACTCTCTGAGGTAAACAACGAGGCTTTAAAAAAAGCAAGAGGGGGGCGAACTTTGCCGGTATCGCCCCCCCTTAAAAAAATAAAGCATCATAAATAGTTTTAAAGA
This sequence comes from Opisthocomus hoazin, assembly GCF_030867145.1. NCBI lineage: Eukaryota > Metazoa > Chordata > Aves > Opisthocomiformes > Opisthocomidae > Opisthocomus > Opisthocomus hoazin. Next base: position 4,679,250 of record NC_134430.1, on the reverse strand, counting down.
AAATATGAGGATCTCCCCCCCCACACCCCCCTTGCGTGCGCACACATAAATATAGATTATATCATGGATAAAAAATATGTTTTTCTCTCCTGTAAATTCAAAAAGTGGAAAAAATAGAGGAAGAGAAGGGGCTGTGCCCCAAAGGACGGGGCCGGGAAGAGCTGCGTGATTCTGACAGCTCCTGCGATGCGTCTCTGGGAATGACAAGGGGGGGGGAAAGAACTCCCCAACTGCCATCGGTGAGAGGCTGGGGAGGGGGGGCCGCGTCAGACGTCACTGGGGGAGCGGGAGCGGAAGGGCAGGGTGGAGGAGAAGCACCCGCAGCAGACGGCCCACAGCACTTTCTGGATCTCCTGGTTCCTGAAGGCGTAAATGACGGGGTTGATCATGGAGTTGTAGGTGGCGGGGAGCAGGGTGGCGTAGGTGTAGAGGGCCGGGTAGCTGTAATCCCCCAGGAGACAGTAAACGGCGAAGGGCAGCCAGCACGAAGCGAAGGTGCCCAGGATGACGGCCAAGGTGGCGACGCCTTTTCGGGTGGTGACGTAGTGGGAACTGGCCAGGAAATGTCTCTGGACGGCGATCTGGTGGGCGTGCCGGCAGACGATCTTACAGATCTGCACATAGAGCTGGAGCATCACCGCAAAGACCATGAAGAAGGAGACGGAGAGGATGACGAGGTGGTTCTTCGTCAGCGGCTTGACGACGCTGCAGGTGGAAGGCTCCTTCAGGCAGTTCCAGCCCATGATGGGCAGGAGCCCATAGCAGATGGCCGCTCCCCAGGTGAGGATCAACATGATGTAAGTCCTGGTGACCGTCCTCTCCGAGTAGTAGGTCAGGGCGTTGTAGAGGGACAGGTAGCGGTCGATGGTGATGGTCAGCAAGCTGCTGACGCTGGCGGTGAAGGAGGTGACCAGGAGCCCCATCGTCAGCAGGCTGACCGCCTCCGACGGGATGAAGTAGACGAAGGCAAAATGCAGGATCAACCCCAAGCCGGCCAGGAGGTCGGCCGTGGCCAAGCTGCCGATGAGGAGGAACATAGGAGCCCGGAAAGCTGGCGTGTAGAAGATGACCACCACCACGACGGCGTTCTCGCAGGAGATCACGGTCCCGGAGACGCAGAGCGCGACGTCCCACGGGTTCAAGGCGAGGGGCTGGACCACGGACTCCAGGTCCAAGGAGCCGCCGGTGCCGTTCCTGGCCACGACCCAGCCTTGCCGGCCTTCGCTGGCGCTGGGGGGCCCTGCCGCCATCACGCCGGCGGGGGCTGGCCTGCCGAAAGTGAGAGCGGCCCCCTCAGCACCCGCTGCCCGCGGTGGGGACCCACCGGAGCCCTCCTGGTGCCACCCAGCCAGGGGCGGCCCTGCCCCCCCCCAAAAGTTGTCTCCGGGAGGGGGGGGGGGCAGAGCTGTGTGTGGTGAGGGGGTGCTCGCTGTTTGCTCCGAGGGGATTTTTCTGGACGAGGCGGTTTGGTTTTAATTCTTTTGCAAGCAAAGAAAAATAAATATATGAATAAAGGGGGGGGGGGGGAACCCCGCTCAGCCCCCTCCTGCCTGCGGTAGCTGCTAGGGGGGAGGGTTGTGCATCGCAGGGGTTTCGTGGATAAATACAGGGGAGCAGGACCAGCCCTGGCTCCCCCCCCCCAAAGGGATTTGGGGCCAAACTGAAGGGATCCCAAGCATCAGGTGAAGGGGGTGGCCCCGCTCCCCCCCTGATCGGCACCCCGGCCCCCTCCCGTCGCCGCCGTGCGCCCCCCAACCGAGGGGATCCCCCCCCTCCCCTTGCCCTGGGGGTCTGCCCCTCCTGGGGCCACCCAGGCAGGCAGCACAGGGGGTGGGGGGGGGCACGGCTGCCCCTCGCCCTCCTTCCCAGAGGGCTTCCCCCCCCCGGAGCCCCCCGGAGCCCGCGTCCCCCCTCCCCGTGCCCGGCACTCACCTGCCGGGACCCTCGGCCCGGGCTGGGGCCCCGCTGCCATGGGCGCTGCCGAGTTATAGGGACCGAGCCCCGCGGGGGGGGTGCGGAGGGGATGGGGGGGGTGACTCACCGCCGCCCCCCCCCCCCAAAGCCCCGTTCGCCCCGCTGTGACGTCAATGGTGCGCCGGAGCCAATCAGCGCCCCGCGAGGCAGCGCGGGCGCGCGCGCGCCGCATAGTAATCGCGCTGGGGATGGAGCAGCCCATTCATAAAAAAACAGACACCCCCCCCCCACCCCCTCCCCCGCCCGCTCACCCCCCGGGGACACCCCCATCCCCCGCAGGGCCGTGCTGCAGGGGAGGGGGTGCCTGCTCCCGCCCCCCCCCCCATCGCAGAGGGTCTGGGGGGGTGGAGGCGGCGGCCCGGGGTGGTGGGGGGGGCGAAGCTGGGTCCTCCCCCGCACAGGCGGGGGTGCACGGACCCCCCCCCCTTCCCCAGCGGGTCCCCGCGGCCCCGCTTTCCCACGCGGGGCTGAATAATTCATCGGTGGGAGAAGCGGGAAGGCCCGGGGGGGCTGCGGGAAGGGCGGCTGGCGGGGAGCCCACCCCCGGCAGCGAGGAGGAGGAGGAGGAGGAGGAGGAGGAGGAGGAGGAGGAGGCGTGCGCACCCCCGGGACCCTGCCGGGACGCCGCCCCGCCCCGCTTCCTCGAAGCCCGCTGCGTTTCGGGCCTTCCCCGGTAACGTGTCCCGGCGGGGGGTGCGGGGGGGGCCGGGACCCCCCGGTGCCTCCGGGCTCGGTTCCCGCCGCCCGCTCGGCTCGGCCCGGCCCGGCCCGGCCCGGCGGGAGCTGTTCGCGGTGCTGAAGGCGGCGGAGCCGGGGGAGGGACCCGCCACCACCCCGGGAGGGGCGCGGGGCCAGCGGCCGGGGCTGGGGCCGGGGCAGCGTGCGGGGGTGCAGTGCGGGCACCGTGCGCAGTGACGCCGTGAGTAGGGCGGGAGCAGTGGGAGCAATGGGAGCAGTGGGAGCTGTGGGAGCTGTGCGTGTATCCCAGAATCACAGACTGGCAGGAGTTGGCAGGGCCCTCTGTGGGTCACCCACCCAAGCCCCTGCCCAAGCAGGGTCACCCAGAGCAGGCTGCACAGCACCGCGGCCAGGCGGGGCTGGAATATCTCCAGAGAAGGAGACTCCACAGCCCCTCTGGGCAGCCTGGGCCAGCTCTTTTTCCCATGAAAAGCTCAGAGGTAGGCATTTCTTCACAGAGAGCGGTAAGAGGATTCTCTTTGCTCTGCTCAGTAAATGGAGATTGAGGACAGTGCAGACCAAACACAGAACGTCGTTTTACCGGAGTCAAAACCAAGGCAAATGACGGCAAAAACCCCTCGCACGGATGTGCCAGCAACGCTCACTGGAGGGAGCGACAGGAGAAACTGGTTTGGCTCTGGGGGTTATAGCGTACAGTCCTGAGTGGGAGCAGTGGGTGCAGTGGGAGCAGTGGGTGCAGTGGGAGGAGCAGTGGATGCAGTGCATGCAGTGAGTGCAGTGGGCACAGCGCATGCAGTGGGAGCAGTTGGTAGCAGTGCGTGCAGTGGACACAGTGGTTGCAGTGGTTGCAGTGGGTGCAGCGCAGCACCACGTGCAGTGGGACCAGTGGGAGCAGTGGGCGCAGTGGTTGCAGTGGGCGCAGCATGTGCAGTGGTTGCAGTGCTTGCACTGTGTGCAGTGGTTGCAGTGTGTGCAGTGGGTGCCGTGGGTGCAGCACCCCGCTCCCCCAGCCCCACCCCCCCCCGGGCCCACCCCCGCCTTTCCCACGCCCGTACCTGCGCGGGCGGCGCGGGAGGGGGGGGGGCCACACACTCACCCCCTGCGCGGGGCCCCCCCACGCGCCGGGCCCCCCCGGGGGGGGCGGGACGAGGCGGGGCCGCCCCCCCCCTCCTCCCCCCCGCCGGGGCCGCCTCCCCCGGGCGCGCGCGTGCCCGCGGCCCCGCTCCGCGCTCCCGGGAGCTCCGCGCCGGCACCTCCCGCTGGGACCGGGCCGGGCCATGGCCCCGCTGCGCTGCGCGCTCCTCTGCGCGCTCCTGTGCGCGCAGGGCCCCGCTCCCGCCCGCGCAGGTACGGCCGGGGGGCGCGGGGGGGTCCGGGGGGGGGACACACACACGGGGGGAGTTGGCAGCTTTGGGGCAGCAGAACTTTATTTTGGGGAGGGGGGGGTCCTTGTGTTTTCGCGGGTTCCCCTCGGCCCCGGCCCCCGCGGGACCCCCTCGCCCGCGGTGGGGCCGGGAGACCCCCAAATCCTCCGGCTGGCCCCGGTTTGGGGGGAGAGGGCCCCCTCCTCCTGCTCCTCCCCTCGGGGCTGGGACCCCCAGGGCTGGGACCCCCAGGGCCGGGAGGGGTGCCCTGGACCGTTGTGGGAGAAGCGGGGCGCAGGGTCCGGCCTCCTCCCCGAAGAGCGGGGGGATCTCGTGGTCCGGGGGGGTTCCTGGGGGGGGGGAGCCGGGAGCGGAGCCGTCACCCTCCCGCCTGGGCTCCCTGCAACTCCGGGCATCGATTCTGCAAACCCCAGGCTCGCTTCTGCCCCCCTTCTCCCGTCCCCCCGCCGCTCACAGGAGACCTTTCCACCCTGGCTTGTCCCACCGGGACCCCCGCGTGTTCCCAGAGCACCCACTGCGAGGGGGCTGCCCTCAGCCGGCCCCGCAGCCCCCCTTTATTTCCCTCCCCCTCCCCACACCTGACGGCAGGAGCGGGAGTTGACAACGTTGGGCTCCAACGTCTGTTCCTGTGCCTGCCGCGATAAAAATAACCGAAATTATCAACCTGCCTGAAACCCTTGTGAACAGAGTCCCACTTTCCCATTGGTTCCCAGCAGGTCTCTAAATGATGGAGGGGGGGCCCCGGCGGCGTGCCCACCACGCCGTAGCCATGGCAACGGGTCCGCAGCATCCCATTCCCTGCCTGACGCCACCGGTCGCCCCTTTTGCTTTGGGGGGGCACTGGGAGAAGTAAAGGGGCTCTGGATTCAGGCAGGCGTGGCCAGGAGGACCCTAAAAGCTGGGGGGGGGGGGGGTGGAGCTGTGGACCCCAAATGGGGGTGGTGGGGTGGAAGCAAAGCACTGCCGGCAGCGATGGGGCGCAGCCAAGCGTGAGGCCGAGTCGATCCCTGCGTGGCCGAGACCCCTGGGGAGCCGGGCCAGGGGGGGTGCCAGCCCCCAACCCCCTCTTGCGAGCCCCGGGGGGTTTCGTTTGTCCCCTGAGAGCCCGGAAACCCGTCCAGGGTGGGGAATGGCTCCCGGCTCTTTCCCGGGATGGTGCAAACGCAGGCGTGGGGCGCAGCGAGGTGCAGGCTGCTCCCCGTTGCAGGCTCCCTCGCTGACAGTCATCGCTGTAAATTAATGATGAGCGGGGGGGGGTGGGGGGGGGGAAGATCTCGTGGCAGAGCAGCTCTGTGAACGCCCGAGTGACTCACTGCCATTGCTGGGGCGATGGGGAGCAGGGGGTCCTGCAGGATGGTCTCGGGGGGGGGGGCAGGGGGGTGATGCTGCTTAAATAACCCCCACCGGGCTGCCGGGAGCGGCCGGGCTGGTGCTGCTGCCTCGTCTCTTGAACCTCCACCGAAAGATCCCGGGCTGGCGTGGGCTTGCCCTGCGCTGCGACCCGCCGTGGGGTGAACCCTGGGTGGCTGTGGGTGCTGGGAGCTGGGGGGTGCAGGGTATCCCCTCTCCGGAGAGCTGGTGATGCTGCAAACACACCCGCAGCCTGCCGGGACGGGGCTGTTGGTGGGTTTGGTGCAGCGAGAGGTGCCTTCATCCCTCCCGCTGCATCACGAGAAATCCATCACGAGAAATCCTCCTCCGTGGAGCAGAGGGTCCAGCCCCGACCCTGGCTGACGGGGGGACGGGTGCTGGCCCCTGTCCTCACCCCTTTCCCTCGTCTTTGGCAGGAGAGTGCGGCGAGCTGAGGTCCTGCGAGACATGCACGGCCGGCACGGCCTCGCACAACGCCAGCGCCTGCGTCTGGGTGGGCTGCGGGACCCCCGAGGAGCCAGGTGAGGGGGGACAGCGAGGGGGTCCCACAGGCGAAGCTTGCCCCGCCTGCCACCAGCCTTCCCCAGTCCCCGCCACTGGGCTGGGGCCGTGCCGGGATGGCTCAACACCCTTGGGTGCTGGTCTCAGCTGCTTTCCGTGGTCAAGGTCCATCTGTCCCGACCCATCCCGTGGGGGGGGAGGCAGGGGATCCGTGCCAGCCCGGTGGGCAGCAGCACGGGGTTTGGGCACGTGCCACTCCTGGCCATGCCAAGCTTGGGGTAGCGCTGGGCACCCCCTGGCTCGCCCTCCGTGGAGGAGCGGGTGGAGCAGCACCGAGCGATGGAGCTGGGAGGAAGCCCAGACGCCATCAGCTGCGCTGGGTGCCCCCATGGGCTGGTTTGCTGGGGGGGGGGGTCCCTTGGGAAAACCCTGCTCCCCCTTCCCGCAGGGACGGGGAGCTGCGTGCGGAGCGGGACGGCGGCGCGGGAGACCTGTGCGCTCTACAACACCAGCACCCTGTGTCGAGGTAACCCCGCTCCCCCCACGACACAGGGTCCCCCAGCAGCCCCCCCGGACCCAGCAGCCTTCGGGACGGAGGTGCTGCCGTGGGTGCTGGGGCTGTGGGGATGAAATCCCACTCCTGGAACAGGGACACGGGGTGGGGGGTGCACAGCGATGTCCCTTGACGACCCTTTGCCCCCCCTTTCTCTCTGTCTGCGCCTCCGGCAGCGCTGACGTCCCCCACCGAAGAGCCTCCAGAGCCCCATAGCAAGGAGCCGGCGACGCAGTCCCCAGGTGAGCGGGTCTGGGGGGGGCGGGAGGTGGTGGGATGGGGGTCCGGGTGCCCCAGGGGACAGTGGCCAGAGGGATGGGACAAGCTGCTTCCCTCCGTGTTTCGCATCCCTGGGGAGGGGTGAGCAGAGCCACCCTTGGGGTTGCCCCTGTGGAGCTTCAACCTCGGCTGTGGCCCAGGAGGGGCCGGTGCCATCCCCGGGGTCACAGCTCGGTCCCTGTCCCCCCTCTCTGCCCCGAGCAACGCTGCCAGGGGCTGCAGCGATGCCAGGATGGGGCTGGGGGGGTCATAACACCCTGCGGCCCCCCCAGAACCAGCCCTGCTGCCATCCCTGCCGGGAAGTGCCGAATGGCCGGGTGGGAGCAGGGGCTGGGAGCGGAGAAGGAGCCTTTTCCAGGAAGGGGGAACTGGAGAGCACTGGGCTAATTACGGCGGGTAACTGGAGCCCGGAGCCCTCTGAATTATTGATCCCACCGGGATCCTTTCACCGCCGGCTCCTCTCCCGTGCGGTGCTGGCTGCTCTGGCGTGGGAAGGGGCCGAGCCCATCCCTGCATCCGCGTGTTGATGGGGACATCCCCGCCCCGTGCAGAGGCTGCGGACCCCAATCCCCTCTCCTTGGTGGGGGCATCAGTACCCCAGGGATGCCGACAGCACCCATAACCCCCCCCCAACCCGTTTTCCGCCTGCCATTAGGGACCACCACCACCAGCGCCCCGTTGACGGGCAGCCCCGAGTCCCACCCGCCCGGCTTTGACACAGCCAGCTTCATCGGCGGCATCGTGCTGGTGCTCAGCGTCCAAGCCGTGGTCTTCTTCATCATCAAGTTCATCAAGTCGAAGGACAGCACCTACCAAACGCTGTAAGGCTCCCGCGCCCCCGGCCGGGATGGAGGGGGGGGCACCCGTGCCGGCTCGTGCCTGGGCCAAGCCCACCCTTGAAGCCGAAACTGGGGGTCAGCCCCGGCGCGGGGGGGTCCGTGGCCCGTCTGGCCGTGTCCTGTCTCGCCGCTGAGTGTTGTCTCCCATGGCTGGCTGTGCCGGTCCGTCATCGCCCGGCGGGGGGAGGATTTGGGGGAATGGAGGGGCTCGTCCCCCCCGCCTGGCCCCTCGCCAGTGTCCGGCTGTCCTGCCACCGCCTCTGTCTGTCGCTGCCTGGCCGGGTCCTGGCTCTGGGGACTGTGGGACCCCCAGATCCATCCCCCTGAGCTGAGCCAAGGGGGGGGGACCATTGCTCTCCTCCCCTCTCGCCTGGTGCCGTGGGGCTCGCCGTGTCTAACGTGGGGGGGGCCGTGCCCCTTCTCTCTTTCCTTGCACGCTGCCAGAGAGGACAACCAGTAGGTGCCGGCGGCGATGGGGAGGGGGCTGCCCCTCTGCACCCCCAGACCTTCACCCTGCCCTCGGCCCTGCTTGGGTGGGGGTGGTGTGGTCCCTCTCTCCTGGTTTGCATCGGGGGGGTCCCCCCGGCTGGTTTGCTGTTTTCCTGGGAATCCTTAGTGGTGGCAGGGAAGGGGGTGTCCCCCCTCGCCCCCCGTTCATGCACGGAGCTGCTGGCGGGATGCAGCTGATGCAAGACCCCTTGGTGCGTCCGTGCCCCTTCTGCCACCCGGGCGAGGTGTCCCCGGCCCCCCCCGAGCCGGCGGTGGCAGGGGGCAGCCCCCCCCTCCCCTAAGCACCCTGGGCAGGGTGAGAGCTGCAGGGCCCAGTTTGGTCCCAGTTAGAGAGTGCCCGGCAGCCCGCTTCCCCACCCTGGGCACCCCCTGCTCCCCCCACTGCACCCCCTGCCCCATTGCCTCCCCACAGCCTTGGGGCTCAGTGAGGGGGGGCTTTGGGGCCCCCACTTTCCCCGGTGGGCTCTCAGGTGCTTTTCCCTTCAGCATTTTGGCTGGAGCACCCCCGCTCCGACCCCCCCCCAGCTGCTGCCCACCCCGGCCCCCCCAGCCCCTCCATCCCTGCTGGAGCAGAGCCAGGGCCTTGCTGTGTGCTTTTGCTGTGCCTCTGTGTTGCTGGGGGGGGGTCCCCAGCCCCCCCCCCCTTCTGTGTGCTGTTTTGGGGAGGGGGGTGTGTGCTGTGTGCCGTGGGGTGAGACTTGTAGCTCGGGCTGCCCCCATTAAACTCTGCGAGGTGGTGTCTGTGTCGTGTCCGGGGAGGGGGGGGGGTCGTGTAGCTGGGGGGGGGTCCAGGGGGGGGGAACGGCTGCAGAAAGCCTGTGCCCCCCATCCCTCCCCCGCGGTAGCTCCCACCCAGTTCCCAGGTGCGGGGCCGACCCTTCCCCATGGCATTGCCACCGGCATGGGCGGGGCGGGGTGGGCACTGGGGCACCCCCCCCTCCCCGTCCCCTGCTCCCTGGGGTTGCGGGGGGGCTGGACCCCCTCAGGGCGAAGCCGCCCGGGGTCCTTTCTGCTACACGCTCTTCTCTGTCCGCCGCACCAGGATCTGAGGCTGGGGAGATGCTGCCCTCGTCCCCCCCCAGGGAAGGCAGAGAAGAGGCCAGTGCTGCCAGCGTCCCTGCCCGCTGCCGGACCGTGTCCCCCCCCCCGGCCACATCACAACTATGCAAAGGTGGCTCTGCCCCGGGCTGCCCTCTCTGCCCCTGGGGGGGGACCAGGGTGGGACACGTCCCCCGACCCCGACCCCTGTCCCCAGCACGTCTGGGGATGCTGGGGGGAGGGGTTTGCACCCAGTGTGGCCGCGGTCGCACCTACGTGGGGGTCCCATCCTGCCCTGAATCCCAGCCTTGGGCTCCCCCCGCCATGCTTGCCAGGAGTCTGGGGGTCCCAGGGCACTCCGGGGCGTCAGGGGACACGTGGCCGCAGCCAAGCCCCCAGCCCCACGCTGCACAGGGTCTGGGCCGGCGTGGGGGGGGCAGAGACCCAATAAAGGATTTTCCTCTTATTTCTGGTGTCCGTGTTGTGCTCACCCGTCACCCCGGAGCCCGGGCGGTGGGTGCTGCTGCAGGAGATTTTGGTTGCAAACCCCACACCTGCAGCTGGGACGTGGCTGTGTCCTGCCCACAGGTTGGTGCTGGTGGGTGGTTCCCAGTGAGCCCAGTCCTCCCAGTGACCAGGGCAGGGAAACCAGTGTGGAGAGGGGTGATGCTATGCTGGAGGGTGGAGCGACAGGACATAGGTCCCCTTCCGTCCCGGGGGTGTCACCCCATGGTGTCCCCATCCGTGGGGCACATCCCTTTGCCTGGCCCCGGGGGGCTGCAGCGGGGGGGGGGCTGAGGCTGGAGGAACTGGGGGGAGCGCTGGGCTGGGCTCCCCAGCTGCGGACGAGCCGAGATGGGGTTCAGGGCTGGGGGGCGGGTCCTCTGCGGCCGCATCCGGCCCCGCTAAGGCTGGGCACCCCACGGGTGGCGATGGGGAGGGGGGACGCGTTCCTCCCCGCGGCGGCAGCAGGCCCGGGCAGGGTGGGTGCCGCAGCCCCGGCACCCCCGGCTCTGCCTGCCCCGAAGCGGCGGCGGGGCCGAGCGGCAGCAGGCCCGGGCAGGCAGGGCTCCGTGTCCCGCTCCGCAGCCCCGCTCCTCCCTCCGCCCCGGGCTGGCCGGCCCGGCCGTGGGAACGACGCTGGGACTGCTGCTCCGCCTGTGCGGTGGCTTCTCTGCCTGTGCGGTGGCTTGTCACCTTGCGTGGTGGTTGACTAACTCTGCAGTGGCTTCTCTGCCTGTACAGCAGCTGCTCTGCCTGTATGGTGACTTCTCTGCCTGTGCGGTGGCTTGTCTGCCTGTATGGTGGTTTGTCACCTTGTGTGGTGGTTGTCTGCCTGTACAGTGGCTTCTCTGCCTGTACAGCAGCTGCTCTGCCTGTATGGTGGCTTGTCACCTTGCATGGTGGTTTCTCTGCCTGTACAGCAGCTGCTCTGCCTGTACAGTGGCTTCTCTGCCTGTACGGTGGCTTCTCTGACTGCACGGTGACTTGTCTGCCTGTATAGTGGCTTGTCACCTTGTGTGGTGGTTGTCCGCCTGTAAAGTGGCTTCTCTGCCTGTAGGGTGGCTTGTCGCTTTGCGTGGTGGTTGTCTGCCTCTACAGTGGCTTCTCTACCTGTACAGCAGCTGCTCTGCCTGTGTGGTGACTTCTCTGCCTGTGTAGTGGCTTGTCACCTTGCGTGGTGGTTGTCTAACTGCACAGTGGCTTCTCTGCCTGTACAGTGGCTTCACAGAATCACAGACTGTTCGGGGCTGGCAGGGCCCTCTGTGGGTCACCCAGCCCAGCCCCCTGCCCAAGCAGGGTCACCCAGCGCAGGCTGCACAGCACCGCGTCCAGGCGGGGCTGGAATATCTCCAGAGAAGGAGACTCCACAGCCTCCCTGGGCAGCCTGGGCCAGGGCTCCGTCACCCTCAGAGGGAACTGGCTTGTCACCTTGCGTGCTGGTTCTCTGCCCGCACGCTGCCTCCCCCGCCTGCACAGCCCGGGGTGCTGTGCCAGCCCAGCCCCTGCATCCCGCCACCGACCCAGGCTTTCCCGGCAGGGAACGCCGCTCTTCCGAGCCACGGCTGGCACGGCTCCCGCCTCCCCGGCCAGGCCCAGCAGCCGCTTCCACCCCGTCTCCATCCCCTGGGGACCCTCCTTGGCCCCTCGCCCCGGCCAGGGGGATGCGATGGGGATACGGGCTGGGGGGCTGCCCGGCCCTTTGCCCCCCAGACCACCCCGGCTTTGCCGCCGCTCCCGCCACCCAGGCGACTCTGGGGGGCCGTTACCTCGTCTGCAACACGTGCAGGGAGGGGGAACCGGCCCGGGGCCCCCCCCAGCCCTCCCCCACCCCCACTTCCCCTTCCCCCCGGTTCCCGTTTCGCAACTCGCCCTTTGCAGCCGGTGCCCGTCGCGGGGCAGGAGCCGTCCCGTCCCGGGGCGGGGGGGGGGGGGGGGGGGCGGGACCGGCCTTGACTCGCGGGCGGGACAGGCGGAAGCGGCGCCCGGTGCCCGGTGCGGGGCAGCCCCGGTGCGGGAAGGAGCCCGGAGAGCGGGGCGGACCCTCCCGGTAGGGAGCTCTGCGGGGGGGGGGGGGGGGGGCTGCCCGGGGCGGGGTGCGGGCTCTGCGGGGGGGAACGGGGCTGCCCGGGGCGGGACAGCCCGGTACAGGCTCTGCGGGGGGGGTGTTAGGGCAGCCCGGTGCGGGGTGCGGGCGCTCCCAGTAAGGACCGGAGCAGCCCCGTGCACGGTACGGGCTTTCCCAGTAAGGACCAGAGCAGCCCAGTGCACAGTACAGGCTCTCCCAGTAGGGACCAGCCCAGCTGAGTGCAGGGTACAGGCCCTCCCAGTAAGGACTAAGGGAGCTCAGTTCAAGGTACAGGCTCTCCCAGTAAGGACCAAGGGAGCTCAGTGCAGGGTACAGGCTCTCCCGGTAAGGACCAGAGCAGCCCGGTGCAGGGTACAGGCTCTCCCGGTGCTCGGTGTGAGCCCCCCCCGGCTGGGTCTGCCTGCCCCGGCCATGGAGGTGCCGGGGCCCCCCCCAGTTGCCGGGAGCTGCTGGCAGGACCCGTTGGCGATGGCGGGCACGACGGGCCGGTCGGTGTGCGGGCCGCGGGGCCGGCCGAGCAGGCGACGGGCGCTGAGCGTCGTCTGCGTGCTGGGCCGGGAGCCGGGCGCCTGCCCCGCGCTGCGCAGCCTGCGCGACGCCTGCGGCCAGCTGCGCGCGCGCCTGCACGCCCTGCCCTTGGACACGCTGGCGCTGGGCGACACCGGCACCCTGCACCGCTTCTACGACGCAGGTGAGGACGTCGGACCGCTCCGTCACGCGCTTCCCAGCGCCTTCCGGCTCTGCCGCGTTATCCCGGCTCTCCGGGAATAGCGGGGGTCGAGAATTCCCCCAGCCCCTGAGCAGCTCCCGGCGGAGCTCGGGTGGTTCGGGGTTGGCTTCGCTGCCTTCCTCCCGTCCGCTTTCTAGCGCGGTTGGACGTTTGCCGGGACGTCTTCCTCCCCGGCGCTGAGCACGCGGGTGGGATTTCGGGAAGGGTTTGCTCGGGGTTCAGCCCCGTGGCGGGCGGGGGACCCTCATAGTGGCCTCACGGCAGGGGCCATCCCGTCTCTTAGGGGATGCGGACCCCCCAAAACTCACGGGGGTGGTTGGTTCCCCTACCCCTTGACGTCGGGGTCTGGCGTCGGTCCCGCGAGCGTCGCCGCCATCCCGCCCGCAGACGTGGCCGTGGTGGAGCTGAGCGACTCCGCCTGCCAGCCCTCCCTCTTCTACCACCTGGGCGTCCGCGAGAGCTTCAACATGTCCCACAACGTCCTGCTGTGCTGCCAGGCCGACCTCACCCCCCTCCAGACCCTGCAGGTCAGTGGGGACGGGGATGGGGACACCCCGGGGGCTGCTTCTGCGGGGTGGGAACAGCCCCGAGCGCCTGGAGCATCCGTGCCGGCGGGCGGGAGAGCTCCGTCCCAAGCCCGGCCGAGTTCCCACGGTCGCATCCTGCTCTGGCAGAGGTTTCCCTGCGCCTGGGTGGGGTGAGGAGGGGGTGGCTGGGGACCCCGGTGAGCCTGGAGCTGGGTGCGGGGTGCTGGGCCCTGGCCCCATCCGGCTGGGAATACGGGAGCGGGCGCTTTTCCCTGGGAAAAGCCAATTCCTTGGAAGCGAAAGCTTCTGCGCAGAAGGGGCCGGCGGGAGGGACTCTCACCGCTCGGGGAAAAACGGGGATGGGAGCACGGCCAAATCGTCCCTAAATGTCACCCCAACGTTGGGGAGCACCCATTCGGAGACCCCTTCCCTGTGCCGGGTTTGGGGGTGCTCCCGGCTGCATTTGCCCGGGGTGGGGGGGTCCATACGCAACGCTCGGACCATGGGGTTACCGGCCGCCCTCGCGGCTCGGCCCCGGCGTCCCTCGCCGTCCCTGGCTGTTTTCCAGGCAACTGCGATCCCTGAGCCTGGAATCAGCTGATTTCTTTTGCCGGAGACGCTCATTAAATCCCTCCTCCTTCCCTCTCTCTCCCCAGGAGGACATCTGCCAGAAGAACTCGGTACGTCTCTTGTCGCCGTGCTCACTGCCGTGGTGCCGGGGGGATGTGAGCCCCTCACTCCCCCAAGAGCTGCCTCTCCCCAGCCTCGGAGGGTGGGCATTGATCTGAGTTGGGGGGGTGGGGTCCTCACTCACTCAGAGCAAGCACCAGGAATAGCAGCATGGAGAGGGCTGCCTGGTTTTGAAAGGAACCAGGAGTGTTCACTCTGGAGCGTAATGATGGCAGTAGGAGATAAAGGTGGTTTGTCTTTCCCTGCTGATGAGTTATGGGAGGTGGCTGTGTTAGCGTGGCCTGTATGGCCCAGGCAGCGTGGGGAGAGGAGGCTGGGTCCGTGATGCAAGCACAGGGACGCTTGGTGCGGCCGCTCACCCCTTCTCCCCTCCCTCAGGACCTCTGCGGCAGCTACACCTTCATCCCCTACGCAGTCACCCCCCAGAACAAGGTCGTCTGCTGGGACACCGGGGCCGGGAAGTGCCTGACGGAGCTTTTCCAGCCCAGCTTCGAGGCGGAGGCTGCCTTCACCCCGCTGGCGACCCGGCTCGTCCAGCTGCTGGAGGGGATCCCCACCGACTCCTGGTACTGCTGCCCACCCCTCGGCTGCGGGCAACCCCCCACGCCCGCGTGGGCTGCCAGGGCTTGGCCGAGCATTGCCACCACCCCAAAAAGCCCCACGCCTCTGCCCCCCCCATCCCCAGCGGGTATTTTCGGGAGACGATCCGGCAGGATATCCGGAGGGCACGGGAGCTGTACCGGGGCGAGCAGCTGAGCCGGGAGCTGGCCCGCATCCAGCAGCGCCTGGACAGCGTGGAGCTGCTCAGCCTGGACATCGTGGTCAACCTCCTCCTGTCCTACCGCGACGTGCAGGTGAGGGCTGCGGGGGGGGTCCTGGGGAGGTCCCAGACCTCGGCGGGGCGGGGGGGCTCCACAGCCTTCCCTTGCTCAGAGAAGAATCATAGAATCATAGGTTGGAAAGGACCTCTAAGATCATCAAGTCCAACCGTCACCCCTACACCCCCACGCCTGGTAAACCATGTCCCGAAGTGCCACATCCACACGTTTTTTTGAACCCCTCCAGGAATGGGGACTCCATCGCTTCCCTGGGCAGCCTGTCCCAATGCTTCACAACTCTTTCAGTAGAGAAATTTTTCCCAATATCCATTCTAAACCTCTTGTTCTCCAGACCCCTCATCAGCCTGGCAGGGGTTGGAAGGGACCTCTGTGGGTCACCCAGTCCAACCCCCTGCCCAAGCGGGGTCACCCAGAGCAGGCTGCACAGCACCGCGTCCAGCCGGGGCTGGAATATCTCCAGAGAAGGAGACTCCATAACCTCCCTGGGCAGCCTGGGCCAGGGCTCCGTCACCCTCAGAGGGAAGAAGTTCTTCCTTGGGTTCAGCTGGAGCTTCCTCTGCTTCAGTTTGTGCCCGTTGCCCCTTGTCCTGTCACTGGGCACCACTGGAAAGAGTCTGGCCCCGTCCTCCTGACACCCACCCTGCAGATATTTAGAGGCATTTCTAAGGTCCCCTCTCAGCCTTCTCTTCTCCAGGCTGAACAAGCCCAGCTCCCTCAGCCTCTCCTCGTAGCAGAGATGCTCCCGTCCCCTCATCATCCTCACAGCTGGAGGTGCCCTGATCTCACAACCCCCAGGGTTTGGCCGGTGCGGGGAGCGCATCGCCCCATGGAACCAGGGACAGGCAGCCCGGGGGCCACCGGCTCAGCCCCGCTGCCATCCCCGCAGGATTACGATGCCATCATCTCGCTGGTGGAGACCCTCCAGGCGCTGCCGACCTGCGCCGTGGCCGAGCAGCACAACGTCCGCTTCCACTACGCCTTCGCCCTCAGCCGGTGCGCGGTGACGGTGGGGGACGCAGAACCCCCCACCACCACCCCGGGCATCCTGATGGCCCGGAGCCGGGGGGTCGGGGACCAAGGGGCCGTGCTGGCGGTGCCGTTTGCTGAGCACCGGTTGCGTGTGCGCAGGCGAAACCGCGCCGGGGACCGGGAGAAGGCCCTGTCGGTGCTGCTGCCCGCGGTGGGGCGCGGGGAGGGGGCTGCGCCCGACCTCCTCTGCTTGTGCGGCCGCATCTACAAGGACATGTTCATCGGCTCCGGCTTCTCCGACACCGAGACGAGGGACAGGGCTTTCTACTGGTGAGGCTGGGGACGCGGCTGGGGGCCGCCTGCCTGCCCGTGCCCCCATCTGGGGGGCTTGCGGGGGGTTTCTGGGCAGCGCAGCCCCACATTCAACCCCCCCCCCAGCAGCAACGCTGGGGTGGGTGATGATAATTCCTTAATTCCTACTGGGTTTTCATTTTTTGGGATTTTTTTCTGGTTTGGGAGCGCTGCCCTGTCAGGGGGCAGCTCCAGGACCCAGAGGCAGCCGCGGTTTGGCTATCGGGGAGGGGGTGGCAGCGGCCGTGCCCAACACCCGGTATCTCTGCCCAGGTACAGCAAAGCCTTCGAGGTGGAGCCGAGCCTCCACGCCGGCATCAACGCCGCCGTCCTCCTCATGGCTGCCGGCCACCAGTTCGAAACCTCCGCACAGCTACGGCAAATCGGTGGGTGCCCACCCCGCGGGTCGGGGACAGGGACCCATCGGGGATGGGGACCGGGCGCTGGGGTCCGCTGGCATCGGGGCACCCCCGGAGCGGCCGTGCCTGGGCGCGGGGTTGCCGGCGGAGGGGTGATGGGATCGTGCTCCCCCATCCAGGGGTGAAGCTGAGCTGCCTGCAGGGTCGCAAGGGCAGCCTGGGCGAGCTGCACTACTACTGGGACGTCGGGTTTTGCCTCGGAGCCGGCATCTTGGCCAACGACCTCAGCAAAGTCATCCAAGCCTCTGAGAAGCTCTACAAGCTCAACGCGCCGGGCTGGTATGGCACGGCATGGCATGTGCCCACCCGGGACAGACTGGGTCTCCAGTCCCCAGTGGCTGTGCCCCAGGAGGGGGTTTAGGGGGTTTTAGGGGTGCTGGGGACATCTCTCTCTCTCCTCTCCCCTCGCAGGTACCTGGTGTCGGTCATGGAGACCTTCCTGCTCTACAAACACTTCCAGAGGAGCCCGCAGGTCCCCTCCGCCCGGCAGGCGCTGGCTGATTTTTGGCTAGGCTTCCTCCTCGAGGCGTGCCAGCCCTTCACCACCGCGTCGCACTGCCCGGTGAGGGGGCCCGCGGAGCCAGCCCCTCCTGCCCGGACCCCCGAAGGTCCCTGGGGACGAGCCGGTGGTCCGGGTCACTGGGGATTTGGGGAGGTGCCGAGCAGCCCACTGGTGCCAAGCCCAGTGGGTGGGAGGTAGGGTGGGTGTGCAGGGGTGTGGGCTGGGGGCCAGATGGGTGGGGGGCTCACCCTGCAGCCCCCCACTGCCACAGGTCCTGATCCTGGAGCTCAGCAAGGTCCTGCGGCCAGCCCAGCTGACACTGTGCGGTGGCACGGAGGAGCCCACCCTGACGCTCACCCTCATCTGCCCCACGGAGGAGGTAGGGATGGGGCTGGGGGAGCTGGGGGGTCCCCAACAACCCCCTCCTCGCCTGCCCCTTCTTCTGCAGAAAGCAGCATCGAGCTGGACCTTCGCGGCCACGGCCATCCGGGGCGTCAGGTGAGCGTGTCCCCGGTCCCCTCGCCAGCCGGGCTGAGGATGCCCCCCGTGTGCCCGCAGCCCCTCTGCCCGCCCCGTGGGCAGCACCAGCCCCGGCACTGACAGGGGCAGGGGGTCCTCTCCCTCCAGCATCTGCAAGTGCGACGAACGCGGCTGCTTCCTCTACGTGGTGCACGCGGAGGAGGATTTCCAGCTCTATTTCCCCTCCCAGCAGCACTGCCGGTGGTGAGCGGCAGGGTGGGGGGGCACGGGGACCCCCACATTGCTGGTGGGGATATGGGGGACCCCCAGTCACTGCCCTGGTGAGTGGGGAGGGGTGGGAGCGTGCTGCTTCTCCCCTACCTTAATTTTGTGAGGGTGTCCTAGGGACCCAACCCCTGCAGCTGGGTCCCACAAAGCAGGGTGGCACAGACCACCCCTTGGTGGGGGACAGACTGGGAGGGGGAGCACCAACCCCTCTGTGCCGGGGGGGTCGGTGGGTGCCCAGCATCCTCACTGGGGCTCAGGACCATCATCCTCCCACCGACAGGTTCTGCGACCGGATCCAGACCCTCCTGGCCGAGCAGGCGGTGGGTGGCGAGGAGGTGCCCAGCCCCAGGCAGCCCATCCTGGAGGTGAGGTGGGGACACAGGGTGACACGGGGTGACACAGGGTGACATGGGGCAGCCGGTGGCAGAGGCTGCCACCCCACGTCTCTGCCCGCAGTACAGCTACGAGTACTCGGAGGCGGGCGAGCGGGTGGTCCTGGGCAGGGGGACGTACGGGGTCGTCTACGCCGGGCGCTGCCTCAGCAACCAAGTGCGCATCGCTATCAAGGAGATCCCGGAGCGGGACAGCTGGTAGGTGCCGTGCCGGGGGGTCCTGGAGGGTCCCAGGGGACCCTGGGCAGCCCCCCACCCCGGTGTCCCACCACGCAGGTACTCGCAGCCCTTGCACGAGGAGATCGCCTTGCACAAGCGCCTGCGGCACAGGAACATCGTGCAGTACCTGGGCTCCATCAGCCAGGACGGCTTCATCAAGATCTTCATGGAGGAGGTGCCGGGAGGTGGGCAGTGCTGGCGAGAGGTTTTGGGGGCCAAAGGGGGACATACGTGTGGCCTAAACAGGGGTGCTCCCCCTTTCCAGGGAGCCTCTCGTCCCTGCTGCGCTCCAAGTGGGGACCTCTGAAGGACAACGAACCCACCATCGTCTTCTACACCCGCCAGATCCTGGACGGGCTCGGCTACCTCCACGATAACCACATCGTGCACCGCGACATCAAGGTGAGGGGGGCGGAAGGCAGCACCCATGCTGGGGGCACGAGGCCTGACCCCCTCATCTCGAGGGGCACCAGGGAGCTGCCCCCCCGTGCCCAAAGCCCCTGGAGCGATGCCCTGCTCGAGCTCCAGGAGCTTTTGTGGCTTGGTTTTATCTTGGGGTGCCCTTCCCGCGCCAGGGAGACAACGTCCTCATCAACACGTACAGCGGGGTGCTGAAGATCTCCGACTTCGGTACCTCCAAGCGGCTGGCGGGCATCAGCCCCAGCGCCGAGACCTTCACGGGTGAGGGCAGCCCGCGGCTGGGGACGGGGGGACGCTGAGGACCAGGCGATGCTGGGCTCTGCGTCCTTGTGCCCAGCACCTGGAGAAGGAGAACCCACCCCAGGGCAGGGTTGGGTGATGGCTCTGGGCTCCTCTCACCCCTCTTCATCCTCTCTCCAGGCACCCTGCAGTACATGGCCCCCGAAATCATCGACCAGGGGCCATGGGGCTACGGGAAGCCAGCAGATATCTGGTCCTTGGGCTGCACCATCATCGAGATGGCCACGGGCAAGCCCCCCTTCTACGAGCTGGGCAGCCCCCAGGCTGCCATGTTCAAGGTACCCATGGGGTTGGGCAGGGGACTGGGGGGGCGTTCCCCAGCCCTGAAATTGCCCCTCTTCGGGGTGGCTGGTCCCTCTGCAGCCCCCGCGGGTGCCTCCCCTCCAGGTGGGCATGTTCAAGATGCACCCGGAGGTGCCCGAGTCCATGTCGGATAAAGCCAAGACGTTCATCCTGCGCTGCTTCCAGGCCGACCCGGCCGAGCGGGCGACGGCCGCCGCGCTGCTGCAGGACCCCTTCCTCGCCGACGCCAGGAGGGCTCGGAGCCGGGCCCTGCCCCCGGCGGGGGGTGAGTTTGGGGGGGGCAGGATTGGCAGGGGGGGATGCTGGCATGAGCTTCTGAATAACCATCTCCATCTCCATCATCTCCCTGGCAGGCGGGCGCTGCGGGCAGCGGGGTGGGGATGTGGAGGGCAGCGACGGGAGCAGGGGATGCTCCTCAGCCAGGCACGACGCCCCGGTGAGGGGCACAGCAGGCAGCCCCCCGCTCCCGTGCCACCCCAGCGAGGCAGCCTCCAGCCGCAGCTACTCGGGGTAGGGCATCCCGGGCATGGGGGGATGGAGGGACCCCGGGAGGGGTGGGTTTGGCTTTCTGCCTCCCATGGCACCCACTCCCCCTGCCATGTTCCAGCATGGCACCCTGCGATGCCCTCTCATCATGCCGGGGCATCACATCCCACAGCATTACAGCTCGGGGGGCTTGCAGGGGGTCTCCCATGCCCTCCGCCAAGTGCGATGGCTGTGCCCACTCCGGGGTCACACTCTGGGGATGGGCAGTGCCAACCTTGGGCTTGCAGGGGGTCTCCCATGCCCTCCGCCAAGCGCAATGGCTGTGCCCACCCCGGGGTCACACTCTGGGGACAGGCAGTGCCAGCCTTGGGCTTGCAGGGGGTCCTCCATGCCCTCTGCCAAGTGCGATGGCTGTGCCCACCCCGGGGTCACACTCTGGGGACGGGCAGTGCCAGCCTTGGGCTTGCAGGGGGTCCTCCATGCCCTCTGCCAAGTGCGATGGCTGTGCCCACCCCGGGGTCACACTCTGGGGACAGGCAGTGCCAGCCTTGGGCTTGCAGGGGGTCCTCCATGCCCTCTGCCAAGTGCGATGGCTGTGCCCACCCCGGGGTCACACTCTGGGGACGGGCAGTGCCAGCCTTGGGCTTGCAGGGGGTCCTCCATGCCCTCTGCCAAGCGCGATGGCTGTGCCCACCCCGGGGTCACACTCCAGGGACGGGCAGTGCCAGCCTTGGGCTTGCAGGAGGTCCCCATGCCCTCTGCCAAGCGCGATGGCTGTGCCCACCCCGGGGTCACACTCCAGGGACGGGCAGTGCCAGCCTTGGGCTTGCAGGGGGTCCTCCATGCCCTCTGCCAAGTGCGATGGCTGTGCCCACCCCGGGGTCACACTCCGGGGACGGGCAGTGCCAGCCTTGGGCTTGCAGGAGGTCCCCATGCCCTCTGCCAAGCGCGATGGCTGTGCCCACCCCGGGGTCACACGCCGGGGACGGGCAGTGCCAGCCTTGCCCGCTTCCCACCAGCGCTGCCCTGGGCTCGGCTGGCTCCGACCGCAGCCTGCGCTCGTCCTCCACCGAGGAGAGCGGGGACGGGTTCCTCCTGCGGAAGGACAGCAAGCGCCGGGCCACGCTGCGCCGCGTCCTCACCGCCGAGGCAGCGGGCATCGTCGCTGCCTTGCAGGAGAGCCAGGTGGGTGCTGGGTGCCGGGGCGGGGAGGGGGGGTCTGCACAGCAGCTGGGCATGGCGGCAGCCCCTGAGCGTTTCCTTGGCCCACCCAGAGCACGGCGGGCGCCAGGTTGGGCTCGGAGCATCTCGCCCAGCTGCTGAGCTGCCTGCGGGGCTACATCCAGTGCCCCAGCCAGCACCAGCTGCGCCAAGACCTCCTGGCACTGCAGACCCGGCTGCGGGCAGAGGGGCTGAGCCTCCCCCACCTCCAGGCTCCCCTCTTCGGCTTCCAGGCAGCGGTGAGTGCCCGGGGTGGAGTGGTAGGGTGCTGGGTGGGCGATGCCCTGGCACAGGCGATGCACTGGAACAGTGATGCCCTGGTTCACGTGATGCCCTGGCACAGGGATGCCCTGGTGCAGCCAATGCCATGGCACAGCGGTACCCTGGTGCAGGTGATATCCTGGCAGAGCGATGCCCTGGTGCAGGTGATGCCATGGCACAGCAGTGCCCTGGCACAGTGATGCCATGGTACATACAGGTGATGCCCGGGCACATACAGGTGATGCCTTGGCACAGCGATGCCCTGGCACAGCGATGCCCAGGTGCAGGTGATGCCCTGGTGCAGGTGATATCCTGGCAGAGCGATGCCCTGGTGCAGGTGATGCCATGGCACAGCAGTGCCCTGGCACGGCTCTGTCCCTTCCAGGTGAGACGGGTGCTGCGCCAGCATCACATCAAACCCCACTGGATGTTTGCACTGGATGATGCCGTGAGCCGGGCGGTGCAGGCGGCTCTCACTGTGCTGGTGAGAGGTGGGTGGCACTGGGAGACGGCCGGGATGCGGGGCTGTGTCCCACCACCACGGCCGGGTGGGTGCAGGAAGAGGGTGTCTGGCCTGGTGCGGGCTGGGGGAACCTTTGGGGTGCTGGGAAAGGGATAGGGCCCAGCTCCCCATTTTGTCCCCGGTGCGCTGGGGGCCGAGGCCATCGGGCACCTCTCTGTGCCCACCACCCCCTCTGCCCCCACAGACCTGGGACTGCAGACCAGCTGCCTGGCCAGGGATGGCACCAAGGACACGAGTGATGAGGACGACCCCGCGCTGCCGAGACTGTCCACCCCCAGGAGCCACCACCAGCGGGACAGCACCAGTTCGGGGCTCGGCACCAATCCGGGGCTCAGCACCGGCCCCAGCACCCTGGCAGACCCCCTGCCCTCCCCACGGGCACCTTCAGCGCTGGTTGCACAGCTCTGCCACCTCCGCACGGAGACGGGCAGGTGGGGCTTCGCTGCTCCTTGTGCCTCCATCTCCCCGGATGCCAGTCTGTGCCCTGCCAGATGCCAGTCTGTGCCCCCCCAGATGCCAGTCTGTGCCCCCTCAGATGCCAGCCCGAGCTCTGCTCTCCCCAGGCTGCTCCAGGAGCTGGCTGAGAAGGAGCAGGAGTGGCAGTGGCTGATGCAGCGGGTGCTTCGCTCTGGGGACGGTGACACCACAGTTCCCAGCTTCACCCCGGGGCAGGGTCACTCGTCCCCGAGCCCCGAGCCCCCCCAGGGATGGGCTGACCCCCTCCTCCTCGAGTGGCTGCGGCGGCACGGCACGGACCCAGCCACCACGGCCACGGTGAGTCCCCTGGCACACGGAGATACGTGGGGGTTGGGGGCTGGACCCCGCTGGCGTGAGTGGGGCAGCCCCCCCCAGAATTGCCCCCCAACCCTCTCCCCCCCCCCCCCCACCTCCCACAGCTCGTCTCCCATGACTTCACCCTGCGGGACCTGCTGGACGGTGCCACCCGTAACGACCTCTTCTACGTGGGCATCAGGTACCCCCAGCCCGTGTTGCCCCCCCTGGCCTGGCCGGTGTGGGGACAGCTGGGTGACAGCGCTGGGGAGGAGGGGGGGACACGGCTTGACCCCCGTGTCCCGGCAGGCGCGGGCCGGCGTGCCGCCTCTGGGCAGCCATCCTGGAGCACCGCCGGACCCTCACCCAGCCAGAAGGGGAGTGAGCCCGACCCCGGCACCGGGATGTGGCCCCGGGGGACCCAGCCACCGGCACCCCGGGGCTGCCACAGTGGGGGCCGGCTGGATGGTGACGGGGGGGACAGCCCCATGCCGGGAACAGGCAGACGCAGCGGCTCCAGCCCCACGCCGGAGGGAGAAGTCGGGGTACCCAGAGCAATAAAAAGCCACCAACTGTGCCCTCCGGTGCCACTTCATTGCTGCTGGAAGGGCTGGGGGGGCACAGACCCCAGCCCCATGCAGCGATGCTCCAGGCTCAGCTCCGTCCCTCCCCCGTGTCCCGCAGTCCCGCTGGCACTGGGTGGTCCCAGGGGGGTGGGGGCCAGGGGCTATGCCCGAGGGACGAGGTTGGTTCTCAGGGGCAGCAGCGCTTCCACCCACTGCCCTGGCTGCCGGAGCAGACGTCCCCACACGCCCCGCTCCTCCGCCGTCGAGTCCATCCAGCCCACCGGCAGCCCGTAGCTGCTCCCTGCGGAGAGACCACCGCCGTCACCCCAGCCCACGCCGCCGCCCTGGGGTGCCCAGGTCCGTCCCCGCCTCACCTGTGCCCAGGCTGAGCCGGATCCCACCCAGCAGGCGCTTGGAGAAGGCTTCGTGGTGCCAGAGGGTGAATTCGGCGCACGCCTCGGCCAGGTCCTTGGCCTGGAAGCCGTCGTACACCATGGTGTGGTTAAAGAGGGGGCTGAGGCTCCGCTTCACCACCCGCGTCTTCTGCCGGCTCGCCTTGCTGTCGTCCGGCAGCACGTAGCTGGGGGTGACAGTGGGGTGAGGGGGTCACGCACACACACCCCTCCCCCCAGCCCCTCTGGGTGCCCCCCAGGTTGCCACCTCCCCCCTCTTACCACTGCACAAAGGCGTCCACGGTGCCACCATGCAGGGGGATGAGGCTCTGAGCATCCTTCACCCAGATGTGGAGCTCGCCCGTGGGTGGCAGCCCCCCGCCTGCGGGAGAGAGGGGTCAGGGGCACCCTGCTGCGCCAGACCCCCCGCCCTGGGTGCCCATGGGCACCTCTCACCTTCCGAGCCGGCAGGGATGAACTTCAATGCCAAGTTGAGGTTGCCCCGGCTGGCGAGGCCATCCGAGGAGATGGGCGTCTGGGGAGGATGGGGGGGGTTACGGGGGGCTGGGGATGGGGATGGGGTGGGCTGGGGGGCTGGGGACTCACCCGGGGCTGGAGGCTGAACCACTCGGGGCGCGTGTTGTCCCAGTCCCAGGCGCCCAGCGCGATCTCCACCTCCCCCAGGAAGAGGTTCCTGCCCAGGCTGTCGTGGTGCCACACCGAGAGGTTCAGGGTCCGGCCCTGCAAGTCCCTCTTCTCCAGCTTGTACTGGTGGGGAGGGGACACAGCCAGGGTGAGGTTATCTGTCCTCCCCCCTTGAACCAAGAAAACCCCCCGAAATCCACCCCAAAGCAGGGTTAGAAACCTTGAGGGTCTCGTTGAAGATGGGATCCAAGCTCCTTTTCCGCACCGTGGTCTTGCGCTTGCTGCGGTTGGACTTATCCGGCAGCAGGTACGTCTTGATGTACCTGGAGCCAAGAAACGAGGTGGGTGCCACGGGTACCACCACGGGCATCGCCGCGCGGGGCCGGGGCACTCACGGGTCCGACCGCTGCTTCTTGGCCTCGGCCAGCTCGCGGCACCGCAGCACGTGGACCTGCAGCTCCTTCTTGGCCGGGTCGTAGCGGAGGGAGAACTGGACGCAGCCCCGCACGGCCACGCTGCCCAGCTCGCCCTCGCTGTACAGGCTCATCAGGCTGCCGCTCAGCTGCGGGGCGGCGGGACAGGGTCAGGGGGGGCTGGGGAGGTGACCCCCCCCACCCCAACCCCCAGAGCCCCCGGCCCCGTACCGTGGAGGAGCTGAGGCTGGACACGGAGGAGCTGGTGGTCAGCCGGCTGCTCGGGGGCACGTGGCCGTTCTGCGGGGACACCCGGCCTGGGGACACCTGACCCGTCTTGGGGGTCTCTGGTCGCTGGAAAAGCAAAGAAAAGAGGAGTCAGCACCCCACCCCGGACCCCCACCCCCAGTGCGGGCTCCTGAGGGCACCCAGCTCCCGGCAAGTGCCGGGTGCTTGGGCACAGCCTGTGCTGTGCTGGCTTTGCACACCCCAGACAGCCCCCCCCCCCAGCGCCATGCAGCTCTACATAGCCCCCTCCAACCCTCTACAGCCCCCCCAACCCCATACAGACTCCCCCAGCCCCATGCAGCTCTACGTAGCCCCCTCCAGCCCCCCAACCCCATACAGCCCCCCCAACACCATACAGCCCCAAGCAGCTCTACATAGCCCCCTCCAACCCGCCCAACCCCATACAGCCCCATACAGCCCCCCACATCCCTCTACAGCCCCCTCAACCCCATACAGACCCCTCCAGCCTCATGCAGCTCTACATAGGCCCCTCCAGCCCCCCCCTTACAGACCCCCACACACCTCTACAGCCCCCCCAAACCCCTCCAGCCCCAAGCAGCTCTATATAGCCCCCTCCAACCCCTTACAGCCCCCCACACCCCTCCACAGCCCCCCCAAGCCCATACAGCCCCCTCCAGCCCCAAGCAGCTCTATATAGGCCCCCCTCAAAGGTCCCTCCAGTCCCCCCAGTCCCCCATCCCACCTGCCCAGTATCGGGGCTGTTGGGTGCGGGGTCGGGCTCCTCCTCATCTTCCTCGGAGCTGGATGTGCCGAAGGGGTTCCCCCCCACCGTGTCACCTGCAAGGGTGTGGGCAGGGGGTCCCGATGCAGCAGGGATGGATGGGGGGGGTCCCCTTTTTTTTGGCAAGGGGAGTGAGCAGGAAAGCAAGGGATGGGGGGGCCATGATGGGGAGCTGGGAGGTGGTAGGAGGCTGGTGAGTGGTGCTCCAACCCCCCAAATCTCGACGGCACCGTCCCCCCCCCCATCACGGTTACCTGGCTGGGCTGGGCTCTCCTGCTCCCTGGCCGGGACGTCACCCTGCCGCAGGGGCTGTGACACCAGGGTCCCCTCCGGAGCCGGGGCCGCGGGGCTGGGCTGCGAGGTGGCACGTAGGGGTGAGAGCGGGCACCCTCCTCCCCCCCGCCTGCTCCCCTCGGCCCAGGCCCACTGGGTCCTTGGGGACAGGGTGGGGGGGACGTCCCGCGGGACAGCCCCCATCGCTGCCCACGCCACGGGGTTCAGCCCAGGCGCAAGGCTGGCCCCGACGGCAGCACCCTCCTGGGGCGACGCTGCGGCTTGGGGGCCACGGCCGTTGGGGTGACCCAGGCTGCAGGGCGCTCCCCCTCCGACCGAGCCCATCACCGCGGCGTCGGGTACCGGCCGCAGGCTCTGCCACACCGGCTCGTCCCCGCTCCGGGCACTGACCTGGGGCTCTGCCACCGCTGCCGGCACCAGCTCCGTCGGGGGGCTGCGAGAAGAGACCGTCATGAGTTTCTGTCACAGAATCCCAGGACGGTCGGGGTTGGCAGGGCCCTCTGTGGGTCACCCAGCCCAGTCCCCTGCCCAAGCAGGGTCACCCAGAGCAGGCTGCACAGCACCGCGTCCAGCCAGGGCTGGAATATCTCCAGAGAAGGAGACTCCACAGCCCCTCTGGGCAGCCTGGGCCAGGGCTCCATCACCCTCAGAGGGAAGAAGTTCTTCCTCGGGTTCAGCTGGAGCTTCCTCGGCTTCAGTTTGTGCCTGTTGCCCCTTGTCCAGTCACTGGGCACCACTGGAAAGAGTCTGGCCCCATCCTGACCCCCCACCCTGCAGATATTTG
Source organism: Opisthocomus hoazin (assembly GCF_030867145.1). Lineage (NCBI taxonomy): Eukaryota > Metazoa > Chordata > Aves > Opisthocomiformes > Opisthocomidae > Opisthocomus > Opisthocomus hoazin. Next base: position 4,652,717 of record NC_134430.1, on the reverse strand, counting down.
TAGGCATTTCTAAGGTCCCCTCTCAGCCTTCTCTTCTCCAGGCTGAACAAGCCCAGGTCCCTCAGCCTCTCCTCAGCCTCTCGACGAGGTATCAGACTAATGAACGCTTTCTCCCCCCACCCTGCATCCCTGCATCCCTATTTACAGAGCCGGGGTCCAGCAGGGCCACAGAAACCCCCCCGGGTGGTGGACGGACAAACAGACGCCAGGACGGTGGACAGACACCGGGGCGGTGCAGCTCTGGCTGTGCCATCATCCCCTTCCACCACAGGCTCTGCTCCCACTGTCCCACTCCAGCCCCCTCCCCGGGCATCCCAGGGCTGTGCCACCCCTGGCATGGTACGGGTAAGAGATGCCACCACCTGTGGGGCACCGGTGGGGCGAGAGACCCCCCCTGCCCCAGCCTCACCTCTCCTCCGGGGTCGCCACACCATCCTCATCCTCCTTCTCCTCTGCCAACGGCTCGCTGATGGCCTCCAGCTCGCCCAGGTTGGGGCCACACTCCAGGTCCCATGCTCCTGGGGACATCGGGGACCTCAGCAGGCTGAGCCCCGGCCCCCGGTGTCCCCGCCGGTCCCTGTCCCCATCCCTCGCGTACCCCGGGGCCGTCTCCTGCGGCGGATGGAGGCACGGACCAGGTCGGAGCCGAGGTGGTGCCGGTGACGCTGGGCGCGGGCGTCGCAGAACCAGTCCCCGGTGAGGGTCCTCAGCCGCGCCGGGTCCGACACCGACTTGCGGAGCTTGCTGGCGGCGGGAGGGTGGCGTTGGGTCCCCCCCCTACCCTGGTGCTGCCATCGACTCCCCCCCCCGCGCTGCCATCGACCCCTGCGCTGCCATCGACCCCTGTGCCACCATCCCCATCACCCTTCCCAAGCGATTGATGGAGCCACCACGGCTGGCCCTGGGGACACCAATCACCTTCTCCAGGGGGTCTGGGACCCCCCCCAATGTCAGTGTCACCCACGGCGGGACTTCACCTTGGCCAGGCTCAATGGGTGCTCCCACCCCAGGGGAAAGGGGACCCCCAGCCTGGCTGCTCTGTCCCCACGGGTGATGGACCGCAGGCTGGCTGCTCTTGGGGGGGGGGGGGTTCACGCTGTCCCCAAGGGTGACCCTGAGCAGGGGACCCCCCCACCTCACCTGACGCGCCCCTCCTCGCGCCGGCGCAGCTGCCAGTCGCGCCGCAGCACCTCGGCGATGGCGTGCCGCTCCTCCTCGGTCAGGAAGCTCAGGTCCAGCAGCGCCTCGGCCCCCAGCGCCATGGCGGGTACGGCGGGGGCACCCCGGGGCGGGGGCCGAGAAGCGGGGGGCTGCAGCCGGGGGGGCTCAGCGTGCCGGGCATGCACCAGCGACGCCAGCATCTGGAGCGGGACCTCGGGGCCGCTTTGGGGTGGGAATCATCCTGACCCTCTGCAAAGAGAGGGGGTGGAAGCCCACCATGCACACACCTCCCTGCAGCGCACCCCAAAACACCCCCCCTGGGACCCCCAACGAGGACAAACAGAGGGGTGGGGTGATGCCGAGGGTGCTGGGGGAAGGAGCCCGGGCAACGGCGCGTCAGGCTCGGGGAAGCCTCGCCGCTCCTCCCGCTGCCGGCCCCGTGCCAGGGCCAGCCCTGCCCGCCGCCAGCACCCTGCCCGCACCCCGTGTTTGCGCAGGGTGTTTGCACGGGGCCGGCTCTGCTTTCCCACGGGTTTCCTGGGTGCCACGGCCCTGAGGCCAGCGGCGAAAGTGGGCTCAGGCACCCCCGCGACGGGCTGAGACCGAACCGGGCTGAGACCGTACTCAGCTCATCACAGCTCCCGGGGCAGCACGGCGGGGGCTTTTGCCCAACTGCCTGGCGTTGCCTCATCTCTGCCCTTCCTGGCCCCGGCGTTGGGAAAGCGCTGCCCGGCGCGGGGTGCTGCGGGCAGGAAATTGCAGCAGCAACGGGGCAGGATCAGTGCTGCCCCCCCCACACCACCCCAGCCCCCTGTTCCCCCCCCGAGACGTGAGCACAGGCACGGCTGTGGGGGTCCCACCTCCGCCGTGGGGCTTGGACACCAGTGGGCCTGTCCCCAGCCCTGAAGGTGCCTCTGCCCCACGGTGGGGGGTCCTGTCCCCTGTCCCACGGAGGGTCCTGTCCCCAGCCCCACGGGTGCCCTCATCCCAGCCCCACGGGTCTCCCCGTGCCTGCCCCATGGGTGGCCCTGTCTCAGCCCTGTCCCCAGCCCCACAACCGACACTGTCCCAGCCCGGGGGTGGGGGGGTGGGGGTAGTGTCTCAGATATCCCCCAGTCCAGCACCCAGCGCAGGATCTGAGCACACTGGTGCCGGTGGGTGGGCTGGGTGCCAACCCCCCCCATGGATCCCCCCCAAGCCAGCACTGATGACCCCCTACATCATGCACCGTGAACCCCCACACCACTTGCCCCCCCCAGCACCCCACTGTGGGCATGGGGGGGAGGCTGTGACACCCCCCAGCACCCTGCACCCAGCCAGGCTGCCCCAGGGCTGGGTGGGGGGCTCAGGGGGGGACACGTACCAGGGGTTGGGACGATGCTGCCGCTGCCTCCCCGCCACAGCCCGCTCGTATCCTGTTTACTGGCGGTGCACGGGGGTGTCCCCCCCACCCCGGAACACAGCCGGCACCCAAAAAAGCCACCCGGGTCTGGTCCCGGCGCTGCCGCCGTTCCCCAGCCCCGGTGGGCTGTAAAAAGCCCCCACGTCCCGCGTGGGTGAGAGGGGTGCTGGGCACCCGGCCCCCCACCCTGCACCGGGAGACCAGTCAAACCAGTTAAACCTCTCCAGTAAGTCAGGACTGGGGGGCGGGGGGGTGCAAGCGCCCCTTTTTCCTTAGCAAGCAGCCCGCCGCGATGCAGGGGGGCAATGGACGGCGCAAAACCACCCCCCCCACCCCCCCCAATGCACCCAGGGTCAGCCCACCCCCCCCGAGACCCCCTCCGCACCCCCCTGGGGACTGGGAGATCCCAGTTGCCCTCATCAGAGCCCAGGGCTGCACCCCCCAGAGTCCCTCCCCCAAAACTCATACAGCCCTCTCCAGCCCCAGGGGCCCTGCAGCCCATCACCGTGGCCTCAGACCCCCCCGCCAGCCCCACCCCTGGAATTCGGGTCCCGGAGCCCCCATCCCTCCCTGGTGGGGAGTAGACTGGGTGTGGGGGGGGGCTGCAGCCCCCCCAAGCAGAGCGAGAGGACCCAGACCCCCCCCCATATCCCCCCACCCGAGGGTGCCGGTGCAGCCCCACCATGGGGCAAGCGCTGGGCTCAGCCCCCACGGCCGCCCTTACCTGCCCAGGGCTGCGTGTGGGGGTCACGGTGGCTGTGCCCACCCCCCCCCCCCGCACTCCACGGGGACCCTCGTGTGGGTGGGTGCCCCGGTCCCCACCCGCGGCTGGGTGCTGGCGGCCTGGAGCTGAGTCAACCGCAGGCGAGCAAGCACCTCCTCGCCCCGGCGGCACGAAAGCAGGGACTGGAGCCAGCAGCACCCGCCGGACGGGACTGAACTGGGCTGAACTGGGGTGAACTGGGTGGCGTCAGGCAGCCTGGGAGGTGGTGGAGTGGAGGGGAAGCACCCCGGGATACGGGGGGGCCCCAAGTTCGGATGAGGCTTGATGCCAAGGGTGTGGGCACGGGGATGGGGGGGGAACACCCCCCCCAAGGGAACCCCCCCTATCCCCACCCAGGGGGTTCTGGGGAGCGCTGGGGGCAGGATGTGGCCCCGGGGGGCCTTAGCCAGAGCAGCTCTGGGAGAGCTCTCGGGATGCACTGGGTGGACTGGGCAGACTGGTCTCTGCTGGGCATGGCAGGGAGAGGGCAGCAAATCGACCCTCCCTGCAGCCCCCCGCCCCCCAAAAGCCTGGCGTGGGGCAGTGCGGGGTCCCTGGGGCTTTGCAGGGTCCCCATCCCACAGGGTGTCCCCAGCCCCATGGATCCCAGCCCATGGGGCAGCCCCAGCCCCCTGCCCCATCCCATGGGTACCACCAGCCCCACATACCCCCTCCCATGGGTACCCCCAGCCCCACATCCCCCATCCCATGGGGCAACCCCAGCTCCCAGCCCCATCCCATGGGTACCCCCAGCCCCCTCCCATGGGTACCCCCAGCCCCACAGCTCCCATCCTGCCCAGCACAATCCCATCTTGCTCCGAAGGGCCAGGGCTCCCAGGAAAAACCCGGGTGCTCAGCCCCACACAGGATCAGGCCAGCAACGCCTGGCAGTGGCAAACCCCAGCACCCAGGGCAGAAGCATCCATCCCCAGCACAGCGAGGGGCTGTGCCTCAGTTTCCCTCGATCGCAGGGGGAGGACGCCTGGCTGGGGGGGGGTCAGGCTGCCCACCAGGCTCCAGCCATCGCCCAGCCGGCTTCGCAGCGAGATGGCAGCGCTGCCGGGGGAGGAATCGCGGTGGGGTGCAGCGGCAACAGCCTGGCAGCGCACCTCGAGCACAGGACCGCAAGAAAAGGGGATTATTTTTAGCGTGGTTTCTAAGGAAATGAGACTTTAGCAACGGCTGTGTCTGTCTGTCTGTCGGCCGCCCTCCCCTTCCTCCCCTCGCAGGGTGCTCGCTGCTCAGCTCCGCTGGGGAGAGGCCCCACACGGATGAGGTCCCTGCCATGGACGCTCTGGAAAAGCAGCGAGCGCGGCCGTGTCTTGGCAGGGGGGACGATGGCTCGGGGACCGTCGTGTCCCCATGGGGCTGCTCGGGGGTTGGTGGCTCTGGTCTGGGTCACCCCGGGTGGGCACCGAGGGCTTTCAGTGCATCCTGGACCCTTCGTATCCGCAGTGTCCAGAGCAAGACAGGTTTGTTGGCTGAGGCTGGGACAGAAAGGGACGGGACAGGACCCGTCCCCAGCTCCTGGATCTCTGGAGATGGATGGATGGATGGATGGATGGATGGATGGATGGATGGATGGATGGATGGATGGATGGACGGTAGAATCTGTCCCCGGCTCCTGGATCTCTGGCAGGATCTGTTCCCGGCTCCTGGATCTCTGGAGATGGATGGATGGACAGATGGTACCCGACAGCCTGGTGACGGGCTCTCTCGGGGGAGCAGTGCCCCACCTCGGCGCAGGCTGAAGGCACCGACCGACCCAAACCCCGTAGCCAAAGGTGTGGGGGAGCAGTGGGTCCCTACCCCATCCCTGGAGACCCACAGGGGTGCAGTGAGTTTGCTGGGTCTCAGCCGCGCCGCGAGGCAGTGCCCACGGAGCCGAGCCTCCCTCCGTGCCCCCCTCAGCCCAGTGACACCCAGGAGCACCCTGGCCACCGGCACCAGCCAGCAAGGTGCTGGGTCAGCCCTCGGGGATGGTTTTTCCGTGCAGAGACCCTGGAGCAGGGCAGGCAGCCATGGTGGCCCGCAGCCCCGCTCCCGCCGGCGTCAGACAACCCGACGGGGACGACGCAGCCACCTCCTGAGGAAGCAGCCGAGGCACCAAAGCCCCTTTCTGGGTGCTGGCAGCATCCCCGTGGGTGCACAGAACTGGTTCTGCCTCATTTCTGCACTGGGCGTTCGGGCAGCGGGGAGGGAGCGGGGATGAGGAGCGAGTCCCATCCTGCTCCCCAGCCCTGCTCCCCCCCCACCCAGGGACTCGTTCTTCAGGCAAGCTGGGCTCTCCCCGGGGAAACTGAGGCAGGGGGATGTGCGGAGCATCGGCAGCGCCCGCCGGTGGGTTTGCAAGGTGGGGGAGTGGGGCAGCACTGTGTCAGCACCCTGGCTGGGTGGGCAGCACCCACGAGACCACCGGCCGAGGGCACCCAGGGTGGGCTGCAGGGCTGGGGGGCATCGAGGGGAACAGCGGCTTTCCTGGCTCCTGCAGGAGCTGAGCTCCATGGCCACCAGCTGCCAGGGGCATCTCCAGGGGGACGGGGGCTCTGGAGCGGCCCCAGCCCACGTCCCCCCAGCCTGGAAGTGCTGCGGGGAGCGTGGGGGGGGAGAAGGCTGGGAGGGGTGGGGGTCCCTCCCCTGGGTCTATAGATGAAGCCCACACAGGTGGCGGACGCAGGGGCTGCCAAATCCCCCCCCAGGCACCAGCTCGGGACACAAACAGCTCTGCAACCCAGGGTGGGGTTCACACCCCAAAGCCACCCCCACAGACACGGACCCCCAGCAGCTTCCCCCAGCCCCAAACCCCCCCATTCCCTGTCTGCCAGCGCTTTTACACCGCCACGTCCCCCTCCCCAAGCGATGGGGCCACCAGACCCCATCCCCCCCTCAGGGACTCGGGTCCCCGTACCCTCTGCCCTCCCAGCGCCTTGGATGTGCTGCTCGGGAGGGACCCCAGCACCCATGGGGATGGACCCCAGCTCCCACGGGGATGGACCCCTGCTCCCACGGGATGGGGGGCTGCTTGCTTGCAGCCCCCCCTTTTCATTTTTAATTTTCAATCCTTGCAATAGAGCAGAGACCTCACAGTGTTTCCACCTTCGTCTCTAACTGGGAGCGAAGCGCCAGGCCTGCCCGGGAGGATGCAGGAGCCCCCATGTTGGGTCTTGTAGCCCCTTCCCCTCCCCTGACTTGGAAACAGCAGGGATGATGGGGTGGCCGAGGATGAGGAGGGCGCAGCAGCCTCAGAGGCACCAGGGCCGCAGGCAGCCCGGCCACCGCCGCTGGCATTTTCAAAAGCTCCCACTGTGCAAACGCCCGAGCGCGATTTGCGATCTGAGATTGCTATTGCCCCCCCCCTCCACCAAGGGGATGAGAAACGGGGGTCCCCTCCCCTCCAGCCAGCTTCACAGGCGGTGGCACGGCCGGCGATGGGGCATCCACGTCCCCGTCCCCATCGGGGACCCCCAGCCCCACTCCCCTCGTGCCGGGGTTGCCGGGGCGGCTGGGTCACGCTCGGCCATCCCGGGCGAGGGCAGAGGGGCGGGAGGCAGCCAGGTCCCCCCCGATGATGGGGTTCAGGCCATCTGGCTGGGACAGATCCTGCCACTGCGCTGGGCAGCCTCCCTGGCTTCCAGCAGCCTCGTCCCTCCCGGGGCTGGGCTGACCCCGCCGAGAAGCGGGAGAGAAAAATCAGAAGAGCAGGGTTTGCGCGGTGCAGCCTCCCGCCACGGAGCTGCGGGCACCGCGGCCGCCCGAGTGCCACTGCCTTGGCACATCCAGACTGGCGGCTTCCATCTCATCCCCAAACACCGTGCCCCAAACCGGGCAGCTCAGCTCCCCGTGCCTCCAGCCGGATTCCCCGCAGCTCCCCGGGCAGCGGGAGCGGGTTAGGAAAAACCCCGCCGCGCTTGGGAGGCGAGCGGGGACGCGGCGGGACGGTGACAGCAGCACAGAGTCATGCGGGTGGCCAGACCGTGGTCCTGGGGGGGGGGTCTGCATCCCCACCTCCTGCTCCAGTGACCAGCACGGGCAGGATAAACCCCTCCATCCCTCCCTGAATTTATTCCGCAGCCCTGGAGCCGAAGCAGGGGCTGGGGTTAGCGCGGCGGCAGGAGCGGCACGGTTTGGAGGCAGGGGCTGAGCAGGAGAGGCTCCAGGTGGTGTTTCGTAAGATGGCTGCACCGTTAAATCCCCGAGCCCCGCACACAACCCAATTTTGAGGCTGATCTCCTTCCCCCACCGCGCAGCTCTGGCCTCTGGGTATCAGACGTGACGGAAAAGCGGCTGCTGCATTAGCAAGCGTTACAGCACTCGGAGGCCCAGCTTCCCTCGCTCCCAGTTCAGGCAGCGGTACCCTGCTGGGAGAGGGGGAAAAAATGCAGGCGGCTCTTCGCATCCCACTCTGCGCCCCGCTCCTCCGCAGCCCCGGCACACGCGGCCCCTTCCCCACAGCCTGAAGGGAAATGGAAGACGGGGGCTCTGCGCTGGTGGGAGAAAGGAGCCGGGAGGCCAGAGCCCCCGGCCACCAAGAAAACAGAGAGGTCAGGGACTGCAGGGGAAGGGAAGCTATTCCCGCTCCAGGGATCAACCTGCAAGAGGGAGCTTATCCTCTAGAAAATCCTCCTCCTCCTCCCCAGAGCGCTCGGCTCCCCCCTGCCCAGAGCCTCTTCTCCTCCCAAGAGAAACAAAGACCCTCGGCAGGTCCCCGGCTTCGAGACCCGGCGTTAACCCCGCAAACGCTTCCCACACTGCAGCGATTGGGTTTCACCTGCCCCCCAAACCACCCCTTCCCAACAGCAGCTCTGAAAACAGGGCTGCGAGTTCCGCCTTGGAGCTTCGGGGTCGGGCTCCTGCGGGCAGCCAGACGCGCTGCCTTGGGGCAGGAGAGCGGCCGGAGGAAACCCCAGCCCCGGCTGACGGGAGGGAAGAGTCTCGACAATAAGAGATGCAGCACTTGGAGACATCCACAGAAATAAGTTTATTTCCCCTACCGTCAGGATTATGAAACCGCAGAAGCAGAGTTTAAATATTTACAAAGTAATCCAGCGCCCCACAGAGATGAAGAGAACAAAGGGTGAGGGTACGGAGGGCTCGCCCTCGCCAGAGAGCGACGGCGCGGCCGCGGAGCTCTGCAGCACAAGCACATGCAGAGGGGAAAGGAGCGGAGCAGGAACCTGGCGCCTGGAAGGCGAGGGACAGGGCGAGCCTTTCGCGTGGCTCGTTGAAGCGGGGACTGCGATGATGAAGGAAGCTGCAAGGAGAGGTCATTCCTCACCCTTCCGCCACCTCCCGCTGCCCACGGAGCCGCCGGGGCTCCTCCACCCTCCCGCAGCGCAGAGCAGCAAACCCCGGCGTCCCACCGCCCTTCGCCGCGTGAGCACAGCTCCGCACACCCAGCACGGATGTGTGGGCCGGCTCTGCGGTACCTCAGCCCCGGCTCTCCCGTCGGCCACGTTTCCTTCGGAAGCCCGGAGCCCGTCGGCGGCAGCGGGTCGGCTGCGCAGCCCGGACTCAGGACTGCTTCCGCGGCAGCCGGCACTGCAGCCGACGGCGAGGCGCGTTCCCTGCTCCCGGTGAGTCTCCATTCGAAACCCAGAGCTGGTAAAAGGCGTTGGGAGCAAACGACAAGGACTGCCACGGCGGGGAATGGCACTCGACGTGTTTTCAGAAGTCCCAGGAGCGGGGGCTGTGGCCAGCAGCCCCGCTCCCAGCCCCCCCAACAACTCGAAGTCTCAGCTTTGGCAACGCTTGTATAGTTTGTCGATAAAACACTGGGTCAATGTGCGAGACAGGCCTAAGAGTCTCTAGATTATTGCTACTGCGTAAGACAGGTTGGCTTCAGCCCCGGGGCCAGGGACTCCAAGCGCATCCTTGGCAGGCCACTCTGAGAAATCATACTTAAATTAAAATCAAAAACAGAGGCAAAGGACGAATCTATCCTGTTCAGCTGGCTTGTCCTGGGGCACGTTCGCCAGCAGGCTCGCTGGGTGGAGATGGCAGCGACACAGGGTAGCTTGGCAAGACACCATCCTTTCATCTTTCGGTTCTCTTTGATCAAGATCTTGGCTTTCTAAGCAGCCGCAGGCCCAGCACCCTCCAGCCCGCTCCCCACGCAGGCGTGAAATGCCTGTACAGAGCAGACACCGGCGACTGCTGCAGTTCCAGGCAGGCGGGGAAGGGTGCCGAGGTCTGCACACCTCCTCCGCCCGCCCCGGAAAGGCCAGCGCAGATGACGGAGAGACAACTGGATGCTAGGGAGGAGGGAGAGGTTTAAGGGGCTACTTCAAAGTGACCGAGGAACAGCAGAAATCGAGCAGCCCAGGAGGAGTCCCCAAGCCCCCCCTACGGCTGGAGGAGCTGGAGAGGTGGAAGCAGATGGAAAGGCACGTGGGGACAGGTCTGGGAGGCAGCAGGGGGGCAGGGAAGGGGCTGCCCAGTGAGAGGAAGCCACAGAGGCGGCAGGCAGTCGAGAAGAGCTTTCTTGCTGCGCACAAGCACTCCTCAAGGTTGAAAATCATCAGGTGGTGGAGTAAAGGGCTGGCCTTTCAAGGCATGAGTGGAAAAGCTATTCTCCTCCCCCCGCAGTCAGAGGGGATCTGCTCAGCTGCACACAGCCCTTCAGCCACACTTCTTTGTCCAAAGCCACCTGGCTCAGAGCCTCACTGAAAGCAGCATGTGCAGCCCAAAGCCTCGGCAAACGCAGCCCTGGGCCTCTCACCCTGGGTCACGGCCAAACTCCCTTCTTGCCTTGCACTCCAGAACAACCCACGCCCCTACCACTCGCCCTGCCCGAGCCAGGGCTCAGAGGGGCCACCCGCCCCCCAACGCTGCCAGGCATTGCTCCCATCGCAGCCAGTCCTGCAGAGCGCTTTTACCCCAGGTTGCTCTTCAAAGCAGCCGAGGCACTAAACAGACCTTCTGGTTCACCACCCCGGAACCAGCCGCAAGAAAGCCAGCGCTCCAGTTCGCTGCTGCAAAGCCCAGCCAGAACGCGGGTATCTCCCAGTCCCTCCACCTCTTCTGTTCAACTCTGAGGGTTAAGCTCAGGTTTTAGGTGCCGCTCTCATGGATGCTTTCAAAACCCTTGAGTAAGCCTTCTGTCCCAGCAACATGTACCTGCTGCTGCTGCCACCTCTGCAGGCTCAGGTATGCTGCAACACACGAAGTACTAGGGAGCAAAGGAAAGTAAGCGGCTCGTGAGCAGTGTAACGACAATTTTAGACACTCAGAGAAGCAGGGAAGCTGTATTTTCTCTTGCACAAGCTAAAAGGGACTTAGCAGTAGACTCCCAACTCTGCGACAGGTAGAGCTGAAAGCGTGCAGACTGCCACCAGCCATACCCAAGCCGGTCAATCGACTTTCCTGCCCTTCCGGGCTCACCAGCAGGACCAGGTGAATTTGCCCTGCCACAGAGCGTTCCTCTGCACGTCACCTCAGAGGAGCGTCCCACCATCAACACCTTGCTGTCACTACTGGGGAGACCGTCAGCGAGTGCTGTGGGGGTTCCTCAGGAGGAACCCCAGAACCTCCGCTTTGGAACATGCACTACAGGAGAGTCGTGCGACAGGGAAACAACAACTCCTTCTTGGAGACTCAGGAAATCTGAGGAAGCATCTGATGAAGTCTGGCAGAGGAAGAAACCAGGTGATCAGAGAGAACCTTACAAGGTGCAACTGCCTGTGCTCCTGAACCGGGAGGCAGGCTTTGCCTTGCGGCTTTACTTCGCGCTGAAAGCAAAGGTGCCCACGCCTCTCCCAGTCGCGTTCCTACCTACCAAAGCGCAGAACGGGAGCGGATTCAGGGAGCGAGCAGGAGGCTTCAGGACCCCCGACACCAGGAGACACCGTCGACAGAACAAAAAGAGAAGGAAAAGAAGCCAGTTCCAGGAAACAAAGATGAGCTGTTACAATGGAGTGGAGCTGCCACCTTCCCCAGAAAATGCCTCCCAGAGTCCCGTGCCTCCGTCTCGCTGGATCAGTCACAGTTTCTTCCTTCGTGCGCCCATGGAACGGGGAGTTCACAGCTGCCATCACCGCAAGTGAAGCGTCAGAACAATGGTCACGATCACCCCCAAGAAGAGGACAAAGGGAAGCCAGGTCTTCACAAATCCCCCTATGCTGCAAAACAGAAGAAAGGGAAGTATTTCAATGGAAGAACTCAGCAGAGAAAGACAAAGGGGAGAGAAGGATGTGAGAATGACTACAGAAGTCAGAGGGAGGCAGACAGCTTTCCGACTTTCTTCTACACTGCCGGAACTGCCACACATCACATCCTGGGGGTTCAGACCGTGTTAAAAATCGGGACTAAATCAGGTCCACAAATAACTATCATGAACAATATGGCTGGACTCCCCTTCCAGCTTAAATTCACGTCGAAGGCTAGCACGTTTCACACCTGCACAGACAGGAGCAGTGACAGGAGACCACAAAAACTGAAACCCCATTACTGCAGGCCTCATTATTCAGACTGCTGGTGATATTTAATCAAGGCAGCAGGGACTACACTTGCCTAAAAGCTGGTAGAGAAGCTCTTCCAGAATGGGGAAGACCCAACAGAAGTGGAGCAACTCAAAAGCTTTATGCAAGGCAGTCATCGCAGAGTCTCCTCTTCAGGCACAAGGAGCTGAAATGGAGATTAAGTGCCCTTTCGAGTAAGAAAAGCTCGGGGTTTCCCCCTCCACTCAAGCTGGAAGCTCCCCGCCAGTTGGAAATCTGACCAGTTTTCAGGTAAACAAGATTCAAGAGAGGGAAGAGAAACCAGTAATCCTTGGAGCCCAGCCATTCTGCCACCTTCTGCTCCGACCTAACCCAGCCAGAAGACAACTCAGTGAGACTCGCTCTAGCTAGCATTTCCCATATTCCAGGCACCCTACATTAGCTGCCAGATACAGCACTCCGGGAGCAGCATCCAGCGCGACCCAGCAAGCACCCGCGGTTCTTTTCCTGCCAACAGGCAGCAGGCAGTGACAGTACCACCTACCAGCAACATACACCCATGCGTGGTGGGGGAGAGATGTTTCTCCTGTTTCCACAGGACAGGCTGAAGCTTTAGAGGGCTAGAAAGGACGCAAGAAACAAAGCCTCTTTGCGTGCTGAATCTGGACTGCTCCTCAGCTCACCTTACGTACTTCCCATAGAGGAGTGAGAAGAAGCAGAGTTTCACCATGTTCCAGGAGGTGCTGTTATCGTATCTCATCAAGTTTAAGGCCAGAGCCACGTGCGAATGGCAGTTGTCACAGCAAAGGTTGTGCTGGAACAGAAAAAGGCGCACGGCGTTAGGAACCCCGTGCCTGAGGCTCCCCAGTTCTGCACCCTGCGCTGGGGCAGACCCACAGGTCCCGCTCCCGCAGCAAGCGCCGGCGGGACACTCCTCCACACTGGAGCCGTACCATTCGGTGCTTGTACTCCTCCGAGGCATCGTGTACGGCTGTGTCCCAAGCATTGGGACCGGTGGAGTACACTTTGCTGGGATCCAGCTTCCAGTACCTAGGAGGGTGAGAACAGATCCTTTTGTGTAACTGCTGCACCTTTGCAACTTCTTCCCAGCTGGAAGCTGCTTAAAGGACTTAGGAGAAATCCACTACCTCCGGAGTCCATGGAGCCGAGCTCTTCTAGACAAGCGTATGCTGCAGAGCGCAGCAGAAACTACTGCTCAGCACCCTCCGCCCGACAGCACCCCAGAGAGAGAAACTGCAGAGCCCGGGGGCACAGACAAAACTCTGAACTGCTTTCAGGTCCCGTGCTGCGAAACCTTCCGGCCATTCAAAACGCAAACCTGATCTGACAGACGCACAAAACCCGGGCACCTCTCCTCCTCCCCCCAGAAAATCATTAACAGGATGTGAGCGATGACAGTTCATTAGTACAGCACAGGCAGTACTTACTTGGAGCACTTGTTGGTAACATTATCTTAAAATGTTCTAACCTTTTCTTCTCCTTTTTTAATAAAGGCTCCATAGAGCTCTAGTTACCATTACACTGCTGTCACACTTCTAAAAAGATTTAATTTAACGTGGTTTCTTGAAAAGCAGAGACACAGTAGCCATCCACTTGAATTAGGGCATCTCAACAACAAGAAAAGCAATATTATAAAACGTCCGTCTCCAGGAATTAAAGGACATCTGCAGGTCAGTTGGTCAGTTTAATAAAAACTAACATGAGCACTTACTTCACTGGCTTCCCAAATGCCATGTTGTCTTCCTACAAAAAAGGAAAAACGTCTCAAGAGGACAACCCCGCGCGATATTCACGACGTGCCTCTTGCTGGGAGGCCTCAGCCCGCCATTGCTTAGCCATAAAACTGTCACGTTGCCTCCGCAGTCTCAAGACACCAACCATATTTGTGTGTCTGAATTTAGATTTCATTTGTTTTCATACTCCTCTTCTGGGCATGAGTATATTTATACTCCACACACGGTGACACCATCTAGCTACACGCTATCAGTACCACATTCCCCCTCCCTTTTATTTTTTTTAAGTATTAATATCTCGTTAACTCACAGTTGTAAATGCCCCCATCTGATAGGAGTACTAAATATCCCAACTTCAAACTCCCTTACTTTCAAACTCCACCAGACTATAAAGCAGTTTAGAAGGCTGGCACGTACCTGATGCTAAGCAGCATGACAGTAACAGGCCTGCTGAGGAGGTTGGAAAGCAGCTTCTGTTACTTGGAATTATGAGAATTTACGTCCAAAGTTCCCAATTAAGAGCCTAGACTGCAAAATTTCTTCCCTTCTGCTCACCAAACTAGCTACTATTTATCATATCCCCCAAACGATCTCCACTGGACAGCAGCCCACAGAGTAACAGCAAAGCCCCACGATCTTCCGAAACATGTAAAGCCATCATTTCGCAGAACTTTGAGCTGCAAAAGACAGGGGATGGCTCCAAAGTCACAGTGCAGGCGAGAAGCAGACCAAGCGCAGATTCTGCTTAAGCACCCGGATCCGTCATCTACTTACCGAGACAAAGTAAGGCCCCGCGAAGTCCCGGATGACTCCAGTCGACGTGCAGATACCCATGTGGCCGATGATGGGGAACAGCCATCTACCGAGGCAACAAGGGAACCGTCAGGCTGAGACACTTGCCCCCCAACTGCACCGAGCGCGCAGCGTGCTGCCGGCGCGGCCGTGCGACCAGCTGCAGGGCGTGGGACAGACAGGCACAGTCCACGTGTTACAGGTGACGAAAGCGGGCGAGCCAAAGGCAGCCAAAGACCGGTAAAGAGGTGGAATAGGTGCAAGCAAAAGAAAAACAGGCAAAAAACACCCAAAAGAGAGAACACTTTGGAATCCCCAAAGCTGTGCTGACAAGCAGCTCGTCTGTGGGGCAGTCAGGCGCCGGGATTTTACTGTGAGCGGTGGCAGCTACGCACGCACAGCGCAAGACTCCGCAGGCCTGCGCTACACAGGTCGCTGGCCAGGGAAGGGCGAGCCCCAGTCTCCTAGGACAAACCCGTTTCTGTTTCTGAGTGAAAAGGTTAGATCCAGGAGAAGCTGTCTTGAGATAAAATTGGACTTTCCACTTCAACAACCGAAAATAAGCTCATCCTGCCCGTTTTCCTATCCACACTGCAGCTCTTCATGGCAAACTAGATTTAAGCACCCCAGACAGAAAATGGGGCTCCGGGAAGAGCATTCCCTTCCCCTCAACGATCCCATTGCTTCCAAGACCTTCTCCTCCCCGCTGGATATTTACAGCCCAGGGAGCAACAGATCTATAACCCGACCCCCCTTCCACCATCCCCACTCAGCAGTAAACTCAGCAGCGTGCCCTGGATGCCAAGAAGGCCAATGGTCTCCTGGGGTGCATTCAGAGGAGTGTGGGTAGCAGGGCGAGGGAGGTTCTCCTGCCCCTCTGCTCTGCCCTGGTGAGGCCCTATCTGCAGTACTGGGTCCAGTTCTGGGCTCCCCAGTTCAAGAAAGATGAGGAGCGACGGGAGAGAGTCCAGTGGAGGGCTGCGAGGATGATGAGGGGACTGGAGCATCTCTGCTACGAGGAGAGGCTGAGGGAGCTGGGCTTGTTCAGCCTGGAGAAGAGAAGGCTGAGAGGGGACCTTAGAAATGCCTCTAAATATCTGCAGGGTGGGGGTCAGGAGGACGGGGCCAGACTCTTTCCAGTGGTGCCCAGCGACAGGACAAGGGGCAACGGGCACAAACTGGAGCAGAGGAAGCTCCAGCTGAACCCGAGGAAGAACTTCTTCCCTCTGAGGGTGACGGAGCCCTGGCCCAGGCTGCCCAGAGGGGCTGTGGAGTCTCCTTCTCTGGAGATATTCCAGCCCCCCCTGGCCGCGGTGCTGTGCAGCCTGCTCTGGGTGACCCTGCTTGGGCAGGGGGTTGGGCTGGGTGACCCACAGAGGGCCCTGCCAACCCCGAACACTCTGTGATTCTGTAAACACTTCAGGCCAAGCCACAGCTCTCTCCCACGTCCTCTGGCATTCCCAGGTTTGCTGACCTCTCTCCTCTCTCCCCAGGGGACCACGCACAGCAACCGATATTTCAGAAGAGATCACAGCAACGCTAAACAGCAACAGATCCGCGAGCCGTGGCTCAATCAGAGCGATCCTAAAACTACCAGAACAAAAAGGGACCGAGGCAGCTGGACGTTATGAGGAGAAACGAGCCACGCACGCTGATAAGCGTGGCTGAGGTTATAAATAGCATACAGCTCCTGGTGATAACGTGACCCCGCGATGCAGAGAAAGGACGCTGCAAAGTTCGACGCCCCGTGCCTGCATCGCTCCCCCTCCGCGCGTTCCCCTCTGGCGCGATGCGATGCAGCCAGCCGGTTCCGCTAGCTGCGCAAAGTGTTATCAGCCAGAAGGTACGGGCGGATACAACGCCGGCACGGCGCTGCCGCCTTCAAAGGTGCAGACACCTCTTCCTTTTTGAAGCTCTCCTCTCGGCACCGACAGGCTTTCAAGCCTCCAAATCCGAGAATGACAGGAAAACGTCAGATGGAGAAAATGGAGCTATTACACAACCTGACAGGAGATTGTGCCAAATAACACCACCGAAATTTCTGCTGCAAACCAAAAGCAGCAGGAAGGTGCCACTGTTCATCGGGGAATGAAGCCACAGAAATAGATGCCCAGTGACTCTGGCAGCAGGGCAGCTCTCTTCATCGGACCCAGCGGGAGATAAGAAGGTTAAAAGCTTTTGAAAATCCTCCAGGAAAAGACTAAAGTGGAAGTTTTAAGCAATCAGACAAGAAAAGAGGTAAAAAGCAAAGCTGGTTGGCAGCTCTAGGCGAGACAGCAACGGGGAAGCTGCAGCTTCTGCTGGCTGAGGAGAGTCACGGTGCCATTCCCAACCCCAGCACGGCCACGCCACGTCTTCTACCTGGCTTCCAGCTCCGGCTCAGTAAACATTATCACCTGATTTGCACCGGAGGGGAAGAGGAAGGCATAAAAATCAGCCTTTGTGTTCCCAGACTACCCCCAAAGCCACATTTTACAGCTTTTCGTTTTCCCACGACTAGAGGAGGGCTCAGAAGTTCTCCTCGGGGCCTGCTTACGCTTGGCTGACGAGCCTGGGAAGGCAACCGGGGACTCGCAGCTCCTTCAAAGCGGAGCGCGGCGGCTCTCCTCCAGGCGCAGGGCGGTCCAAGGTCCCCGCAGCCAAACCGCTGCTCCAAACCCACCGAAGCCTTCCCACGCCGCCCCGCATGCCCTCCGGTCCCGCTCCTGCAGGGACAAGCCCGCGCACCGCAGAGCTTCCCCCGCAGACGAGAGCCGTACCCCGCGGACGGAACCCGCCCCCCGGGCCCCGGGGCAGCCGGGCACCCCGAGCCGGGCCGGGCACCCCGGGGCGGGCCCGGCAGCCGGTTACCCCAGCTCGCCCGCCCGAAGCGGGCCCGCAGCCGGTTACCCGTGAGCGGGCCGGGGTCCCCGCCAGCCCCGGAGCAGGCCGAGCTCGCAGGGACCCCGGAGCAGGCCGGGCAGCCGGCCCCGGGAGAGGCGGCGGGCGGATCGGGCCGGGCCCGAGGCCCGGTAGCGAGGCGCGGAGCCGGGCCTCGGCCGGGCCGCCCGCCCCCGGGGCCCACACTCACGTCAGGACGGGGATGGGCGTCCACACCACGCAGTAGGGGAAGCGGCCGCGCTCGGCGTCCGGCCCGGCCCCGCCGCCATTGAACTGCTTCATCTTGGCCTCCGCTTCCGCCATCACCGGGGTCCGGCCCCCCCGGCCGTGCGTGCTTGCGTCACTTCCTGGAGACCGCGCTCGCTTCCGGGCACGGCCGGTAACCAGGAAGCGGGAGCGGGCGGGCTGGCCCAGGGCCTGGCTGCGGGCCCAGCGCCCGCTGCCTCCCCGCGGAGGGCCCCGGGGCTCGCCCACTGGGCAGGGGCCCGCAGCCCCGCGGCTGCTGCTTCAACCCGGCCCCGGCCCGCCGAGCTCCGCGCTTTCCCCCAGGGCTTTGGGGGGCTGGGAAAGGCCCCGGGTTTGTGTCGCAGCGGGGGCTTTCGGCTATGGCTCTGCGCCTCCAGGCAGGTACCGCGCCCCTCGCACCTACCTTGTGCGGCTCCACCACAGGAACCGCGGCAGCCGAGCTCTCCCTGGCCGCCCTTCCGCAGCTCGGGAGCTGGGAGAGGCAGCCCAAAGGCAGGAGCCAGCGTCACACCCGGCCGCCCCTGAGAGAGGAGGAGGAGGAGGTGGTCCAGGTACTGCGAGGGGAGGAACAGCATTTACAAATGGAGAATGAGATTAGAAAAATAACAATTGCTTTATTAGGAAGTTTAATTCAAACTACACGAGGAAGCTGAAGAAGAAATATGTTTATTCCAGATTTTTCCACCCACCACAACACACTCGGCCAAATACAGAGTGACAACTCACTGAAGGGAGTGGGAAGAACCGGGAGGACGGCGCTTGCCCCAGCCCAGCAGAGCCGGGACGGGGATGCTCTGCCTGGCAGGTGCAGGAAAGCTGCCGAGCGTCCAGACCCCACTCGCCTCTTCGCATCCTTCCGTGCTTTCCTTGGAAGCCGCTTGTTTCCTCCATGCACAGAGACCTTGAGCTGCATTTCCCTTCAAGGCCAGCAGTGACCGGAGCTCCCCAGCGCAGTTTGTGGTGTCACACAGCACGATGCCAAGGGATTTTTGCTGCAGCACACGGAGTGGAGGCAATGCAGAGCCAAGCCCTCCGCTCACAGAAGGTGCTGGCTTTAGTTATTAGCAAACCCTGTTAACAGCAAGAGCCACGTTCCCAACGGTAATCACAAACTCAGAGCTTCCACATAACAGCCCAAATTTTTACCAAAATTTCTCTCCTTCATCAAAGATTTATCTCTACTTTATGCGTTCTGCTTTCCATTACCCGACTGTGCTCAATAATTAAGCTGAGTCCAACCTTCCCCATTTATCAATGTATTCTCTTCTGGGGACAGAACATGCTCACTGAATTTTCCCCTAGTGAAGCTTCCAGTGTGAAAGCCCTGGAGCTCGGTAACCTGCGCCCACAGCAGCGGCACGCCGGAGGTGCCGGTGTGGCAGCAGAAAGCATTGGCCAACAGTCTAGCACAGAGGTGGCCTACCCGCCCTCGATACACGCTACCTTGTCGTAGGAGTAGTCAGGCTTCAACTCAACTAGCTTAGTAATGCATGAAGACTACATTTTCTCGCCTCAAGAGACCATCTACCATCCCACCCTTATTTCCTAGTCTAGACCATGTTTTAGAAGAGCCCCTCCAAGAGGGAAGGCTGCTTCGGAGGCGTCTGGATGGAAGCAGAGCCATCGGCCGAGGCACTCACGCAGAGCGGCTCACGTCGAGCTGCAGCACGGCCATCGTCTCAGCATGACCTGTCACTGCATCAGAGCTGATCAAGAGCCCAAGATCACGCTCCTCGGAATCTGATGGTGAGGGAATTCACAAAATAGTCCAGTTCCAAAGGAGAGAAAGCCGAGGAAATGCAGACACCCTCGAGGGCAAAGCCATGCCTGGTGCTCTGGTTTCTAACAGACACTTCTATTTTGGCACTTCGGATGGAAGATGCACACAAAGGTTGTATGTGTTTCACCGAACACTTTTTGTTCAATGAAGAAAAATGCTTGCATTGATTCGCTCCAGGCTAACACGAATATCAGAGATTGTTAACATCTATGAATAGGGGCCAATGTTCACATCAGCTCATGTGGTCCTGGCGCGCTCGCCGGATTAGGCAATGGATTTGCTCTCCCTGCGTGTGTCTCGGAGGCTGTTAAGCAGCGTCGCACGAGGGACCAGCTCCCTTGGCAAAGCCACGCAGCACGGACAATGCCGACAGCCTCAGCAGGACGCGTCTCCCCGCAGCGCCGCCCCACAGCCTCCCCTCCCGCCTGGGCAGGGGGCATTGCAGACAGCCCAGTTTATTCCCTATTTAGCCAAATGCAGGAAGGCAAACCCAGCTGCTGGAGCACAGGAAAACACACTGTTTTCCCCAGGCTGGATTTTAAAAAAAAAAAAAAAAAAGAAAAAAGAAAAATCAATACAGCACTCCTGTACTGCACAGCTTTCTTTTGTGTTTGTCAGGCAAGCAGAAGGGCTCTCTGTCCCCAGTACCGCACTGGCAGAAAACAGGTGAGCTGTAGCTGACAGCAGGGTCTTCCTAGTGACAACTGGAAAGCTGCTGCTGTTCTACTGCTATTGATCTAAGCGGAATACAAAACACCTGAAGTCAGCAGGGAAAAATAGCTGCAGTTGGAAAAGAAACTGCGGGGGGGGGAATCAGGGAGGGGAGAGCAGGTAAAAAGTTCTCCATGCATAAAATTAACGGCTGGGCTTTTTATTGCAGCTATCTTGCCTGACTACAACACCAGATCGATGTACAGAGCAGGAGTACTGCCATCATTGTTTTTGCAATCTCTCATTTGACGAGAAACAAAAGGTTTCACTCCCACTTCTGCCAGCGCCTCGCCACCGACGGCCCCTCTCTCCTGTCAGCAAGGAAGCAGCTCTACCTCCCGTGGGCCCAAAACATCCTCAGGCCAACAGCCGTTGCCTGCTCACTGCAGGTGCCAGCGCATCACACGCCCCGGAGACGCGAGCCCCGCCGAGAGCAGAGCCCGTCCGAGGGAGCAGCCCAGGCCACGCACCGGTTTGGGTTTGTCCAAGCGCACGCCACCATGGCTGTAGCTGGAGCTCGGCCTGGAAGGGGTTTGGTTACCTCCCCTTTCTACCCCCGCTCATCTCTGACCCTGAAAGGAGCAGGCACCCAGCCAGCTCTTGTTCAGTAAGTGGCTTCCTTGGGAACCTTCCCTGTTGTGACAGCTCAAACATTACAGCGACTGCCAGAACCAAACCACTCAAGGAAGAGATCCCCTCCCCCTTCTGACATTGACAACCGAGGCAGCAGCAGGCAACACCGCGTGCAGGAGTCTATTTAAAATGTCACCGAGGCACCGGCTGATGGAGGACACCGAGGCGTCCTTCCCCCGCCCTGGAGGTGATGCTGGGGTGGGTTGCTTTGCGTTTTTGTTGTTCCTTTCCTGTGGTCTGTGCCTGCTGCAATCTGACAGCCTCTAATCGCTCAGCGTGAACCAGAAACGTCACTCGCATCTGTACTGATGATGGTGCTACTCACAAGCGCAAGAACATACGCAGGCTCAGCCACCCACCCCAAAAGCAATGCCCCTAAGACATCTCGCCCCTCAGCTCTAACCTTCAGGTCTTTTCTGCTTCCCTGTCACTCGAAAGCCGCATTTCTGTCTCTTTCTCCCCCTCTCCAATTGACAGAGTCAATCCACAGGGCAACTTTTCTCTTTAAAGGGAACGCCACCAGTTTCTCAGGGACAAGGGGCACAAGGTGGAGGAGCTCAAAGAGCCAAGTGCATGCCGGTCACGATGATTTCTCAGCTATGAAATCCACAAACAGGCCCACCGTCTCTCCTTGCCAGCCCCAGAGGGGGTCCAGATCAGTCCCACCTCCTGCAGCAGCAAGGCCTAAACAAGCTACAAGGAGCATAACACGCAGAGGACTGAATTCCTCGCTGCAACAGCAGGCAGCTTCCTGACATCCTGCTCCCATTTTGCTGGGAGACAGGAGCCATCTTGAGCCCTTTGCAGACTTGTTTCCTGGCACTGCGAACAGTTACATCAACAGCAGACTCATCAGTTGGGCTGCGACTGTTCTTCTCCTCACATCCTAGAGCATATCGCTCCTCTCCTTCCTCAGTCCAATTCCTTTACCAAATTACAAATAAAACTCATTTTCTGGGTCCTTCCAGCCTTTTCCACCCACAATTCAACCACTCCGCTTCCCCTTCCACGCTTCGTCTTTGTCCAACCATTCAGTCCAAGATCTGACCTAATTAGCTGATTGCCAATTCCAGCTGTGGATGCACACTGCTTTGTTAGAGCAGTCTTTTAAAGCAATAATTTCTATCAGGGAGGATTTGAAATGAAGAGGCCTCAGAAGGCCTTCGGCTGAAAGGTGTCCAACAGGAATTTTTAAGAGTTCAAATGGATTCTGAAAATAGCAGACTGGGTTCCTAACTCTTACTTAAGGCCTGGCATTCTGCAGCTTGGAGGGCAGGGAAGTATCTGGGAGGTTTTGCAGCAGAGGCCCAGAGGAGAAAGTGAGTTTGTGAGATCCTTGAGCAAGGGATCATCTCTGGGTCTAAATGCTGATGTCCCAACACACCACGCTGAGTGCGAGACACTTTAAGGCAATAAGTGCGTTGTTTCTGACAGCGGAAACGTCTCTGAAGATCAGTCAGTAACACGATGACGCAGGCAGGTGACCTTGGGTCTGCCCCACAGGCTAAGCCACCAGGGCTCGTCTTCTCAGGGCAAGGGGCTTAAATAACTAAAAGGAAAAGGATGAGTGAATTTCCCTTACCCAGATTTTTGCCCCCTGCCCCGCTCACCTCTAACTCTTGGATTCAGCAGGGACTCGAGGAAGATTTTACCAATTTTACCCCACACCCTGACAAAACATGATTCAGAGAAACTAACTCCATTACAGCACCATTCATCTGTCCGTAAGACACGTGCATGGCTTCTCTCTTCCCCGGCGAGCCCCAAGCAGCCGTTCTCATCCTCACCCCAGCATCTGCAGCTTTAGCTCTAAAGCAAGCCGGAGGCAGACGCTGCCCCCAAACACAGCCCCGGCCCTCGCTGCACCGACAGCTCTGAGGTCCCACACCGGGATAAACTAACACCAGCACCAACTCAGCAGCCACCACGGCTGACGAGCCACGGTTCGGGCTCCCCAGGCCCCTTCCCACTCCAGTTCACTGGGGATGCTACTCTCCACAAAGCAGCACTGGTGAACAGACAACATCCAGCCCAACCAGGCCACCCTCCGCCCACCCCTGTCCACATCCACAGGGGAGAAGAACAAAGCCAGAACGATCCCCCCAAACAAAATGACACCAAGAAAGAACTAGAACAAAGAATTGTTTAATTGCTTAACCCTTTCTCTTCCAGGGACCAGAGAAACAAGTTTTCTGCTCCTTCTAATGAGGGCAGTAAGGCTTGTGTGTTACCTCTACAACTGCAGGGGCAAAGTTTACGAGATGATCATCTTTAGTACTTGAAAAAGCGAGAAGCAATGGTCATTGCAACACTAAGAGAATCCTAGAGTCTCCTAACGGAGAGCCCATTGCTAGAATACAAAAATAAAGGAGGCATCCCTGCGTATCCCAGGCTAGAAAGAGTTAACCAGAAAGAGCAGGAAGAAGCTTTCCCAAAGAGGGGTTGAAGTAAACAGCAGAGGTCAATAAAGCAACATTTTCTCCCTACTTCCCCAGCATGTTTTTTTTTCCTTTACCAATAAATACAAATTCCTTGTTAACAAGCGACAAAGCAGGTAATCTGCCCACAACAAGGGGAAAAGGGGCTAGAGGCAAAAAGATTTTCCTCTCCCCTTCTCTCCCATTATTATTTATCGTTTTTTAACCCAAGCCGCCATTAAAAAAAGTAATCCACTGCAGAGGCAGGGAATCTTGTAGCTTTCACACTGCAACTGGCAGGTAAGGGAGCTCCACTGTCTCACAAGGGTAAAAACAACAAAAAATAGCTGCCACAGCAAAAGGTGAATGGGGAGGGAGAGGTCTGTTCTCTTCAGAGCTTTCCATCTCAGTCTCTCAGTTTAAAAATCAAAGTCTGCAGACACTGTCTACTGAAAGCTGGAAAAAAAAAAAAGTTTGAGTGGGAGGAGAAGGGGGGAGAAAAAGAGGATGCGTCTAGTAGGAAAGCCTTAAGCAAAAAAAGAAAAGGCCAGACCATGTCAAAAAGCCACCCGAGTGAGAAGAATTTTCTGTTGCCTCTGGGTTTTGAAGAGCATCGAGTGCCACAGCACACCCTGCGTGGGGCAGCTTGCACGCAACCAAACAGGCAAACCGAGCAAGCAGCCCCACCCACCGCGCCGGCACCGCGTGCAAACAAGCGAACAGGCCCTCAGCAGCCGAGCGCCCACCCGTCCCGGGAGAGCTCTGCCTCAGCAGGAGACGGAGGGCGAGTCTGTCGGCACGGCTCAAGGTAAGCCAGGCGCTTCTGGGCGGCGGGGGGCACGCTCCCACAACAGCGGGGTCCGCCAAGGCTCAGTTTCACCCACACGTCAAAGAGTAGGTGGACGTCTGTGTCCGAGGGGCAGAGATCAGGTCCCAGTTAGCTCCACTGCCATGACAAGGGGGGCGTGGGGGATCTCTCTACGCAGGGAACAGTGTCCTTGGAGAGACGCTGCCAGCTCCGAGCCTCTGTGACCTCTCTCCCTCCTGCACAAGGCTCACTCATCTCGTAAAGACTGTTCTGGAAGGGAGAGGAAAGCCAGTTACCTTGATCAGCCAGCACTGCGCAGCCTCTCTCATCAACGCCTGGCAGCCAGAGAAGGAAAGGGAGGCCTCTCATCTTTCCACAGCAGGAACAGGAAGACCAGGGATTGCACCACATGGATGAACAGCCCTAATGCAGCACACACACATGCGCACACGCTCCCAGACACACATCTCACACCCCTGGGACCAAGGCTAGCATGTTCAGACCTTCAGCAGTAAGAGATACGAGACAGCACAGAGCAGTTAAGATCTCCAGGGGCTCTTTGGTCTTAGTTGATAGTCCTAGAAAAAACAACCTCTTCGGATTCAGTTGTAGCACAGCTGTGTAAGATCTACTTGATATTTAGTGTTTGGCAACTGCAAGAGGGGAAAATGGGGCTGCACGTTACATGAGAGGGGGAGGAATGGAAGTACAGAGCTGCATTTCTAGGCGTGCTCCCAGCTTTGCAGCCAGAGCCAGTGTGTGGAGAAGGGCAAAGAGGAAGGAGGGTTCCTGAGAGGACCACTAATCCATCAGATGTTACACCAACGACGAGGCGGAGCAGGCCCGCCCTGGGCCGAGACAGAGCAGCCGACTGCACAAAAACGCTGCTGGCTAAAAACTCGAAACTTGAGTTGCAACATGTACAACGTTGGTGGCAACGTTCTCAGCTCCAGCACAGGTGAGGTGGAGAAGAGAAGGTGAATACAGCCACGCACATGTTGGCCAACAGAGAGAGAAGGTCTGTGAGAGAGCTGTTACCAGCCCCTTTCCTCAGCAGCTTTAGCTACGCAAGTCCGAGGCCTCTGATCAAACCTGCTCCCATCGCTGTCACCTTTCTCCACGGGTTCACAGACCACAGAAGAAAGTATCAGGGCTGGGCAAGCACATCCTGCCCTGCTGAGCTGCACCCACTCAGTGCCTTCACAGATTCGTCAACCAAGACAGATGCCCAGGGACAAGACAGGCAACATCCAGTCCTTAACACAACACAGCCGCATCTGGTGACAACATCTTAGAGATGGAAGCCAGAGGAAAGATGTTATGGGACAAAACAAGTGTTTCACAGCCAACAACCCTAAACCAGGGGCCTCTAGACAGGCTGGCAGCACAAAAGCAGAGTCAAGCTTTCAAAACCAAGATCACTGCAGTAAATTCATTCCATAACCCCTGCCCTAGGTTTGTATTTTATTCAGGAATTTAACATCCCCTCTCCAAATGCACAAATGCAGGCAACACCCCCCTGTACCAGATCATACAGCAGCTCTGGAAACAAATTCACCAGCTTACACTGCTCACAGACAACTCAAAGACCCCTGTTGGGACTAAACTCCACTAAAGGCAAACCCCGGACTGCACTGCCATGCTGCTCAGTAGCGCGACGGGAGGAGGAGGAGGTGGTGGCGATGGTTTAAAGAGACAGCCGCTCCCGCCCCTGCCAGCTTGTCCTACTCTGTGCATAGTGCGAAACAGTGCAGTCATTCATCAGAGAAAGTTCAGGACCAAGGAAACTAGGTTCCCTTTCAGCCAAACAGTTAGAGGAAGGAGAGGCAGTTCTGTTTTAGCTGGGCCGGCACTGGACTTGCCCCTCTGAGCTGTCTTCATCATCTGAGCCTCCAGCCCCACCGCTGGTCAGTCCTGTAATCCGGTACCCCATGTTCAGCAACATCACCTCCAGCGGGTCTGCATTCATTCGTCTCTGGTTAGCTTGGGAAGCACCTTCCATGTCCACTACCACGCGGCCATTAAGGGTTTCACTCTGCAAGACAAGAAGGGAGAGCACTCAGCAAGGCAGTGCTGGGACCAAAGGCTGTTACTGCTGCTGCAGCTCTCGAGAGATCCCAGCAGGAAAGACCCATGTGTGTTACATCTCATGACAAGAGAGCCTCTCCCTGCGGCTCTTACCTCTGGCCTAGGGTTCCACAGTCGTACAACTGGGTCAATGCCGCTGGTGGCCAGGAAGCAGTAACTGGGATGAGGCTGGAGACAATTCACAATCGACTCGTCTCCCTGCAGCACTCTAACAAGGTTGGTGGTTTCTTTCTCCCAGATGAAGAAGGAGCCGTCATCTGACCCACTGACTATGTACTGTGCATTGCTAGGGTGAGAGGAGCAGAGACTGGAGATCACAGCGCAGAGCCAAAGCTAGTCTCTAGCAGACACCAGAATCTCAGTTGGCTTTTATAATCAGCAGGCTGCCACCCCTCACGCTTATGGATCCAGACAAAGCTTTCTGTGGTGGTTCCCTCCATCCCCAGGGTTCATGTTCTCAATCCCAAATGGCTTTTCTGAAACTCTAGCCCAACCAGGTCCTCTGTGGATCTGCTACTGAACCAGCTATTCACGCAGCCACACAAGTAGGAGGGTTTCTGTCATCTTTTTCAACCCCGCAAACCAGTGTCAGCGTCATTTTATGAACAGTCGCACGGGGCTACGCATGAGGCTTTATCCGATGGGAGAGCGCGTTCTGCTGCTGCTCACGCTCCTGTCCTGCATCCCTATTACGCTCTGCCAACATACCTGCCAAAGAAATTGGCCTCTTTGATGTCTGTAGTAGTGTTACAGTGGCCACAATATCGGAATTTGTAGTCATAGCTGCGCTCCCTCAGCACCATCTCATCCTCTGAGATGGAATCCTTGCGGCCCGTGGCTCGCAGCCGGATAGGGCCACCCCCTTTCTTGTCTTCAGCTGGAAAGACAACAGATTTCCTGCATTACAATTTGGGGAGGAACATGTTCTCAGCAAACAGAAAGCACTCTAGGAGACCCCAACAGCTTTAGACAAGAGTAAAGGACAATTCCAGCAGCGAGCAGGGCTTCGAAGGACAAGCTTCCTTCCAGATGATCTCCTGGGCACATCAGACTCCTTTTCTCATACTCTCACTCAAGAGCAAGCCAGGACCAGGCGCAAGGAAACAACAGGCTCAGGCCAGTTTTTGTGCACAGTAACAACCAATCTCTCAGAAGTTGGAGCTTTACTTCAGAGGGACGGTTTAAGGAGAAAATTCTTTGTCTTATCATTAGATTTTAGTATAACCTTGAAGAGCCACGCTGAACAACTGGCACTCACCGTTATCACTCTTGGAGAAGAGGGCTGCATTGATGTCTCTGTCTAGCGCATCGCAGGCACTGCTATGTGCTTGTTCTGGGAACTTCCCTTTAAAGTCATCCAGACACTCCAGTGCTTCTGCCACGTACTTGAGTTCAAAGAGACAGCGGGCAAGACGGAAATGGGCCTTCAGGTGGCATGGATTCAAGGATATGGCCTTCAAGCAGTCTCTCAAAGCATCATAATGGTCCCCATCCCTGAAGAAAAGGCAGGGGTGGGTTAGACAGCCCAAACAGGAACCGCACACATTTTCCGCTGCCATTTCCTTGCCCTCGTTTCACTCCAAAGCTGGTTGTTTCCAGCTCTCTCTCCGTGAGCAGACACCCCACAAGCTCACATACTAATAGCATTAGCTGTTTCCCAGAGGCACCATCTGACCAAGCCCAGCTTCTTGAATGCACCTCCACACGTGCACAGGCAGCCCTGTAACGTGACCGCGCAGGGAAGCCCGGCAAGCCTTGACCTGCCATTTTAAATCTGACAGAGCAGAGCTCACTGATAGAACACATTTAGGGAAGTCCTTTGAAGATGGAGGATGCACCAGCCCTCTGGCCAAGCAGACACAAGGCCTCTCCTGCAAGGCGAGCGGGGCCTCCTCGGAGCACGGCAGCTCACGCTTGCCCCTCTGTGGACGCACAGCGTGGCAGCATGTTTGCCTGCCCGCAGTCACAGCCCCTCATGGCCCTCCAGAAGCAGCTACAGAACCCCCTGCCCACAGTCACAGCCCCTCGCAGCCCTCCAGAAGGAGCTACAGAACCCCCTGCCCACAGTCACAGCCACTCGTAGCCCTTCACAAGCAGCTACAGAACCCCCTGCCCACAGTCACAGCCCCTCGTAGCACTCCAGACACAGCTACAGAACCCCCTGCCCACAGTCACAGCCACTCGTAGCCCTCTAGAAGCAGCTACAGAACCCCCTGCCCGCAGTCACAGCCACTCGCAGCCCTCCAGAAGCAGCTACAGAACCCCCTGCCCACAGTCACAGCCACTCGCAGCCCTCCAGAAGCAGCTACAGAACCCCCTGCCCACAGTCACAGCCCCTCATGGCCCTCCAGAAGGAGCTACAGAACCCCCTGCCCGCAGTCACAGCCCCTCGTAGCCCTCCAGAAGGAGCTACAGAACCCCCTGCCCACAGTCACAGCTCCTCATGGCCCTCCAGAAGCAGCTACAGAACCCCCTGCCCGCAGTCACAGCCCCTCGTAGCCCTCCAGAAGGAGCTACAGAACCCCCTGCCCACAGTCACAGCCCCTCATGGCCCTCCAGAAGCAACTACAGAACCCCCTGTCTGCAGTCACAGCCACTCGTAGCCCTCCAGAAGCAGCTACAGAACCCCCTGCCCGCAGTCACAGCCACTCGCAGCCCTCCAGAAGGAGCTACAGAACCCCCTGCCCACAGTCACAGCCCCTTGTAGCACTCCAGACACAGCTACAGAACCCCCTGCCCACAGTCACAGCCCCTCATAGCCCTCCAGAAGCAGCTACAGAACCACCACACTTCATAGCCCTGACAGACATGTCTAAAGCAGCAGTCTTTTCTCACCTTTATAGGAAAAAACTTGCAGTTTTAGAAACAGCAGACCACAATGGATATTTATATCCTATTTTACTGGAGATTACATTTGATTTCCCTAAGCTCCATGGCTGTGCGAATAAGAGTGCCCCTGCTCACAGTCGAGAAGCAGGGGAGGCTTGAAGAGCCCTGCATGCTGGTATTCAGTTCAGACTGACAGAGGCCGAGAAGTCCGCCAGGGCTGACACGCTGGCTATACCAGCATCGAGCCAGAACTGTTCAGAGGCACCAGTTTGTGTTAGGACAGTGCCAAGTCTCCACATGATGGCTAATAGTAATAATAATGTTTCACACCCGTAACCTATGTGCACTGCACCTACTAAAGTCCGAAACAGTCCCAAGGGGAAGGGGAAGAATTGCGCTGTACCTTCCACAGGGCGACAATTTTAGATCCCGTGGAGCCTTTGTCAAGGAAGAGGTGCTCCTGTGTCTCTACTCATTAAAGGGAGCTCCACGTCTTTGGGCTACACGCTAAGCCGCGCTTATTCAGTGCCACAAGCATGTTCTGCAAACCATTCACCCCATTGCTCCCTCCTGTCTAGGCAGATATTGCCCACGTATTACAGCTTGCTAGCACAGTACGGAAGGTGGAGCCCATGATATCCGAAGCAGAGCAGAAGAAACATGGCTCTTTATGGATGTCTTTGCAGCACTGTATCTGTGTGAATCCAGGAGGCTGGATGCACAGCATCAGGCCACTTGGATTCAAAGAAAGAGGGAATGCAAGTTACCTGTTATGAGGACAGATGGGTGTCTCGCATTGTCAGAGCTGACTGGACTATTAGCTGCTTTGCCACCCTCAGAAATCCTTCAGCCTCAACTACCAGTGTCAGACAGCCCAAGAGACTGGTGTGAAAATGTACACGCTGAGATGTAAAGCAGGCACCAACTTCTCCCACCGTTACAGGTTTGACTCAGGTTGTGCAAAAACGCTCAAACTGGAAATCAGCTAAGTGCTGTCAAGACAGACTGCTAAAAGCAGTCTGGAGACTGATGCAGTTGGCTCTTCTGGGAAAATTTTAAAAGGACAGCCTTAGAAGCGCTGCAGAGTACGAGCGGCATCTTAAGGGAGATGAACAAGGGGAGGTCAGGAAATTACAGACCTTCCTTTTTTCTAGATCTCTCTGTTATTCAGAGAACAAGGCCAAAGCAAGACCTGCAGCGTTCCGCAGCATGGCCTTTAGCTGTTCCTGCTCCAAAGATGAAGGACACCTTAGAGACACATGGTGCGTGGGTCACTGTCCCACTCCTTCACCCTCCTTCCCAGTGACATCCCAGCCACCTTCTGCCATACACCAGCAGCCGTTCCTAGCAGAAAAGTGCCCTGTCTTTTCTGGACCAGAGAAGATATCAGCTCACTATTATTCAAATTCTAATCATTGCATGTCACAGAAACCCATTGTGCAGACATTTTCACATCTTTCTGCTACCAAAAACTGCTGCAAAGCACTAGCTGACACACAGAAAGGTTCAGATCTGCCAACATCCTTTGGGAAAAACGATTCCTATAAGAAAAATGTCATTCATGAGATCAGCACTCCGCTTCTGTCTTCCATTCCTTAATCCCAACCTATTGTTCTTCTCCCCCTCTGAACGCTGAGGTCTTTTTGAGGCAGCTCCTGAATCTCTGTTATTGCAAAACAGCCAGTAGGCCAGTTACCAAGAGTCACAACAACTGCTGGCTGCTCTTTATCTTGGCAAGAATACGGGAGAATTCATACTGGGGATTTCAGCAGGGAGAGGACAAGGATATCCTCACAAAGCAAATGTAGATGAAGGACCACAGCTATTTTAAATATGTTAACGGCAAGTCATGCTACTCAGTCTTACTCTGCTCAAGGGGACAGATACTAAAATAACTCAGCTGTATCTTGCCGATGCAGCTCTGGCTATTGGTCAGAGAAGACGTTACCTACTGCAGAGGCTAGCAGCATATTTTGTAATAATCAAGACAGAACCTCCCCTGGACTCTGAGGCACCAGTTGCCACCAGATCCCTCAGAGAGGTTTGTTTCCACTCAAGGGGAGCGTGGGTTAGCTGGGGTAATGTCGGAACCACCAGGTCCCGTCTGTCTGCAGTACTAGTTAATTGGATAAAGCAGCAACCAAAGCAACTCCAGGCAGTCCTACAACAATCTTACATCATGAGATACAAAGTTATAAAGCAAGGCAACCATTACCTCATCTGTAGACAGCAGATTTAGAGCCCTACCCTAATGCAGATGAGAACTACCCAAAGCAAACACCTTTGGAGACACTCGTAATGATGTTACTCAGAAATGGATTTTTGGTTTCTTTTTAAACAGGAAAGGAACAGAACATTACTCAGCATGCCAGCAGGCAAAATGATGAGCTACTACCAGCTGTGCGTGCCTGTGTGGTATCTGTGGCCATAATTTCTCCAAAACATGCTGCTGTGCAATCCCCTTGTTCTGTACCAGAGATGACTCACTTACGGCTTGATCCAACAACCCCAAACCTGCTCAACACACAGGGAACCCAGGTGCTTCACAGTGAACAACGTGGTATCTGTGGTACTCAGAAGTCAGGCACCAGCACTGCCTGTGACACTAAACTCTGATGTTCCCTGCTTCCTTACCACTTGCGCTTCATGTAGGCAGCAGCTCTGTTTCCGTACAGCATGGCGTTGTTGGGGGCTTTCTGGACTGCTTTGCTGTAGAGCTGGATGGCCTGAGTCCACAGCTGGCAAGCAAAGGCCTCGTTGGCTTGCTGCTTGATTCTCTCCAGATATGGAGGTAACTCCACCTGGGGACTGCAGGGAAAGGAGAACAGGTAAGTCTCACATGCTAATGCTCTGATAACTCCAGTTAAATGTCTGCAGTGTTTTGTTCTAGCTTAGCAAGTCCCAGCAAGCATTAGCTAATACCAAAAGTTTCAGAAAAAGGCAGAAGAGACCCTGTACCTAAATACCTGTATTTAGGAGGAAGGTTTCTTTTTGACCATCATTTGGTTGCTTCTATATTTTTCTTTATATACAGACATCCACTCAAAATTGAACAATGGGTATTTTCAGCATCTAATCCCTCAGACTTGCCCCATACATCTTTTCTTTGACTGTGCAAACAACATTTCCAACCCTCTTTTAGCAATGTACAACAGAATGCAAAGTCAGAAGGAAACCAAGCATCCGAGTTCACAGGGCCCATGCTCAGCAACCCAAAATTCCAGGCGCATCTCTGCTGCCGTGGTGGAGGGGCCATCTAGAGGAAACAAGCTGAAAACATTCAATAAAGAGATTTTGGTGGAACCTAGACTACCCATATATGGTATTAAGCCACTGTGTCTTCACTTTTAACCACGTCTCATCAGCTGGAGCAAAACCAGTCAGCAAGACATGCTTCAAGTCTGCTTCTGCTTTGCCCAAACTGTATTTTGCTTTTAAAGAAAGAAAGCAGAAGGAACAACAGGAGAGGGCTCTCCACCCATTCCTAGCTCACTTGCAGACTGCAGGAGTAATGACTCCAGTGTCACTGTTGTAAAGCAATTTCGGCTGCTTCAGTTCAGTTTGCAGCAGGGCAGGTGACCAAAAAAATGGCAAAGGGAAGCAAGGCTCTTCTGACCTGACATCCTCTCCCATTTACCAAGACACAGTTCCTGCAGGCCAGGTAGTAACAACCGCTCAGGACAACTAAGAACACGCTGCTTCCAGGTCTGCAAAGTAATTTCTCAGATTTGTGCGCAGCAATTCACCATAACAAGGGAAAAATTCTCACAGACAACATTTCTTGCAGGATGCTCTTGCCTGATCTGACTCTTGTTCATAGACCACACACCAGAAGCAAATATAGCTCCTAGGACAGAGATCACTTAGCAATCAAGTCAACACACAAAGTAGATTTGCACTTCACACCTTGTTTAGCAGCACCTAACCTTGGCAACAGGAAGGCAACAAGAACAAAGCTGTAGGGATTTCACGTAGGTGGAGCTGTCCCCTTACCTCACATGCGCTCTTCCTTCGGACAAGCGGAAGCCATTGCTGTGGAGATGGATGCCATTCGACACTCCATTGGTAGAAGTTTTTCCATTCTGCACTTCTGAAGGTTAGGAAAAAAAAAAAAATACACACAGCCACGCTAAGTATCAATGTAGATTATACAAACTAATATCTGAAGCTTCAGGGTTTTATCTTACAGCAGAGCCAAGCCAACACCACAGGCCCACTCAGAGCAGAAATAAACGTTCCATGATTCCACACGGCCCACCTCCTCCAGCCACCTGGATTTGATTTGCCTTCTTACTGCAAGATCTCTGCAGTAGCCTTCGCAATACAACGCTAGAACAGAAAACCAGATACACACAGAACTAACCATACGCTCACAAAGAGAGGGCGGCTCGAACTGAACTGTCTTCAGACTGAGTCTAGGCTATAATCGGAGCATCTGACAGATCACAAGAAGCCTGACACTTAAAACTGCGGAAGTATTTAGTAACATTAGTAACTTTGTATTTTAGGTTCACTCAGATAAAGAATCATAGAGCTAAGTTGTTGAACATTTAATAGGACAAGGAGGATGAGCAGAACCACTGGAGGAATCCAGTAAAGGAATTCCAGATGCTTTCTTCCTTTTGTTCTTTTCTCACCCTACTGCTCAAGGAAGGAATCCTCTGAAGGTCATGCGGCCACATCATCTGCCATTTCTACAGAAAACATTCAACTTAAATTTTTACGAACTGCATTTATGTTGCAGCTGGAAGTGCTGCTGCGGACACTTCACAGGCTGGGAAACGACGGACACTGCGCAACCAGTCTGCGGAACTGCTCGGAGATTTCAGCGTGCAGAGACATGCACACACATGAAGTTCAGCCTTTGCACCGATACCGCCTCTTCACAGCCTTTGCCTGAACTTTCTGTGCCCAACAGGGTGGAGCGTTCGCTGCAACCGCACCACCGCGAGCCTGTTCAAGCGCTGTCCTGCCATTTAAAGCGTGACCTCACAGCACAGATCACCCACATGCATTCAAGACAGGAGAGAAAGACAGGCAGGGCATATATTTGCTACCAGGATGTGAGTGTTAGATTAAGGCCTGAGGCACGCTGAGTACACAGACCAAACTCTGCCAGAGTGCTCCGGGAACAGGGAAGGGGCTGAGAAGGGAACACTCCCTGATAAGAGTCAGCCTCTGCCTGGGGAGCAGCGCTGTAGCCATTCCCCGCACACTGCCTGCAGCATCTGCGTACAAACAGGCCCTGTAAGAAACAGGGCCAGGAATAAAATGGCTTTTGGATACACTTGCTCTTCAAATAAATGACTTTTTGATTTAACTACCTCACCACCAGCAGGGATATTAGTGCCAGGCCAGATTCTTAGACTAGGGAAGAGATTGTTCTGCCTCCTTCCTCATGAGTGCATAAGGGATAACAGGTGTATGCTACACACTAATAAGGTTAAAAAAAATAAAAACAATATACCATTTTCACACCTGCCCACAGTTTTCCCCCTTAGTTGAAGGCAGGACACCAAGACCTCACCCACTCTACAAAGTCTACTTTATCCTTTTTGCACAGCTTTAAGCACTCGCCTTAGCTCACAGGCATACACCTCTCAACAGCTCACTTCTCCCCTCAAGGCACACATTTTGTCACTCTGTAGAAGGGCTTTAGAACTCAGGGTGTGAGCTGCACTGCAGACACAGCCCAGCAACAGCCATGCCCTACTTTATTTTCCTAGTTCCAGCCCAGATTTGGGCTGCACTCTGAGAGAGAATTGTACAGTGCGGGATTTCACTCTGCCTGCCACTCACTTTCCTGACAGCATCATACTTACCCCCTGAAGTATGGCACTTCTTTGGGAGGAGAAAAGTGTATGGTCGCTGTTTGTATGTTAGATCAAACAAATAGACCTAAGGAATGAAGAAAGAATGAGACAAAAGTCACTTAAACTTAGATGCTCAAGTCACGGAAATAAAACAGGGCTAGACGGGCATATGGTTCCACATTTGTGTTTTGTGATTTCCAATTTTCTAACTGGGAATCTTGTTTATAGATGGGTACACACAGGATGACAGCAGTACCAGTGTCATGTTCCACTCCAGCACTGGGTTCAGAATGAATAAAGCTGAGAAACAAGAGCCATGTCTTCCACAAGAGGTAAGAAAAGCCGTCTCCAGCCCTACAGAACTTAGAAGATGACCTGACCACAAACTAACCTGCCCAAAAAGCTTCAACTCCAACAAGGTATTTTAACTATTTAACTAACACAGTGATCATGAAGACATCAAACATCTATTGACAGAAAGGAGGTGGTACACTAAACTAAGGCTAAAATCTCTAAGATGAAACCAGCATCTCCTGATAAACTTTGAAAGCAGCCCTGCAAAGCCCCAGTTTAAGACTGTACTGGCACAGGAATGGACAGCCCAGATCAGACCTACAACTCATCTAACTCAGCACCTTCTCTTAAAGGGAATGAGCACACGTGTGAAAAAGAGATCTGTAGAGGACAACCACAGAGTAACCTGCCCACAAGCCAAGTTCCTGCTTAATCCATGCCAATTAATGCTGTCAGAAGGATTTTCTCATTTCACTGATAGGCTTTACAAAAGATCCATGAATATCACCCAGCACTTCAAACTAAAGCAATCAATATTCCAGGTGAAGGCCTTTGCTTCTCTAAGTTCCTTAGTCACTAGATTCTACTACAGAAGCAGTTTGATGTTTAAAAAACAAGTTATGAAATCTTTTCTAAGTCAGTAAAGGTCAATTCCAGAACTGGATTTCTTTTCCTCTTCCAGAGACTGAAATGTGAATTGGAACAGAAGAACAGAATGTAGTTCAAGTTTGATCAGTGGCAGCATAACAAATCAATCCCTAATACCAAGCATTTACTCTGAAGGAATCGGAAAGCAGTTTAAAATCAATCATATTACCCACAGAGAAGTTACTATACCCGTTTTTAAGAACACACAACGTATGGTGACCCAACAAATACAACTGAATGCAAACTTTCCTCCCAAACTTTAGCTGTCTTCTTACCTGCTCCCCTCCCATGTTGACCAAGAGCTCAGTGCCATCAGGACTGAAGGTGACGTACGTGGCCACCAGAACTCTCAGCCGGTTGTTGTAGTCTGGAAGCTTCACTGGAAGGTGCCCTGCGGAGAGAAGAGGTCCATCTGTATTAGCGCAGCTAGTAACCATTGTCTTTGTCCTACCCCAGCTGCTCGCTTTTACAAGAGGTTGTTAAGAGCGTGTCATGAAGCGGGTGCACCTAAGTGATTTTCAATTTCCTACTGCTGTTTATTGAATCCTTCCATCAGCCACCAACACACGCAGATATTCACAGCTGCCTTTTCACAAGTTCTAGGTATCAATTCCATAAGGTCACCTCTGTATGAAGAGAAGACCGAATTATCACTAGGTTGCTAACAATGAAATTTGTACAACCCCACAAATCTCAGTTTTAGGTATTCACTATGGATTTGGCTTCTGTGATTTGCGGTCATCTGCAAACAAATACCTCCATTTTCAACCTTCTAATCAGGTTTCCTTAATAAAGACCTTAGCACAACCAAACCACGGCTCCTAAATATTCAGCTCACACACAGGTTATTTTGCTTCAGACAGCAGATGTGTTGCATGACCAATTCAGGGGACTTAAGAAATCCTCTAGTGGGACTCATCAAAAGCAAGACTGTCAAAACTGCTCTGCTAAACATGCCGGTCTGAGATACTTTAAAAAAAGTCAAACATTTGGGGGAAAAGAGATAGTAAATAATGAGCACTGGAAAAGAATGTCATCTCGATTGCCCAGATACTGCATCACTGATTCTTTATCCGCAGGATGAGGACAAGCCACTTCTGTGTCAAAAAGATTCTGAACAGCAGCCTTGCTGGGACCAGTTCCAGGAGAAAGCCAGGTTATCCAATCCTTGACTTTTCAATAAAAGTGACAAAAAGACATTTATGCTAAACAAGAAGTAAGGCCAGCTCACCACTCACACCACTGCCAAATCAGAGAAAGCAGGCAGGTAACATAAGCAAGAATCCACAGCACAGAAGTGAAATAAACTGCAATTCCATGGAACACCCCTGTATCAGAGAAGAACTCTTCCAAGCAGTGGTTTCGTGTGTGAAGGGTAGAACTCCACGTCTTCAGGCATTGACTTAAAGTCCCATCAGCCACCCCCAGCACAGGTCCCAGTACCTGCCACGTAGTACTGTGCTGCACCGTCCGGGAGGGGTTTCTGTCGGTCGCAGAATGTGTGTACTCCAGCTGAAGGACTCTGCTTCATGCTTTTTCTAGCCAGAAAGAAAAGTAGACTTATAATCACAGTGTTCATCTGCTGCAAGCCTGAACTACACTGACACTTCTTGTTCACACACAAGGGCAAGGCCTCATGCCCATACAGCTGTGCGGACACAAGCCTGCTTCACACCACCCCAACGTACTCACACAGAAAGACAGAAAAGACTGGGTAAAACTTCAGTGAGACAGGCGAGTGCCAGATCATTGCAAGATCCCCTTCCCACCAGAGCCTTGAACAGATTTCTGTAGCACTCTCATCTGCCCAGAAAAGCCAGTTAGCGTTACCTGTGGTTGTGGATCATGCGTATGTCGTAGAGCCGCACAAAGGGGCCGCTTGCCCCTACTGCTAAGTAGTTGTTATCCTGAGGGTTGACCGTCAGGCATTTGGCCTCCACCAGCTGCCCGCAGTACTCTGTCAGGTCTATCAGCACTTCTGAACGTTTGCTGTTCTCTCGCAGGTCGTACTGTCTGCGAGGGGAAGAGAGAGCCAGGCAGTCCGTGTCACCGAGCGACAGAAGCAGCAGTGAGAGAGAGGTTAGCTTTCCACGGTGACCAAAGTGACCAAACTGAAGACCACTCAAAGCAGCACATTTCTACTTCTCAGTAGTGATCTATGCTTAATTACTTGACTTGTGCATGCAGAGATGACACTAATGACATTAACAGTCCATTTGTGCCAGATTACTGGAAGCATCTCAGTTCAATATACACTAGGCCTCAATATCAGGATAACCATTAAAACCAGCTCTATAATGTGCATGGGTTCATTCAAGTTCCAAATTAAACTCCAAGTCATGAACCCACAAAGAGTAGCTTGTACGAGAAGTGGAACAGACTCTCAGAGTAACATTACTCATTTAAGAATCCCAATGACTGTGGAGGGAAACGTTGCTCAGTGTTGTATCTCCCTTCCATTTGACACGGCTGCTCCTGTCTTGGCCCCCCTTTTCAGTGGAGGAAAACAGAGGAGCTGAGGAAAGTGTTTATCAAAGGAGTCTACATTTCAAGAGGAATCCTTCCAGTTTCAGGAAAGGGGGAAATTAGCCTAAACTCTTTCGTACAAAGACAGTCTCTCTTCAGATCTGTGCATAGTACATACTGCAATGGATCCTAATCCAATTAATTTGGGGGCAGAAAAACTAGAAATCTGTACCTGATTAGCCCATCCTCTGCTGCACTCCAGAAGGTGTTAGGCCACATGGCAGCCGTGGCAATCCGCTTCACTCTGTTGGTGTGATCTCCAAACATGTGGATGGTCTCCTTGACAGTCAAGTCATGCACATGCACCTTGGAATCTGCAGCTCCCGTGATGAGGATCCGATCCCCTGAATGCGGCAAGAACTGCGGGAGACAGATTTGACATTCACACTTGAGGAGTGCTGGGGCTGTTCACGTACACATCACTGAGCTGTCCTAGCAGGTCACAGAGCAGCCTGCTTTCGGAACACAGGATGATCTGTGTTATTACCTATGTTACACATATGCCAGCACACTCAAGAGTCACCAGCTACAGTAGCACACAAAATAGTCTCTTCGTCACACATCCCAATTTGCTACAAGCATTTCCCTTGAATTTACAGAGAGAATGAGATGAGCCTGGGAGCTGCATAAACTAAGAATTGCAGGTATTGGATTTAATGCAATTTTTTCCTAACATTGGAAATATTAAATTATTTGGAGAGGGGAAATGGCTTGCAGGAAAATGGTTCCCAGCAAGGAGCTACTCTCTTGCTGCTTAGGTTGCTGATTTTGTTAGCCATTCATCCCTTCGAACCATATACCTTGACAGAAAAGATGTTTGCAGTATGTCCTGTGTGCATAGAAAGGAGTTTCTTGTGGTGCAGAGGATCCCAGACAATGGTATGCTGGTCATCAGAGCCAGAGGCCAACAAGCTAAAAGAAACAGAAGAGAAGTATGCATCATGTATTCTTCTGTTCTAAGCTGTGACCAATTTCTTAGAGCAGTTTGACCACAGACAGCCAAGAAGTTAATTCAGCTCTGAGAAGGCCACTTCCTCTCTCTTTTGTCAGCTATGTGTTCTTGTTGCTACCCATGAGCCAATCCATTCAGCCATTTCAAGGAGCTAAACCAGCCAGATATCTAGTCCATAGCAAATAAAGCGAGTGTTTTTCATTGGTTTAGCTCATTGAACCAGCTCACCACAGATTCGGATGGCATAGAGGAAAACAATAGGAGCGTTTGGTGCACAACAACATGCAGGGCCTCCATTTTCCTTATTGGCCTGGCTGTATTAACTGCTCCACATCATCCTCGAACCCAAGCCAAGGCATTCCTTCCTGGACTTTGGATGTGCCCAAGCAGTCTCAAGCCAGGGCTCATTTAGTGCTTCACAGACTTTAAGTGTAGGGTGTGGCAGTGGCATTGCTAGGCACTGTTTGCCTTGTACTTCTATCTTCATCTGAAGCAAAAGAATTTGACGTCTGCAACCATCAGCTGTTTTAAACTTATTTCCTTGTAGCTAGATCTCTTTCAAGTACATGAAATTTTCACTGGTAAATAATTCTGCAAAGTATCAGACAGCAGACTTCGGATCTTGTAAGAGGCATGTCAAGAAATATATGGTCTTCCTTCCATCCAGTAATTTCTCATGCATATACCCTTTATTCTACTTGGTTAACAGAAATGCTCTTACATTTAGTTTCCCTCTAAAATTGCAAAGGGGGTAAACACTTTGCTTCCCTCCCTTATACATTTGTCCCTCAGCAGAAGCTTTTAACAGCATGGTGAAGGGGGTGGGGACATGTCACTCCCAGCTGGGCAAATCCTGAAGATCCATTATAATCCATAATACCACTTAAGAGGAGAGAAGCAGCCTTCAATCTCCACTTCTTAGTCTGACCATTTCCCTTCTGAACTCACTAAAGTGGCATTTCTAATAATATCCAGACATCTTTAACAAAATAAAGCTTCTTTTTGAAGGCGGAGCTCTACTACAGTTCAAAAATTTGGGCTTGAGCTCCATTTTACTGGGAATGGGAAGCAGCTGTTTGCGACAAGCTGACCTACATCCTACCCTTGGGTGAACCTGGGGTTATCAGCTTGCTGATCCCCTGAATCAAGCCACATACTTACTCTCCTTTTTCATTCCATTCTAGACAGTTGACACACCCAGAGTGACCCTGAGGAAAAAAAAAAAAGGGAAGACAGTATTACACAAACTTCAGACTTACCAAACAGAGCTGTTCTAAGACAAGGACACAGCGAGCTCCCCACACATAACAACTTGTTCCAATACAAGCAAGTTTTTTTTATTCCAACCCTGCAAAAAACCACCCACATGGCAGATAAGCACCTTCAGAGAAGACAGACATACTATAGCACTTGGGGTAGAAAAGGCAAAATGAATCAAATAATAATAATAGTAAAAAAGTAGCACTGAATAAAATGGCAGTTTGGTCTCAGAGGCTACAGACAAAATCCTGCTGTACACACGGAAAGGTGACTTTCCTTCAAAAGCCCTTGGCTAGGCTGACAAATTACATGTACAGGTTCTCTGGCAACGCAGAGAAAATGCACTTTTGATAACTCTTTTAGAAGCACCTTGCTGCTGGGTGACTATATCGTACATCTTCACCCAAATTAACCAGCAACTGTATCAGGGAAGACAGAGAGCATTGAGCAGTATTTGATATAGGAGACGTGACTGAAAAGGGGGACAAAAGAATCCTTTCCTCCCCCAAACCAAGACAATCTTACGACCTTTTTAAGCTGTGTCAGACTGCAATACAACCACCTATTCTTTAGGCAATACATTACACTCTTCAGCATTAGAGCTGAGCGTCTTGAACAGCTGACAGTTGCCTTCTTCAGGCGCCACGGTTCGGGTTCGCCGACACACCCGTGAAAAGGCTCTCTTGTAGGTGCACCAGGCAACGCAGAAACCTCACACAAGATCTCACCCAGCTATTCCTGGCTCTAACACAGTTTAGGGGACTAAGTAATCAATAACTATCCCATACAAAAGGGAGAACGCCACACGCCCCCACATGCTGTCCTTTCCGCAGTACAAGCAGCAGCTCAGTTTGCTCTTTAAACACTGCCCACTTACCTGCAATTCTGCTTCTAGGCCCAGGCGTCGAATGAATGGATCAGTGACGTGATAGTGGCGTTCGAAGCCCAGCGCACCCCTCTCCTGCATGAAGCAAACAAGCGCCACACTGACTACAGCAAACAACACACTCCCTTTTCCCTTTAGAAGATTCAAGATCTTTAAAAATCAAGCAGAGACCTTGCCAAGTATTGGGCTGTCCATAGCATCGGGTACCTCTCCTGTAGTAGGGAGACATCATTTGCATCACCTCCAGGTAAACAGTTTGCAATCCTTGCCCCCGAATTGCTTTAAAATTATGTTTATCTAATTGTCAGGCTCCAGCTGGGTAGCCAAGACAAGGTTTGAGAGGCCCACATCAAGACAGAACACGTTGCCTGCTTTTGGCCAGAAACAGAAGATAAAAGAGAGCTTGGGAATGCCTGTTGCTATCCCCCAGCAAGGATTTCAGCAGCAACTCACTCCTGAGCACCGCAGTACCAGACCACAGCTGCCCAGAAGCCTGCCATTACACAGCATCTGTCCTGAAGCACCACCACCAAGGGGCAAAGTACTGGAGCAGATGACTGGACAGCATCCTTTAGCTAGCTTATTTCATCAGAAATGGAGTAGGAGCGTGTAGCTGCAGTACCACAGCACAGCCTGGTCTACGGGGAAGGGAACAGCTCCACAGAACTGCGTCAGTAC
Source organism: Opisthocomus hoazin (assembly GCF_030867145.1). NCBI lineage: Eukaryota > Metazoa > Chordata > Aves > Opisthocomiformes > Opisthocomidae > Opisthocomus > Opisthocomus hoazin. The sequence continues at coordinate 4,610,961 of NC_134430.1, read as the reverse complement.
AAATGAAGGTGAAGAAAAGCAGGACAGTTGTTTCCCGTGTGATCTCACGGGGTTCACAGATGCATTAGCAGATGGCTTCGATGAAAGAAGGCCAACTGCAGAAGCAGGCGTGAAGAAAAAGGAATCCAAGTCATATTTTGGGTGGAACATCTAATGTCCACGGAGGTTCCTTCCTAGGACCTGATCCAGCCTCCATCCCTTCCCATGCCCTGCTACAGTTAGGCAAAGACAACTTATGCCTTCATTATCACCATTTATAGATGAGATCGCTAATGTCAAAAATGACACTTAGGCTACTAGGGACATGTCAGCAGTCACAGAGCAGACACAAGGAACTAGCGTATGACATCACAGCTCTGCAGACCAATGTCAGGTAAAGAACTCCACACAACAAAAGCTATTTGAAAACAACATGGAGACAGATACCAGGGGACTGGAGGAAAAACAAAACAAAGCAGGCTTTTTGTTGCAACTTTCATTACAAATTTCAAACCCCGTGACATATTTCCAGGGGTAGCATTCCCAAAACGCTGCTGGGCCCAGTGCAAGGTGCTGCAGTTATAATTGCCTTGCTATTGCAATCTCAGCGGCTTTGTGAGGTCTGTGCAGTAGGATATTGCTTTTCCTACAAGGAACTGTCAACGACTTAGCAACCTTCCCAAGGTCACACATGAAAGTCTAACAGAGCAGACAGTGTGAGAAAGTCCCAGGCTAACGCTCTAACCACAGATCCATCCCTTCCTTGTTAGAGCAGCAAAATAAATCTTTGCACATGGATTAAATTACAAGCTTATAATATAAAGTTTGGTACCAAACTGCAAAGCGAAGTGGGGTTTGCAAGCTTCCAGTTCCTAATTCTGGCCACTAACAGACCACTTTCATGAATGCTGATTACCAGCAAAGCTGCAAATGATTTAAGGCCTCTGAGTCCAAGGAATAATTGCCTATTGTGTCTGCTGTAGCTAGTCCTTTCACGTTAAGAGATATTTCACAAATGCAGCCATCAGATGACTGATCCGACCACCGCAGAAGTTTTTCCCTGCACAAAGGAAGCAAACACACCACTCTTTAAAGAAAAAGAGACAGAAAGAGACCGAGACAGAGATCATTAGCTTTACTACAGTCAGAAAATATCTTTGATGCCAAGATCACACAAAGAGAACACATAAAGAAGCAGATAGAAAACTCACGAGGGAAGCTAGCTAAGGGTCCTTTATGGTGCCCAAGCACAGGCAGACAGATTTCTCTCTTCAATGTCGTACTCAAAAGGAACAGACCTGGTGATGTCCAACTAGCATGGTGCACTCCTGCTAGGGAGAACAACTGTATTCCTGTAAGCCATACTTTATCCCAGCTCCTCATTAAGCATAGTGATAGGCCCTAAGTGTTTGTTCTCTTACGCTTCTTATACGGCTTATCAATATGTAAGTAGCAGAGATCTTTTCAGAAGTAAGGGCAACACCATGAGCATTTCCCAATCCAGTGTGAACACTGATTCTCCGTCTGCTTGCCACACAACACAAGCAAACGCTTGGCTAACACATACCTTGATCTGTCTGTGGATGATGTCTGTGGTAATGTTTGCTTTTGCCATCTTCTTGCAATGGGGCAGACGAAAAGAAGCTATTGGAAGAGCTGCTGTGCATCCAAGCATGCCAACAGAGCAAAGATCCACACTAAGGGCATTTAATTACCTGAAGGACAGAACAGGGAGGGAACAAAGGAAGGCATACAAACATATTAGGCCATATACAATATTCAGTCATTTTTTCATAAAAATAGCAGTGGCTAAGAACTGAAAAGTTTTGTATAAAGGCTTCTTGAAGAAACTCAAGGACGACAAGGAACAATGTAAGACTGAAGAACACCTGACTTAAGAGGCCATCCCCAGTTTGCGGAGAAATTCACTGTGAAAAGAACTCCTGGACTACATCAGTCTAAAAAGGCCACGTTTCTATGCCAGCAAAGATCCTGCAAGTCCAGGGTATAATCCTGTTTCACAGCTCGCCTCCCACCATTACATGCCTGCTCCTGTCCAAAACTCTACAACCAGCGAGACTTCTTATATTGTGAACAAACACGGCATTGATATTTTTGGCCACCTCTTCTCTCTGATTTACTACATTTGATTATCAGCCAAAATGAGATAACCAAAAGAGCGTAACTGTTCCTTAGAAATCACAACTGCCAACCATCAGGTGTTACTACCATCTGAACACCTGATTACATCAGCAGTAGAAAAAGGGAGATCGTTTAAAGCTGTATTTCCAGGAGAAATTAGGATTTTCCACACTCTTATTGAGTTCCACATTTAACGCACCAACTTAAATAATTTAAACCCCATATAATCAGCCACACCTGCTAGAAAACATTGACATTGCAGAGGGATTGTCACAACCCTGCTCTGGACAGGCTGCCTAGCAAAGGTCCAGTCAGTCTCTGCGAAATGACGTAATTCATCTCATTTACACACCACAGGCCCCGTGCTGTCCCATTTTGACATTTCTACAGCTCTCTTCAAACATCCATTCTGTCCCACGTAACCCAACAGTTTCAAATTCTCTTTAAAAGCATTCACAAGCAGAACAAGCCAAAATTTTCAAATGAGTCCTCTCTTGAATGAGGAAACGCTGATTCACTGAAACAAGAACATTTCATAGAAACGCAGCAACAAACAACTCTGCTGAGCTCAGGCCGAAGTTTTGACAAACCCTGCCTGATGCTCTGCCGGATCATCTGTCAGGTTGCTGCAAAGCAAGGGCTTCCACCGTCAGCGACTTCAGGGCCATGCAGCCAGACAGCAGCTTCCACTGCTCCTGACCCTGGGATCCCCAAAGCCCTGGGCTTCAGGTTCAAGCTGCTTTCAAAAAGCCATAAGCATGCGTACACTGGCATTTCCCCGTGGGTAGGAAGCACCAAGAATTCTTCTTTCCTCACAGAAAGCAGAGTTTGTCCAAAGTGAAAGTTCGGATCGCTTTCCTAACACAGCTGGCTCCTCTGTGCAGCTCCGCAGTGAACGCAGAAACACCACGAGACCTACAGACAGCAAGAAGAGCCACACAAACAAACTGGAGATTGGATTTTCATGCAGCGGGCTCCTAAGCAGGATTTTTAGGGTAGCTGTAGGATCCCTCCAATACCACACACAGAGAAAAGGCACAGGTCTGCATAGGTCTCTGAAGACGACCATCCCTGCTGCAGGCAGCAGCAGACAAGCAGCCCTCACGGTTGTATCCCAGTCCTACGTTACACGTATGATGAGAACAAAGTCGGTAAAATTCCCACGGCGAGAGCGCAGGCCTTGAACGCAAGGCAAGTCAGGATGGTGGGAGGACTTTGCACGGCCAGGCAGCTCCCAGGCCATGCCCAGCGAGGGCTAACGAGACCAGACCTTCCCCAGGACCGATTCAAAGCCCAGATGTACACACAGCAGGCCAAACCGCCCAGTGCTGACTTCTGCAGCAGATGGGTCCACTAAGCCAGCGGCCTCTGCCACACGGCTCCAGCTCACCACGACAGAAGCAGCTCAACTCATCCCCCCAGATGCTGGAGCAGCCAGCTGAGGTTTTCTGGACCCCATCATCTGTTTTAGTGCAGAAATTGGGGCTCCCCTAGAATCCACCAGCCTGAAACTGAGCTAGTACGTATGTATTTGCTCATCATGTGTGTATTTAATCCACGTTCCCTTTACTCCAGAAGCAGCACCAGGAAAGCTAGCATGCATGGCCAAGAAGACACCTCATGCTTTAAGCTTCTTTAACCTCTTGTTAAGTAATAGCTGCTTCACTCCCAGGCTTAACAGCAAGAGGCAGCACTGTGCGTTCGATCATCAGTATCTCACACTAATTCTTGTAATAGCATGATTAAACTATCAGGTTGCGATATCTATCCTCTGGCTTTCCACGAGCTTAGCGCAGGTACTGTTTTGCCTGTTTATGGAGACAGCATCTATAAGGTGACAACAACAACTGCCCTCACCAACAGCTCACAGGCGCGGGAAGGAGAGGAAGCAGGCACCTGCAGCTAAGCGCGGCGACACAAGGGCCGGTGGATCCTGCTGACCCTGCAGCTCAGAGGTAAACACGGGAAACCACGACAGACCCGTCACTACTCGTGTCCAAGGCCAGCCCTGAAAAAATGTGCCAGGTGGGCTAAATAAGCTACACTGCTGGAGACATCCACGAGGACGTGGTCTCCAGACACACTTTCTGTGAAGTTCTGCAAGAGAGAAGAGGACTGCTGACTCAAAAAGCAGCTTCAAGTTCGGATAGACTAAACGTGCAGGGATGAATGGTATCTGCGATCTCCCTCCTCCAGTTTCTCCAGACGCCCTTTCCAGCTGACAAGCCTCCACCCGCCCTTCTCCTGGGCTGATCCCCACAGACTGGCCTCCTTAAACAAACCCTCCAGGATACGCAAGCGGTTTCTCCATCCATTGCTGCAGCAGGGTAGAGAGACCCTGCACCGTTCTGCGATGCCTCAGCAGCTCAGCCCTCGGGCGAGGGACTTGTACGTACTGTACAAAACCCAGGATCAAGGAATCACAGAGCAGTGGTGGTTGGAAGGGACCTCTGAGGATCATCCAGTCCCACCCCCTGCCCAAGCAGGGTCACCCAGAGCAGGCTGCACAGCACCGTGTCCAGGCGGGGCTGGAATATCTCCAGAGAAGGAGACTCCACAGCCCCTCTGGGCAGCCTGGGCCAGGGCTCCGTCACCCTCAGAGGGAAGAAGTTCTTCCTCGGGTTCAGCTGGAGCTTCCTCTGCTTCAGGTTGTGCCCGTTGCCCCTTGTCCTGTCGCTGGGCACCACTGGAAAGAGTCTGGCCCCGTCCTCCTGACCCCCACCCTGCAGATCTTTAGAGGCATTTCTAAGGTCCCCTCTCAGCCTTCTCTTCTCCAGGCTGAACAAGCCCAGCTCCCTCAGCCTCTCCTCGTAGCAGAGATGCTCCAGTCCCCTCATCATCCTCGCAGCCCTCCGCTGGACTCTCTCCAGTAGCTCCTCATCTTTCTTGAACTGGGGAGCCCAGAACTGGACCCAGTACTGCAGATAGGGCCTCACCAGGGCAGAGCAGAGGGCGAGGAGAACCTCCCTCGCCCTGCTACCCACACTTCTCTGAATGCACCCCAGGAGACCATTGGCCTTCTTGGCACCCAGGGCACACTGCTGGCTCATGGTCACCCTGCCATCCCCCAGCACTCCCAGTCCCCCTCCGCAGAGCTGCTCTCCAGCAGGTCAGCCCCAGCCTGTACTGGTGCATTGGGAGCCTGTACTGGGGCACTGGATCTTCCTACCTCTCAGACGATATCCCAAGGCTCCCCTTCTCCTCCTCCTCCTCCTCCTCCTCTGTGTAGCCCTATTAAACACACCAGCCACCCGACCTCACACAGCACTTCTCTGCAGGAGCCTGTGACCAGTGACTGATGACGGTTAAACAACTTTTTCCAGGGAAGTGAATGATCCGTTAACCCAAAGTGCACCGACAAGAGGCACGAGGGGCAACATTCTAGCAGATCTCAGCGCCTCAGTCTTGCCTGCAGCTTTCCACTCCTCTTAGTGCTTCCCTACAACGCTCCCAGACTGTCCACAGTCCCCCCTCTCCAAGTAGCATCCAGCTAAGTCGTCTTCGTCCCTGCCAGGCAGGGACTGCCTGTCTTCCTCTAAGAGCAGCTTCGTTTTCTTTTGATCCTAAGACCCTGAAGAGGACTAATACCATGCCAGAGCCAAGCAGGCAGTCACCTCCCAGCCGACAAATGTCTCACTGCTCTCTTAAGAACCCAGGAAGTATTTTTGTCAGGTTTCCTACTTCTAGTCATGGCTAACTGCTAAACAGCTCCTTTTTATTCAGCTCCCACCTAGCAAGAAAGGGCACCAAATAACCTGAAGGACACACATTGAGAAATGCATGTTTATGGAAATATACAGATCCCCCATGCTCTACAGACAGAAATAGCCCACACCAAGAAGCCCATTTACTGCTAAATAAGTTATTGCAAAACCACCAATACACTACAAAACCACTCTGTGACTGTATGAACAGGATGCTCAGAGGGAACGAACACCCAAATCCCTCAAAACCTACCACTCCTTAAGAGAGACTCAAATTCTCTTGCTCTCCAACAGTCTCCTCTGCCACAGCATTTTACACCTCCTGGGACTCCAAAACACACCCTGGCTGGGGGAGCGCAGCCACACACAGGAGCTTGCTATCTCTGCGAGTGGTGTTAGCATCACAGACGCGCTGTGGAGCTTCCCAGCTCTCCGGACAGGTCATCGTCAGCTGCGGTAACTCAGAGGTGTTCTCAAGAGAGCAGGTCTCAACAAGAGATCAACATTTCTTAACTTTCTTAAAAGATACAGGTCAGGAAAATCATCCATGAAATTGGCCCTTTGGTTGGCAAAGCAGAATAAGGCAGAGTTTAAAACATCTGATACAAAACTGACTTTAAACATACTAATACCAGCAGCCAGGGCTATGCTAGCAAAGTGTTCAGTGCCGAGTACATCCGAGATGCTGATGCATGCTTTTTAGCATTTGACTATTAAAAAAAAAAAAAAAAAAAAAGACATGCCTGGAAAAAAAAGCAAACAGTCGAACGGGAATGCAGGGGCCTAAGGTGTCTTCTCTTGCCTAGACAGGGCTTGGTTTGGCGACTGAATGTTGTAAAATGCTTAAAGGCCTCCCAGAATATGTGTATATGCTTGGCCAAGAAGATTCTTAAGAGCCTTTCTTGCTTTCACGATGCTATTTTTTGTTGCTCAACAGGTATTCCACAGCTGTAAAGGCTTTAGCAACCTTAAGTTATCGTGGAATCACAGACAAAGAATTACAAAGTCCCAAATTCTCATCCCAGGTCAGACGTTGTCCATTAGCCACAACTGGTTGCAACCCCAGACTCACGTTCACCATGAATACGACAGTTACCTAGGTCTCGAGTTCATACGTGCAGAGCTGCTACTACGAAACAGGCATTAAGTGCCCTTAACACTGAAGATTATATTGACCACACCGGTGTACCTGTAGACCAACAGTCTCCAATTACGTTAGAAACTGACCCTGGCATAAAGCATAAAATCCTCTAAGCTCTGTAGGTCTCCTGGGGAAAAAAAAAATACATAAATAATCAGAGAAGAATCAACCGCACCTCTGGTTTCTCAGACAGGTAAAGGCTTCCAGTCACGAAACCCCTTCGAAGAGTCTGTCCGTTTGTTACCACTAAAGGCAGGCACATCAGTATAGGATGTTCCTCTTTCTGCAAAACCACTGTGCAAATTCTGTTCACTTTTAGACACATTCTTTCCTAAACCATTCAGGCAGTTTTCTAGCTTTTAACTAAACCTGCATAATCTCATTTCATCATGAGTTGGTTAAGTCCCAGTGACAAGGAACACCTTAGGATAAATCTGCACGACTGCTACCAGCGATGATCCCACAAGCAGCTTCGCTTTGGCCACACGTAAGAGACCATCATGACCTTTTTTGGTCACTTATTAGATTGCACTGGAGCATGTTTCTCCATCACCCTTCAAGAGAATCTCTGCATTCAATTCCAAGCAAGGACAACTGTCCCTCATCCCTCGCTCTTCCAAACCTGCCTGGAACACCCCAAACAGGACTAAAAACCTGGGATCCAGTTAAAGCTGTCACCTCATCCACAGTAACAGTCTCTTCTCAAGCTACACCCCGAAGCGCAAAGAGGACCATCCCACCTGCAGTCAGCTGCAGTTCACTGGTGGACTCTTCTGCTCCTGCAGTGCAAAGCTCCAAAGGCAGAACAAGAACTTTCGCAACACTTGGCCTTTAAATCCGCAGTCAAAAATTAACAAGCCACGGATTTCTGCAGGCTGTGGGCTCAAAAGCTGCTAGGCTGCATTTACACTGACAGTAACTTAGGAGCCCCTTAAGCTCCTGGAAATGTACGCTGTGAAAGGGTGCTTCGGGGGAGGGGGAGGAAGGGGAGTAACAAAATTCTCTGGCTTTCCCCAGCCGGCTCTTCTGATTTTCCTGAAACACTCGCTCTAAGCCTGGAAACAAAGCCTCACCACTGATAATGCAAACAATTCAGTTGCTTTAATACTGAACGGTCCCAACACAGCTAGGATTTGGGGGGTTGTTCCTTTGCTTGAATGTATTCTCCCCTCACAGAATCACCTGCACACACCCCCCTACCTCACCCCCACACACAGCAACGCACTGACACAGAGAAGTGCCCTGCAGATGTGGCTTCGAAATTCAAACCCAGGGACCGCTGCCCTTCAGAAAAGCTCCATCAACACTAAGAAACTCCCCAAAGCAGCAGGACTCATTTTAAATTAGCGATCTTAAATAAGCAATGCGATTCCTAACTGTTTGGATGTGCCCAAGTTTCTCAGTCTCCAAACTCAAGGTCATTGAAAAAAACAGCACTCTGCACGCTACAAGCCTTGCGGATGCGCGACTCATCCCAGAAGAAGATTCCTATGACCCTTCCCTTAAGCATCTATAAATTACTTCACCCATCCAAATACCACCCAGGACCCAACTCAGCGGGTTGCTTCAGCCTCACAACTTATTTCCCCTGTCCTCTTTACCTTGACTTTCCAAGAGGTCACAGATCAAATTAAAATATATAGATACAAATAGGTAATTTCTTTATGAAGCCTAGAGAAACAAGATGAAATGACCCGGTTAGCAGCAGACACCTCATCAGAAAAAGGTTTTGCTACAGCTGAAGGAGTTGCCAGGAGCAGCAGTCGCTCCCCTGGACAGATGGCTGGGAACACGGAGCCAGCCAGCGACAGAGGAAGGAGCTGCTGTCCACAAGAGAGGTGGACAGGAGCAGAAGTAGGACCTGAGACCTGATGGACCCAGCACGAGAGCGTCAGGGAAATTTCGATCTGCCCAGAGACGCCGGCCCACACGGTGGTTATAGCTCAGGCAGCAGCCCCCTAAGCCGGCATCCTCCCTCCATCCACAGGGAGCAAGCGAAGGTGCAAGCCAGCACCTCCACCCAGCAGAAGCACCAGCCTGACGCCCAGCAGCTCCAGGAGGGCGTTTAGCTGGCAGAGGAGGAAAGGCTGATCCCCTCCCAGGGAAAGGGGCTGCAGGACACCCACCAAGTTTCACACCAAGGCTTTAGCGAGGGAAAGGTGAGCAAGGGAGGGAGAGGGGCAGAGTCAGCCCTCAGGAAAGAAGAGAGGAAAGTGAGGACAGGGCAGTGCCAGCTGTGGGAGGGGGAAACGAGAAGTCCAAAAGCAGGTGCTGAACCTGGTAGAGGGCAGGTGTCGAGGGGCTGGGGGGAAGAGGGGCTTGCTTAGAGGGCGAGGGCAGGCAGAAGGGACGGGGAAAGGGGGGGTGAGGATACAGGAGGCCTTCTTAAGCGGGGTGGCGTCAGGCTTCTGGCAAAGGCGAAGGGGGGGTGCCTGGCAGGGAGATGGCGGGGGGGCACCTGACCGGGCCTGGGGTGGGGGTAACCGACGGGAAAGAGCGGGGTGCGGGGAGAAGAACCGTCCGGACAGGGAGGTAAGGGCGGGGGGGGGGGGGGGGGAGCTGACAGGGACGGGGGCACGGGCTGCAGGGAGGAGCGCCGGCGGGGCCCGGCCGGCCCGCGGGACCGTTACCTGTCAGGCCTCCCGGGTGCGGGCGCTGGAAGTTGCGACGCTCCATCCATGCGGGGGGGAGGGGGAAGCGGGACCGAGCGGAGAGGGGAGCCCAGAAGGGCCCCGCAGGCGCCGGGCACCGTCCCCGGGGCGCGGGGAGGGCCCTCAGGCGCGGCCCGGCCCAGGCCCCGGCCGCGGCCCCGCGCCCCCTCCCCTGTTTACCCCCTCCAGCTGTCCGGGGCTCAGCAGCACCCCCCGCCGCCGCTCTGCCCGCGCAGCTCTGCGCATGCGCCACGCCAACTACGCCACCACCCCCCCGACACCCGCAACTACCGCGACTCCACGCGAACGGCGTAAGTCGCTTCCGAGAATACCGCCTCGGCCGGCCCTCCCGGCCGCCGTCACCCCGTGATTGACAGCTCCCCGAGCCAACGGAGAGAGGAGAGCTCTTCAGGGGGCGGGAGTGCGACGCCGCGAAGGGGCTACTGGGAGTTGTAGTCGGCGGGGGAGATATGGCCGCCGGTTTGGGGGGTACCGCCCGCGGCGCTGAGGCTTCAGAGCCCGCCCGCCCGCCTCCTTCTGCCCCTCCCGCGGCTCCTCTTCCTCCTTCCCCACACCCGGGGGCTGCTTAAAGCCAGGCCTCGCTGGGCCTGTATCCCCTCAGAGCGCAGGCCGCAGCGGGGCCTGGGCCTCAGCTGCCTCACGCCCCGGCGGGCGCCCGGCCTGTGCCGGCCCTCAAACACGGCCTCGATGGGGGGAGAAGCTTGGGCTTCCCGGCCCTCGTTCCGTGACCCGCTGCGGCCGGGAGCCGTCCCGCCCGGCTCGCCCCGCCGCAGGGGCAGGCGCCAGGCCGCTGCCCCCGCAGGGAACCCCCCCCTTCCCCGCCGAGCCTTGGCCTTGCCACCTGCCATTCGTCCAAGTGAAGCGCGCAGCCCGGGCACCGCAAAGTTAAGTTTTATCTTTTTTTTTGGGAAAAAAATAACTCCGTGGAAAGAGCCAGGGGGTGGCACTGTTTGCAAAAGCCTTGCCTTCGCCTCGTCCTTCCCGCCGCTGGCCAGACCTTGGGGCTAAGGCATGGCTGCCATCTCTGCTAAGTCATAATTATCTTCATGCACCCTCCCCACGGGGGTGCGTGTGTGTGAAATAAAAGTTATGAATTCATCTCCCTGTGATTTATTTCAACAATTAAACATTCTGAGGCCTATTAATAAAAGTGTAATGAATAGTTTAAATTTTCATTTAGAACTTAATTCCATCGTTTCTAGATAATCCCAGCTGCACAACAGAAGAAAATTGCTACTTGCCTTTTCTGTGTTAACTGAAGGAGCAAAAAGCCCCTAAAATCCGCTGTTATAGGAAGCATGAGGACTCCGCCACACACCTCCAGCCTTACCAACGCCAGACCAGCCGTTAGCTGTAATGATCTGTCTTCATCTCACAGCCCGTTAACTTCTTCAGCTATTGTTGACATTCTTTATGGAAGATAGGTGTTAATTGTTGCCTCTGTATCTGTCCAGACTCTTTTAATTAAACAAATAATCATTAGGGTCCGTCACTATCATCCTTACAACAGGGCTTTATCTTCTTTTCTCAGATGCCGTCCTTATGGGGATCCAAACTCTACTCGGAAAATCAGGCAGGCTTCAGATGCCCTTGACATGTAAGTTTTACTTGCTGACAGAAAGGAAATTGGGGCACAGGAGCTCGATTTTTTTCCGCGCTGGTGACAGACATAACAGTGGCTGAAGCCAAGGAGGACCGGGGGTACTCACTGGTTCTGCACATCAGAGCTGAAGTTTCCCTGCTGCAGTCTCAAAGGGAACCGGAGAATGTTGGGGAATGTAAACAAGGCGTTCTCCTCCCAGCGCCTGACCTCCTGCGGGATAAGCACCACCTTGGGGAGTATCCTCGCGAAACAGGGCTGCGGGGTTTTCAGTCCAGGGAAGGGTACAGGGAGCAAGGAATAAAACTGCCTGAGAGTTGGACTTCCCCGTCTTACAATGTTTGAGGGAAAACAACTGAAGTCGTACAGAAGGCATTTGTTAACGCTTTCACTAAATACCTATCCCCTATGCTGCCCTCAATCTATGCTACACACAGAAAAAAAAAGAAAATTCAGTGCAAAAGCCCCATGACATGCACAAAAAAGTTAGGTTTTACACCCCGTGCCGTAGTTAGGTAGTCACAGTGCATGTGTACAGAGGTTCATAGACACAGATTTTACTCTCTGAGAGAGAAGCAGCGTGGTTTGTCCTGCAGACCCCTGGCCAGCGAGTGCTGGAGCTGGACAAGCATTTGTTTGCAGGTTGAAATGATTAGGCTACAGCTGTTGAAATAAAATTGAGAGTCGTGCATCCTTTACTTTCCACTTCACTGTGCTGTTTATTGGGGCAGACCAGAGAAAAAGAAAATAATTCAACTGAGAAAGCCTGATCTGCACCCACTTTGCTCAAGTAACTGTGAGTTGCAAGTGGGGGTGGAGGAACAAGGGCAAAGTGTAAACAGAAAGGGAGGTAGCACCGCCAAGTTCATCTTTATCAAACAAATGCACAGAGGAGAAAAAAAGAGCTGGGTCTAATACAGAAATGGACTCCAAACGTATAGAAACGTGCTTGTCGCCAGCGTGGGCTGCGGCCAGTACGTACGGCAAGGCCTGCGCTCCTGGGTTCTTTGAGCAAATCTGCTGCCGATTCCTTGCACGACTTCAGAAAACACTTCCCTTTCGGTGCCTGCCTGGTTTCCCTCCCTGTGCAATGTAAATGATGTTTACCTTGTGCTGATTAACATGTGCTGGAAAATATTTAGACCCTCTGATCAAAGCTACTACAGAATAGCAAAGCTTTGCAGAGGATTCTCTCAATACGAGGCTGAATTCTGCATGATTTACATGTGAACACGACTCCGGGCATTTTCTGGGTACTGTGTTAGCGTGTGCTGGGTTGTGAAGCTCCGCGCACTTGCATGGAAGAGCAGGGGGAACGCCGGTGCCTGGGTCAGAGAAGGTGCCCAGCTGCACGACTGCTCAAAGGCGGGAGGTGCGAAGTATTTCCAGAGGCCAAGGAAGACAATTATGAACTTAGGTACATACACAGTGTCGGATTTTGCTCTCCAAGATACAAGAGGATAAGCTCTGGTGTGTTATAACTTACGTAGTTTGCTTGATGGGACATTTTTAAAGCTCCATCTGCCCGTTCATGCAGTTGTATTGCTCTCCCTTTGCAGACTAAGAAGCTTAATCCTAATTACGCTCCCTCCCGGTTCGAGTTCCAAGAATCACAGCGAGCATCTCGGCTGGACCATGAAAAGCTGGAGGTGACTGGACTACTCCCCTAACACAGGAGGCACCAATAACTGAAAACAGCCCCAAGGCAGCTCAAGCCCAGGGCCCTGATGGGGAGATTTGCCACTGTCAGAGCGCTGCAGTGCTGATGGACTAACTCGGGATCACAGATTTAATTGGATGTCTCCAGGTCTTGGTCTCCCGACCCGGAGGAAGCAGGAATATCCTTCCACTTTGTCAAGAATTTGCACCAACCGAAATCCTTCGCGGAGTTCGATAGGTTCAAAGGCCCTTGTCCAGCCGGTGTCGTTCAGCCAAGCAGGCTGGGAACGTACGCCCCCGAAGTAGCAAGAAGTTAATTTGATGCTGCGTCCCCCCCTGGCAAACGTACGCCGGGCAGGTATCAGCCGGTTCACACCTACCCACCACGGCTGCCGGCTGATCCAGGCGTGAGGAGGTGGAAAAATCTGACCCAGTTATTTCACGGGAACATTGTACCAGTTTTAGCTTCTCCGAACTGTTCCTGAGAGAAAACCAGCCCCAGTGTTTTCTCCTGAGCAAGTCCCTAGTTGTCTGCGTGCTGCCAGCGCACGGTCCTGCTTCAACCAAAGCGCGTACGAACTGCTGTCGTCTTGGATCAGGCTTCTCACCCAGACATGACTAAGCCCTTTCAAAACGCTCAGGATTTCTTGCTTAATTGCTGAAACGGATTAATTTGCTTATCCAGCACATAACCAAGCGGAAGAGAGGAATTGACACACCTAGCTGGTTCCTGCTCGGGCTGGTGACTCACTTTAAATGACAGGTCACGTTCGTTGGTGATGATTTCCACCAAGTAGCTGCAGCAAGGCTGCCGTGCTCCCCTCCTGTCTGCTGGGCTGTGTTCCCTGCAGCCTTCACCGAGCGCATCCAACTGCTGATGCCATCTTCAAACAAGAACGTAGCTGATGCCAACAAGAACATCACCATCAAAGCTCAAGTTTTAGCAGCCGTGCATCATGTCGAGGGCCTGTGCCTTCCCCACACCGAGTGCCTCCGAGGATCAGGGGCTGCATCTTTACCAAAAGGCTTATTTGCCCCTAAAGTTCAGCTGATGAATCAGTTCAAAACTCCCGCTGGTTTTGATCTTTCCAGTCACACACACGTGATGGCCAGGAAGTCGGTAGCAGAGCCAAGAAATCAGGGTGGCTGAGCCCAGACGCACGGTGCCGAGCAACTCCCCCGCTACTCCAGTGGTTTTATTACAGCCTTATCAGATTTCCTGGTGACTCAGACGACGCTGGTGACCGGGGTGAAGGGCAGCGCGGTACCAACGAGCACAGATGGGGTTACAGCACTGTGTTGGTCCAGAATAGCAGCCCACCAGGCCTGTCCCTCCAGAAGGCATCGCTCTGCAACTCCCACCGAAAGCCCACCGCCCCAGAGCTCCCCGTGGCTGTCCCTCTCCAAGCAGCAGACACGGAGGAGGCAGGGGGTGCTCCGCTCTCCCCGATGGGCCCGGGGTGCTCTGCCATCCCCACAAGCCCCGGCTGCCTCCCCTCAGGGCACCCCCACTCTGCTGTGTCACCCCACTGCACCCCTCCAGCTGCAGGCACCCCCCAGGCCAGTCCACAGATCCCGTTTCCCTCCCTTTCCTTTGCACCCCCATGCCCTTCCATTAGGGCCCCTTTGACTCCTGGCACCCCCTTCCCCTCCCTGCACCCCTCCTTGCGTTCCCCACCCCGTCCCTCTTTGCATCCACCTTGCATTAGCACCCCTTGCCTCCACGGATGTCCTCTTTGCATTGCACCCCCTTGTCTCCTTGCACCCTGCCTTGCCCTGCACCTCCGAGTCTTGCATCCTCGCCCATTGCTTGCTGCTCCTCTGTGCACCCCCTTTTCAGTTGGATCCCCCCCTTGCCTTAGCACCCTTCCACTTCTCTGCTCCCCCCCTTTGTGCTGCACCCCACTTTGTGCTGCACCCCCTCACCTCCAGGCGCCCCCTTTGCAGCAGCACCCGCCTTGCCTTGTTCCTTTCTCCCCTCTTTGCACCCCTCTTTGCATCGCATCCTCCTCCTCCATGCACCCCCCCTCCACGCACCCCTCTCCTTGCACCCCTCTTGCATGAGCACCTCCAGCTCCCGTGCTCCCTGTTTTGTGCTCCCCCCCACTTTGCAGCTGCACCTTGCTTTGCCCTGCACCCCATCTTCCACGAGCACCATCCACCCCCGTGCTCCCCACTCTGCACCGCACCCCCAACCCATACAACCCCCCCCTCCACACACCCCTCTCCTTGCACCCCTCTTGCGTGAGCTGCCGTGCTCCCCTCTCTTCTGCTCCCCCCAAGCTCCGCAGCAGCACCCAGCTTTGCAGAGCCCCCCATCTTCCACAGCACCCCCTGCCCCCGTGCTCCCCACTCCGCACTGCACCCCCAAACAAGCAACCCCCACCTTCCACACACCCCTCTCCTTGCACCCCTCTTGCATGAGCTCCCGCGCCCCCCCTTCTGCTCCCCCCAAGCTCCGCAGCAGCACCCAGCTTTGCAGAGCCCCCCATCTTCCACAGCACCCCCCGCTCCCCCCTTTGCACCGCACCCCCGACCCCTGCAACCCCCCTCCGTGCACCCCTTGCCCCGCACCCCACCTTCCACCCGCAACCCCCGCCCCCGTGCTCCCCCCTCCTCACCCCCTTTCTCCCGCACCCCCTCTCCCCTCCCCGTTCCGCAGGGCCCCGCCCCCCGCCGCAGCCCCGCCCCTGGCCCCGCCCGCGTCTCCGCCCCCGCCGCGCGCCGCTGGCTGGGCTGGGCCCCGGCGCCGCGGCCGCCCCAGCTGCGCTCCGGCTGTCAGCGGGGCGGCTCCAGCCCAGCGGCCCCGGCGGGCCCCGCCGCCCGCCCGAGACCCCCCTCCCGCACCCCAGCTCCCCGCCGCCATGGCCGCCCTGCCCTGGGCCCTGCTGCTGCTGCTGCTGCTGGGCCCGCTGCTGCCCGGCCGGGGCTTGCAGGCCGACCGGCAGCCGGCCCCGCCGCCCGCGGGGAACACCGGGGGCTTCACCCCCGCGCCGCCCGCCTCCTCCCAGGAGATCCAGCCGGTGAACAAGCAGCCGGCCAACGGCTCGGGAGAGGGGCACGCCAAGCCCCGCAAAGCCTTCCCCGTCCTGGGCATCGACTACACGCACGTCCGTGTCCCCTTCGAGATCTCCCTCTGGATCCTGCTGGCCTGTCTCATGAAGCTGGGTAGGGCGGCGGGGTCGCGGCGGGGTGCCGGGGGAAGGGCAGCAGGGAGGGACCCCTCCAGCACCCCGGGGAGGGACCCTCGGCTTCGTGGGGCAGGCAGCCGCAGCATCCCAAGTAGGGACCCCCCAAGCATCCCAAGGAGGGACCGCCTGGAGCATCCCAAGGAGGGACCCCCCCAAGCATCACATCCCAGGGTGGGACCCCCCTGAGCATCCCAAGTAGGGATCCCCCCGAGCATCCTGAGGAGGGACCCCCCCCAAGCATCGCATCCCAGGGTGGCACCGCCCTGAGCATCCCAAGGAGGGACTGCCTGGAGCATCCCAAGGAGAGACCCCCCCGAGCATCACATCCCAGGGTGGGACCCCCCTGAACATCCCAAGGAGGGACCGCCTGGAGCATCCTAGGATGGAACACCCGCCAAGCATCCCAAGTAGGGATCCCCCCAAACATCCTGAGGAGGGACCCCCCAAACAATCATTGCATCCCAGGGTGGGACCCCCCCAAGCATCCCAAGGAGGGACCCCCCGGAGCATCCCAGGGTGGGACCCCCCCAAGCATCCCAGGGCAAAATCCCCCGTGCGTCCTGTGCAGCTCCCCCAGGCAGCCCGGGGCAGGGGTGGGCACCGCTCTCCCCACAACCTTGGGTCTCTGCGGTGGGCCTGGCAGGCAGGGCAGCAGCACCCCAGCAGCCCCGGTGCTCGGCACCGGCTTGCTCGTCTCGCTGTCCGGGCGAGGGGCTGAAGATGCTCCCCGCCCCCGCCCCTCCCCTGTTTGGACCAGGTTTGCCGTCCTCCCTTTGGCACTCAGGTAGCAGCAGGGAGGAAGCGTCCGGTTTGTTTCTTTGCCTCCTTGCTCAACCACAGATGCCTTTTGTAACCTTGGAGAAGTCACTTAAAAATCTCCCAGTGCTTCAGCCTCCCCTTCCTCCCCCTCCGCAGCAGACCGGGGTGGGCAGCTGCCTCTGCTGCAAAGCGTCCGGAGTATTCCTGCGTTAATGGTAACGAGCATCACGGGCTGCAGGGCTGGGAAAAGTCACCCGCTCTGATGACCCGCTCTGGGAAAGCATCAGTCTGCCGGGGCGGGGGTTGTTGACAAAGTGTTTTCCAAACTTCTGCGGCTGGATCGATACCGCCCAAATTACCCCAAAGCGTGTGAGGTGATGTAACTGCTCCGCGCTCACTGGCACCGGCGCGCCGGCCCCAGCCTCTGGCAGTGCAGAGGTCGAGCTGGCCCCGGTCCCGTCGGTAGTGCGAAAGCCGAGAGGGCAGGTGAAATGTTTGCCTGTTCTGCCTTGGAGCGGGTGACGGGAGGGAAGGGAGCTCTGCGTTGCCTTCATTTTGCTCCTCAGTTACCATCAGCGATTTAATAACGCTGCCAGCTTGCTGATTGAAATCTTGCTTTGGGAGCTTTTTCGAACTGGTGTCCGCTGGAAACTGGGCCCTGGCCTGGCCTGGAGGGGTCCGAGAGACCCCCAGGAGCTCAGCTCCTCCCTGCCCAGCTTTTCCTAAAAATACCTCGTCCCCTTCCCAGCCTGCTGTGAGCGTGCGTAGGCAGGTGAAGCCCCATTTTCGCAGTCCCTCCTGGGTGTTTTATTTACATGTAGGCGCGGGAGTGCAAACACTGCAGACCTGGAGGCTTCCTGCCTGTCTGGGAGACAAGCAGTCGGGGCAGAGCGGAACCAGGCAGGATCCGTGGGGTTTATCCCTTCCCGGCTGTGCCCAAAAATGGTTTAAGGCACTTTTAGCTAGAAGGTGCCTTGCCGTAGGCGATGCAGCCGCGAAATCTCCTTTCCCAGGGCTCACCCCTGCGCATGTTAAGCGACCTCTGCTAGCTATTCGGGGCTATTGCACTGCGTTTTCAGTCCTCCTGCTTCGGAGAGCAAAGAGTGATGAAATCAGAAGTATCTGTGCGGAAGCTGGTGGAGAAAGGAGGGGCTAACGGCGCTGGCCTGCGTCCCTGCTCGAGGTGTGCTCTGAGAAACCGCCGCTGGAAAGCGCTGGAATGGGCAGCAGAAAGCGGCTCCCTGGGGACATACATGGTGGGGGACACGGGGACATTGCTGCCTGCCGGCCACCCCCCTCGCACGGGCACCCTCCGTCATCGGCGCGGCGCTGGGTCCCTGCGTGAAGCTGTTTCCGCTGCCTTTCCCTGAAGTTAGGGCTCGTTTGTGCCGCAGGAAAAGTTATTTCTGGCGGTGGGCTGAGCCCCGTTGGTTCTTACGTGTTAAAAGTATTATGCAAGGCTGCTTGTTTAAGGGGTGTATTCTGGGAGGAGCTGCCTTGTGAGTTTGGCAAGGGTCCTGTGGAGAAGGCAGGTGCTCTGCAGAGCTCCAGGGATGCTGATGATGCCAAAATCCATACCTTAGGTTACCTATACCTCTAACGGGCTGCAACAGCAGAGCGGTCCTGGGGCATCCTTTTCCTTGGCCTCCTCTCCCAGGTTTTGAAGGCGACAGCATTGCTTGTTCATGTTGCTGTCTTGGTACGTCGTTCCCAAGTTGCTGGTACAGCTCAATATTCAGGCTCCCTCCGCTCACGACCTGCAAAAATGTCTCGCTGTGTCTAAATATCAGCCCTGTCAATCCCGCCCTGGATCAAAGGAGGTTGTGCAGGAGCAGTAAAATCGGCTTTTTTTCATCCAGGGACAGCTCTTACACAACCGGGCGCCGCTGCACTCCTGTGCAGTACAGTCTCTGAGGGCAGGATGAGGCACACGCGTCTCCAGGCTCCCTAAACCAGGCAGGGTTTGGAGCATCCATTTTCCACGTAGAGGGGAAGGGGGACGATGAGCAGAGCAGGAATTTGCAGCGCTTCATCTCTCCCTCGTCTCCTGTTTGTGTGCGTTTATTGATGCATCAGGGCAACTGCGAAACGCTGAGGTGCGGGGAACAAACGTCTTTTCTCCAAAAGGGGGAATTTGTGCAGCGTGGGCTGCGCATGACAGCGTGGCACCTCCTGACTTCCCTTCCCCAGCTTCTCCTCCAGCTCTGGATGCCCCTTTGCTGGGTTAGGGCTGGTGGCTGAGCCACGTGGTGCTGCAAAACTGAAAGTCTTCAACCCAATGAATGGTTTCTGGCTGTCATCCGCCGGCGTAGTGCAGGGTGACCACGTGGAGGAGCTCAGAAGTGCTTACAGGGCTCTGCCCTGGGCCAGGAGGTGCAACCTGACCCTTGTCCTGTTGCTCAGTTTCCCCTCATTGCTTTTGATGCTTCACACAGCTATTCAGGCTTAAATGAGTCCCAGGGTTGTCCCTTCCACGTGATTTGTCCTCGCTCCAGCAGCTCTAACTGTGAGTTGGTTTGGGGAATCCAAGGTGTGAGCTGAGCCCTTCCCCTCGTGAAGCAGTTTTTGTAAAATGCCTCAAAGGAGGTTGGTTCCTGGAGGATTCGTCACCTGTAAGGGGGTGGCTTTCTGGGACAGAGGAACTTGTCACCCCAGCGTGTCCTGCAGGCGTGGGCTGTCTCTGGTTTGCCTAATCCCAGTAGAGAAGGGGAAGGCTGGTGCTGGCTGCTTTACTTAATACTCATGCGGTATTTTAAGACTGTGTAGGAGGAGGGGGGGTGAGGGATAGCTACAACCCTGCCTTTCATAAGCCCCGACAGCTACGTGCAGACCACATTTGGTGATGGCTTGACTTTGCCGGTAAAAGGGGAGAAGTCTTCACTGCTGAGGGTTCCAGCCAGACTTTTTCTCAACCTGTTGCATTGCTGCAGAAGGTCAGACCTTTGTCAAACATCTGAATCAGAAGCCCTCAGTGTCTGTCTCCAAGGTTTTGCAAGGGTATTGTAAGGGTTTCCTTCACGCTGTGCCCAGGGAGGGCTAGGGAAGGGCTTAGGGGGTCTCTCAGCACAAGAACCTTGTTTCCTGACTCTGAGGACTGGCCTTTCAGCTCACGTAGCTGCAGGAGATGTTCCGGGGAATTCAGGTTCGACTGTAAATATTTTTCAGTGTCACGGGAGAAGGACGGAGTGAGTCAGAAATGTAAATAACAGATTGTGGTTAGTAGTCCCTTCGCTGGCTGTGCGGACATGGGCTTCGGCCCGGTGGTCAGAGCTTCGTTGCAAACCACCAGCTCTTGCCCACTTTGGAGAAGCATTGTGGTTACCTGTGTCTCCAAAGCACATCTCAGGCCCTATCTTCTAAAGCAGACAAGAACAGTAGTCATGTTTCCATGCTATATTAGGAGCCGCCTTCGATTGAGGCATGTCCTGTTGTCTGTCTGTGGGGCCGTCTGTTGGCACCAAATGGCTCTTCAGCATCTGAGAGCTTCCCAGCCTCCTTGGAGCATCCTGGCCATTCCACCTCGCAGCTCCAGTGCATAGTGGGGACTTGATTTCCTACATGTCCACGCCAGGGACTGCTGCAGAGGGTCCCTGCAAGGCATGATTTCACGGCTGAGCTCTCGTACCCTGCTTTTGCTCACTGATGCGCGCTAGACGCTAGCTGGCTGCTCCGGCTGGGTTGGAGCCTGGTAGCAATCACTGAGTCATTGCTCTGTCTCTCCTTCTCCCTTCTCAGCTCTCAGCTTTTTCGTGTGTCTGGGTCGGGGCTGTTGTCTGGGGTGTTCCCCCTCCCTCCCTCCCGTCTGACGACAGCCAGCGCCAACCCCGTACTTGCAGAAAAATTATCACCGTGTGGTTGTTGGGCTGGTGTAAAGCGAGCCGGGGGGAGAGGGTCTGTGCCAAGCGAGCAGAGAGGCAGCCCGAAGCCGTGTGTTGTGTGGGGACACGCTGCTGCTTTGGGGATTGTTTGGTGACACGTTTCAGTCCGGTTTACCCAGCACGGGGCATCCCGGCATCAGGCTCCGTGTTCAGTGCTGCTCCTGCGGCAGCGGTTGCGTTTGGCCGGTGCCGGCCATCCCCATCGCTGCTGGTGTCTTGGGAGGAACAAGATTAAGGAAGTTCCCGGTGCCTGTGGGCTGGTGATAGGAGCTAGGAAAAGACAAGCAAAACATGACAGATGCACATGGGGTTGTGGAGCCTCATGGAGGCTCTGGGCACGGCGGGGTGGCTCCTGCACACGAAGGAGCAGAGATGGTTTCAGAATTGCCAGAGAAACATTTTTACAGGCTGGCAGCGAGATTTGGGTGCTAAAACACTTGGGTGCTTTTCAAATGCTTTTAGCAGCCCACATCCCTCCCCTGAACCTGGGGCTTTTGGAGGGGCCGCCCCAGAGGTCTGACAGAGACCTGTGAGTCGAAGAACTCGAGGATTTGTTTGGGCAAGGGGTGATAAGCAGGGTAGGAAACCTGTTGTGTTGGTGGCACAGGATGCAGGAACAGGATCTTGAGACCAGACACAGCAGAAACACCCCAGAGCAAAGCCACCAGCGTGAAGACACCACTGCCGGTGCCACCTGCGTGACTTGGAAAGGGGACAGCAAAGGAATGTTTGAAGACATGCGTCACCCCAGCCTTTGTCATCATGTTGGAAATACGTGTGTCTGATGTACGAGATGAGCGTGGCGGAGGTTATCTCTGTTCCCCTTCTGTCGCCGCAGGGCTGGCTTCTCGTGGGAGCCAGACAGGGCTGTGCTGGGCAGGCTTCGCTGGGGATGGCCATCGGCAAAGCTTGGCTGGTAGGAAGGGCTGCCGGAGGTTTTGTGGGCTGTTTCATCTTGGATCCGTGGGACTGGTTGATGTGGATTCCCATGCTGAGCCGGAGGGAAATGTTTGTCTTAAAACCTGCCCGTTCACAAGTGGCAGCCCTGGCTTGTTTCCTGTGCGGGCTGCAGGTACCGAGGTGGCATGTGGTCTGAGATCACCCCAAGTGCTTCCCTGTTTGTGTCGGTGAGCTGATGGCTGTTCTGCAGGGAAAATGAGGCTTGATGAATAACTGTCAGGGAAGGATTTGGAAATACTGATGCAGCTGGTGCCACAGAAGTGTAAATTGTCATGATAATAAATTTAAGCAGCCTCTTCAAATGCAGACTTGTTGCATTCCCGCTTCCTTGTTGGGGAATGATCCAAACACAGGCTGTGGTTTCACTTTCTCTCTGCTTTGCAGTCTCAGAAAGAACAGCCACAGCATTTTTTTTCCCTGCCTGCTCTGCCTGTTGCTGGTGAATGAGCAAAAAAAATCCAAACTGTTCCCTGCATGGATCTGAGAAAACCATTAGATTAATTGGAGCTGGAACAGTGAAAGGTTCCCGCTGAGAAATACAGGATGGTGATGGAGAAAGAAAAGCTGAACCTGTCTGTAATCACAGCCCGTCCCTCCCCGGTGATCCCTCATGTCCATTAAGGCAGAATTACGCTGGGTTTGCAGCCATGACTTTGCCCCCCGCAGAGACCCTGTCACCCGCAGCGGTGCCCGGTTCGGTGCTCTGCTTTCTGGACCTTGAGGCTGCTCAGGAACCGAAGCTGTTGTTTCATCCCGTTTATTAACAACGGCTTGGACACCTCGCGCCGGGGGTCAGGGAAGGGCTGGCATCCCGCACGGTCTGCAGGTGGAATTTGGGATGTGGGTGTTGGCTAGCTGGGTCCTGCAATGGCCACAGCCCAGCTGGGTGCTGGCCCAGCTTCCAGGGACATGCTGTGAAGTTGTCCCTCCCCCAAGCCCTCCAACAGAGCTGGGGTGGTTTGTGGGATAGGAGCAGAACGTGCTGATATTTGGCCTGTTTGGTTCATGTCCCCCATCCCAAATAGCCCAGGCACCCAGCCGCGGCTCATCCACGTCACCCAAAGGTGCTGGAGTTCCCTTGGGAATTGGTGGGCTGGAGAACCAGTCTTTTGCCTGCAATTAGCGTGGCTAAATAGAGTCCTTTGGGGTTTGAGAATTCCACGTGTGAGAAGGGGAAACCGGGTGGTGGTGGAGGGAAGGGGAGAGGGTTCGTTCTGTGGGTTACGAGCTTCTAAACCTGGGGCACCGCAGGACTGGCGCCAGAAAAGGGACAGACATCTCAGCAGCACTTGTATAAACCAGAGGCTCGTTAGGCTTGCAAAAGAGTATTTCGTTAACATGTCCTTTCCCTTTTCCCTCCTGCAAGTCCTGGGTTTTGGCTGTAGACTGCGGAGGTGATGGGGGCTGTAGGGACTGGGTCGGGCAGGAGCCGGTCCTTTACTAGAGCATGGCAGGAGCTGTGGGTACCAAGAGAGGAAACTTTAGAAGTAAACAATAATGAGAATAAATTACTGCAGCTGCCTTGTAAACATTTGATTTCTTTTTTTTTTTTTTCTCTTTTGGTTCCCCAAGGCTTAATTTGTTCAAATAAAAGCTGAAATCCATCTGGAATACTCTGTGAAAACCCGGCCTTGCCGAGCGGAGATGGAGCTGGGTTCCACCTCTCCCCTGCGCTGGCTTTGCTGAGCTGCCTGGGTTGTCAGCGGTTTCTTCTCACCCGTCAGGGCTCAGAGCTGATGATGTGGGGCTGATAACAGCCTCGGTGTTTTGAAACCTGGGCTGGCTGGCTTGGAAGAGAACAGCAGAGGAGCGGGGAAGTTGTGGCGATGGTTTGACTTGGACTGAGTATCAGTGCTTGGTCCTCTGGCTTCATGGTGCCGGCCAATACGCTGCCTTAAGCAAGCTGTACAGTTGCAATCTATTCTACATGGCGTTTCATATCTTGCTTATCTCTCTAATTTTCCAGCATCTTCCAGTTGTGTGTTAATTGAGGGATGGCTGTCTTGTCATGTTTCGTTCTTTTGCTCTTTCCTCGGGCAGAAGAACGTGCTGGGAAAGAAGAAGTGAAATTAAAAGCTCCACAGATGGGCATGCACACACACGCTGCTGCGTGGTTATCAGAAAAGGCAAGATCAAACATTGATCATTTCTTGGAGTCGGGTAGTGAGAACAAATTTGGTGGTGTGTCACCTTTGCTGGCGTGTGACCTTTGGTGGTATGTCACCCCATGGCTTGGGGTTTCTTTGCAGGAGAGCTGGACCCACCTGCGTCACGGGTTTGATAGGGACAGGAGTGACCAAAGGCTCGTTTGAAGTTGGGCTGATGTTTTGAGATCGCTGAGCGGAAAGTTGGAGAGTGCAAAGTACTTCTTGTAATCGGAAGAGAACAAACGCGTTTCCTTGGATTGCCCAGAACTCATAAACAGTGTAGCATCCACGGCCTTTGTCTCCAGAAAGTCGCAATACAATCAGCCTGGAGGGACAGCTCTTAAATTCCGCTTAATAGAGGGTGTTGGTAGGGAAATAATTCCCCTCTATTTATCAAGTCTGCAAGACGCACGTTGGCAGAAGCAGCCTCCCTTTTGCAGCAGGTTTTTTTTCAGTGCCTGGAATTGCTCTGCATTTTGGAGTCACAACATGCTAAATCTTAATGATGTATTTGGAGAGATGGCAGCTTCCCACCCCGGTGCTGGAGATTTGAACAGCATAAATGCCACAGGCGCAGACTTGAGCATGCACAGGCCTTGAAAGAGAAGAGCTGGTGTACCCAGCCCTGCTAGTGCCTCAGTTTCCCTTGGAGAGCAGCCTCAACCTCCCTGGGGCGTGCGTTTTGCCACGTACAGGCTGCTCTCCCGGCTGTGAAGCGCTGTGTAGAGGAGCGAGCATCTGCTCCCAGGAGCATTTCAGTCAGCTTGGCTGGGTGTGAAATAGCATCGCCTGCAGCCCAGCTTCGGGGGGATGCTGGGAGGCTGAAATGGCGTCCGACGGGGACGGCTCTCCAGCCCCCAGGTCTGGCTAGCGCTGAGGTTAGCCGGGGGGATCTCCGCGTGCCAGCAACTCCTGCCGAAAGCGGAGCAAGAGGCAGAGGCAACTGGGTGCTCGCGTTGGCTCTTGCCTTGCTGCTGGCGTGTGCTACGAGTGGTGTTGCTTTGTCTGGGTTTGCAAAGCCCGGTAGTAATCAGGGATAATTGCAATTACCTCCTCCCTCCCGCTGGAGTGAAGACCAACAGGTTATTTCCTGAAAAGCTTTTGTTTGTCTTTCCTGCCCGTGTTCCCGGTAGGAAATCTGCCCTTCCTGGGAAGGGCAGTTGGCATTGCTCTGCCTGGGGAGTTTGTCTGTGGTCACCTCGGGCTGGCTCAGCTTTAACTCTTCCTGAGGCTTCGAGGGCCAGCACGAACCGTGTATTAAATGCTGTGCCGTCTGGTTGAGGGCAAGGAACAGGGAGAGCGACTGTAGCCTTATTTTGTGTAACCAGGTACTGTCTCTTCAAATCACCTTGAGTACATTCTGCTCCAGAATAACTCAATATCTGCATTGAACAGTGTGACGTTTAGCTTTGCACCATGCGTAAAGTAACTCAGAGGGTTTTATTGGAGAAATCCCCCAGCTTGAGGCAGCCGTGCTGCGCTGACCCCTCCTAGCCCTGCTATTTGTGGCATCCAGCATGTCCTGTGAGAGCTGAAGCAATCTGGGAAGAGCGTGGCTGGTGAGCGGGTATGTTTAGCTCCTGGCCCCTTTCCCTGGAGCGTGAGCAGTTTTTCTGGACTTGCTTTTATTAGGCCTCCTCAAAATGCTCAAGTCCAGCTGCTGTTGCTGTTCTGATGCTTTTGAAGGATATAAACCCGAAGGAGGATGCTGTTGCCCTATAGAAAACTCAGTTTTCCAGGGTAAACAATCTATGCCAAGGAGAGCTCAGCCTTGCTGGCTTGGCTGCGTGATGAACCCATCCAGAGATGGTGGAGAAGAGTCAAAATGAGCCTTGGAGCAACAGCAGCAGAAGTTTGCGTGGCAGTTTGTCCCTGTGCGCCTCCGTACCTGCATGCCCGGCTCCTGCTGGGTTAATGCCACAAGCTGGTAAAGAGTTGTACGGTCCCGCCTCAGATAAACCGTGTGTGGAGCATGCCTGAAGGCTTTAAACAGGTTTGCTAATCTCAGGCTGTGGTTTGGGAGTGGCTTTGTAAAGTGCCGTTAGAGGAATGCAGTCACCGAGTCAGCGGGCAGTGGGGTTGCCGGGGTGCCCTGAAGTCACCGGCGATTTGAATAGCCAGCTTGGCACGTAGCGCCAAACCCTCAACCGGTTTCTCGAAGCTCCTCCAGAGGAGAACGTTGGGTTTTGCAGCACCTTGTCGTGGGGCAGCTCTGGAGCTGGAGAGAGGTGGGGAGCTGCTCTGCTCACAGCTGTGCACAGCTGGATCTGGAAGAGGTTTCTTCAAGATGCAGTGGAACCAAGCCTTGAAGCTTCCCAAGCCATCGCTGCTTGCTCCAGCAGCATCTCCAGTTGGCTCCATGCTTTGCCCCCTGTTTGAAATGCTGTAGCTGTTGAGTGACAGTCCAGAGCACCAGGGGTTTCTCAGTCTCTAATAGCAATTAGGTTTGTCTTAATGACTGCGTTTCTTGCAGAGTGTCCTTGGCTTTTCTTCTGATTTGAAGGAGAAGCATTATCTAAACATAGGACTGGAAATTGGGAGCTGCTGGGTTCTCACGCCAGCTCTCACACCATCCGCTTGGGGACTTGGGCAAGTCCATTTAATATCTTTTGTCTCTCATTTCCTTTTTACAGCTGGGAGGAAATTAATACCAGCTCTATAAAAGACTCCCAATTGATCTGTTAATTTCTTGTGAGTGCTTCAGAGATAAAACGAGGGTAGGTGCCTTTGCTACATCGCTTCTCCCTGCTCTCAAAAAAAGTGTTTCTACTCAACGCCTCTGTCCGTGGATTGCTGTCACGGTGTCTGACAGCAGTGCCTGGGCACCTTCTCCTCCCGGGAGGCTGACGCTGTCCTCCCCGTCCTCCCCAGTGAGTTCCAAAGCGCTCTCTCAACCCAGCCAAGGTGCCGTTGGGCGAGCAGCAGGCTGTGGCCCATCCCAGCCTGGTCGGAGAGGGACGCTGGTCCCAAAAGAGCTGTTGTGATGATCACCTCCCGCGACGCGAGCCCTCGGGGCCATCTGCCAGCGCGGGTGCTCCCTGCGAGCTGCCAGGAGCCTGCCTGCGGGCTGCCTGCTGTGCCACTGCTCTCTGTTACGCGTGGGGCCGTGCAGGCGTCCTGGTGTCAAGTTTGTGGGGGGAAAAACATGGGCTTTTTAGGGCTTGCCTGTGAGTCGCCGGCTGAATCAAAGGCGGGCGAGTCAGGGAGGCAGCGATCCTCCTGCCCTGCCCTGCCCTGCCTGCGAGGGCAGCTGCAGCCTGGCACTTCTCCGCCTGTGTCAGAGAGGTTTTCCTTGACACGAGTCTCCCCCAAACGTGGCTCTTGCAGTGGGTGCCCCAGGTCAGGGCCAGCTCTGGGGGGGTTGCTGGCAGGCTGGTTCCTAAACCTCAGCCTAAGGCAAGTGAAAGCGCAAGTCGGAGCAGTGCAGGCGGGGAGCAGGATGAGTCCCTGTCCCACTGATGGACACCAGCGCCGCAATTAGAGTTTGCTGCAAGCTGCTCCACGCATCAAAGCGGAGCCAACTGTTTAGTTTGGGTTGATCTTAATTAATTAGTGTATCTTTTAGAGTTGGAAGGGGGAGGATTATGCAGAACTCGGGCTGTCGTTGGCTCGCCTGGCTGACCAGACCTTCTGAGTCAGGGAAGCAAGGTTTAATTGGGAGGAATTGCTGCCGGCATCGTTTGTGAAGTTGCAGGCTCAGTGGCAGAAACGTCTGCTGTCTGGTTTGCAGAGCTGCAGGGAACGCCGGGTGTTGGACCGTGCAAAGGTCTGGGCGGGCTTCCCTGAGCTGTCGCATGCCGGGTGCTTGGGAAGAGAGAGGGACACAGCCCCTTCGGATGGGGGAACAGCTGAGTGAGCAAACTGCAAAGCAAGGAGCATCCCCTCATCCCCAGATTTGTGCTGGAGGGATGAGTTCGTGCTGGACCTGGACTGGGCCCCAAGGAAGAGATCTCTCCTTGTGATCGTTGATGTTTTCTTGGTCTGCGTAAACAGCTTGTTTATAAGTGTATACAGCGGCTTTCTGCAAGGGGGGTCCGCCCATCCTGGCAGGCTGATATCCAGGGTGCCTGCAGATGATTCACAGCTCTCCTGCGTGCCTGGGATCGTTGCATCCTCCTCCGGCTTTGCAGCACTGCTGCGCTGCCATCGAGGTCCCGCGGCACCCGCATTTCAGTTGGCTGCAGTGCAGCAGCGTCCTCCTCCCCTGCGACCTTCCAGCAGGGCTCTGGGCAGAGAAAATGAGTTTTCCCTTGCCAAGGGGAGCGTTCTGCTGCTGGTGGGGTTGTCAGGGCAGGTAGGGAGCTGGGCTCATCTGCATGCGGCTGGTGGCTCTAGCTGCTGCAGGATGTAGTGATGCCTTTGGGTGTGTTCCCCAGGCTGCTCATCTTTTTGGGACCTTTCTGCATCTCTGAATCCAGCCCTACACTAAAGGAACAACCTTGTGGTTTTCTGGCAGTGCCGTCGTCATCCTTCGGTATTTCTCTGCTGACGTTGCCCGTGCCTGGGAGGGGGACGCGTTAACAGGGTATGAAGCTTGGCACCCCTGCACCCCTTTGGAGCCAGGCGATGCCTGCCACGGCTGGTACGGCCCTCGGCAGAGCGAGCAGCCCCGGGGTGGGGCTGAGCAGGCGCTCCCAGGGGAAGGCAAGGCCCTGGCACGGTGGTGGGGGTTAGAGGCACATTCCTACATGACAGCGCTGCAGGCGCTGCGTTACCAGAAGAGGCTTTCCCCTTCCCGGAACTCGTTGCCCTGCCGTGGCTACTGCTGCCTGCGCGGGGGCTTGCGGGCAGCACAGCTCAGCCCCTCGCCCTCTGCGCTCCCAGCCATGCGATGCCAGCGGCCGGTGCCAGCGAGGAGGAGCGGTACCCGCCCGCTCACCCTCCCCTCCGGGCCCTGCCCTGACAGCTGGTTCAACAGCACACGAGACCCATGCCCATTATCACTGGTCCCCATGGCCGTTGCTCATCCTAGCAGCAAAATGCATGAATTGGTTCTAAATAACTGCTTCTGAAGGGCTCCAGGCGTGAAACAGCACAGCATCGTGTCCCAGACCAGCTCTGAACTGTCTTCTCCTTGGCCCCTTGACCTTGCAGAGTGCCAGACCGGCATCGCTCCTGCTGATGCCCCTGGCATCCATCCCCCGTGTGCATGGGTCATGGGGAGCTCTCAGCATCCTCCTGAGGAGGAAGGCTCTGGCTGTAGCTTGTTCTCTGTTCATCTTATTCTGGGGCGTCGGCTTTGGTCCCCGAAGGTCCCCAGGGGACAGCAAGATGTGGGAAGGGCAAGTGCGTGTCTGCTCTCTCAAGCTGCCTCGGGGGTTCAGGGTGGCTGGACTGGTCTCCCCTCCCATCGGAGGATTTGTTTGGGGCCCACCAGGGGGAACTGGCCGCAAACTGCTGCTGCAGGAGGATGGTGCAACTGGGGAACTGTCAGACATCGCAGCCCTGCTGCAACCCCCCCCGCCAGCCCCTCCTGGGAATGGAGATGCAGAGAAGCCGTCTGCCCTTTGCCTGGGATGTAGGGCTCCTCCCTGATGCTGTGATGCCGCGCTAGCGGGACCGACCACTTCTGCTAACGTGGCTGTACTTTAAGGGCTTGACCAAGCCGGTTTGCACGAGTCCTTGCGAGATCTGCAAGGGCCAGGCCAGTGCAGGTTATCGGTCGCTGTGGCTGACTGGCTAAGCTGCAGCGAGGCTGTTGCACACTGGTACCTGACAGTGTCTGTTTTCTGTTCTGTAGCTTTCAGATTTTGACGCCTTCGTGGGCTGGCCCGATGCTATCAACGCTGTTCTTATCTTCTACAAAGCAGGCAGGGTCTGGGCAGGTCACCTTCTCATGCACGCTTGCCTCGCTGTAGGCGTTAGGGCTCAATACATGAGATTGAGTGAGCTGGAGGCTGTACCAGGTGGCTCTTGGTCTCCTATCGCAGGAAAATTTCTATTTGCCCACGGTTTGTTTGCAGTATCGGGGGGAGAGAGGGAAAACAAGGGGCAATTCAGTGGCTGCGAGGTGGGACCCAGCTGTCTGAGCAAGGTCTGTAGGCAAGGGGGACAGTAACGTCACTTCGAGAGAAAATAAAAGCCGTACCTTTGGCAACTAGCAACGGGTCTTAATGGCTATTGACTGCGACGACGCGACTTGTAGGGGAGTTGTGTCCAATCCAGCTCAGAGCTGAGAGCTGGGAGCTGGTCACCATCACAGCTGGGCTCTGCTAGGCACCTTGTGTTGGGCTGGATGGACCCTACGGGGACCCAGCCTGGGCGCAGAGGGGCGAGCGACGATGGCCTCGGTGTAGCCGCAGCAGGTCTGAGCCGGCAGAGCTCTGCGGTGCAGCACGGGGCTTCATCTCCCTCCCCGCCTGCATCCCGTGCAGATGCGCCCTGCTTAAAGCAGGCAAAACGGTTGTACTGGATCCCCACTTCGTGCAGACTGAAAGTGTCTGGAGGCTGCAAGGCAGTGCTGGATGCTCATGGATTTTAACCCGAGTGCTGAGCATCGGGCTGGTCACAGCGGGTGGCTGGGGTGCAGAAAGGTGATCCCCGAAATCAGGGCTGGGTGTCTCGCTTTTCTCTCCTCTCCCTGTGCCTGCATTGCACACCAAGCCCGCGGCGAGGTCTGGGTGGGTGCCGGCTGTGTGGTCCCTGTGTGGTATCTGCATTAGCTCAGTGAGTCACAAAAAGCAGCATAAATTAATTATCTTCCTTTTTCTTGGCTTTTCTTTGTAATTAGTGACAAGAAAATAATGAGACTTGATTGAAACATTTGGGTTGATCTGGAGGAAATTGTTTTGCTTAGGAGCTCTTTCTGTACCTGTATCTTTAAAAGAAAAAAGTCAACTTCTAGCCACACAATTTCATTTTGGGGTGGAAAATACAAGCTTTTCCATTCCGGACGTTGAGGCCATTGGATGCTTTTTTAAAGGTTGCCCCAACCAACCCAAATCCCTGAAACCAGCCCAAAGAGAGCTGCAGGAGAGCCCTCGGGAGACCTGGACCCTGCATTAAAACCCTGCTCCGTGGTGAAGCAGAACAGGATTTGGCGAAGCCGAGGGGCGGGTTGCTCCCCACCGATCTGTGGCAGGGCCCCGTGTGTGCCGTCCGGGGCTGGAGGTTCAGGGGAGGTGGTGACGCTGGAGCTTGCAAGACGCAATGGCTGTAATTTAAGTACCATGGTTTTACCACCTCCCCTTGCAGGGTGACACGAGCCGTGGCTTCGATCTATTTTTAGGTGTAAATCACCAGCTTTTTAATTCCTTTCCAGCAGGTTCAATTTTCATCCCCTTCCCTCGAGACTTCCCCATTACGTCTGGTCCCCGCGCTGGTGCCAGGCGCATGCAGCTCTCTCTCCGTGCCCTTCCTCAGGCTCCTCGTTCCCTGTCTTTGCAGGCAGGTTGATGGATCCAGCTCCATTTTACAAGCGAGGCTGCACAGCGGAGCTGAGACGCGCTCCCGGCAGCTACGAGACATCCCACGAGGCTTGTGCTGGAGGCCACCAGCGATCGGCGAAGCTTGGCTGATCTTTGGACAACTGCAGCAGTGGCCGATGGTCGGGAGGGGAAAGAGAGAAATTCAGTGCCTTTTTTGGGAGGAAAGGGGATAAATGGAGAGAAGCTGTGGCCAAAAGCTGGGAGCCTGAGATGGGTTTTCCCCTGGGAGCCAGTTGCAAAACGTTCTGTTCCTGCATTGCCATCCTCGCAGGGCTTTAACCCTGCCGAGGGCTTAGCCCCACATCCTCAACCCCCTACCACCCCAAAATACAGAGCGTGACCACCAGGTCAGGGTGCTCTCGGTGCTTTGCAGACCCTGGAGCCCGGCCCTAGCCCTGCTCCATGCCCTGCTGTTTCCTCTAAGTGGAGAAAAAAGAAGGGGACGGTGCTGGGTAACGGCTTTGCAGATGACTAGTCCCCGTGGATGGTGACACATCAGTGACTTTGTAGCTCATCCAGCAAAGTATCCATGTGTCAGGGCTCTACGTGGTCCCAGTGTCCCAGGAGAGCGTGGGAAGGTGTCCACTCCTTCCTGCGTCCCTTGCCGCTGGGGTGATGGGTTTGGTGACGATGCAGGGCTGCTGCGTCTCGGTGTGGTCCACCGGACCCTGCCAGCCTGCTGTCCTAAGGGGTTAAAGTGGCCTTAGAGGGGCCTTGGTGCTGCTGAGCCGCGTGTGTCTCCTCCAGCCCGTGCTCTCTGCAGTGTCCTTCAGAAGGGCAGCCCGTCTGAGCATGCCTGCTCCCCCTCACCGCCTCCTTCCCGGCCCCCGTGCCTTTTCCCAGGGCTTTTCCAGTGCCGCAGCACGCTCCGCACCCAAGCCACGCGGCCGCTCGGTCCCATCCTGCAGCCCAGACAAGCGCCCATGGGTCCCCCGGGGCTGCAGCAAGCATCGCCCGAGGGGCTTCACCACCCCCTTGCCCGGACTAACCCCTCATCTACCTCCTTTCAGAAAAAATCATCCGGGGGTGGAAGAGCTGCCTCAGCCCTGGTTAATAATTGTGTAATTTCTCTCTCGGGGCTGCTGCCTGCCTGCTGGAGCCTGCAGCCGCTCCAATAAACTTCTGAAGCCTGGGAGGATGGAGTGTTTTTGTAACCGTTCTCATTGCTTGTGCCTCCTCTTAGCTAACAGGCATCTTCGTGGAAGCAGCCTGGCTTTCCTGCAACGCTCCCCGTGCGTGGGCGCTTGGGAAGCTGGGGTGAAGCTGCAGGATCATCTCACTTAACCGTGAACGTGCCGAGCCCTTCCAGCCGTGCCGAGTGCTCCCGTCCCTCCTCCCTCCCCCTGTTTACCCAGCTCCAACTCAAACACCAACCAAGTGGCTTTTCTTCCTTCCTCCTTCATTTTTTTTTTTCTCTGTGAAAGGAGGGGATGTTAATCCCAGCCAAATTCGACCTCCAGCTCTAGGAGGATGTGGTGGCTGATGGCAATCCCAGCTGCAGGCACTGGCTCATGGGGACGAGCGTACGTTGGCTCTGGGAGCTGGGGGGACCCAATAGTGCTGGTCCCCAGGGCTGGCGTGCTGTCTCGTGGTGCGGGCTGCCCCTGGCATCGACGTTATATACGTGTATCTATCTGTCTGTAAATATTTTTAAAATTTTATTTTATTTTTCATTTATCACCTCTGAACATCAGTATTTTTTAGAACCATGGGGATTGCTCTCGTAGTTCCGACTCCAGCAATGTCCCCACAGTGGGAGCCAGGGTGGGAGATGCAGACATACAGAGCAGAGAAGTGCATGAAGGCTGTGCCTCCTTTCTTTCATCAGAAGTGTTCTTTTGAAGTGTTGGATTAAAATGTTATTAAAATGTTCTTTCTGCGCTGCTTTGAGAGAGGTCTTTAAAATTAGGGGAGCGCTGCCAGAGCTCTGACTAAACCTGACCTTGGGTCCCATGCCATATGGAGCTGTATGGCAGTGGCTGGGGTGATGGGAAGGGAGAGGTAAGTCCTGCATGGGTGGGACAGGGAAATGCTGTCAGATGGGGACAGAGGGGACCTTGCAGATGCTGTAGGACATGGTGTCTGTGGTCCTTGGGGCTTTCTGCTGGGGGCTGAGACTGAACTGAGCAAAGGCAAAGGCTCCTAGCTCCCTTTTGCAAGAGGTTCCCAGCACTGGAGCCACCTCGAGAGCTGCTTTTGATTTGAGAGCTGCAAATCAACCCCTTCTGGCTTTGAGTGAGGGTTTCCAAGTTGCTGTGAGCAGCTCAGGGCATGGACATAGTCTGTATTTTAGCCGCAGTGTGAGAAGCATCGCCTCAGGCAAATGCTCGTCTGGGACCTGGCTCACTTTGACAGCAGCGATCCCCCTGGGATGGGGATGCTGGGTCTGGCTTGGGTGCCCAGCACCCAGGCTCTTCCTGCGCAGGCTGAGGATGGAGA
This sequence comes from Opisthocomus hoazin, assembly GCF_030867145.1. NCBI lineage: Eukaryota > Metazoa > Chordata > Aves > Opisthocomiformes > Opisthocomidae > Opisthocomus > Opisthocomus hoazin. Next base: position 4,577,263 of record NC_134430.1, on the reverse strand, counting down.
CAGATCAGATATGGTGGGTTTTGAGTCATTAGGCAGCCGAGGAGCAGGGGCTGCTGGGTGGAGCTTATACAACGCCATGCACAGCATCCAGCCCATGCACCGGGGCTGCGATAACCCAGATACAACCAAGGAAGTTCAAAACCAGACGTAGGTCAGAGTCTTTCCCAAGCTGTTTGGCTGGGAGTAAATATTTACATGGCACCGCGTCTGCCAGCAGCCAGGGCCTTGGGAAAAGCAGCCCGGGTCCCCCTTGGTAGGACAGGGATGAACCTTTTAGCAGCTGAAATGGGAGCCCTCGCATTTGCTGGGGCGAGGACCGGCCCTTGCAAAGTCTGGAGACCGAAGGCGGCTTTCCATGCTGGGGCTGTGTTCAGGTGTATTCGTTCAGCTTCCACAGCCTCCAAATACAAGCCTTCTTTATGCACCTAGGGGAAAAATAATCTGCCTTGCTGCACAGTCCAACAGACACCGGTGGTTCTTGCCACTGCCGAAGTTAGTGGAGGAAAATTCCTGATGTTGCCCTCGACTGCCTGCGCTTGGGTGGAAACTGCCCCATGCAAATCTGCTGACACCAAAATGAAGACAACATGGTGTTCAGAAGCTGCAGAGCAAACTTTTGCAGCATGAGCGTCGCCTTGCGACAGGTTTCCTTGCCCAAAATCTCTCTAAATGAAGGGTGGTGGTTTCCTCTTGTCCTTCAAGTGCTTAGGCTGCGGTTAAAGCTGGAAAGGCAGTCCCCAGCTGCTTTCTGCCCTAACCCGAGGAAGATCTGACCACCAGCAGAGAGCAATCCCCATGTTCACCTTGCTGGGCACATGCAAGCCGGAGTGTGTGATGTGAGCAAGGAACCCTTTTAATGGGAACTATTAACTTCTGGGTTTCCTTTTCCTTGTTTGCTCAAGCTCTCGGGGTTGATGTTTACTCAACTGTTCTTGCTTTTCGTAGTTTCGGTGGTGTTTGATGCTGTTGACAGGGGAGCTGCTCCCATGGAGTTTGTTTTCCAAAGGAAGAAGCTTGGGTAACTGTGCATGCCCCATGCTGGTGATCTGGGGGTCGCGGGTTGCTCGCAGGGAAATGGGGTCTCGGGGGACTTCCCTCCCTCCTTTCCTCCAGGAAAACCAGCCGAAACCCAGCGGGTGCTTCTCAATGGAAGAAGCTCTGTGTGCTCGCCTGCCCACTCCCGTGCATCCCTGCTCATCCTCCGGATGCGGATGTGCTGGAGACCAGAGACCAGGCTGCCTCCTCATCCCCTCCCCTCCTGCATCACTTGTTTACTCAGGGTGTCCCGGCAGCAGCGTGCCGGGAGTCTCGTACGCTGCCTCGCCGTTCCTGCTCCTCGCTCCTTAGGGAAGCGCTTCCCATGCAGCTGGCGCGAGGCACGCAGAGCCCTCCTGGCCGGGGGGACCTCTCGGATGCCGGCTCCTGCCCTTCTGCTGCGGCAAAACGCACTTGCTACTTAGCAGAGGAAAAGGGAGGAGCACTGGGGGTCTTGCTGTGCCCCCCCTGCCTCCCGGCTCGTCCTGGGTTTGCACTGGTGGCAGAGGAGGTGTTTACAGCGGGCAGGTGAATCCCAGTTTGCAGCAGGGCCACCACGTTTGGGGACAGGTGGGTGGCAGCAGTAGGTACCTGGGCAGGCGAGTGGCACAGCTACCAGCTGTGCAAATAGCCTTTTACCAAAGCAGCCAGGAACAGGAGCCTGGGGGTTATTAAGGCTTATTATTATTATTATTAAGGCTATTATCAAGACTTCTTCCCCTTCCTGCTGCCCCTGGAGGTGCCCGTGGCTGAGCATCCTCGTCCCCCGGCATCCTCGCTCCCCAGCATCCCGCTGCAGCCTCCTTCTGAGGGAATCACAGAATCGTAGGTTGGGAACGACCTCTGAGATCAAGTCCAACCGTCGAATTCAGGCGCAGAGCTGGGATCGGGTTGGTTCACCCCTGCCTGGCATCGCCCCTGCCGTGAGAGCGTTTCTTCCCGTTAGTCACCCCCGCCCCAAAGCGGGACGCCGGCCCGGCACTCAGTGCAGGATCCCAGCAGGATCCCAGCAACAGATGGGTACCAGTGAGCTTTCAAGTGCTCTAAAAATACTGAGCAGAGAAAGCGGGGAGCGAAAGATGGCTGAGATTCAGTGAAATCAAAGGCATAATTAACATGCAGCCCATGTGAGCGTATTTTTAGGGCCCCACAGAAAAGCTCTAAAACATTGAATTCGCATCAGCACGCGAATGTTCCAGTTTAATGGGATCCTGGGGCCTGTGGGGAAGAAGTGAGAGATGCTTAATTGTCAGTGTTTGTGTTTTATTCATGATTGAACGTACTTAGCAAGTAAAAACTGATTTGCTGCAGGCTTCTCGCTGCTTGTGTGGCTGTAAACCTTATTCCGACCAGGACTGGTGTATGCCGAGACAGGCAATTGCCCGGTGTGCTGGGAGGGCTGGGTTTTCCTGGCGTGTGCATGAACTGTGCTAGGAAAAGGCGTTATCGGCTCCCCTCCCTGGGGAGCTCCCTGCCAGGGCTGCCTTGGGGTGCTCAGCGCTTGTGTGGGCTCTGGCGGGGATCAGAGACAGAAGAAAAATCCCATGGGGGTAAATCAGGAACCTCACCTAGCCCAGGAGGTCCCCAAGCGTGGGTGGCTGGACACTGGGAGAGCGCTGGGAGAAAGCTTGGGTGCTTCCCGTCTCCTCCCGGCTTCCCCTCGTGCCCGAACCCGCGGGCCGTGGGGCGGTTTGCTCAGACATCGGTGCTGCTGCGGCAAAGCCAAAGTGAAACCAGATTCCTTCCCCCATTGCTCCGGCACCCAAGACCCGTCAAAGCCACCCGGTTGCTGCCGAAACGGCGCAGCCGGATCCGCGTGAAGCCTTGGGTGTGATGAATCCGCTGGCCTCTGCGGTGCTGGGCTCACCCACACTGGAGGCAGCACCTGCAGCTCAGGTAGCAATCTGAGGTCTAATCCTGTCCTCTGGGCCCCATGTGTGGCCGTGGCCAGTAGCTGAGTCACTCCCTGTCCTTAGGGAGGGATTGTGGAAGAGGCTGCTTTTCCCATCGGAGCCGGATTCGTGCGGCACCTTCCCCGCTCGGCTGCGCAGGTGGAGAAGGGATGAGCCGGCATCGTGGCGCAGATGTGATCCCCGCAGGCTTGGCTCCGTGGTGCAGAGCGGCTCCGGATCGTCAGCGGGATGGTGGCTCGTTAGGGAGAGGTTTTTTTTAAATCTGTTGTGAAATGATGTGCAGATGGCAGAGCCGCCCGGCCGGAAGGAACGGAGGAACACGGGATGCCAAGGCAGGGTTCCTTATTTTAAACCGCTTCCCTTGCCAGGGAACAAATGTGCCGCACTTCAAAATAATAATTATAAAGCCTGGGAGAGGATCCAGGGAACCCAAAATCCTTCTGTGGGTATCGGTGCGTTGGCTGAAGCGCTGCGTCGGTTGGCGTCGTGCTGCCTGCCCAACCTCGCAGGCAGGTGCCCACGTTGCCGGGGCTCTGGGGTGTTCGGTGGATGCCATCCCAACGGGTCAGGGCTGGCTCAGAGACCTGCATTTGGGATCATGCTGTGATTTAAAAAGGGAAAACAAGTTCCCTCTTAGCTTGCACCCCAAGGAGTACTCCTGCACCGTGAGGATGTGTCCTGGCCCTGCTCCGTGCCCGGGAGCAGCCATGCCTGCAGGGAAGGCTGGCATTGCTGCAACCGGCTGTGTAAAACCTCCCAGCTTGCTCCTGAAGCTGCAGGAAGCGGAATGAGGAGCCACTCCAGCTGCGCCCTCAAACCCGCTGGGCACCAGCTCCCCGGCCTGTCCCCTGCACCGGGGACACCCCGAGACGGGCACTGGTGCCTCCTGCCAGCGCCTGGCACGCTGGGTGTGACGGCGCCCGGGTGGGCAGGCTGCCGTCTGACGGGAGGTAAATGCCAGTGCCTACGTGCGCTCTGGATTAGTGGCTGCGATGGGAAGAGCTGGAGCCAGCAACAGCTTGTGTTGTGAGAACTGCCTGTGCCGCAGCCGGCTGTCATGGGGGGCCAGGGGTCCCCTCAGAGACCCCGGGGTGCCCAGAGGGCAGCTGCCACCTGTGGAACTGGGACTTGCTGTTATTTTCTGGCCTGAGATCAGGCAGTGCCCAGTATGTGGGCCTGGTGAAGCTGTGCTTTCCGCATTATAGCTTGGGAGCATGGTGAAGAATGGGGTTAGGAGGGGAAACTGAGGCATGCAAAGAGCAGATGATTCTGAAGAGTGCAGGGAGGGCTGGGAGCTGGTCCCCAGCTCCCGCAGGGGTGTCCTCCTGCAGAGAGCATCCTCCGGTTGAGTAGCCAACGTGTGTCTTGCTCTCTTCTCCTCCTTTCCAGGCTTCCACGTGATCCCTTCGGTTTCCAACATCGTTCCCGAGAGCTGCCTGCTCATCGTGGTGGGCCTTCTGGTTGGGGGGCTCATCAAAGGGGTGGGTGAAAAGCCCCCCATCCTCAACTCGGATGTCTTCTTCCTCTTCCTCCTCCCACCCATCATCTTGGATGCCGGCTATTTCCTCCCTTTGCGCCAATTCACCGAGAACCTGGGCACCATCCTCATCTTCGCTGTGGTGGGGACGCTCTGGAACGCCTTCTTCTTGGGTGGCCTGATGTACGCCGTGTGCCAGCTCGGCGGCCCCGGCCTGAACCACATCAGCCTCCTGGCCAACCTGCTCTTCGGCAGCATCATCTCAGCCGTGGACCCAGTGGCCGTGCTGGCTGTTTTTGAGGAGATCCACATCAATGAGCTGCTCCACATCTTGGTCTTCGGGGAGTCCCTGCTGAACGATGCCGTCACGGTCGTAAGTGGATGAGGGGGATTGGCCGAATGGATGGGGTTCGCTTTAGTGGAGCATCTCTGGGTGGTGGCACCGAGATTGGCAGCTATCAATCAAGCCCTGCGGGCAGAACTGTAGACTGGGCCATTGCAAGCTGCCAGGTGCCTCCTGCCAGCTGAGCTGCGGCACCTCCGCTTGCTCCTAACCTTTTGCAGGTGCAAAGCTAAATATAGCAGCTTAAAACACCGCAGAGGTGGGTTAAGGTGAAGCATTTTACTTGGCGGTTTGGGGAGACCGAGAGCACGTGCTCAGCCAGCTGCCGCCTCTCGGTGTGGAGCAGGACTGTGCCCAGTGCCTTGATCTCCTGGGAATCTGCTCTCCTGGGTGGAATTGCTGCCTGCTGCCGTGCTCGTGCCTGTCCTGCCAGGGAAAGCGAGCAGGAGCACAGAGGGGCTGGCGCTGGCTCAGGCAGCACTGCCAGGTAGCTGCTGCTCCCTCCTGTCTCCTTCCTCATGTGGTCTTCCTTGCTGGAGCACCAAGGAGCTGTGGGGACAGGACACAGCCAGCCAGGGCAAGGGGAGAGCCGTGAGGGCTGCGGCCATGCTGGCGTCCCCCCAGCTCGCCCCTCAGCCCCAGTCTTTGAGCAGCAGCTTTGCAGGGACCTTTGGGAGGTTCAGGGGCCAGGCCACCCACTCTGGGGCCATGCCGTTCTCAAAGGACGTCTGTGTCCAGGTGCTGGCTTGGCTGTCAGCACGGTGTCCTCCTCTGCAGAGCTGACCTCTGCATTTACTTCTAACCCAATGCTTTTTCCTGGCTCTTCTCCCATATCCCAGCTGTCCACTTCGGAGCTGGCTGCTCAGCGCACTGCTGACGAGGTTCCTGCTGATGAGGAATGCGCTGTCGTGCCACAGGGCTTTTCTCAGGCACTTCTCCCCGCTTTGGACCAAGGGGGCTGCCTGCGGGGTCTGTGTCCCCGCTCGCATCCCTGGGGAATGCGTTTGCCTTCTGCTGTCACGTCTGTCCCTGCCCACGTCCCAGACCCTGGCAGGCAGGAGCTGGCACCTCGCCCTCTCACTGCTCACAAGTGCTGCCAGCCCTGCAGGATGCCCTAAAGCCCGTTTCCCACCCTGACACGCCTGCGTCAGCTTCTGCCTTAAAATCTCTGCAGTAAATGTCTCTGGGGGTGGGAGAAGGCGAAGCAGCCCGGGGTGGGCTCCTCCTGCGAGGGAGCCCTCTTAGCAACAAAGCTGCACGAAGGGTTTGGGGTGTTCTCCGGGCTGAGCAGGGCAGAGGTTGGCTTTTCTCTCCATGCGGCTGTCGGGTGTCCTCCAGCCTGGATCTGTCCTGACCTACTCGTTGGGAAGCAGGAATAATCTCTAGCTGGTTCAGACCTTGACCGAAGCCCCTCCTGGGACAGTGGTCAGGTTCGTGTTGGAGAGCAGAGCTGTCCCAGACACATGTCCGATGGCACCATGTACCTGCAAGCCACAGAGGATGGAGAGCTGGTCCCTACAGGTCCGTGTCTCGTATCACTGGCTTCTTTGGCCTGAGGCTTGGGCAAGCACAGGACTCAGCTCATGGTCACCAAGCACTGGCACACCTCATCTCATGTGTGCTGTGCTGGGTACCTGCCTGGCCCCCTTTGCTGCTCCTCTCTCAAGGAAGGTCCTCGAGCAGGTCTCCTCCAAGGTGAGGCTGTCTCTTGCCAGCGGGGCAGTTTGAACCCCCCTCTCCCTTCTCCCTCCCAGGTCCTCTACCACCTCTTTGAGGAGTTTGCCAACTTTGAGCAGATCACCATTATCGATATCATCCTCGGCTTCCTCAGCTTCTTCGTGGTGTCACTGGGCGGTGTCTTCGTGGGCGTCATTTATGGGGTGATTGCTGCCTTCACGTCCCGCTTCACCTCCCACATCCGAGTAATCGAGCCCCTCTTCGTCTTCCTCTACAGCTACATGGCGTATCTCTCTGCCGAGCTCTTCCACCTCTCTGGCATCATGGCGTGAGTTGGGCACGGGTGGGATAAGATGTCCTCCTGTCCCCAGGACCATTTGGAGGATTTACTCTGGTGTACCCACGTCTGTCTGGCTGTCCCAGCATGGCCGGTACATGCCCAGTGAGGGCCAGATTTGTGTTTGGGGTGCGATATGCAGGGAGACAGATGAGGGAAGCAACTTGCTTAAGTTGTCCCACAGGTCCTGGGAAGCTGGCAGCCCATTGCCAGTTTTTCTGGGCAAGATGACATGGTTTCGTGCTGCCTGGCTCCAGTGCTCACTCCTGCCCTACCAGGAGGAAGGAGAAACCTCATGTTGTCTTCTCTGGAGGTCTTGAGTAATTGCTGTTGTCTGAGAAGCCCTGTCCTGCTCTGGGGTTTGGTATAAGAGCACAAAACATTGCTGCAGGGCCAGTGGTTGGGGCTGTCCCCATGTCCCCATGGCTGCTGAGCGCCCCAACCTTGCCCCTAGGCTCATTGCCTCTGGCGTGGTCATGCGGCCCTATGTGGAAGCCAACATCTCCCACAAGTCCCACACCACCATCAAGTATTTCCTTAAGATGTGGAGCAGCGTGAGTGAGACCCTCATCTTTATCTTCCTGGGTGTCTCCACCGTGGCTGGCCACCACTACTGGAACTGGACCTTCGTCATCAGCACGCTGCTCTTCTGCCTCATCGCAAGAGTTTTAGGTGAAGTGTCGTGGGGATGGTCCTGGGTGATGGGCAGCTCTCAGGGCCATGAGGCCCAAGTTTGTCGTGCTGGGGAGACTGGAGTTGACTGGGTGGCACTGCTCCATTGTGGGCATCAGCCTTGCTGTTGGTTGGCTCTGTGGGAAGATGGGGTTGAGGCCAAGTTTATGCTAGACGTGGGATTGAAGCTAGTGAGGAGTGTTGGGATGAGCGAGCAGGACAGCACCCACCTGCACCCATGGCCCCAAGGAGGTGACACTGTGCTGGGCTGCAGGCTGGGCTCCCAGGGGGTTCTCTTTGGGGTTGGAGGGCATCCTTCACCATCTGCTCACACGAGGCCCTGCCCCACTCCCAGGCGTCCTGGTCCTCACCTGGTTCATCAACAAGTTCCGAATTGTGAAGCTGACGCCGAAGGACCAGTTCATCATCGCCTACGGGGGCCTGCGGGGAGCCATCGCCTTCTCCCTCTGTTACCTCCTGGACTATAAGCATTTTGGCATGAGGGACATGTTCCTCACAGCCATCATCACGGTCATCTTCTTCACAGTTTTCGTGCAGGTTGGTGGCACACAGGTGGTCACGGGAAAGGAGATTGTTCGGTGAGCCATGTGTGAGTGTGGAGAGTGAGGAGCATGTCCCCAGCCTCCATTCCTGACCCCATCACTGTCCCCCTTCTCCAGAAGCTCTTGAGGCTGCCAAGCGACACCGGCAGTGCGGAGCCCTGTGGTTCAGCTGTGTTGAACCCATCCTACTCCCACCAGGTCTAACTCACCCTCCCTGTTCCCTAGGGCATGACCATCCGGCCCTTGGTGGACCTGCTGGCCGTGAAGAAGAAGCAAGAGACAAAGCGCTCCATCAACGAAGAGATCCACACGCAGGTAACCCGCTGCGCCCGGCCGGCTCTGCCCGCGCGCTTCTCTTCGCCACCTTAGCCCTCGTCTCTCTCTGCTTCTGCCACCTCCACCGCTGTAACCAGGCGGGTTTACAGAGTGGGAGCTGCCCCTAAATCGGTGCCCAAGGTAAGGGGGGACGGAGCGAGGGCTCTCCCCCGTCTGTGTCGTCCAGTGCCCGCTCCACTCCAGACCTCCCCTGTGCCTGGTAGAGCAGCGGCCCGGTCGCGTAGGACCGTGCTGCCCTCCTGAGGCCCATCCTGGACCCACAGCCCTGATTTTGCACCCCCTGAGTGCCCTCACCCCTGTGTCAGCGTGGGTGTCGGGGTGGGGAGAGGGTGGGCAGCAGCCCTGCGAGCTGCCAACGCCTTGGACCTTCTCTTCCAGTTCTTGGATCACCTTCTGACGGGGATTGAGGATATCTGTGGTCACTACGGGCATCACCACTGGAAGGACAAGTGAGTGCGGAGGTTTGGTGACTCAGGTGACTCGTTGGGACGATGGGGAAGGGTTTGAATCGCCTCCTGGCAGGTTTTCCAGCCCTGTGCTGGATTTTTCCCCAGGCTGTAGCATCCACACACACACTCCCCTCGATGAGTTACAGCCCTGGGTTGGGTGCAGATGCGGCTTGGCCACGCCACCTACGATCTGCCCGCAGCAGCGTGGGAGCTGCCGGTGGTCGGTCCCTGCAGGAGCTCAGGACCCTCCATTCCGCGGGCAAGCAGCTACTGGGTGTTTCAGAGGCTGCCTGGCTCGGCAGGGAGTCGGGGAAGCCTGGCCTGACCTGCTCTGGTGGGAACTGAACCATCTTCTGCTGGCCTGGGCCAGGGCTGGGGAGCGGGGAGTGGGTGCTGGGGCAGGGGCATGTCTGATGTGTCACTGCTCCTCCTTTCCCCACGTCCTCGGGAAGGCTGAACCGCTTCAACAAGAAGTACGTGAAGAAGTGCCTGATTGCGGGGGAGCGGTCCAAGGAGCCCCAGCTCATCGCTTTCTATCACAAGATGGAGATGAAGCAGGCAATCGAGCTGGTGGAGAGTGGGGGCATAGGCAAGATCCCCTCCGCTGTCTCCACCGTCTCCATCCAGTGAGTTCCCCAGCCCTGGCCGCCCCGTGCCTCCGATGGGCTCCTGGCATAGGCTGAGCGCTCCCTGCTAGTGGCCACAGGGCAAGTGGCCGTTCAGTCCTGCCATGACCATCGCAGCGTCACTCCACATCTGGTCTGTCCACGCAGGAACATCAATCCCAAGACCCTCCCCGTGGAGCGCATCCTTCCAGCCCTGTCCAAGGACAAGGAGGAGGAGATCCGGAAAATCCTTCGCAACAACCTGCAGAAAACCAGGCAGAGGGTAAGGTGTCCCCCGGCACCGCGCGTACCCCCTTTGCTTCCCTTGGGGTGACCAGGACCACTCCCAACCAGAAGCCCTCAGGGCCAGCTGGGTGCTTTACCCCCGGTGTCCCTGCCCTGCTGCCCCTCGTATTCCTGGTCTGGCTCTCCCTCCCCAGGAGGCTTTTCCTCCTGAGATGGTGCTGAGGGGGGAGGCTGGCTTAGTCGGTGGCTGAGCCCAGCATTTAAACCCTTGCAGGGCCAAGATGGGTCAAGATCAGGCGTCCCATAGTAGCACACAAGGGACGAGCCACCAGCTTGGCTGGACATGCTCTGCCCACTGGTGGCCGTTTCATCCATCTCCGAGGGAGACGGTGCCGTGCCCTTCCTTTGCCTTTCTTTGTGGTTTCTTTAACCCATCTCCTTTTCTTGGGGCCTTTTCCCAGTTGCGATCCTACAACCGGCACACGCTTGTGGCCGACCCCTACGAGGAAGCCTGGAACCAGATGCTCCTGCGGAGGCAGAAGGCCCGGCAGCTGGAACAGAAGGTGTCAAGGGGACGGCAGAGCAGGGGGGCTGCCGCAGGCTGGGGGGGACGGGGGGCCAGGAGGAGCTTTCCAGCCTGGGAAGGACATCGGTGTCCTGCATGGGGAAGGGGCTGAGGTTCACATGGCAGTGGGTGACCCCAAGCCTTGGGGGTCCTCTGATTGCCCCAGGCTCTGAGCGAGTCCTTGCAGCACGGCTTGGAGGATGCGTGCGTGTGTCCTCTGCGTCCCACTGCTGCTTCTCGCCCACCCCCGTGGGCGGGGGTCAAGTCCCTGCCTCCCCTTCCCCGTCTATCCCGGCCACTCCGATGGAGATGGTGCCTGTGCTCCGATTCCAGATGAACAACTACCTGACGGTGCCGGCTCACAAGCTCGATTCGCCCACCATGTCCCGGGCTCGCATAGGCTCAGGTAGGTGGGACGGAGCCGCGGGGGGACCACCGCTGCCGGCACCTCGCTGGGCATTGCCGGCACTTGGGTGCTGAGGCACTCGGAGGTTGCATTCCCCTGCACCCCCTCAGCTCCTCTGCGGCTCTCCAGCCCCGGTCGTCCCCGTCCCGCTCCCCTGCGTGCGATGTGGCAGAGCCCCAGGGGTTTGCGGTTCTTGAGCCAGCGCTCTGCTACATGCTCCCCGGGCACGTGGTGGGCTGTGCCTGAGCAGAAGCAGCCGGCTCGCTTCCCGGCACGGTTCCCGCTGGGAAGTCAGCCTGGCCAGTCCAGATCCATCCGGAGCTCAGCTCGCTCCGTCCACGCAGCCCCGGTTCTGGCCATGCCTCTCCCTGCCCTCTGCACCGGGAGTGCTCAGCCACAGGACCTGCCCCCGGCCTCCTGGCTTCTCCAGCACGCGTTTGCTCTGCCATCTTTGGTTCCTGCTGTCCTGTGTGTCCTGCCCTGCTCTGGGGACGGTGTGGCGGGGTGTGACAGGGTGTGACGGGGTGTGACGGGGTGTGACGGGGCGCTGGCGCACACGGAGCCGGAGGTTAATCAGCAGAGGGCAGCTTCGGCCCTTGCAGGCACCGCGGTCCTGGAAGCAGGGCTGGGCTGCCTGGGGCGGCCCAGATGGGATGTGGAGATCAGAAAAAAGGAATTAAACAGCAGACTTGGAAACTGGAGAAAGAGTGAGCGCGGGCACCCCAGCCCCAAACATCTGGCATGCGTTAGCTGGGGGTCCCTGAGACCCCCCTTCCCTTCCCCAGGTTATCCCCACCCAGTTTGTTCACGACAGCGCGAGACGGGCCCTGCCTGACCCCTCTCTGCCTCCCCAGACCCGCTGGCCTATGAACCCAAGGCGGACTCGGAGAACCTGCCCATCATCACCATCGACCCAGCCTCCCCGCAGTCCCCGGAGTCCGTGGACCTGATGAACGAGGAGCCCAAGGGCTGCAGCGGCCTCCCGCCCTCGCCCGAGGAGGATGAGGAGGGGCTGGTGATGCGGGTGAAGGAGCCTTCCTCCCCAGGTACTGACGATGTCTTCACCCCGGGGACCGGTGACAGCCCCAGCAACCAGCGGATGCTGCGATGCCTGAGCGACCCGGGGCCTCGGCCGGAGCCGGAGGAGGGCGAGCCCTTCATCCCCAAGGGACAGTAGCGGCTGGCGCACGAAGCCTCACCCGCCTCCGCGCGGTTTCTCTCTCTTCATTCGTTCTTTCATTGCTCTCCTTTTTGGTTTCCTCTGTCACTACACACCGGGTTCAGAAAGGGGAGCCCGTCCTGGATGGACTGGGATTGCCAGGACAGCTCAGCCCAGCAAGCCCTGGGCTGGCCCCAAGGAGCGGGGAAGGAGCTCCCGGGGTGCAGGGGGCTCCTCGGCCGCCGGGGCCTGGGGCTGTCGGACGATTTGCTGCCTGGCTCTGGGGTCTGCGGGTGCCTCACAGCCCCGGCGGGGCTTTCCCGGAGGCTGCCCACCCACTCAGGACCTGTGAGCGGCTCCTCAGGGCGGCCGTGGCCGGCGCAGGGTGGGCTCTGGCCGGGGACCTGGGGGTGTCCACGGAGGCTGCCCTGCGGCACGGCTTCGGCTCTCCCCAGCCTGTGTTTTACCCACCCCCTCGCCTTGCTCCGGAGCGGAGAGATGGGGAGATGGGAGCCAGGCTCTGCGCCGGGGCTGGCACAGCCACCACCTTGCCCAGCACCCTCCCAGGGACCTCGGGCTCGTGCTGCTGCTCCCTGCCTCGGCCGCTTCCCCTCCCGCCCTGCATTTCACGCCAGGTCTTGATAAATAAATACCCTATAGCCATGCAGGGGGGAGGCCGGGTCCCCCCTCGCTTCGAGTGGCCCTGCAAGCCTGGGCCTCTCCGTCCCTCCTGGAACTGCTGCCTGTCACCCGTCCCCGCGGGGACCCTCTGCCAGCCTCGGCCCCTCGCCCCGTGCCTGCCCGGCAGCGCGGCACCGGCTGCTCCTTAACCAAAGACGGGGTCCGGGCTCCCCGGGCACGGGGACGGGGTGTGCAGGGGGTCGCGTTTGCTACATGGGGGAGATTATTTTTCTCTCCCTGCAATCGAGAGGAGCTGGGGGAGAGCCAGGGGCTGGCTCACCTGTTGTGGGGACACGCTGGGGCCGGGAGGTTGACAGGAGGAGGACAGCTGGGGGGGTCGGGGGTCCTGAGCTTGGAATGACCCGTCTTTCCCCAAGCCTTGGGGTTTGGGTGACTTACACCCTTCCCCGGGCTCAGGGGTGTCCTGCATCATTCTCGTGCGTGTCACCTTGTCCCCAACATGTCACCCGGTGCCGCCCTTCGCGGTGGGTGATGCCTCTCCCGTGCTGTGGGGTGCTCATCACCCCCTCCCTGGGGAGCCCAGGCTGCTTCCCCCTCCCCGCACCGTGCCTTGCCCCGCGTCGTCTCTGCCCCGCTGCCTTGGCGGGCACCCGGCCCGCACGCCCACCCGCCCCGCATCCCGACCGGGACCCCGGGGACCGGCGCCCGCGCAGCTTCGTCACGCCGGGGCGAGAGCCTGCGTCGCTGCCCGCGCCTGCCTGCCTGCCCTGCTCTGTCTCCAGGAGGAAAAAAGCAATGAGAATTCTCTTGTATAAAAAGGAAAAAAAACACATGTAAAGAGAATCTTGGTTTTTATCATGAATATTCTAATAAATTAATGTTAATTTTTAGTGGGGTTTTTCCGGCTGTTTGGGCTCCTACCCCTGCCACAGGGTCCTGGCTGTCCCAGACGAACGAGGCGGCTGTGAGACAGAATCACAGGATCACAGAGTGGTCGGGGTTGGAAGGGCCCTCTGTGGGTCACCCAGTCCAACCCCCTGCCCAAGCAGGGTCACCCAGAGCAGGCTGCACAGCACCGCGTCCAGGCGGGGCTGGAATATCTCCAGAGAAGGAGACTCCACAGCCCCTCTGGGCAGCCTGGGCCAGGGCTCCGTCACCCTCAGAGGGAAGAAGTTCTTCCTCATCTTCAGACGCAAAAGACACCTCGTCCCCATCGCTGTCAGGATGGAGAGTTTGTCCCTCGCCTTCCCACCGTGGCTCGGGGAGGTGGGGAGCCCCGGCTGGGGGTCACTCCTAAAGCCATTCCCACCTTTGGCAAAGAGGTTCCGCAGACCCCATGCTCCCGCACCCCTCCCCGGGGCCGCGCCGGCGTGAGGGCGCGTTGGGAGGGGAAGGGCTGCTTTTCTCACTCGGCAGAGGGAAGAAGGCGAAAGGCAGGTGCCGGGGCGTGGGTCGCCCGTCGCGGCACTGGACAGGCCTGGAGGCAGCCCCGAGGTGCCGGCCGGCGTCCCGGGCAGCTCTGCCCACCCCGAGCCCAGCGCCTTGCCCCCGGGGAGGCAAGGGTTGGCGTCCCGCTGCGGGCAGCACCTGCCCTTCCCACGTCCCTGCACTGTGGCGGCGTTTGGGGGTGATGGCTCCTTCCCCAGGGGAGGGGGCCCATTTGGGGGTGCCCCAGGGCGGCCGGAGCTCCTCGCTTTGGGGCAGTTGCAATGGGAGCGTGTTTCATCGCTGCAAATTAAAGTTCTGATTCAGCGAGGCCGTGACTCACGCCCTCGCCATCCAGCAAGCGCGGAATGGCTGGCGTTGCTCATGTGCTTAAAATACCTGAAGCCTGGGGTCCCCCGTGGCCCCGGGCTGGGATCTGGTGCAGCTACTGCACCCCTGGGCCCCCCCCCCCTTTGCCGAGGGGTCCCTGGGCAAGAGGAGGCAGGCGGGGGATGTGGGGCAGGCGATGCCGTGGGGCCCATGGCGGTGTTGGTTCGGTGGGTGCCATCCTTGCACCCTGCGGTGGGGCTCAGGGTGCCTCGTCGCCGGCGCAGTGGGGCTGCCGGGGGGACCCCAAAAGCAGGAACAGGCAAAGCTGGGCCTTGGATCGGCCTCGCTGGAGGAGAGCAGCAGCTTTTCCATCCCAGCCCAAAGGGTGGGAGCACCGAGAGGCTCCGGCCGCAGCCCAGAAGCCGGGTGATGGCCGCCCATCCCGGGCACGGAGGGGAAAGCAGGAGCGAGCAGCAGCCGCGGGCTGCCCGAGCATCTCACCCACCCCACGTGCCAGGGAGCGTCACGTGCGGCCGCCCGCTTGATTTCGGTCATGCCTTTAACGCGGGAACTCACCAAACCGAGGCATTTCCAGGATATTCTTGGTTCTGTCTAAAAGGGTGAGTAACTTTTTTTAATGAGGGAGGACTAATGATCCCTCCAGGGATGGGCTGTCACCGCTGAGCAACTGCCAAAGCACATGCAGCGCCGAGGCCGGGAGGTGGACGGGCCCCGGTGCCAGCCCCCGGCCCCACGGTCCTGGCAGCAAAGCATTTTCCCCGTTTGCAGCCCCCCTGTGCGCCGTAACCCCCCCAGCTCCCTCCCAGAGTGTGGCGGGGCCATGGTGGTGGCAGGGAGACAGGGAGAACGGAGGGACCCTGAGCAGGACGACCTTGTCCTTGCACAAGCGCCTGCCGCGGCGTTCGTTCCCCTTCCCGTGACCCCATCCGCGGGGATTACAGAGCTGCTGCCTCTGTAGCTGCAGGAATCTGCCCCAGCCGCGACGGCTGGGCTCTCCCGTGCCTCAGTTTCCCTCTGCATGGTCCGGCATGAAGCAAGGCACAAAGCGAGGGGCAGGGGAGAGCGAACAGCGTCGCAGCCCCCCACCGCTGCTGAGCACCGAGGGCAGAGACCCCTCGGGAAGGGCCATGAAGCCACCCCTGGCGTCACCGGCTCCAGGCTCAGCAGCTGCCCGAAGCGGGGCTCCCGGCCGGCTCCCCGGCTTTCCCAAGAGCGGCGATAGCAGGGCGGCCGGCACGGCGATGCCGAGGAGCTGGCGGGTGATGGGACGGGGGGTGCCGGAGCTGCCACCACCCGCAGCCATACCCGGGCATCTCCCACGGCCCAAAAACCCAAAGCGCAGGGACCGGCTGCGTTCTCTACCAGGCTCAAACTGGTGGCATTCAGAAGGGTCACCCCTTGCCACGGCTTTAAAAGCACAAGTCATCCCAAGCAAAACAGCATGGGGTGTCACCAGGAAGCCACCAAGCCCGGAACACGCATGTCACTCATGTCACTGTTTGTAGCCGTGCGGGGACTGGGGGACGGGGATCTCCCTGGCTGGTGACACCCCGAGCAGCTGCAAGGGAACAGCTTGGTCCCTGCCCCACTCTGGGGGCACGTCAGTGCCGTGTCCCCCCCCCGTGCCCCAGCAGAGCCACGTCCGCCCCCGTGCTCCCCAGGCAGCATTTTGCAGCAGCCAGGGGAGGTGACGGGTGCCATTCCCCAGCTCTGTTTCACCCGTGGTAATAACACCCTGCGCTCCCTTTCATCTCAGGGCCTCCAAGGTGGCCCTCTCCGGGGCGAGGGCGTCCCGGCGTCATCACTTCTCACTAATTCCAGGAGGCAGCTGGGAACATGGAGGGGTCTGGGGGTCCTGGCCGGTCACATGAGGACCCTGAGCGGAGAGCAGAGCCACGACACCCCTCGTGCCAGGCAGCGAACGTGCGTGCTCACCCCACAGCCCTGCTGCCTGCAACACCAAATTTGGCCTTGCCGCGGCTGCTCAGGGAGCAGAGGCAGCCGGTGGCACAGCCGCGGGGACAGGGGTGTCCTTGGCAGTGAGGGTCCGGGGGCAGCGAGCAGCGGTGGCACCTCTGGGACGGGCTGACCGGGAGATGTCTGGGAGCGGAGTTTGCCGAGGGAAGTTTGGGACACGGCCGAGGAGAAGGGCTCCACGTCCTACACCCACAGCGGGCACGGAGAGGCATGTGCATGGGGACGGTGACATGTGTGCGGGGACAGCAGGGTGTATGGATGGAGACGGTGGCACTCTTGCATGGGGACAGCAGGCAACTGCACGGGGACGGCTGGCATCTGCGTGGAGGTGGCCGGGGCATGCACGGAACAGTCGCTGCGTGCACGGGGACAGCTGCCACGGGCACAGGGACAGCCTGGGACACGGCTGGCATGTGCATGGTGGCAATGCCAGGGGCGGCTGCCATGGGAGCGGGGCGGGAGTAGTGCCCCCACCCTGATGGGGAGCGTTGCTGCTCCCCGGGGCGATGCTGGGTGACGTTGGTGGCTCCAGGAGAAGGGCTTGGTCCCACCTGCTTGCTCAGGGAGTTGGCGCACACCCTGCTTAATGGCGGGTGGGACGGAGCCGGTCCCACGCGGGTCAGGGAGTCCCTGAGGTCTTTTTTCACCTCCAGGTTGGGCTTTCACCTCTCACCCCGCTTGCCCAGCTCCTCCAGCCCTTTCCCCCCAACGCCCCCACTGAGAAGTCCACGATGGGTGCTCAGGGCTGGATGAGGTCCCCAACGCCCCGGGGGGCTCTGCTCGGATGGGGGTTCCACCTCTGCCCCCCCCCCCGGCACCCTCCTGGCAGCCCCTGCCCCTCTCCATCCCCCCTGGCCGTGGGATGCCCTGTTCCTCCCCGCGCACACGCAGGGACACGTCCCAGCTCCTCCTGGGGTGATTTCCCGTCAGGGTGAAGCCGGTGTCCCTGCGCAGAACCATGATGCTGCCGACCCCGGATCCATGGGGCGAGCGGGGTCACGGCATCCCTGAGCCCCTGGCCCCCTGCCCAGCCCCTGGCCCACCCTCATAATCCCAAAGGGGCTTCACAACCCTCATGCCATCACCCGGGAGGCAGGATCCGCCCGTGTTTCACCCCAAGACAGTGATTATTCCATAATTGCCAGCAAAACAAACGAATAAAGTCCAGGCTGGCACTTGCTGAGCTAGAAGGAAACAGTCTTGGTGCCATTCCCAGCCCTGGGTTTGCTGCCGGCGGCTCTTTGGGATAATCGTTTGGTGATGGATGTTAACGAGCAGCTCAGCCTGTCCAGCCGGAGCGCGTCAGCTCTTTTTAACGAGCCGATGTTTTCTCCAGAGCCATCAGCACGCCTGGCCCTCTCGGCCTGGGCAGCGCAGGCGTGCATCTCCCGGCTCATCACCGGGCCACCGGCTCATCCCCCAAGGATCTGCAGCACCTTGCTCATCCCATCGGCTCCGCAGCCGCATCCTGCCCCAACGCCCAGGGCTGTCGCGGCTGGTGGGGTCTCCCAAAGCGCCCTGCCCGTGGGGTGCTCAGCACCCAGCCAGGCTTTCCTCCCGCACCCGAGTCCCCCCCGCTGGGCCCCCAGGATGGGTGAGCAGGGCAGAAGCTAATCCCTAAAGATATTTGGCCTCTCTCAGCCTCTTGGGAAACTCTTCCTGATCAGGCTCTTTCACTGACAGGATCAAAGGGGTTTTGCAATGGGAGGAGGCTGCCTGATATTTTATCAAGTTCCTTGGAAAATCACTTTCTGGCAGGGCTCCCCTCCTCCCGCACCCTGGTTTGGAGCAATTGCAAGGCACAACCAGGAGCAGCATTTAATCCCGACAGAGATGTCTGATGGAGCCACGCAATGATGCTGGCAGGAGCCAGAGAACAAAACACTGTGGCATGAGGAGCATCCCCACGTGGGGACCCCGGCAGAGGGGACTCCTGCCCCCCATGGGGAGCCCTCAGGCTGTTGGTGCATCACAAGCTGGGGAGGATTTCAGAGGAGACCAGGGCTTGGGGACACCCCATTAACTCCTCTCCCCTCCAACCCAGCTGTGCGTGCTCCTAAACACCCCATTTCCCCCCAAACCCAAATCCCCCATCACTCAGTTGCTCTTTCTGCAGCCAGCTCCAGCTTCCAGCAGCGGATCCCTGGGATACAGAGGGGACAACCTGCTTTGGAGGTGGACTTTGCAGCTTGGAAGAGCTCTGCAGTGGCTTCCCTGAGACAAAATGCCCAAGGCTGGGGGTTTGGGCCTTTTCAGGGTTGCTCTTGCAAAAGACCCTTACAAGGGTATAAAAAATAAACCTGCTGGCTCGCTCTCTGACAGGGCTCGTGGCTTGTAGGGATGGATCCCAGCTCCAAGCAGGAATGGGAGAAATGGGAGCGGCGGCTGCAGATGCAGAGCCTGGAGTTGGGACCGCGGGGCATCGGGCACTAGCTCGGCTGGGAGACGCCTCCTGGAAATGTCTGCAGGGTTAAACGCCGTGGAGAAATGAGCTCTTTAAAGTGCTGGGAATTGTTGGGATGAAAGGAAATGGGCGGCTGGCGGCTGGGGATACTGCTGGCCTGGGGAGGAGGCGGTGGCTCGGCCGGCAGCAGGGCCACGCGCTGGGTTGTAAGGGCTGGGGCTGAACTCTGGCGTCAGCCTCCCGGGCTGGTGGGGTCCGTCACCCCGGGGTGTCACCCCGTGTCTCCCAGGTGCCAGAGCTCCCTGCAGCCAGCGGGTGCGCTGGGTCCCTGGGGATGCTGTTGGCCTGGGAGAGAGGGCCCTGGGGTGTCAGGCCGGGGGGCGTGGGGCTGCGGGTGCCAGGCCGTGGTGTTTCAGTGGGGTAGCAGGCCATGGGGATCAGTGGGGCATCAGATCATTGAGTATCACCGGGGTACCAGCCTGCTGGGCATCAATGGGGCACCACGACACGGGGCGTCAATGGGGCATCAGCGACGCATCAATGGGGCGTCAACGGGGCGTCAATGGGGCGTCCCTTTAACCCGCGCCCCGCCCCGCCCAATCACCGCCGGGATTCCCGCACGCAGCGCGTCGCGCCCGTCCCGCCCCACTCCTCCCTTCGCCCCGCCTCTTTCCCCACTCTCTCCCCTGATTGGCGACAAGCCCAGCCCCAACCTTTACCCTCGGCCTATGAGACCGCGGGAGAGTCGGCGAGGCCGGTCAGCGATTGGCGGCGGGGCCGGGCCAATGGGGGCGCGGCCGGGGGGGCTATATAAAGCGGCGGCGGGGCGCGGGCGGGCGCAGTGCTCGGCGTAGCCGGTGGCGGGTGGGGAGCGGCGCGGGCCGATTCGTCTCAGCGTCCCCTCCGGGCCCCACCGCCCCCTCCCCCCCCGCTCGGCAGCACCTTCTGCGTTTGGCTTCCCCCCCTCCTCTTTATTTTTTTTTCTTTTTGAACAAAACCCCCCATTTTCCCTCTGCTTCCCCCTCCCGACCCGGCACTTCCGGCTGGCTTCCGCGCCGCTTCCGGGTGGCTCCAGCTCCTCTTCCGGTGGCGTCTCCGCCTGGGGAGGAAGGGAGTGGGGGGAGGGGGGTTGGGGAGGGGGGCGATGCTGGTGCCGGCGGCGGGGCCCGCTCCGGGCGGCGCGGAGCAGCGCGGCGGCCGCTTCAGCGTCCTGAGCTGGGAGCAGCTGCGGCGGCTGGACCTGATCCTGGGCGAGGCCGTGCCCATCCACGGCCGCGGGAACTTCCCCACGCTCTCGGTGCGGCCCCGCACCATCGTCCAGGTGAGATCCCGGGGGGGGGCCGGGGGGGGCCCCCGGGGGTGGGTAAGGGTGGTTAAGGGTGGTTTGGGGTGGCGGGGTGTGGTTTGGGGTCGGGGGGGGCGTGTACGTGTCTCGCTCCGCCGCCCCGTTGGACTCTGCCCCACTCCCCCGGGGGTCACGGAGAAGATCAGCCCGCTGAGGCGGTGGGAACGGAGCCAGCCCCGTCGGGCTCGGGGCAGAGCAGCCCCCCCGCAGGGGGGGGAGGTGGGAGCCGGTCCCGAGGGTGCTGAGCGCTCGGCTGGCCCCGCTTCCCCAGTCTGGGGGTCGCGGTGGGCCCCTCTGCTGCTCCCCCCTTCCCCTGCCCGCGGTTGTAGCAGGAATGTGTAAGTCTGGAGAAAACCCTCGTGGGTTTCCTTTCTTCAGCTGTTCTTCTCTTTAAATTCACGCCTGAGCCCGGCTCTGCTTCATCCCATCCTGCCTTCCTCCTCCTCCGGGGCTGGCTGGGTGCCCCAGGAGCGGATCCCACGAAATGGCTCCGTGCTGGGGGCCATGTCGGGCTCGTGCGGTTATTAATTTAAACGCTAGATCAGATGTCTGCGTCCTTTGGTTCTCGTCACGCTGACTTTATCCCCCAGAGTCTGCCGAAGACTTGGTCTCGTTAAAGAGTGTCTGTTAGTTTAACTATAAACTAATAACTGCGTTTAATATTAAACTAACAATGTAGTTCAAATAAGCTGCTGCATATTCATGTTTGGGAGGCAACTTCATTCCTCAGTAATGACTCATCAAATGTAAAATCGGGCATGTTAGCTTCTAATTAAAAAGCCTATTCACCAAGCTAAACCCAAACGGGCTTTCACAATAAACTCATCAGCAGGATTTTGAAGCCTCAGCTGCTTGAGAAATATTTCGGCTCAAGCCTGGCAGATGGAAAGGTGACATTTGAAAGGCTCTGCTGTGTGAGAGCCTCAGCTGATGTCGAATTCCTCGAGTTCCTGCCGCATCTGCTGGAGGCAGGAGTGCAAAATCTTGGCTGCGAGAGCTTTAACCAAGTGGCAGAGGAGAGCTCCTGTCGGACGCTGGCTTGGGCAAGGCCAGTGGAGCTCGGCGCTGGTCAAAGCCCGGCGCGGTGTCAGATGTTCTGCCGGTTATTACTGTGTAGTGCCACAAAACTCAGGCGGTTTGGTGTTGGGGCTGCCGGGAGGGATGTTGCCACGAGCAACTTTGAACACGAAGTAACTGAGGGCTGTAATTCTGACCAACCGCGCTGGCAGACCCTGTGTTTAGGGCTGACTAATCCACAACAAGTAACCTAAAAGGCAGTTTATTTACTGCCTGCTGCTGCTGTTGTGGGAGCTGGGAAGTGGCTGGTCAGGGTTTGCTCCTGCCTGGCCGGCCGAGCCAATTATCAGAACCACGCGGCAGGCGAGGTGCTGTTTGGGGAAGCAGGTCAGCAGCTGCCTAACCCTCGAAATATCCAACCCTGGGGGACAAACGCGTGCCTGAACCCACTGCCTGCAGCTGGGGAGGTACGCTGCGGGTGGAGGCTGGAGCCCGCTGTCCCCGGTGTTCTGCAGGTTGGAGCTCTTGTGGGTGAGGTGGGACGAGGCTGGCTTGAGCAGTTGGGATTTTTTTCCCCCTTTTCTGAATCCATCTTGTGTGGGTGGACCTGGGAACCTGGGGGGCTTGGTAAGCCTGGAGTGTTTGGGTCTGAAGCACTGCAGGTCCTGAGCAGTGCCCAGAAAGGGCTGAAGCAGCAGTTCCGTGGGGCTAGGGAGTGAATCTGGAAGGAGATCTCCTCCAAGCGCTGGTCCCAGCTCTGGATCTAATGCTTTTGTGCCCTATAGTTTGTCTCTCTAAGCCAAATAGCATGCAACTCGCAACTCCGTGAGCAGCGCTGACCCCAGTAACTGATCTGTTGGCAGCAACTGCACACCCCCTTGGATCCCCTGCCTGATAGTTGTTCTATACAGGGCAACTACACAGTGCATTTTTTAGGAGTAAATTCAGTTTTCAGGTGGCCTCCCTCTGAGAAGAGCTGCCTTCGTGGCAGGGTTGAATGTGCTGGTGGGGACTTGGGCCTTCCGATGGGGACTAACTCACTGGTTAGCTGTTGCCTGACATGCGACTGTCACCATTCGCTTGGCAAGGAGCCCGGGTGTGTTTCTAGCCTGAGCAGCAGTGGCTCATGTCGGGCGGTGATAGGGGAAACACCAGCAGAGAAGCTGCATTGTGAGATTTAACGAGTTAGAAAACATTTGTTTGTTTGTACCAAGCTATCTCCTGTTTGCAAGGGCACCTCGGGGCAGCAGGAGCTCGCTGGCGTGGTGTCTCAGCTTGGTCACCAAGCGCTCTGTGGCCTGCAGAGGGTTGCGTGCTGCAGTCTGTCACCTTTGTGTATTGTTTCTTCTAAACAAAACCCGTGGAGGAGCAGTTCCACGGCTGCTGAGGAGTCCCCCGCAGCTGTCTGCTCGGGGCTATGCCAACCAAGCAGCGGCTTCAGCCCCTCTGACAAGGTTTTGAGTTTACTCTCAAATTAGGACAACCTCCCAGGGCTGAGTAGCGTGGTCTGACTGGCTTCTCGTGATAGAACTTGTCCATTTGTATCCCAGGCTTTGGCTCTTTCAAGCTCTAGCCTTGCTGCAAGCACCGGGCGAGCAGGCTGGCTAGCTGGGACTCCCGGGATGGCGGGTCATTGCTGGAGAGAAACATGAAAGCAGGGTGAGCGATGGGAAGAGCTTCTGGTGGAAGATAGGAACTTAATCTTCCTGGGATCTTTGAGCTCAGTTAAACTCAAATTATAAGCTGGTGTCCAAATGGTTTATTTTATGATCTTGGGGTTATTTCAGCCTCCTGCATGTTAAGTAATAGCACAAGTGATTCAGCTTTGCTCTAAATGAACAAAGCTTTGGAGGTACCGGTGGGTGTGCCAGGACTGAGCAGGCAGCATTAAAATCGCTGGAGTAACACCCGTCAGATGAAAGCTGCCTCTTGTGCTTGATAGCATGCCAAGTTCAGCACGAAGCTCTGACACACTGGAAATTGTTAGGATACACTTACTAGTTAGGACATGAACTTGCATACGCCTGGCTGGGGCTTTTGAGCAGTTCTGGCATCTTGATTTGCCTTTAATGAATCTTGACAGGCAAAGGGGATGGCTAAAAGGAGCGAGCCACCCTGATTAAATCAGCGGGGACGGCTGCAGACTGTGCTGCCTCCTTGTATTTGGAGTCCTTTTTGGTCTTGGCTCGATGACTGGAAAGGCTGGCTGCAGCTGTGGGGGGTGGAGGGGGCAGAGGCCACCCCGAAGAATGGGTTTGGAGAACCTCTTGGTTTTTGGGGGTGAAGGAATGGAAGAGCAGACAGCTGTGCTGGAAGCAGGAACAGCTGTTTGTGTGCCCGAAGAGCCCTCTAATGCAGGGGAAGAAGCAAAGGAGAGCCACCCCCTGCTGCTGGCAAGGCTCTGGATGCTCTCCAAAGTGACCTATTTCTAATGGATTAGCCTTTTATTTCACTGTCGTGCACTGGAGTGGCCCATATAAGCGCAGGGAGTGAATCCTGCTGCTGTAGCCAGGCTGCTCCAAGAACGCTTTCTTATTTCTCACTGACTCTCTTTATATCTCAGGTTGTCCGTAGTCGCCTGGAGAAGAAAGGAATTGTGGTCCATAACGTAAGGTTGAATGGCTCAGCAGCTAGTCATGTTCTACACCAAGACAGTGGCTTGGGGTACAAAGACCTAGATCTCATCTTCGGTGTAGATCTGAAGACCGAAGATGTCTTCCAGCTTGTTAAAGATGTGGTGATGGACTGCCTGCTCGACTTCCTCCCAGAAGGTGTCAACAAAGACAAGATCACCCCCATGACTCTGAAGGAGGCATACGTGCAGAAGCTTGTGAAGGTCTGCAATGAGACCGACCGCTGGAGCCTCATCTCGCTCTCCAACAACAGCGGGAAGAACGTGGAGCTCAAATTCGTGGACTCCCTCAGGCGGCAGTTCGAGTTCAGCGTGGACTCCTTCCAGATCATCCTGGATTCGCTTCTGCTGTTTGGGGAGTGTTCAGAGACCCCCATGGCTGAGAACTTCCACCCCACGGTCACTGGGGAGAGCATGTATGGGGACTTCGAGGAGGCCATGGACCATCTCCGGAACAGGGTCATCGCCACGAGGAACCCAGAGGAGATCAGAGGTGGGGGGCTTCTGAAATACTGCAACCTCTTGGTGAGGGGGTTTAAGCCCAAATCGGAAGTGGATATGAAGGCGCTACAGAGATACATGTGCTCCAGGTTTTTCATAGACTTCTCTGACATCGGCGAGCAGCAGAGGAAGCTGGAGTGCTACCTTCAGAGCCACTTTGTTGGGATGGAGAGCAAAAGATATGACTATTTGATGACCCTCCACAGGGTGGTCAATGAGAGCACAGTCTGCCTTATGGGACACGAAAGGAGGCAGACCCTGAACCTCATTGCCATGCTGGCGGTGAGAGTCCTGGCTGAGCAGAACATCATCCCCACGGTCACAAACGTTACCTGCTACTACCAGCCAGCTCCTTACGTCAGTGAGATAAACTTCAACTACTATGTCACCCACGTGCAACCCTTCCTGCCTTGCAATCAGTCCTACCCAACGTGGCTTCCCTGTAACTGAGCCGGGATGAACTTCAGGGTCTGTCCTCCAAGGTATTTCCTTGCCTTGGGGAGTGGGGAGGGTGGGGGGGCAAAATGAAAAAAGAGACCTTCCTAGAACTGCAACGAAAGGAAACTTCCCGGACTCTCGCTCGAGTGTCTCGTTCCTGGGGTGGTTGGAACGAGGCCTTTCTGCTGTACACTGTGATGGGAAGTGCGGTGGTGTGGAAACGAGATGGCTTGGACGTTTCTGGGAAGACTCGATCACTTACTGAATTCTGGAGGCAAGGGGGGAGGGTGGGGGGCGTGTGAGGGGAGATTGTAGAATTACGCTAAGGTAGAGCTGCACTGCCCTGAGACGGTTCTGAACTGGGGGTGTGTTTTTTAGTGCGGGAGGTGTTAGGGGTGTGCAGACTTGTGGTTTCTGAAGACAGAAGCCAGAGTGGCTAATTCCTTTGAAGGACCAAAGAATCCTGTTTAAGTGCCTGTAACAATACAAACACAACTGTACTGTAAACCTTATTTTTTTCGCAGGGGCTGACATCCCAAGAGCTTGAGTGGGGATGTCCGAAGAGGAGAAATGTTTCTGTTGGGGAGGGTCGGGTCGTAAGATCATTTCTAGTAACCTGGCTGGAGCAAGGATGGGATGGCAGGTTACCTGTTGCTGAGGTTTTTTGGCATGGCTTGCTGCCTCCGAAGGACCAGCTGTAGCAAATAGCTGTCAAAGTGGGGCTGCACAACTGGGTGGGCTTTGAATGACTCAGTGTAAATGCCTGAAACTGGGGAAACTGGGGGGGGGGGAGGAGTGCATGATGGAAAATGCTGTGCAGAGCTTCGAGGAGAAAAGGCAGCAGGGACCTACCTATGGATCGACTCGAGCTCCCGAGTCTGCAGTGCCAAAACGTAATCGTGTACGTAAATGATGAGGCAGAAGGTCTGTCCAGGAGCCTGCCCCAGGCTGCCGTACCTAATTGTGTATTTTCTAGGGGAATTTGAAATGCTACTTCTAATTTTTCTTTTTGGCATGCAGTGTGGTTTTAATGCACAAAGCCAGAGGCCAGCTAGGTTATCTGGGAAGATGAGGCTTGTCCTTTGAAGCACAAACCCAACTAGTCCCCAAGTCGGTTATCTCCAGCTGTTGCTGTGAATGGGGGCTGGAGCCCCTGTCCTTCTAGGAGATCCACAGACCTCTTCCAGACTCCAGCCTCTCTGGCTGGAGATCTTCCCTCTGCCCTTGGGGCAGGTCCTGTCTTCAAAAGCAGCCTATTTCCAGCTACACGATTCCACATGTGAGCCACCGATAGCGTTTGAAATTCATTCTCTAGCTAGAGATGGAGCTTGGGGCGGCGGGGGGAGTCGCGTGCAAGTCGGTTGGCCTCAGGAAAAAGCATGTCTGCTGTAAACAAACCCTCTGGTGCCTGGAGGGTTTGGCGCTCTCGGTCAAACGTGGCTGTGGAGTTGGTGGGTGTCTAGAGCACAAAGTCTTTTCACTGAGGTGCCCGGCTTGCCGTGCCCGTTCTCGTGAAACATCTCAGATGTAACTATGCATGGACGGAGGGGCGGGCGGGCGCTCCCTCGAGATGCTGCTCTGGGAACGCCGTGGCTTCATGGTGCTTCCTCCGAGGCTGACGTACTTGAGTATCTTTACTAACTTGTTTTTTTTGTTTTGTTTTTGTGACAAAACTGTAATAGCTGGGCAGACTGAACACTAATAAAAACTAGATCCTTGGAATGTGCATAGCCAGATTGCTACCTTTTTTGGGGTAGGGGTGATGCGGAGTGGGCGTAAGGGCTGGGGGGGGAGCAGTCTGGGGGCTCTGGCATTTAACATGAACTAACCAGTTTGAAATTGGTCCAGCTTTGCTTCCTACCCAGTCAGAGCCGAAGAAGTGTCACTAATGATGTAGTTACTACAGGTCTAACTGCCTTCATGTAGAGCAGCTTTGCCTTCACGGACAAGGCTTGCGTGTAGACCCTGCCACAGCCTGGTGACTCCCAGGTGCCCAGAGCCTGAACCCTGTGGTGGGAGCTTGAGATTTTCCAGTGCAAGGTAAAACTGGTTTCGGGGCTGCTTTTGAGATCCTAAGGACGCCACCTTCGTGGCTTCAAGGGAAGATACATTTTTTTTTTCTTGCATTTTAAATGTCAGATGAACATAGGTGATGTGTAGCATGCCTTTTTACAGCCTGCTTACCCTCCACCCACAGACACGTAGACGCACTAAACTGAGATTCCCCTCCTTCCCGTTTAAGATGTCAAAAAGGTTCCCTACAGCCGACAGCTCAACAGGGCAACTGATGTTGAGATTGCACTTTTGATTTACGGAGTGTGTGTGGTGGGACTCTTGTGAATGGGTTGAATCTGAATTTTTCTAGACCTTGCAGTGATACTGTGCTGCCTCCTGTGAGGGGGCAAGTGGAAGATTCCAGTAGCTTGAATGGCACTTGATTTTGTTTTAAATGTCTTTTTTTCCTACACCTGTATCACTTGTCATGCGATGGGCTTGACATAGACTCACTAGATTCTTTAGAATCTGTTACAAATAAATACAGTGTATTCAAATCTGTTGGATTTCTTATTTGCTTATCCATCTGGGGGGTAGGGTGGTGTTGAGATGGCTGACCCTGCTCCCACCAGGCTCTGAACCAACTGGTCACCTCGAGAGGAGTGAGCTGGGCTGCTGGTTCTGGACCTGGCCAAGGGCTACTTGTATGTTGGGCTGCTCAGTCCCTCAAAGCAAAGCAGCCACAGAGCCTGGGAAGCGTGTGGCTGTTGGCAGGACACTGCCACAGCTGAGGGAGGTTTCTATTTATAACACTGTTCTTCAGTGTTGTGCATCTTCCCTTTTCCCTGTGGCTCCTCCAGTTGCTGGGGGGGGGGGGGGGAGGGTGATGGGGAGGGTGCTCAGTGCAGCAGCCTGCTTGGTGTTGGTGATCTGAGGTCCCTTGTCATGGGGACACTCACTGCTGCTGACTTTCCATAACTTCATTCTTGTCTGCTGACTGTTGTGGACAGCAAAAGGTTGCCTGTGTAATTAAGACCTGCTTATTTTGTGTAGCTGACCCACCTGCGGAGTGGTTCCTCTTGGAAAGGGGAGGGTGAGAAGCTCTTGGGGTTTGTCTCCCAAAAAAGTGTGGGTCTGCTGATGTTCAGGCTGGGTTCCTGTGCAGTGGCAGGGAGCTGGCTGTAGCTGGGTGCAGGCTGCTCTGACTCTGGCTGCCTTCCAGCCTAGGATGAAGTTTCACTTCCCATGTCAAGCTACAGGCAGGTCTAGTTCCACTGCAACAATTGAGCTGATGACGTGCCAGTCCCTCTTCGGGACAAAATTGCTGACTCTGCATCTCTGAATTTTTACGGTCTGGGGCCAGGCTTCCCTCTGACAACAGGTCTGGGTTGTTCTTGCTGGGCTGGCACCGTGTAAGACTGTGTCCCTGCCGCCTGCTCGACTAGGACGCTGCTCTTGCAGAGTTGATTTCTCTCTGAACATGTTGGAAGCCTCATGGGGTGCTTGCCTCTTGCTGGCACAAGCCAGCACCGAGCTCCTGCCTTCCCCGAGTGCGTCTCGCCTATGGGAGTGGCTCGAAAATATCTGCTTAGTTTGTCAGCTGTCTTCTCGGTGCCAGTGGTCGGTCCTGCCGAGGGCTGTTGATGCTCTGGTGAATAAGCTGCCTCGGGATTTGTGTCCCTGAGCAGAGCAGCAAAAGCCCTGACTGGGTCGGCTTGTCATTGTTGGAGCGGATCAGACTATACAAAAGGATGTTGGTGGAAAGCACTAGTTGTGATCAGAAAGGAGCTATCAATGTTTACCACTGAGATTTGGATCCCTCTTTTGTTAATTGTCAAATAAAAAAAAAACCCCACCGTATATTTTTCTCACAGCCTGTAGCCTGTCATTATTTTTCCCTTTGAGCAGAGGGTGATGGACAAGTCGGGATGTGCCTGAGTATCTGGCAGAAGAGATGGGGACTCTAGTGATGGGTGTGTTGGTGTGTGCTGGGTGCCCAGCCTCGGCTCTAGAGCTTTGCTCAGAGGGAAGATGCGTGCTGGGGGGCCGTAGCTCTGCCCTAGCCAATCCCTGTGTTATACCAGCCGTGTTCTGCCCACAGCAGACTGGTCTGGGTTGTGCTGGCAGTGCCCAGCTCAGGTGACTGAAGCTGGGAGCGGAGAAGCCCACGCTGCGCTCTGCGTGGGAGCACGGCAGCGCAGGATGTGCCCTGCAGCCCCTCCGCGGAGGGCTGGTGGGCAGTGGATGCCTTGAGGTGCCTCCAAACCCACCCAGCGCTGTATCAGCTAGCTCATTTCCCGGGGTTTCCAGCTGCAGACCTGCCCAGGGCAGCTTTTCTCCTGGAAGGACACCTGGCCGGGCTCCAAAAAGCGCTGAAACGGGAGGAATTTGTCTTGAATCTCCAGAATGCAAGAAGCATCTGGCTCCAACTTTGCTGCTTTCAGCTGTCCTGAATCTGTCGGCTCAACGCCGAGGGTGGCACCGTCCGTATGCGGGCGGGTAGCTGGACCCAGCGTGGCATTCAAATTGTATCTCGATCTCTCTAATTAGCCTCTCTTGTAGTACACCAGTGTTTCTACTCGGCTGCCCTCCTCCTCGGTAGCCTCTCGGGCAGCGCGGGTGTTAGCTCTGCTATTTGAGATCATGCAGAATGAGAGAACAGTCTGTCTGTGCGGCTCCTCTTTCCATTTATAGCTGTGTTCAGGCGATCCAGCACACGGACCCTTGTGCTCTGACGCCTGGTGCCAAGCACGAGACAAATGCTTCATTGATACGTACGTACCGGGAGGGCAGTTTGCTCCCGTGGCCGTGGCGGCGGGGCTGGGACGGAGCTGAGCTGCCGGAGGATGGCACAAACTCGGTCCCCTTCGCCGCGGTCCTGAGCCTTGGAGGGGTGAAGGTCGACGGTGAGAAATGTGCGGCTTGCGCTCCATCACTGAACCCTCCTGTCTTATCTCCTGGCCCCGGCTGCTGGAGGTTGTGGTTCAGGCTTTTGGGTTACAAATGGGATTTCAGCTCGTATTAGAGCTGGTGTGGAGGTGGAAGAGCGTTTAAAAGGCGCTTTTTTTTTCTCTGTGCGTGGGGCAGTTTGCTGCCGACCTTCCAGCTAGCAGGAAGGAGGTGTGGTGGGAAGCTCCGTGAACCCCCTGGGTCAGCCCCTTTCCCCCACCTCTGGCTGCTTGTGTCCAGCCTCAGGTGGGAAGCTCAGGTGTTCCCTTCCCCGCCGAGTCATCACAAGAAGAGATCAGCATGTGCAGAGCCTCTCGCCCTGCTCTGCCTAGGACCGCAGCCCAGCTCCCCCCAAAAGCCCCACGCGCTTCTGCAAAAGCCGACGCCGGCTCGCCGGGCGCCTGCTCTTCCCAGCTCCTGCTCTTCCAGCAGCTCCTGCTCTGGAGGAGCGAGCCGTGGCATCGGCCGTAGCTGGGGAGAGCTGCCCGTGCGCCCAGCTGCTGCCGGGTGGAAGCTGCAGTGGCTTTGCTGCTCCCTCATCTGGGTGGATCCCGTGCCCAGCCACCCCTGCCAGCTTGTAGAGACTTGAAGGCTCTGACAAATTTTGGTTGAAATCATCTGCTGGCATCCCAAGTTATTAAGGAGAATGACTGGCAGCTGTTGTGAAGTCATGTTTTCTTAAGGAAATGAATTAAAAAATGTCTATCTGCAGCCTCGAGCTGTTGCACAACCGAGCTGTGAGATGGGCCAGGGACGGGGCGTCCTCGCACCCCCCCACCCATACCCCAACCCACTGCACGTCCCTTCAGCGATGCCAAGGGGACGTGATGGCGTTTCTAAGAGATGGCTTGTAGGTGGGCCGGTGGTTCTGGAGCCGGGCACTGGGCTGGAGCGGTGCCAGGGGAGGCGCAGGGCGATGCAGACTGTGTTATCTCTCTCCCCGAACAAGCGAGAACACGCATTTTCACTCGTAAGCGCTCACGTCGTTTTTCCAGGGTGTCAGAGTTGAGCGTGGAAGGGCTGTTCCCACCTCACCTTCCTGGCCGGGAGCCTCCTCTCTGGTGATGGAGGAGGACGGCTCTTTTCGGGGTAGCTCTGCGCGGGGCCGGGTGTTGGGGGCTCAGCCGACGGCACCGGGCTGGTTGATCGTTGCCCTCTCCTGCCACCGCAGCGTATTTACCCTGCTTATCTGGCCGCTATCAAACCCCAGTTTCAGCAAGAGCAGTGTCACCCTGCCTTCAAAGGAGAAGCCACCACGCGGCACGTTCCCCAGGGTGTTTGCGTGGCCTATATTTTTGCCTTGTAATCCAAGGAGGGGCTGGCTGCACGACACCCCTCCAGCCCTCCTCCCTTCCCCCGGTAGCCACTGGGCTGGCGTGGCTGGGCCAGCTGATTACTTTAAGCATCCCTCTATAATATGCAATTACGGGTCGCTTGGGCTTGAAATCCCGGTTAAATCCGCATGTCCGCAGCGTGACTCACCTAACTACTGCTCCCCTAATGCATCCTGGATGCATTCCTTAAAGACTGGACATAATGTTAACATGCCACACGCTAACCACCCTTTTCAAATATCACCAGTGTGACGAGTTTAGCCAGTTTCTTCCCCTGCTCCTCCTCCCCTCCAGCCCTAGATGGTCCCTGCGTACTCCGATCTGAGCATCCAGGGTGTCACCCCCCTTCGCAGAGGGGTTTTCTCGCTGCCGTGACGGGGCTCAGGAGGAATCTGTCCCTGAAAGAACGATCGCCTGCCCGGGGATGTTTCAGTCGAGATCAGGAGCGGCGCTGCCATCCCAGGAAGGCTAAAAAAAAGCCCCCTGATTGCGGATGGTGGGAAGGCAGGAGGGACGCGGCCCTTCCCTGTGGTGACAGCCTCCTGCCAGGGACTGTGGAGCACCCCTGTGCTTCTCTGCAGCGCCAGGGCTGCTCCTGCCGCAGAGCTCGGGGTTCTGTAACGTGCCCTCCCGAAGAAGGCGGCCTTCGGACCCAACCTGCTCATTTGGGGCTGGGTGCTGCTATTCAGCGGGCGCAGCCGGGCTGCCCGTGACGGAGAGCGCAAAGCAACGTGAGTAAGCACATCCTCACCACCGTCCCACGTCACGGGTGACCTACCCCTGGGAGGGACCGGGTACCCTCCACCTCCCATTAATGCCCAGGGAATTGGAGACGGTCAGCATTGCTAATAGCCATAATTGCCCGGTAGTTATTTAGTCGATGATTTGTTGTACCCAGGCAGGCTGCCTTACGTCCAAACCTCAACCCATCCGCCCCGGGGCCATCCCAGGCTGCGCAGGTGAGCGAGGAGAGAC
This sequence comes from Opisthocomus hoazin, assembly GCF_030867145.1. NCBI lineage: Eukaryota > Metazoa > Chordata > Aves > Opisthocomiformes > Opisthocomidae > Opisthocomus > Opisthocomus hoazin. The sequence continues at coordinate 4,545,495 of NC_134430.1, read as the reverse complement.
CGCAGCGACAAGCTCTGTTTTCCAGCCGGCTCCCAGCTGGAAGAACGTGGTTTATCCGGTGCCAAAACTGAACACCATCTGTCAGCCATCCCTCCAGTTTCTTATCTCCAAGCTCCTCTTTCTTCCCTCCTGGTGATGGGGAGAATAAAAGAGACATTCCAGACTTTTGAGGGACCGTGCGGGCTGCAATGGGGGAAAACAAAGTTTGAATTCTGGCTCCACGAGTGCCCCTCTCACTGCCACCCTGCTGTCCTCCCCCAGCGACAGGGATGGCGTCATTTTGGCCAGAGTAAAGGAAATTCCTCCCTTGTAGGGCAATGACCCCTGGAGAAACTGGGATGCACCCAGCTCCCGGGGCTCGCTGCTCTTCCCTGCAGCACAGCCATCCCCTGGCAGCCCCAGGTAAGTGCAAAACCCACCGGCAGCTGGGAAGAGCCGGCTGCTGCCTCTGGGAGAGATGCTGGCAGATGCTGCCAGCTCAAGCGTGCCGGGAGCCAGGAGCCACCACGATGGGCTGGGCTGGGTTGGGGGGTCTGTCTACCCTGGGGCAATTGGTGGTTTTTAGCCGGTGCCGAGGGGAGACCCTTTGTCTGGCGAGGGTGCTGCAGGGTGTTTGGGTGCTGGGGCTTGTGTCTGCGGGCAGGCGGGGAGCTGCTCCGCTCCCCGGTTCATGGCACAGTGAAGGTGCTGGGCTCCTCGCCTGTCGCGTGGGTGGGAGGAAGGCAGGCTCATCCCACAGCAGTTGTCACTCGCTTAAACCTTCGAAAGCCGGGATTACCGGCATTATCCTATAATTGAGGAAATCCACCCTCTCATTAGCCCCATCATTAGCTGCTGCCTCGGTCCCTTTCCTCCTTTCTTCTCGAGGGGTGCCCACCGCTCCCCCATCCCCCAGCGAAGCTGCCACCGGCCCCGCACTGGGATGGGGAACCCAGCAAGGTGACTACAGGGCTTCCCCCAGCCACCGGCTCCTGCCACCGAGGGTTGCGGGATCAAAGGTCTTGGGTCAGGAGTTTTTTTCTCTCTGCTCTAACTGCAGGGCTGCATTTGTCTCCGAGCTGCTTTGGGGTAAAGCTTAATCATCTGCACAAGGTTTTCTCCTTGGTGGAGCTGTCAGCAGGAGTTGGATGGCCCTCGGCGAGCGCAGAGTGGCTGTGCTCCGACACCGGCTGCCCCAGAGCATGAGCACGCCTGTAACAGGGCTCGGATCCAGGTCCAGCTTCACCAGTGAGTTCCAGATGTGGCACATCTGCCTATGAGGGAAACTGTGCTGGGCTCTCTCAGATCCTGACCTGTCTTACAGCAAGGGGAAGAGCGAGCCCTGCCAGCACATGGTTTCTTACCACGCGTGGTGGTGGTGGTGGTGGTGGTGGTGGGTGTCCCCTCCCTGCCCTGGGGGATGCACAGGGACCAGTACCATCAGCCAGCCCTGCCTCGCTGAATCAACCCTTTGTAAGGAGGGGGCTCCGTGGGGGGCTGCCTCTCCCCCAGCCCCACTGCTCCCCTCACAGAATCACAGAGCACTGGAGGTTGACAGGGCCCTCTGTGGGCCACCCAGCCCAACCCCCTGCCCAAGCAGGGTCACCCAGAGCAGGCTGCACAGCACCGCATCCAGCCAGGGCTTGAATATCTCCAGAGAAGGAGACTCCACAGCCCCTCTGGGCAGCCTGGGCCAGGGCTCCGTCACCCTCAGAGGGAAGAAGTTCTTCCTCGGGTTCAGCTGGAGCTTCCTCTGCTTCAGTTTGTGCCCGTTGCCCCTTGTCCTGTCCCTGGGCACCACGGAAAGAGTCTGGCCCCGTCCTCCTGACCCCCACCCTGCAGATATTTAGAGGCATTTCTAAGGTCCCCTCGCAGCCTTCTCTTCTCCAGGCTGAACAAGTCCAGCTCCCTCAGCCTCTCCTCGCAGCAGAGATGCTCCAGTGCCCTCCTCATCCTCGTAGCCCTCCACTGGACTCTCTCCAGTAGCTCCTCATCTTTCTTGAACTGTGGAGCCCAGAACTGGACACAGCACTGCAGATGGGGCCTCCCCAGGACAGAGTAGAGGGGGAGGAGAACCTCCCCCTGCCCCACAGCCCAGCCCCATGCCGTGGTCTGTCCCCACACGCTGCGGGAGATGCAAACCTCACTGTGCAGGGATGCTCCCCACTACCAGGTTTGCTCCATCACTGTCCCTGCAGAAGAGGAGGGTGCTGAGACACCCAAGGAGCTCGGCATGACAGCCTGCAGCCGTCCCTGCCTGCGCTGCTGCCCGTGTGGCATCGGCCCCTGCCCGTTTGCAGCCCGTGCTGGTCCCGGGAGGCTGGGGGGGGGGGGGTGAATTCTTGCTGCCCGAGAGCCGCTCTGGCATGACTCGATGGGTTAACGGGGTGAAAGGAGGTGTTGCAATGTAGCCCTGCCAGCGCAGGGAGAGCACCCGCGCTGGGAGAGCGTCGGGCTGGGGGGGAGCTGGGGATGGGGCGCACGGGGAGGGGGTCCCCTTGCAGCGCAGAGCCGAGCCTGACCCTGCCTGCTCTTGGCTGGGCGGCTGGGAGCCAGTCCAGCTCGATAAGCCGTGCGCGGCTGGGCTCAGCCGGCGCTCTCGGGGCCATGCCCAGGCAGGACTTGGCTGCGGGACGAGGCGACAGGGGTGACCAGCGCGGGGGTTTCCCCCGGCATGGCAGGACGCTCACCGGGGTCTCCTCGACGCAGCCGTGCCCTCAGCCAGTCTTTCCTGGAGTGTCCACACGCCGGGCGGATCCACTGGGAAGGATGGAGAGGTCCATTTAGAGACAGGCAGCTGTGTGAGCACCGGATAATTATTTCGAACTGAAATACCGACGGAGGGGGCGTGTAATGGGCTGGAGCACCCAGGGCTGCCTGAGCCGTGGCTCTGGGTCACGCTGGAGCTCAGAGGGTGAAATGCTGGGGCTGGTTCAGCCGGCCACGCTTCCCGGCATAAAGTGGTGCCGGGAGGTGCTGCGTGGCAGAGCCAAAGTGCCAGCACAAGGTGTTGGGCATGGGGAAGGGACACGGAGCCTGGCTGAGCCCAGCGCACCCTCGGGGCTCCACATCAGCACCCACCAGCACCCCTGGTTCACTCCGGACAGCGGGGCTGCCAACACTTTATCCCCCCACACCTGGGGATTGCATCGTCCCGGTGGGAATTGCCTTTTCAGCCACACCGGCAGGGCCAGGGGTTGCAGCCGGGGCAGGACCAGGGCCACCCATGGGAGCCGGACAGCCTGGAGCGAGGTGCTGATGGTGGGTGGGGGTGTCAGGGGAACATCACCCTCCTGAACCAGCCCGGGTGGCTCTGGGAGTCCCCACGCCATGTGTCACACCCGGGGAGGACTTTTTAATTGTCCTCTCACAGGACACGGGCTGGAAAAAAGAGATGATGAGGCGCTGGGTGCCTTGTGATACCCATCTGCCCGACTCCTCCTCTGCAGCCGATGCTGCTGGGGCTGGAGCTGCCGAAGCTGTGTGCGGTCGGCGTGTGCCCGTCCCCAGCGCCGCGGCCGGCACGCGTACCCAGCTGTGATAAAGAGAGCCGAGATAAGGACCCAGCTGTCCCTGCGCTGTGCTCCAGCCTGCTCCCTTGGCCCCAGGCTTGGGGGGGTCTAATCCAGCCTTTCCCTTCCCAGGAAGGGGGATGAGTTTTCCAGCTGCACCGAGCCCCCTGCAGTGCACACGCGTGTGCTGGGACACGCCAGCACAGGCGTGTGGGCTGCATCCTGCCCCGGGACCACGCGAGCCCACCAGCTGCACGTGGTGCAGGGGACAGGGAGGAGACGCGGGTCCCCCCAGTCACCCCACCCCACGCGTCCATCAGCATGGCCCGGTGTTGGGTTGTGCGTGCTGGAGAGGTCGCATCCTGCCCCACACCGTCTGCTGTGCCCATTCCCAGCACCGCTGACCCTGCTACCAGCATCACCTCCGGCCCACGCAGCGCAGCAGGACGAGGTGAGCCCTGAAAAATCACCCTCCCATCTCTCCAAGCCCAAGCCCAACGATGCGGCAGCATCCGCACCGCCAGCGCAGCACCGAAAAATCCCCAAACCCAGAAAGCCGCGGCGGGGCCGGGCGATTTGGTGGCACTGTAGAGGTGGGACTGTTTGAATTTCTCCCCGGTGACTCCGCAGCTGGGGCAGCCCCGGCCAGATCGGGGCGAGACAGCAGGCAATAAACTCCCCTCGCCGTGCCCTGTTCTTCAGGTATTTCAAGATTACAGCAACCTTTGTGCCCTGGCTGCTTTCTCCCAGCGCGGGCTCTGTGCGCGGTACGGGTGATTACAGCCATTTAGCGTTATTTATGTACATAACTTTGGGGTTATCAGAAGAACCTAGGAGAGGGAGATAGCAACATTAAAATAGCTTTGGGTTATAATGCAATTATAAGGCTAAATTAATGGATTCCTAAAGTACAGAAGCCGCAGCAAGTGGGAATATTGTGCTCTTTGATTCACTTGGGACGGGCCAACCTTGCAGCCGTGCAAAGCCAAGCGAGACTTTTGCCTTTTTAGTTATTTTTTGGGGGGCGTGTTACCACCTGCTTTGACAAGCTGGGGTAGTAGGAGGAAAATAACGTGGCTGTTTTCCCCCCAGATGGGTCCCTGCATGTCCCGGGCTCGGCCAGACCCCTGAGCACCACAGGGTGGGAGGTTTCTCCCCAAAGCCCTCAGCAGCTCTTCTCCAGGGGAAACACAGCTTCACCTTGGCTGAAATTTTGGCAGCAAGTGGGAGTTTGGGCTAAAGTCCCGGGCTGAAAGCAGGGTGGGTGGTGAGGGCTCGGAGGGTTGTGACCCTGGGAGCCCACGGTGCAGCCTGGGCTTGAATTCAGGCTGTTCCAGGCTTTGAGCTGATGAGCTCGTCTGGTTCAGCAGCCAGACCTCAGACTGTTCTGCTCAGACACAGGAAGGAACTTGAAGCTTTTAGATAGGAGGGGAGTGGGGAAAATACAACCCTGCGATCCATTTCAGAGGGGATTTGAAAGGACGGGCAGAGCTTTTCAGGGTTCGCACCGCAGCAAGCGATGTCCCGGCAGCTCCCCAGCCAGAAGAAAGCGGCAGGGACCCGATCCAAAACCCTCGCCGGGATTTTTTCCGTCTGCCGCCCTGGGCTGTAGATCAAACCTTGGGTGACCTGCGGGGCTGACAAAGGGAGCATGGTCTCTCGGGGTTTGTTTAATGTCCCCAGGGCCGGGAAGGGACGTTCCCAGCCTCCAGCCTCCCTTTGTTCCCGGGTTGAGCATTGTAGCGCGGAGCCCCAGCTCCGGGTGTGCTGCCCCGGACGTAATGCTTAGCCCTTGGTCAGCCGGATTCAAGCTGTTGGGTCTTGGTGCTCACAAGGGTTTTCAGTGGGTTTGAGGACGCTGCACGTGGCGAAGGGTCTGTTCGCTGGGGCTTTACAAAGGAGGGGATGAGGATGTAATGCCAGCATCTCCTGCAATGGGAGGGAGCGGAGGGAGAGCTCCATCCCCTAAAAGAGATGGAGCAGCACCCGCTCTTGGCTCTCACAAGGCTCCGTGTGTCCCACAGCCCCAGTCCGGTGTGGGCAGGACGTGCCGCCAAGGCAGGGTTTGGTAGCAGCCAAATCTTTCCATCAGGGCAGGGGAATGGATGGGTGCAGGAGCAGGGTGCCGGTGCCACCCGCCACTGGTGGGTTTCGGTTCCAAGTCTCCGTCTGTCCGTCGTCCTCCCACCAGCACCAGCGAGAACTGAAAGCAGAACTGCTGCAGACGGGCTGGATGTGCTCCGCTGGGGCAAGTCAGCCTGCGGCCGAGCCCCCCCAGCCTGGCAGACCGCAGCCTCCTGACGCTCCCACATCCGCTCTCCCAGCAAAGCCGGGCTGCCATTTCACACCAGCTCCCACCGTTCAACCACAGCATCGTCTCCAGCCTTGCCAAGTCCCTGCCCGCCGCCCCTGCCCGCACACCCCCGCAGCCAGGGGCTCGCCGGTCGGCAGCCGGCGTGTGGGAGCTGGCAGAGGCCACAGCTTTTGCTTGAGGTGGTTTGTTTTACCCCTCAGACAGGGGTTATCAGCGCAGCCACATTTTTCCACTCAGGGTGACGGCGAGGGAGCAGCACCAGGACGTGGCAGGATCCAGGGGACAGAGGGACCCCGGGGGAAGGGCTGTTGGCTTTGTCTATCGCAAGGTAAAGGGCAGAAAGCAGGCAGGGAAAAAAAAACCCCCACAGCTCCATGTTGCTGCGGCTTTGGGATCCCCGCTGGCATCGGCAAAACTTTCCATGGAAATCGGTGGCACTTGGCAATAACGCTTCACCTCTGGGACACGCCAGAGGTGAGATGCCTTGTCCCCGCGTCCTCCAATGGCTCTTTGGTCACCCAAGGGACCGCGAGCCACCCGTCACGTTGATGGGATGAGTGTCCCGAGCTGGGAAGGGGCTGCTGTGGGATGGAAAACAGGCACCACCCCGCAGCCGGGGTGCGATGCTCGTCCCCGGGGAGCCGCGGTCCCACAGCCATCCCTGCCACCATCGTCGTGCCAGTCCCCGTCCCTGCGTGTCCCTCCGGTGCGTATTTTTCTTGGCAGCCCCCAGGCAGGAATGTTTCCCGCTGCCGAGCGAAAGCGGAGGCAGGAATTGCTGGAATAGCGACAGGCTGAGTAACAGCGCTAACTTTATTCTCCGAAACAAAGGCCAGTGTCCCAGACGCCGAGGGCTGGTCCGGCTCCCGGCGGCGCGGAGGCCAGGGCTGGGGAGCGCGGGCAGAGCCAGAAACGCCGACGCCGCGGGGGCCCCTGCCCCAAATTCCTGCCCTGAACCCCCCAGCCATGCCCCGCTCCCACCGCAAACCCCTCTCCTGCCGCTCGCCAGCCAAAAGTACATTTCTAAGAGAAAAGTGGTGTGGAAAAAATAGCACAAAAAGGGCTGGGATTTCCCTCTGAAACCTTTGAGCAGCTTCGCAGCCCTTCCCGGGGCTCTTCCCTCTGCAGGTGTATCCCCAGGGGAGGTCCTTGGATTCTGGGGGGCTCCAAGCCCGGCACAGACACCTGATGGCCCTGAGCACCCCACATGCCTCTCCCACACTCCCTGCACCCTGGGGTGCTGCCGGATGGGGTGCTGGCCTCCAAGCTGGCCCTGCTGCCCTTTTCCCAGGTGATTTCCCGGCTGTGGAGGGGGCTGAGGAGGGGCTGGAGGAGGACAATCTCCTCGCCAGGGCCACTACCAACAGTCCACGAGCTCCACAGGCTGCGACAGCATCTCCCCACCCCACTCCAAGGAAGGCTCCAAATCCCCACAGATCATCCCTGGAGCACGAGGCCAGCTCCAGGCCAGTTGTTTCCCTTCAAAAAAGAACACGGCTTCGCATCTGAGCAGGATCCGTCCTCGGTGCCTGGTGCGAGCAGCCTTCCTGCCAGGGCCAGCCTTGGCTGCGGGGCTCGGGGCAAGGCAGCGCTTTCCAAAGCAAATATTTGCACAGCGCAACAACACGTGGGAAAGAGCAGGGGCGTTTGCTTCCCCGGCTCCGGGGGGAGGTTCCTGTGGAGCCGGACTCGGGCCGGTGGGGTTCAGCCGTGCCCTGACCTGTCACCGTGCCGAGCTGCCCAGGTTTTGAACCTCTTTATGCTCTGCGGGTTTGCACAAAGAGGCTTTTAATTTGCACCCCAGCAAAGGGGCATCGCTCTCGGCTGGCCCTGGAAAACCCAGCTGGGCATGGGGGCAGGAGGGTTCAGGGAGGACCTGGGCTGTACCAGTGCCCAGCTTCCTCAGGGCTCTGCTCTGCTGCCTGTGCCAAAGATGCTCAAAGCTCCTGCGGTCCCCAAAGACCCCAAATCTACCTCAGAATCCTTCCAGGTATGAAGTTGAGCAACTCTGAGCACCGAGCTGTCGGAACAGGGCTTTGCACACCAGGCACTGGCCACCCCTCTTCGCTGGTGCCATCAGCCATGACATGGCCGTGCCGCGCAGCCCCCCCCCCCAGACCACCCCAGGCCCTCGCCCCTGTGGTGGCAATGCTGTTCTTGCGGGGTTCCCATCTACCGTTTCGTCTCTCCTGTGTTCATGTCTTGAGGCTTTTCCCTGTGGCTGCAGGACCTTCAAGCATCGTTTTCCACCGCTTGCAGAGTGAGACCCTCCTGCAGCCCTCAGACTGCAGCTGAGGATGGAAACCTCCCTCTGGCTCCGACACCGCCAGGGCAGCAACATGTGCACAACACTGCTCCCTCACCGCAGCCGTTTCCCAGGCTCCGACGCTGCAACTGGCAGACTCCCCATCCACCCAGTTTTCCTTGGAAACGATGTGGGAATCAGGGAAAGAGCTCATGTGAAAGGTGAAGGCTGCTGCACCGACCCCAACCTGTTGTGGCACCCAGCAGCACCGGGCACCCTGTGACCACCCACCGGGTCCTTCTGCCCGCGCCTTGGCAGAGCGCGGCTGACCCCCGAGCATCAGGGGTCAGCACTAATTGGATATTAGGGCACAGAAAGCCCTGGGGCGAGGCCAGGTTAATGGCCTGGCTGCTCCCAGCCAAGTCACCAATGCCTGTTTTGAGCTCTTCCTCCTCCTCCTCCTCCTTTCCAGCAGTAATGTAAAGGTGTCAGCCCTTCCCATGTTCCTACTGGTTTTTAAATCACTGTGTGTTTTATCACAATGGGTCCCTTCATCCGTGCGCAGGGAGCTCCCGGCGTGCCTGGAAGCTGCCTAAAACCTGGGGGGAAAACCCCACGTCCCCTGCCCCAGCCGCACCGTCCTGCCCCGCTGCCAGCCGTGCCCCTCCGTTTCGCCACGGCTGGGCAGCTTCAAGCTACGTCTCAGGGCTGTCCCCATGGACTATGGCATGTCCCAAGCACGTTGTACCCCCCCGTGCCCTGCCAGGGAGGCTGCTGGGGCCCCGCTGGGTGCCTGTGCGAGCCAGGGCTTCCCCAGGGCTTCTCCATAACGGGAGCTGCTCCCGGCCCTTCTTCCCTCCTGCTCCTCTCCATAAGAGGCGAGGTGACGGGGAGAGCCGAGAGAGGCCTGCGCTTGGCTTCCCTCCGCGGATTCCTTTCCTGCCGGTCACCGACCGATATAGTCCCCGGCGTCAGCCCGGCCGCGCGGCAGCGGTGCCAAGGCCGGCAGGCAGGCGTTGGGCTTGTGCAGCCCGGGGACGTCACTGGGTCTTGATGCCGCGTGGTGCCCGGGGGTCCCTTGAGGGGCAGCGGGCGCAGCACCCTGCCCGGGGGTGATTTCCATCTGAAGAGGCTGGGGCTCCCAGCGTCAGCCCCGCAGCACGCAGATGAGCTCACTGGTGCTGCAGGTCCCCCACACCTCCAGGCGTGGGAGAAGGAAGAGAAAGCAGGGCTGTGGGTTGCTTGGGTTGCTTTACTTTCCCCCTTCCTTCCTTCCCTCCTCTGATGCTCGTGACGTGGCAAAGCCACCCGGCTCTGCCGTCGCGCACTCACGGCACTCCAGGAGCTCGGTCCTTCGCAGGAGCCAGGCGGCAGGACCGGCACTGTGTGGGCCTGCGCTGGGATCATTCGAGCCCCCAAACCTACCCCATTTCCAGCTCTGCCAAACGAGCTTTGCTGGTTGAACAAACCCACCTTCAAACAACAGAGGGGTGGAAAAGTTTGGGGCTTTTTTTCCTTCAATCCCCACCTCCTGGAGTCACGTCAGTGTGCAAGCCCCGGCTCGGGGATGCCGAGGTCAGGGTGCTGCCTGTTCCGCAGACACGCGCCGGCTCGGGGGCATATGCACCACGTGCAGCAACTGGGACACGCTGCCATCTCGCAGGTGAAAACCCGGAGCTGCCTCTGCTCCCCCACCTCTGGAAGGGGAACCCCAAAACCTCAGACTCATTATTTTTGAATTATGAGAGGTGCAGCACTGCAATTTTAAGAGATCCTCGCAGCCACCTCGGGGCGCAGAGCCCAGGGAACTCCGGGTCCTCCTGGGGAAGGCAGCAGGCATGGAAGGGGGAGCCTGCAAGCAATAACTGGTGCTTTTGGCAATTAATCTCTTTAAACCACTTAATGAACCGCGATCAGGTTACAGGTGTCCCACCACTTCGGATTGCTGAGGATTAGCAGGGACAGCCGAATGAAACGTGCAGGGGAGGGGCTGCCTCCCTTAGCCTCTCTGCTCTGTGCAGCCCTGCTGCCGGGTGGGGTGTTGGTTTTAATACACACACATATTAAATTTTATATATATTTTTAATATATATCTATGTCAGGGGTTGCAGGGGGGATCTGTTCCCACCTCCCCCAGCCCTGCCACGCATGAGATGGGACAGCGAGCAAGATGAAACCACTCTCCTGCACCTTGCCCTTTGCTGGGCACGTTATGTAGCTATTTTGGGGTGCAGCACTCGCCCCATCGCCCTTCCCAGCCTTTGCCACTGATTTGGCTGCTGTGGGTGTAGGGACACCCTGGTGTTGTAGGGAAGGGGCTCTTGAAGGTCCTGGGATGCTCGGGATCAGGTCCTGGGAGGAGCAGGAGCAGAACTCCCCTCCCGTTGCAGCCACAGCCCTTGGAGAAGACGCCGGATCCTGCCCAGACCGGTGCCATAAAGCACTTTTGGGCTTTGGGAAGGAGCCGGCTGCGGCGCAGGTGGAGGCGTGCGATCAGGTTAGGGCAGCCGGGGCTGAAAATAGAGACACCGCTCCGCAACGGGAGGCTCGCAGGGCACGGCAGCCAAGCCCAGGTGGGAGGCAAGAGGCAGAGGTATTTGAACCCTGGAAAATCACGGCTTGGACGGTCCCGGCTGTTGCCCAATGGCCTCCTCCAGCCCTGCCTTCCTGGAAGGAGAAAGGCCATGAGAAACCACAGCCCCGAGTCCGCACGTAGCATTGTTAATTACCCCCTTTCCCTTAAATAATTTGCTTAAGGAAGGGTTCAAATGCCTGGACAACACCTTTCTCAACACCCAAAAATTTGGAAGGGGTGTGGGGAGGGGGATGCGGCTGAACAAGCCACTTTCTGCTGCTCTTCTCCACCCAAGAGCAGAAGGTCTGCAGGGGGGGAGAAGCTTTGGGGGCAGCCATGCCGAGCAGGGGGGACACCACAGCCGAGCCTTGTCCCAGTTCTTCCCGGGAGTGGGGTGCATGGGGCAGGACCCCGAGAGAGGTCAGCCTCATGCTGGGGGACCCATCAGGCTCGCGCAGACCCCATGGCGTGGCTCTGCACCCTGGTCCGAAGCTGCATCATTCCCCGATCCAACTCTGGCTACATCTTGCTGCCAGGGCTGCCCCTGCCTGCGCTGAGCTGGGGACACTGGGCACCGTCCTGCCCATGCCACACGCTGCCACTCATCCCCTGGGGCTGAGACAGGAGAAACCAAGGGATTTGCCCAGGACCCCGCTCCACCTGTGGCTGCTGTGCTCAGAATCACCCAGGACAAGAGCAGGAGGCCACATGCGATATGACCGTGCCCATCCCGGCGTGGGCACAGGGACTCCGCAGGCTGGGCATCAGGAGTAAGCCGGGCAGGAATTAGGCACATTAACTTGCGGAGCAAAACAAACTGATTGCTAAGATTTAACCAGATCAGTGACTTAAAGAGCTTTAGCAGGGAAGAGAGAACTGGACCGAGAAGCGCTTAGCACATTTAAGGCGAGGGCAGGGCAGCCAGCCTGGGAACGCACTCCGGAGACCTGGAAGCCCACCAGAGCCAGGGTGAGACCCCGGATGGGGACATGGGGACAGGCTGTGCTGGGCTGGGGGGGACTGTGTGAGTGGGGAAGGAGCAGTTGGGGTGGTGGGGACAAGGGGTGCCTGTTCCTGCCTTCACCACTCAGACGGCCCCAGGCAGCCTCTCCCACCTCCGCTACTCCAGGGCTTCACCCAGGGGACGAGGCGGCTGCAGACCCCACGCTGATCCCCTGTCCCTCGGGCCTGAGGGGGTCTCAGGTGTTCAGCGGGGGGGTCTGGGCAGGCATGGGGTGACTGGATTGAAAAGAGGGGATTTATCGGCATTTCTCAGCGCAGCTGGACAGGGGGCTGAAGCACGAGGGTGCCCATCCCAGGGGCTGAGGGGGGTGGAAGGTGAAAATTCCCGTGGGCTCAACAGGAGCCAAAAACACACCCAGGTGTGTTCCCAGGCCTGGTCACACACCCAGCCCCTGCAGACACCCCCGGGCACCGGCCGCTCTGGCCAGGGGACACAAAGAGGCCAAAGCCCTGCTGCGGTGACACCCAGCCCCCCCAAAATCTCGGGGGGAGCCCAGGCTGGGCTCAGCTGCCTGCAGGGGCAAATCAGGAGCCAGGGGGGTAATTCCCCCCTTCTGTGGCTAACTGGGGCTGTAACGGCCTCTTAAAGGAGTAAAGGCTGGTGGGGGGAGGGGGCGTGAAATGGAGACTTGGGGGGTCCCAGGAGGAAAGGGTTAAGGGAGGGGGCAGTGGGCGGGGGGAAGCGTTGTTTAAGTACCAGCACAGCCCCTGTGCGGGGGAAGGCTGGGCTGTGGGGATGCGATTGATGCGATGCGATGCGATGCGATGCGATGCGATGCGATGCGATGCGATGCGATGCGATGCGATGCTGCTGCGGGGCTGAGGCCAGGATTGGCTGGGGACACAGCCCAGGGGCTGGAGCGGTGTCCCATGTCCCAGCGGGAACTGGGGGGTGTTAACTGGGATGCTGGCAACTTAACACCCCAGGACCCCAGTTAAGACCCCAGGACCCCAGTTTACACCCCAGGACACCAGTCAAGTTGCCAGGACCCCAGTTTACACCCCAGGACCCCAGTTTGGTTGCCAGTATCCCAGTTAACACCCCAGGACCCCAGTTAACACCTCAGGACCCTAGTTAAGTTGCCAGGATCCCAGTTAAAGCCCAGGACCCCCGGTAACACCCCAGGACCCCAATTCGGTTGCCAGGATCCCAGTCAAGTTGCCAGGACCCCAGTTTACACCCCAGGACCCCAGTTAACACCCCAGGACCCCTGTCAAGTTGTCAGGACCGCAGTTTACATGGCAGGACCCCAGTTAAGTTGCCAGGACCCCAGTTAACACCCCAGGACCCCAGCTAACACCCCAGGACACCGGTTAAGTTGCCAGGATCTCACTTAACACCCCAGGACACCAAGTAACACCCCAGGACCCCAGTTCAGTTGCCAGGACCCCAGTTTACAACCCAGGACCCAAATTAACACCCCAGGACCCCAGTTTACACCTCAGGACCCCAGTTAAGTTGACAGGACACCAGTTAACACCCCAGGACACCAGTTAAGTTGCCAGGACCCCAATTAACACTCCAGGACCCCATTTAACACCCCAGGACCCCAGTTAAGTTGCCAGGACCCCAGTTAAAACCCTAGCACCCCAGTTAACACCCCAGGACCCCAGTTAAGTTGCCACGACCCGGGCCTCCTCAGTGGCCTCCCGAGACCTGGCCTGGGGACCTCTGGGGGGAGAGCCCTGTCCCCACATCCCCAGCACCCTTGCCCCGTCCCTTTCTGACACCCTCCACTGCCTTCATCCCGTCCCTTTTTCCCCCTCTCCATCGCCTTCGCCCTGTCCCTCCCATCTCTCTCCCCCCGTCCCTATTCCCCCCGCCCCCCTCCACTCTCGCACCTGCCTTCTGGTGGCATTTTGGCTCTGGGGAGTTTCTCTCTGCGCCCATGGGTGCCTGCACCCCTGCCACCCACCCTGGCACCGGCCGCATGCCAACACCCTTCATCGGGACTAGCCCGAAGGAATTAAACCGCGCAATGGAGAGAAGCTGGGCTTAGGTATTAACATGCCATATTAATTTTATTTTTCCCAGAAAGTCTCTAACAACACAATCTCATAAACCCAACAAGCGTTGCTGCTGTTTACGTAAGGTTATTGCTGGCAGGAGGGCAGAAAGGCGAGCGGGGTTACATAAAGCGCTGTGCTCCCAGGGCAGGGGACGCTCCCGCCGGCAGGCACCGAGGGATCAGGCTGCTGCTCGGTGCTTTCCTTCTGCCCTGGCGCTGGAGGCGGTGCGGGTTTTCTCCTCCAAATCCGTACCCCAGACGGGCCCAGCAGGACTTTGCCGCTGTCCCCATCGTGCGTGAGCAGCCCGGTGACAGTGTCAGCTGGAGCTTTCTGGGGGTAGCACAGGGCTCCTGTGCCATCTGGGGCACAGGGGGGGTCACGGGCCAGGTCACCCACAAAACCACACCTGGACGGTCCCTGGACGGCGTTGTGGGAGGCTCCTGGCCGGTGGCTGGACCAGAGAGTGAACTTGGATGTGCAGGTGCCAGCACAGCCATGTCCGTGCCGCGGTGACGGGGCTTGCTGCACCCCGCAGCACGGCTTCGAGGGGTCCTGGTGGGCTGGGGACAGGCAGTGCCTTGCGGGAGCGGCTGCAGAGGTCACTGGCCGAGGATTTACCTGCAGAGATGGTGCCCAAAAGCATGGCCCAAGGACTCATGCAGACGCAGGAGGTGAGGGGCTGCTCGGGGCCGGATGCAGGCAGCGCGGGCGGTCCCAGAGGTGTGTTACCCCGGTCATGAGCAGCCGCCGTGTAACGGGACTCTGGGGTTAGTTTTTATTTTTTCTTTTTATTCTTTTTCCTGAAACAGGTATGGCATCTCGCTCCAGCATCAGCTCCTCCACTCCGAAAGCCAGGTCTCAGATGTGGCCACAACCACCCTGGCCGCGTAGTTTTACTGCCCTCGCTGCTCTTCCTCCCGAGCGGGGGGACATCCCCCTGCCCCGGGAGACAGAGGGGACCCCAGCTGCCTTGCCCCAGCCTCTGAAATCCCGAGGGCAGTTTTCCCTGAGCAGACGGGTGCCCTCGTTTCTGCTAAACGTGCGTCGGTTTGCGGGGTGGAGCTGTGAGGACACCTGGGATCTCCTTGCCCTGCCACCAACCCTCCCGTCCTCACCAGTGGCATCGGCAGGAAAATGGGAATAAACACTCGGATCGTAACGGGTGTCGTGGTCCAGCTGGAGATACTGCAGGAACCCAAAGTGTGGTGAGACCGTCAGCGTACCGAGGCCGAAGGGTAGGAAGGAACCGTCGCGTCAAAGGATTTTGAATGATTTTGGTCTTAGTGGTTTAACAGAGTCGACTTTTTTTTTTTTTTTTAAGGTCTTTCCCTGCGAGTCCTTTAAGTAGGTTCTGCTCTAATCAGGTCAAAAGCTGATTTGCAAATAATCACCAGAGAAGGAAAAAAACCCAAAGGGTTTAAGCCCAGGCTGTGCATTTTATACTATTAATTGAAAGCCTGGGAGAGATAATGTCTCCCTTCTCCTGGCTGAGACCTGTAAGCTGCTATTACCAGCAAACTCCCCACCCGGCGCGGGGAGGCACCTCCCGGTCGGGATTACGGCTCTGGACGCAGAGGAAAACCTCCAGCGGGGCAGTGAGTTAGTGAAAGGGCAGAAACTGGGGAGCAGTGAGGAGATACGGGGTGTCAGAGCACCCGTGAGCTCCGTGGAGGGTAGCACAGAACCAAAAATCATTGTCTGACAGCAGGGATTCACAGGAGAAAAATACAGCCCCCCCCCACCGCCTGACCGTCGAGTGACGCTGGGAGCGCAAATATTTCTCTGCCACCCATTTTCTGCACACATTCATGTGCAAATTGTGCCTTATTTGTGATCTTACGCAGATTTTTCAGGACAGACGCTGTCTGTATGTCTGTGTGTGTATATATCTATATATCTGTGTACACCTGCGGTGCCTGGCAGAGACCCCGGGCGCCCGCAGTGGCACCCAGCTGCAGGCAGCTCCTAACACATTTTCCACGTCCCCACACACCGGGAGGAGGGAAGAAGTCGATAATCAGAGAAATCCACTCTGGTATTAATTACGTGCCATTACCAGGGCTTATTTGCTAATCCCCGTTCTAATCACCTTCTCGGTTATATTTCAACCGGCGCGTAAGGACACTGCATGTAATGAATAAAATATATCAAAGTTTACTTGCGCTGGTGCCCTGCCGCGGAGCGCGGGCAGCACAGTGCAGGCAGCACGGCGCGGGCAGGAGTCCGGCAGCAGCACCAGCCGGCGCGGCGGCGAGAAGCGAGGGTTACACAACAGACCTGCTGTCTCACACCAAGGGAGTCGCGGCACATTCATGAGTCAGTGAGATCCCCCCCCCCCCACCCCAGCCCGAATCAAGTGAGGATTTTTTAATTAAAAAAATAAATAAATAAGGGGGGTGCATTACGGTTTTCCAGCAGGAGGGAAGGATTCATGCAGCCTCCGGGGAAAGCCACTGCGAAAGCCTGGTGCAGCAAAGCGAGACCCCGTTTCGGTGGCTCGGCCGCGGGACGCCGTTAGCCCCGGGGACGGCGAACGCTGCAGCTGCGTCCGGCGAAGGAGCGGGCTCGCGGAGGGCTTCGCCAGCTGAAACGCTGCGGTTCCCAGCGGGGATGCTGCTGTGGGGTCCGAGCCCTCCATCCCGAGGCCGGCTCGGGGCTGGTGGGGCAGAGATGGGGTCAGTGATGGGACAGCGATGCCGGGAGCCCTCTGCCCGGGGAGGGATGCTTCGTCCCGAGCCCACCTCCACCTCCTCGTGCCTTCTCGCCCCTCCGGAGCCCGCAGCGACAGGCTCTGCCGCAGGGTGACATTGGGGGTGCTCAAGGTCTTTTGCTGGAAGCACAGGGAGGCTCCAAGTGTCACCTGCTTGGTCGGTCATCAAAGCAGTCCCAAAAATCCAGCTCGGCAGGAGGCAAACAGTGCCGGGGCCATCGCGAGGACCAGTCCCCTTCCGCTCTCTGCCCCCGCGGGGATGCACAGCTCAGAGCCGAAATCACTGTCCGGGGATGGTGGCAGTGGGGTGACCCCGAGCCCCCTTGATCCCCCACTGAGGCTTGCACGGGGGCACATGGAGGCTGCACCCAAGCCCCAGCATGAGGCACAGTCCCACCAGCGTCCTGCTGGCCCAGGGTCTCAGGGACCCCTCCTGGGGGGCAGTGGGGCTCGGACAGGGAAGGGGCCCTGCCCCATAGCGGCTGCCCGTGGGGGGGAGGTGACCCCAGAGCGGGCTGGGGGTGGTGGCAGCAGATTCCGCTGTAAACACCCCCAGACCTGGCAAGATCCTCCAAGGACCCCAGACCCTGCAGGGACCCCATGCACCCCAGACTCTGCTGGGTCCCCCACCCTCACTGCCCTCCCCCATGTCTGCCAGCTCACTGCACACCCCTGGGCCCCTGACCCTGCAGGGTCCCTCAAGCACCCCAGGGTCCCCCGGTGACACCCCCCCCCCCAAGATTCCTTAGGGCACCCCAAGGTCCCCAGACCCTGCTGGGTCCCCTGGAGTGCCCCAATCCCACAGGGTCCCCTGTGGAACCCCAAACACCCCAGACCCCATAGGGTCTCCCACTGTAAGACCCCTGAGGCCCCCAGATCCTGCTGGGTCCCCCAGCACCTGCAGGGTCCCTCTGGGACCCCCAAACCCACAGGGTACCCCCAAACCCTCCCAACCCACCTGCTCCCAATCCATCAGACTCCCCAGCGCCCCCTCAAGGACCCCAGACCTTGCTGGGTCCCATTCCATCAGAATTCCCCAGGACCCCAGACCCTGCTGGGTCCCCCCACTCCCTGAGTCCCCCCAATCCTGCAGGGTCCCAGCCCATCAGACCCCCCCCGGACCCCCTCAAGGACCCCAGAACCCGCTGGGTCCCCCCAAATCCTGCAGGGTCCCAGCCCATCAGACTCCCCAAGGATCCCAAATCCTGCAGGTCCCCCCACTCCCTGGGACCCCCAAGCCCTGCAGGGTCCCAATCCATCAACCCCCCCCACGACCTCCTCAAGGACCACAGAGCCCACTGGATCCTCCCACTCCCCGGGACCCCAAAACCCGGGAGGGTCCCAATCCATCAGAATTCCCCAGGACCCCAGACCCCGCTGGGTCCCCCCCAAACCCTGCAGGGTCCCAACCCATCAGAATTCCCCAGGACCCCAGACCCCACTGGGTCCCCTCGGGAACCCCAAACCCCACAGGGTCCCATCCCATCAGACTTCCCCCCAGGACCCCAGACCCCGCTGGGTCCCCCCGGGAACCCCAAACCCCGCAGGGTCCCAATCCATCAGAATTCCCCAGGACCCCAGACCCCGCTGGGTCCCCCCAAACCCTGCAGGGCCCCAACCCATCAGACCCCCCCCCAGGACCCCGCTGGGTCCCCCCAAACCCTGCAGGGTCCCAACCCATCAGAATTCCCCAGGACCCCAGATCCCACTGGGTCCCCTCGGGAACCCCAAACCCCACAGGGTCCCAGCCCATCAGACCCCCCCCAGGACCCCAGACCCCGCTGGGTCCCCCTCAAACCCTGCAGGGTCCCAATCCATCAGAATTCCCCAGGACCCCAGACCCCGCTGGGTCCCCTCGGGAACCCCAAACCCCACAGGGTCCCATCCCATCAGACAAACCCCCCCCCACAGGACCCCCTCAAGGACCCCAGACCTCGCCGGCTGCCCCCACCCCCCCCCCTAGGCGGGGCTGCGGGGCGCGGCGGGCAGGCGGCGGGGGGCGGCGGAGGGGGCGGCCCCGCGCGGGCGGGCGGGGGCCCAGGGCACGCAGCTGCGGAGGGCTCGGGCGGCGGCCAGGAGCGCGGCGGGCCGGGGGCGGGGGCGGCGGCGGAGCCCCTTCTGCAGCCGCTGGCTGTGAGCCGCCAGCGCCAGCTGCGCCTGGGCCACGCCGGCTCCCAGGCGGCCCAGGGCCTCGGCGCGGGCGGCCAGGCGGAGCTCGGCGTGGCGCAGGGCGCAGTGCACCTGCCGCACCCGGCCCTCCAGCTCCGCCGCCGCCCGCCGCCGCCCCTCGGCCGCCACCAGGCGCCGCCGCGCCGCCGCCAGCTCCACCGACCCGGGGGCGCTGCTGCCGCTGCTGCCGGCGGTGCTGCTGCTACTGGTGCTGCTGCTGCTACTGGTGCTGGTGGTGGTGCTGGTGGTCGTGGTGCTGCTGCTGCTGGTGGCACCGCCGCGATCCGGGCGCTGCTCGCCGCCCGCTGCCGGACTCGGAGCTGCCGCCGCCATGGGGACGGGAAGGGGAGCGGGGCACCTTCGCGCCGAGCGTGGATATATAGCCCGGGGGCGGTGCCGGCTCCGTGCGGCTCGGCCCCGCCGGGGGCGGCTCCGGTAACGGCTCCGCAGCAGCACGGGGGGCGGGGGGGGGGGGTGCGATCGCGGCCCGGCACGGTGCAGGCCCGGTGGGGGATGCTCGGGCTCGGTGTGGCTCGGTACGGCCCCGGGCTGGGTAGGGCTCGGTACAGCACGGCCCCGGCCCGGCATCTGGCTAGGTACGGCCCGGCGCTGCACTGGTCCGGCCCCGGGCTCGGTACAGCTCGGTACGGCACGGCCCCGGGCTAGGTATGGCTCGGTACGGCACGGCCCCGGTACCAGGCTGGGTATGGCTCAGTAACGGCCCCAGGCTCGGTACAGCTCGGTACAGCACAGCACCGGTGCTGGGCTCGGTACAGCTCGGTACGGCACGGCACCGGTACTGGGCTCAGTGCAGCACGACACCGGCACAGCCCCGGGCTGGGTATGGCACGGCACGGCCCCGGGCTCAGTGCGGGTGGTGTCTCCTGTTCGTGGCACTGGAGAAGTGCCCTCCCTTGGGGGGGCATCGCTGGGAAATGCGGAGCTGTGGAGGGGGGGTTCACTGGGAAAGGCTGGGAGGGTTACTGGGAGTCATTGGGAAAGGCTGGACTGGGAGAGGGTTAATGGGAAGGGTTACTAGAGGAATTATTGGGAAAGGCTTAGGCTGGAGAGGCTTAACTGGGAAAAGCTGGACTGGGGTGGTACTGGGAAAGGCCGAGTTGGAAGGGGTACTGGGGAGATTTACTGGGAAGAGTTAGGGGGAAAGGCTGGACTGGGACAGGCTACTGGAACGGCTGGTTTCATGTCTGCAGCCCCTGGCAGAAGCAGCTGAGGAAGCTCCTGGTGCTGGCTGGGGGCTGCTGGTGCCCCCAGCCGCCAGCCTGGGGCAGGGGCAGCCCCCGTCCCCCCCCCCCAGGGCTGGGATGTCCCAGCCTTGGGGTGCAGGGGACGTGGCACTAGGACAGCGTGTCCTTGATTGCATGACTGTCACAGCGGCGTCGCTGCCAATGTCATTATCATTTAAGATGGCGTTAATAGAGCTGAGAGTGGGCTGAGACTCGGGCACGGGGAGGGTGCTGCTGCCGCCTTGCTCCCCACAAGGAGCCTGGTTTTGGGGGTTCCTCCTGCTGGGATGTCACGCTCAGCAGCTGCATCTTCACGTCGGTGCGAGGGGCAAAGCCTGCTGGTGTTTCGCAGCAGAGAGGATAAAAGGGATGGCAGCAACATGGTGCCGAGCTCTCATCCCACCCCCAGCCAGGAGCAAAACCCACCCTAAATCTGTTCCAGGCAGAGCCACGTCCAGGCCTGCGGTGGTTGTCACCCACGCCCCCCCCCCCCCCCCCCACATGTGGGCTGGTGGCAGCTTTGCTTTCCTTACCTTAGGGGGGAAAAAACCCCGTCGCTTGTGCTTTGCGTCGCATTCCTGCTCTTGCCAGCGCTGCCACACGTCACACCGGCGCAGCGTCGGAGGCTGCTGCGTCACCGCTCCCGGCCCCCGCTGCCTGCTCATCCCTTCCCTGCGTCCACCGGCTCCCTCCGCACCTCTGCAGCCCGGTGTCGGGGACACGGCCATGGCGTTGTGTGTCAGGCTGCAGGAAGCCCAGGCTGAGCCATCCTCATGCATCTGAGGCAAATGCGGCTATAAAACGGGGTTTGGGGATTTTGGGGGGTGCTGCTCCATCGCAGGTGCAGGGTGAAAGCTCTGCTCTTGTTCCCTCTGTCTCCAACCCAGAGAAACTGGGGGGACAGGCAGGTATTAAATAAAACACCCCTCTGATTTTTAGCTCTGCTTCGGTGGGACCTGGACCCTCAAGGGTACCCCCGAAGGGGGAAAGGGCCGGGGTCTGTCTTGCAGTGAGCTTCCCCTGTTCCCCCAAAGTGGAACCTCAGGATCGCTGAGGTTGGAGGGCCCTCTGGAGGTGCCTGCTCCATCACTCACCCGCTCATGCAATAATTTGGGTCACCTCCCAGGTCCGTGCTGCTCGTCACCTTCCCAGCTCCAGTCCCCGGTCCAGGGTGAGGAAGGCAAATGGAAATGGGGAGTGGCCGTGCCCGGGCGTGAGTTTAAGAAATAAGCCGGGGCCAGATGGGCTGGGGATGTTGTGCAGCGAGGCTGAGGGTGTCACTGAGCCCCCCACAGCGGCCGTGTCCCCAGGCTGTCCCAGCTGGCCGTGGCACATCCCGGTAGACGAGCAGGCAGAGGCTGATAAAGGCAAATAATAAAAAATCACAAGAACTGCCCCGGCCCCTCAGGGTCCCTTCACTGCCCGAGGCCCAGAAACCCTCGTGCGCTGCTGCGGGATCGCTGCCCGGGCTGACGAGCTATTAATGATTTAGCAGAGGAGTCTGAAATTAGCAGCGCTCAGAATAAACCTCTGATGCAAAAGCCCAGTTGAGAGCGTTGTTCTCCCTTCCCCGGCAGCCACCTTCCGCAGCCGCATGCGGAGACACCCACCGCCAGGACGGGGCACCCCGCTACACCCCGTGCACCCCGCTACACCCCGTGCACCCCGCAGCCAGCCCGGTGCCGGTCCCTGGTGTTCCCCGGCGCTGCCAGCAGCCAGCCCGGCATCGCCGTGCTCTGCTCCGGGGTAGGGCAGCCCTGCGGGAGAACGTAGCCGAGGGCTGTGCGCCGGCCTCTTATCTCTAAAGCCCTGCGTTGGGATGTGCTCCAGAAAAGTGAAGCTTTATTATAGGCGGTAAATAATTGAAGTTAGTGCCATCTCTCCCAGTCTCTCTGCAGGTTTTTTCCCAGGTGTCCCAGTTACCGGGACGGGGGGGACCTGGGCACTACTCTCTCATCCTGGCCCAGTTTAAGGGAAGGAATCCTGCAACAGGATCTCAGGTTTAAGCGCCAGGACTCCTGGGTCGACCCAGATCCCTGCCCCACTGTCGTGGACCCAGCAACACTGGCAGCAGCGGGTTGGGACTGTGGCCCTGGCACACGGTGGGAGCTCAGCTGGGAGGTGCTGGGGCTCGAGGGGCTGCACCGTGCTGCTCGGCTCGTTCTGGCAGTGCCAGGCTCGATGGGGCAGCGCCGGGAGAGGTTTCGTGGCCGGGATCTGTGCTCAGGGCACCTGGCAGAGAAGGAGACGACGCAATTTCCAAGCAGTGCTTCGAGTTGCACACAAAGGAAGGCTGGGCCAGGGAAATGACACCGTCTGGAATGAAGTACGGTGTTCCTCTGCCAGAGGCTTAAATAAATAAATGCTGTCTTTGTGCCCTTTAGAGAAGGAATTCTTGGCACTGGCACCATCCTTTAAATTGATTTCTCTCTCTCCTCTTTCCTCTCGGAAACCAGCTGGTGCATCTGAGCTGAGTGGTTGTCGCTTCAACTGCGGCTGCGGTGCACGGCTGCCGGGCTCCTTCCCTGCCTGCCCTGCTGCCTGCTTTCCCTCCTGGTTTCCTTCCTTTCCCCCACACCTTCAGGGAAGGATCCGACCCCCAGACAGTGAATCCCCACCTCTTTGGCGAGAACCACGGAGTCACCCAGCGGTAGCACACAGGATGGGCTGAGCCTGGCAGCCCCGGTGCCTGGGGAGCACTGGGCATCCTCACAGCACGTGTCCCCCCGTGGCACCGCTGTCCCTGGGCACTTGGGCAGAAACAACCGCTCCCAGTGGGAGAAGGGACGGACGACGCTGTTGCTTCGCAGGGTGTGAGCAGAGAGGGTGAAATCACCGCAGACAAAGGGTGTGGGTCCCTCCGTGGCTGCGGCCGGGCAGGAGGGCGGGTATGGGGGGCAGGAGGGGCGGCCAAAGGCTTTGGGGGTGTCAAAGCACTTGGGCATGGCCTGGGTGGAGGTTCACCCTGGGGTGGATGAGCTCCCGACGCTGGTGTGAGGCACCCAAAGCCACAGGCAGCACCCAGGGAGGTGCAGGCAAGGTGCTTTCCGAAGGGTGCAGGTCCCATGGGACCTGGGAGGACGCGCGTGGCCACCCCACGCCTGCCGCTTTCTGCCCCTTGGTTGGGAGGTGCTGCCTGGCGCAGGCAGCACGGGGGGGGGTTGCCTGCAGGGGAGTTAAAATGACAAGGAACAGTGCAGGGCAGATCCAGGGGATCCATGGGATGGGGACCCTTGGGGACAGGGATCCACTGGGGCCAGGATCCTCAGTGACAGGGATGCTCAGTGACCTGAATCCACAGGGACGGGGATCCTTGGGGACAGGGATCCTCAGGGACTAGGGGTTCTTTGGAACAGGATCCTTGGGGATGAGGATCCATTGGGGACAGGGATCTTTGGGGGCAGGGATCCTTGGGGACAGGGATCCTCAGGGATGAGGGGTTCTTTGGAACAGGATCCTCAGCGATGAGGATCCATCAGGATACGGATCCTTTGGGACAGGGATCCTTTGGGAGGGAGACCCTTGGGGATGGAGACCTGAAGGGTGGGGACCTTGGGGACAGGGATCCTTGGGGACAGGATCCTCAGGGACAGGGATCCTCAGGGACGAGGGGTTCTTTGAGACAGGGGTCCTGGGGGAGGGAGACCCGTGGGGATGGAGACCTGGAAAGCTGGGCAGAGAGGAACCTGATGAGGTTCAACAAAGGCAAATGCAGGGTCCTGCACCTGGGGAGGAACAACCCCATGCACCAGTACAGGCTTGGGACGGACCTGCTGGAGTGCAGCTCTGCGGAGAGGGACCTGGGTGTGCTGGGGGACGGCAGGTTAACCATGAGCCAGCAGTGTGCCCTGGCTGCCAAGAAAGCCAATGGAATCCTGGGGTGCATCAAGAAGAGTGTGGCCAGCAGGACGAAGGAGGTTCTCCTTCCCCTCTACACTGCCCTGGTGAGGCCCCATCTGCAGTACTGTGTCCAGTTCTGGGCTCCCCAGTTCAAGAAAGATGAAGAGCTACTGGAGAGAGTCCAGCGGAGGGCTACAAGGATGATGAGGGGACTGGAACATCTCCCCTACGAGGAGAGGCTGAGGGAGCTGGGCTTGTTCAGCCTGAAGAAGAGAAGACTGCGAGGGGACCTAATAAATGCTTATAAATATCTGAAGGGTGGGTGTCAGGAGGATGGGGCCAAGCTCTTTTCAGTGGTGCCCAGCGACAGGACAAGGGGCAATGGGCACAAACTGAAGCACAGGAAGTTCCATCTGAACATGAGGAAGAACTTCTTCCCTCTGAGGGTGACGGAGCCCTGGCCCAGGCTGCCCAGGGAGGTTGTGGAGTCTCCTTCTCTGGAGATATTCCAGCCCCGCCTGGCCGCGGTGCTGTGCAGCCTACTGTAGGTGACCCTGCTTCAGCAGGAGGGTTGGACTAGATGACCCACAGTGGTCCCTTCCAACCCCTACTATTCTGTGATTCTGTGATTCTGTGACCCTGGGGACAGGGATCCTTGGGGAAGGTGACCCTCAGCAACCAGGTTCCCTGGGGGCACGGACCCTCGGGGACAGGGACAGTCGGGGACACGGACCCTTGGGGATGAAGATCCTCGGGCAGAGGGGTGCTCCGCGGCCCAGCCCTCGGGGCCAAGGGTCCTCGGGGCCGGCGCCCCCCGGCGCTGGGGAAGCCCACGGGGCGGGGCCGGAGCCGCTTCGCCCGCCGCGCTCTGCTGTCCCTCGCGGCGGCCCGTCGGGCCGGGTCACGTGGCTCACCTGGCCCAGGTGAGGCGGGGCCGGCGCCGTTCCTTGGCTCGCAGGTAACGCCGGGGCGGGGGGGACTGGAACCCCGACCCCGGCCTCAGCCCCGGCCCCGGCGTGGGGAGCGGCAGCGGGGCCGCTCGGCCCGGGCCTGGGGGCAGCAGCAGGCAGCGACCGGGAGGGACGGGCGCTGCCCCCCCTCCCCCCCCATAACCCGGGGTTCCCCCGGTCCCCCGAGGCCGGGGTGCCCCGGTGCCGCCCCCCCGGCCGGGCCCGGCTCCTCCGCGCGCTCCGGCCCCCCGCGCCGCCGCTGTCCCCCGGCTCGGCCCCCTCCCGCTGCTCCGCGGCCTCCCCTGCCCGCGCCCGCTGGGAGCTCCCCGGGGGGGGGGGGGGTGTCGGTTCGGGTCTCCCTGCCCGCTGCGGGGGTCGGTTCGGCTTTCGAGGGGTGAGAAACTGAGGGGGGAGCGCGGTGGGGCCGGGCCGGGTCAGCGGCTGTGCCTGCTGCCGGCTTCCCTTCCCCGCAGAGCCGCGTCCCGGGGTGGGGGGGGACACCCTGCTTGGTACCCACCGGGTCTTCCCCCTTGCAGCGCCCGGATTTGGTTCCCCTGCGCCGTGAGCCCTGGTTCTCGGCTGGCTCGGGGTCGTTTGGGGCCGGGGGACGGGGAAGCGAGAGGCAGCCCCTTGGCGGAGGCCGCTGTGTCCCGGGCAGGGGAGAGAGGGGCGCGGAGAAGAGCCCGGGGCCGCGTTACGCTGGGCCAGGGTCTGTCTCGCTGCCCGGTGCCAGCAGAGCAGTCGGGAGCGCGGGTGCTTTGCAGGGCGGCTTTCGGCTCCTGGCAAGGCCATGGAGAAAACTCAGCAGCTGCTGATGCTGCCGTGTACCTAAGAGGAGTTGTGTCTGTGTGTAAGTCCTGTATCTTGAGTGTAGGTCCTCTGGCCCCTTTTGAAATCAACGCTTTGACTTTCCTAGCTTCTAACAACGGTGGCAATATGGTTATTGGCAGACTGATGTGGCGTTATTAGGTAGAGTCACAACTTAATTTAGCTTTTTTAAAACTTTCGAAGGAAATCCCGTCCTCTGAACAATGAAGATCTTAGACCCCGGCTAACTCTGAGACGCGCAAACTGTTTGTGAATCCCCCCTCGCTCCTCTGAAGCCGATGCTGAAGCTCTCTAGAAGGATCTTCCCTACTCACACCCGGTGCCTGCGTGAGAACAGAGAAAGCTCCCGACGCTCTTGTGAGTATCAACTCGGCTGTGGGTCTTACTCCAAGCTTTTGTTGATGGCTGCGTTAAGCAGCCGGCTGCGTGTTTCGGTCCAGGCCGTTGCTTGTGCCAGAGGAGCCGCTGGATGGAGGAGCTGTGTTCTGTGTGTGCTCCCGGGAATGCCTCGGGCATGTGATCCAGTGGTCGCTGGAGCATGAGCTGGGGCGGGAAGGGGGCGAGCTGGGATGGGAAGGGGGCGAGCTGGGCGTGCGGGGCCCGAGGTGTCTCCGCTGCCTGACGTGGCTGGGGGTTTGTGCCATGTCGGGCAAGTGGTTGAATCTCTGAGCCTGCAAATCTCTTTCTGTAGAGCTGAGATGATGCTCTTCCCTGCGTCAAAGATGCTTTCAAATTTCAGAACAATATATATTGTTAGGTAAATTATTGTTGCTGTTCGTGGGCACTGACTGTGTTCGATCTCTTGGTGAGGCCTCAGTTTTGAGAGATACATCCCAGTAAGGAGTTCTGTGCTTAGATCAGCTCAAATGTTTCCGGTTTGTTTGTAAATTCTGAACTGCGTTATAAAAATGATAAAGCTGAGGAAAAAAAGCCGGTTGTTCTGAAGGGAAAGCAATCAAAACTCTCTGCTGATGCTGAGTCTCGGGAGCTCTGCCTGCTCAGCACTGAAATTGGGGCTTTTCTGTTTAACATATTGTCCAGGAATGTGCAAAGGGAGCTCCTGGGACATGCACTAATTATGAATTCTTATAAGCTAATGGAGCCAAAATATTCCTGGAAAGCAGTGGTGTGCTGTGACTGCCTGGTTTTCAGTCTGTGCCTGTTTCTTTGTGGGGGCAACATTACTGTCTGTTGTACGAAAGGGGGAAAAAAGGCAATGCTCTGACAAGGTAGGACAGATTTATTTATTCATGCTTGAGGTGCACTATAGAAAGTATATAGTAGAGCAGCAGGGACAGTCCAAAAACACTTAAGCAGGGCTCTCACTGCTTATTAATTAGCCTAATTAGCATTTAAAACGATCTCTTGGGGGCGAAAGCAGTGTTAGCCAAGAAGCATAGCAACTGTGGACAATTTAGGGGCCCACCGTAGTCTGGGATAGAAGTGGAGAGTGACAGCCCTGACCTGACTTCCCTCGCTCTTGCCCGGTGCCGGGTTTTCTTCAGAAATGGGAGATTTAATGTCCCAAACTCTGCGTGTTGGATCTGTGGAGCTAAAGTGTGACATAGTGCCCTGTACAAACGGTTTACTCCCGTATGCAGACCTGGGGCAGCTGGGTTTGTACAGTGGCACTGAGAAACCCACCTGAGCAGACAGTCTGCTGTAGGATTTTGGTAGTAGGGCTTGGTAAAGGTTTTACTCCCATGAGGAGTGATTTGAGACTAACTTGTTGACAAGATCTTTTCTTTAATCCAGATGAAGACATTGGTCTGTAACATAATACGGCCTTAGCATGACTAGCAAAAATCATCAGTGTTAGTAACGCCATCATTGCTAAATCCTCTAAATTTGAATAGCATCGAATAATCTGAAGTCTGAATTGGCAGGAAGATGGATTGCCTGTCATCTCCTCCTGGGCACAGTGTGTTTTGAAATGGGTAAGTGCTGTCAGGGCCCAGCTTAATCCTAAAGAATGTGAGTCAAAGGGGAAGTTGTTTAAAAGCAGATACTTTCCCTTTGGAGCCGGTCAGCTGGCTCCACCTCCGGCTGTGCTGCTCATTTATTGCTCTGGAGCAGCGGCTCTGGAGCCTGACTTGTCTTCCAGGTGTGTTGAGGAAACCTCGTCTGAAGGTTACAGGGATTATGAGATCTTAAAAGTAGTCCTTTGGAAACATTTCTCTTCTGATTCAAACATCTCCCAAGAGGAAGCAGCAAAGCTAGAGTAGTCGGAGAACCCTGAAACGCAGGCTGGATTCCCTCTCTGTGCAGCGATTGAGAACAGCACGAGTCCTAATGCAAAATATTTCTGTAAATAACTGAAAAGTTGAGTTGGAGAATCCCTGAGTTTGAATGCCAGGTCCTTCTCTGTTGATCAGCACCTCGCTGAGGCGAGACTGGTGACGAATGCTTTGTTTGATTTGAGACCTTCTTGTTCTCCAGGTGCCTGAGCGGTGAGCCATGCTGGGCCGGAAAGCAGGACTCCCCCGCGACCTGAGCAGCCACCGCCAGCTGAAGCAGCCCTACCAGGAGGCTGTGCCCCTGCGGCCCAGACCCGCCAAGGAGACGGATGTCAGCTTGGAGGTGTTTGGCGGCTCCACGCCTGAAATCAAGCAGAGCCGCGCCAGAGCCCAGCAGACGCGGGACAGGAAAGGGCGCAAAGCTGACCTCAAAGACTCTAACGGGAGAGAAGCAGAAACAATTACCTTTATTTCTGGTACAGCAGAGGCTCCCCCAAACCAGAGCTTTTGCTGTTCCTCTCTGTCTCAGGCCTGGAACACATACAAGGCTGTTTTCTGTTGTATAGTGACCTGTGGAGGCTGCTTTCAGGACTGCAGTGTCTGTGTCCCCTATCCAGGGCCCACTGAGACCTCCACTGATGACGGAAAGATCGGAGATTATAATGGGCGGCTGCCAAACAGCCCTGCCAACGTCTCTCCCACTGAGAAGAATGGGAACCAGATCAAAAAGTCCAGCATGGGGAGCAGTTTCAGCTACCCAGATGTGAAACTGAAGGGCATTCCTGTCTATCAAAACAGGAGCCCCAGCCACCACCTGGAATCGGATTCGTGCTGTAAAGACCTGCTGCCGGAGAAGCCCTTCAGGAACAGCATAGAAAAGCCACCGCTCCCCAGCAGCCACCGGAGTTCAGAGGAGTATTATTCCTTCCACGAGTCCGACCTGGACATCAGTGAGCTGAACGGCTCCATGTCCAGCAGGGAGATCGATGTCCTGATCTTCAAGAAACTGACGGAGCTCTTCAGCGTCCACCAGATCGATGAGCTGGCCAAGTGCACGTCAGACACAGTCTTCCTGGAGAAGACCAACAAGATCTCGGACCTCATCAATAGCATAACTCAGGACTACAACCTGGATGAGCAGGATGCTGAATGCAGGCTGGTCCGAGGCATCATACGCATCAGCACCCGGAAAAGCAGGGTCCGGCCCCATATTTCTATCCCAGCCAGCCAGAGCCACGAGAAGTCCAGCAGAGGCAACGCACCAGACAGCGGCAATGAAACGATGCTGGAGTCCATGGTCGTCAGCCAGGACGGTACGTGCGGGTTCCTTGGTGTCACCGCTTCCACACGAGAGAGTTATTTTATCGAAGCCGTGGAGGTGTGGCGATGGAGCAGGGTTGAAAGCTGATGTCTGTCTTGAGGTGGGGCTTGTTTTCCTGGGATGTGTGAATAGAGGTCCTTGCGCGTTACTGGAGACCTCTGCTGCTCACCAGTCACTGTGCTGTGGTTTTCTTGATAGTATCTTTCACTGTCAGTGAAGTTTGTGCTGAGCAATGTGAGGGCTTATTCTGCTGCTACTGCAATGATTCTGGCTTTCCTCCGCACCTCTAAGCTAGGCAGGAAGACTGTGAGTCAAACTTAACTGGTATGTCCAGTTACTAAGCTGGGTCTCTCCCTCATGCTCTACCAGCGCTCTTTGCTAATGCCACCCTTAGACTACCGTGACAGAGTGCCTCCCTGGAGCCGAGACTTCCTCTACCCGGTGGGGTGAGGAGTCAGCATCTCTGCCAGGAGGAGGGAAGGGCTCTTGCCACAGCCCGAGTGCCTCATGGCTCTCTCAGGGGTGCTCTCCTCCCTGTCTGGAGCAGCCTGAAGTGACTGACCTCCAGAACAGGTTCTAAGAGAGTTTGTTGTAGAAAGACCTTGAAAAGCTGAGAATGTGGGGACAAGGAGGCACCCAGAAGTAACGGAGGAGACCGGGTGGCTGTTGCGCTTCCCAGCCGAGCAGTCAGGCTGCTGTTGCTTCCTGGCATTTAAGGACTACAAAGCTCAGATTAGCGAGACAATGGTGGAAGCAATCTGAAGAATCAGACTCTACCGCTCCTATTACCTGAGGGTGGTGCCTTCTGAAGGAGAGCCCTGTGCATTCCTCTTGAGTCAGAGCTGCCCATCCTTTCCTGTCTCAGGCCCTCTTGCTTTTCGTTCCAGATTTGGCTGTGCAAATATCGGAAGAAACCCCTGCAGATGTGATAGCCAGGAATATGAGGCGGCATAGCAGCGCAGGTAACGTACCTGGCCGGGGGGTCTTAGCTGCAGCGGCATCGCAGGAGTGAGGGGAATGCCCTGAACCTCTTGTATTATGTGTGCCTTCAGTTTTTGGCTGAGCTGACGCCTGCTGCTTGGGTTACTGTAAGGGATTGTAGTTCTCTGGAGTTTTGGGAGTGAAGGGAGCTTAGAAGGCTGGGGTCTGCCTGTGTTGGTGGGTCCTGCTTGGAAGAGAGAGAAACCCAAGCATGGAGTGCTCCCTGTCCACGCAGAGCACTTGGCCTGAGAGCTTTCAGTCTCCGGGTGCCTTGACAAAGTTTGGGGCTGTATTTGGGGTGTGACCGGCTAAGGTCACAGCTGGGTTATACTGGGAACAAAAGGAACTGTGCCAAAGGGAAGCGGGGGAGAGTGATGGGCTGTCCCCTGAGCTCTGATCCCTGTGACATGCATGCTCTGCTCCAAAGAGCAGCCCGGGGCTAAAAGACAAGTTTTCTCCTGCATAATACCAGATCTGTCCTAGAAGATGGCTACAATGCAGGCAGGGTTGTTCCCGGCCTGTGGGCTTTGTGTGGCTTTCTCCTCCCTCATGATACACAAAGCCTTTTGTGGCAGTTGCTTGCCTAACCGCCAGGCACTCAGCTGCTATAGTTCACGTTGTCTAATGTCACCATCTCTTCTCTTTCCTCTCCAAGGCTCTCCAACAAGCAGAGATTCCTCTTTCCAAGACACAGAGACTGACTCATCTGGGGCACCTCTGCTTCAGGTGTATTGTTAAGGAGAAGGACCCAAGCAGCAGGCAGGCATTCCGAGGTGCTGCTGCAGTCGGATTTATCCTCCTTCAAGATGGAGTGTGCTATGTCACTTTTTTTTTTTCCTCCCCAGTCTACCCCAGTCCTTTGTTGAAGCCAAATTTCTCCTGCTGTCTGAATTTCACTGGATATATATAGTTTGGGGGTTTTTTTTGGACAATATAGAACATCAGGGAAGTGAACTGTGCAGCTAATGAACTTGGGAGGTGGAGTGTGTGCCCAGGGAGGAGAAGATGGACAAGGAAGTATCAGATAACTTGTGCCTCTATGATTTCTGTACTTCACGTTTAGCTTCAACAACCTCGGTGGCCCAGCCCTTTCCCTGCTTTGAGGATCTGTTCTGCAGTTCTTGCTTTCTGGCATTGTGTAAGTTAACTTGGGTAGGGATGGTGTCGCTGTGTTTGTGCTGATGCTGAGGTGAAGGCCAAGTGCCTGCTCTCCAGGGACCCAAATCTCTATTTAAAGTGGCTGTGTTGGTCCCAAAACCCTCAGTTCTCTCTCCGTGGTGTTTGCAGTAGCCAGATCTGCCATCTTCCTGCTGACCCTTAGCGGTGTCGTCTCCTGCTGCCTTGTATGGGGAAGGTTCAGGTAGCGTGGTTCGTTTGATCTTTGGCGTCTTGGTGTGTCTCCCGAGCCAGTGCCAGCTGCAGGGGGGTGGGAGGCCTGCATAGCTGCCCCGCTCTCGTCTCTCGAGCAGACCATGGGGATCGGCTTTGCAGTCACCGCCAGTCTGATGTGACCTGCGGGTGTGAGGTGTCAGCAATTGCACGAGCTGACCTGTGCCTTGCATGCCAGTCGCCGCCTCCTCGCTCATCTGCCAAGCCCTCTGCCTTTCCCCGTCACACTCGGTGTCACGCTGACTGCTGGGGCGAGCCTTCAACTCAAGTTGTAGCAGGTGAGGGAAACAGTCGGTTCATTTTTAGGTTTTTGTAATTAAGAATTGGGCTGTTTGACTGTTCTGCTAGAAACTCCTTTAGAAGTGGCTTGCTTCGAAAGGAAAGCCTGAAACGAGGGTGACTCCAGAGGGTCTGCGAGGAGCCGCTTGGCCCTGCCTTTACCCTGCGGGCACTCAGCGCCTTCCCCTTCCCTTCGCTCCCCTCTGACAGCCGGTCTGAAGCAGGAGATGTGATTTCGCTACCCAGAGGGCACGGTGCCAGGCGACCTTGAGGGCTGCAGCGTTGCCGCAGGAGGAAGCTGTATCTGGCTGGTGTTGCCACTTGGTTGTTTATCAGAAAGTCAACACGTGAAGCCATGGGGCTTGTTAAGACATTCGGGTGCCCTTGGACATGAATAGAAATCGGCCGGCTGAATTTACCAGCCACAGAATAAACACACCCACTGTTTTCTGGGGAGTGAGAAAGCAAAATAGGCCCCGTGCTTTGGTGTGGACTGTGTTTTTGTGCCTTAATTGAACTGAAATGTGCCTTTATTTCATAGCCTGTGATTTCTCTTCTAAAGGTTGGGTAGGGGGGAAAGGATTTAATTCCTCACATGAGTAGTCAGGCTTATTTAACCGCCCAAAGCCCTTTGAAATGTACGGTTCAAGTCCCTGTTAGAGCCTGTTTTTGTAAACTGCTCGCATTTCAGAGCGTGCTTTCATAAATGACGGACATTACGGAGACCACACCTTGAGACACTGACGGAGAGAGCTTTGAAAATAAAGGGGAGAGACTGAGACTTGGATTTGGCTTCCCCTCCCTGCTTTGTTTTTAAAGCTGTTGGTTTGTGGAAAACCCTGTTTATGCAAGGAATAAACTTGAAGCAAGACCAGCCCGGGACTCCCAGAGGAGCTGTGTTTGGTCACCTCCTCCTGCGTGCCACATGTACCGATGGACCCGTTTGGCTTCCTGCTTCCGAAGGGATTTGTACATACATACTTGGACAAGTTTACTTAAACCTGTGCACTGAGGCGTCGGCATGGGTCACGCTGACACGCGGCTCTGTGGTCTGCGCTGGAGCTTTGGCGACGAGGGGTGAGGACGGACTTGCAAAGAGCTGCCAATCGCTAGTACAGAGGCAATAGCTCATTTTTAATGTTTAGTCTGTGTACGAAGAGTGAATGTGTATGGATTAAGCTTGCAAAAAAACCCCAAAACCCAACCCCCTCCCCCAAAAAACCTCACAAAAAGGGAGACTGTCAACTCAGTGGTCCCTGAAGCTGGTGCACCTGTGGTGTCTTATGGGATTCTTTTGCACTCCTTGGCCTTAAATGTCTGATTCGGTCTTTTTTTATAAAGCAAAAGATGTGCTCTTTACCTGTGCTGTCTTTTACATTCCTGCTTGCATCAGTTCAGGGAGAGCTTCCCTCTGCCAGGCGGGGGGGATTGCTGATCCCTGCTCGCCCAGCAGCACGTGGACAAAGATACTTTCATCTATTTGGCAGCGCTTGCTGTGCCCGGGGGGTTGTTTGGAGGGCTGAATGCCAGGCTGGTACGCGGGACACAGGGAAGCTGGGTGCAGATAAAGGAGCCTCTGGGGAGGTGTCTGTTTGCATGCAGGGAAACCTGGACCTTCCCAAGGGGCGATGCTGGAACTGAGCTCTGGAAAAACTGAGCCTGGGGGCAGAATTTCCAGCTCATTCCCTGTGGTGTAGACACTTAATACAAAATGCTCCGGAGCTGATGGCGGGGCAGGTTCCGCTTGGGGGGGGGAGGCTGGCTCAGTCTCTGACCCCGTGACTTGAAGGACCAGTTTTGCACTTTGTAATTTCACTTCAAAAACTCAGCTGATAACCTGCGGAGCTCCATTCCCTGCCACTGACCTTCCCTCGCCCTCCTGGGGCAGAGGACGGCAGAGAGGGGGTCGAGGGAGGGTATTCCCCCCCGCCAGGTAAGCGGGCAGATGGCGTGAAGGGTTGGCACTAACCCCTCTTCCTTCTTCCTCAAGTTTGGTCCGTTAAGGGCTTGCGATTCTCATCTAGTCTGTGCAGACAGGCAGAAGGCTGAGCCCAAACTTGAGTCCTGTGCATCCTCCCCTGCCTGTTCTGTCCCAATTTTATTAAACAAAAACCAAGCTGAACGTGGCCGATCACCCTTTGGCAGCGGGCAGCATCTGCTGCGGTTGTGCGAGCTGTGTGGTTCCTAGGAGGATTTTAAAGCCGTGAACAGGTAAACGCTGCCTTCCCTCAGCTGGGAAGGGGCTCCAGAGGAGGTGCTTCTGTGTCCGGAGCTCTCGAACCAGCTGGTTGGGGCCCCAGGGAAGTGAAGCAAAGGCTGCCGGCAGCAGCTCGCTGGCCAATCTCCGGTGCCCTGTGCAGGGATGTGGCTGTGTCACTGCCGGCTCTGCTGTCCCCAGCTGCTCCTAAGCTGCCCTGCTAGTTCCTCCTGCAAGTCTGGGCCACGTTTTTCTGCCCTCTGCCTACCCTTCCTCATTTCTCCACTGCTTTTCCTGGAAGAGGTTGGTCCTTCCTCAGCTCTTATTCAAGCAGCTGGAGTGACCGAGTGGCTGTAACACGCAGAATTGTGTCTGCCTCTCTCGGGCATGGTGAATCCACAGGGAAACGCTGTTTCTGGAGGTTTTGGGTCCGTTTTCTGCTCAGCGTGGCTCTGCTGGGTGCACAGCACAGGAGCTCGTCCCCAGCCCCAAAGCGCTGCTTCCTAACTAGCTGGCTGCTTCGAAGCTCCTGCTGCAAGATCATTGCGATTTCTGGAAAGATTTGAAAACTTTGCATGTAAAACCATGATGCTGGGGTCGATCTGTCTCTGCTGTCGGTCCTGTGTTCAGCCACTCTCCTGCTTTTGTGTTTGTTGCACAGATCATGGGTTTCCTTGCCCACAGCCGTGGGTGGAATGCATCCACGGGGTTTTTTGTCTGCTGAAGGTCGTGTTTGCTGTCGATCAAGCTGTCTGGGCTGTTGCTGTAGTGGTTTTTGCTCTGAGCTTTAGTGTTAAGTGATCTGGCAGGAAGACTTGGTTGCCCAAGTGGAGATCTTACGAACACGAGAGCCCTTTACCTGGCCACATGCATGTAAACATGCTCTTTTTGCCCAGGTACTTCCTCTTGTGAGACTGACTCGGCACCTTTCTTTTCCTGAAGGCGTTTTTTTTTAGTTTTTATGGGGCTTGGTTTTGCCAGGAGACTCTCCAGAGACTCGCGCTATGCATGGGTGACTCCAGTAGGCTCCGTCGTGCCGCACAGCCCAAGCCACCCCGCTGCCTGCGCTTCTCTGGGTTCAGGTCAGGGCAGATCAGTAACTCCGCCGTGAATGGGCGCGTGAGGCTTGGAGGGTTAAAGAAATTCGCGTTCCCCATCCACACCCTGAACTACCAAATGATTTATTTCAGTGTGGTGTAGGAGTTGGAAAGCGGATGGGTTGGCCCTGATTCTTTACAGCCTGGTCCTTAGCAGTAACAGCAGAGCTGTAGCTTCTCCTCAAATTAAGCAGTAATGTTAAATACCCAGTGCTTCGGTTTCCCTCTTTGGGGGTTTGCTGTTTCATTGCTCTTTCCAAAGCAGTCCCGCAGCCGGGGCCATTTCCCAAACAGCCTGAGCCGCAATATTCATTAGTAAAAGCTAAGCCAAGAGCTGCTGTTAGGGGGGGGAAAAGCCGAAGGGAAACTTTTAGCATATGGAAAGCCTTCTGCAGAGCCTGTGTACCCTCAAGTCTTTGCTTTTAAAGGACATGAGAAGGGGCCAGGCGGGTGGAAGAGCTCTGGGCGGGGCTGGCAGCCCCAACTCCGGCGGGTGGCAGCACCGAAACGGCTTCCCCGGGTGACGCGACGTGGGCGCGGGATGGCGAAGGGACCTTCATCGCCTGCCACCTTCCAGCACGGCCCTCCCTGGCCTGCTGGGCTTGGGCAGGGAAACATCTGGGAGTCGAGGATGTGTGTGTAGGGTTTGATTCCCAACGTCCCTCGTGGTGCGCGGCGTTTCCCTGCCGCGGTCACAAGGATGAGGCCACGGGCCATGGTTTCTGGTAACTCAGTCTGCAGTGGGGATTCACTTTCTTTACACCACTTCTGCAGCTGGTTGGACCAGAGCTGTCCTGCCCCGATTTATTCCGGGGGGGAAAACTGCCTTTTGGAAGCAAAAGGGCGCTTCTGATTCAGCTCAGCCCAAAGTCAGGGGCAGCGGGGTGTTTGTAGAGGACAAGGCCGTCAGGAGAAACACCTTCTGTTCCGCTGGCCGGCAGGGTTGAAGTCCAGGGGCAGTGCTGGGATCAGCCGCCGTTCACAAACACAGCCCCGGGCATTCACCTGCCACCGGGCTCGGAGCCGCAGTTACGGCCCCGATCTCCCAGCACTGTTTGCCTTTTCCCTTCACCCGTCTGAAAGGCAAAAGGACGAGCCTTCACCCTCCCAAAAAATCTCCCCCAGCCGCCTCTGGGATTCTTGCCACTGCCTTCTCTCCATCTTAACTCTTGTCTTCTCCCAGCCGCTGCCCGACCTGCCTCCACACCAACCAGACCTAAGACCAGTGCCATAACCCGCCTGAACTGGAAAATCAGGAGTTTCACAGTCGTGCTTACCCTGGCCACTGCCATGGCTCGCCCAAGCTGTGACCCTGCGGGGGCTGAGGCCAGAGACAGCCCCTGAGATTTCAGTCTGGTAACACTGAGGGAGCTCGGCCTTTAGAACAGGCAGCACAATTCTGTGTAACAGCGACGCGCTGATCCAGGCAGCTGCTGGCGGTCGGATAGGGTTGGATGCGGGGGTTTCTGCTGTCAGCTACGGAGCTGAGGCAGTAACGAGGAAATAACGAAGCTACGGGCTGGGTTTGGGGGGGTGCCATGAACCACATATAGCCCCTGTTTGCTGCCCCACTGCCTGTCTGTGCTTGCTCCTCAGGAGGGGCTGGTGGCTGGATGCGGATCCCGCTGCAGGTGCAGAGCCTGACCATCTCCCCCCATCTCCAGGAGCTCCAACACACAGCTGAGAACAGGGTGAAACTCATCACAC
The DNA here is from genome assembly GCF_030867145.1 of Opisthocomus hoazin. Lineage (NCBI taxonomy): Eukaryota > Metazoa > Chordata > Aves > Opisthocomiformes > Opisthocomidae > Opisthocomus > Opisthocomus hoazin. Next base: position 4,508,888 of record NC_134430.1, on the reverse strand, counting down.
CCCCCCCAGAACAGCTCAGCCCTCCTGGCTCACCCACCCAGGCATGGCCGCTCAGCACAGAGGCTGGCAGGTACGCTCACTGAGGGCTGAGCACCGCACCAGCACGCTCTGGCCCTTCTTACGGGAGACGCTGTTGTTTTATCAGGGCCAAAGCGCAGGCAAACCCGCGGGGTGAGCTGTGCAACAGACGGGCAGGAGGGTCCAGAGCAGGGCAGTCCAGAGGCAGCTGGGTCCTCACTCACCCCCAAGGTCACTGCTTAACTGGGTGGGTGCTGGTTTTTGACCCCAAGAGCCTGTAAAACTGGGAGATTGAAAGCAAACAATGTCCTACTACTCAGAAAAAGAAAAAATAAATAAAAACAAAGGCACCAGGTGAGCTGCCAGGCTGGACTTTGCCCGAGCAGGATGTTCAGCCGTTTGTGCCCGCTCCTTCTGGCAGGAGGTAGAAATGTTCCAGGGAGGCCGAGGCAGGAGCCGCAGCAGCAGGGATGCGGGGTGGCCTGTCAGGGACAGACAGGAGCCTGGGCTTCCGTGCCACTGTCCTCGTTAGCTCGTCACAAGATCTGGGGCAAGGGTGGCTTCTTCCTCCACGCAGTCACGCGCTGCTACGTGGAGAGCGGATCCTGGAGCAATGAGCCGTGGTCATCCCAGAGCGCTGAAGCTGGGCACGGAGCAAACACCAGCCCAGAGCAGAGCCCAAGGCGTGTTCGCAGGCAGCTGCGGAGAGCATGGCCCCCAGCCCCTGCTAGGCAGCCCCCCGGCACCCTCGTTCACAGGCGCAGCCTGGATCCCTTCTGCAGGAGAAATCACACGCTCCGCTGGGAAATACACCACTTTTTTTTTTTTTCTTTATGTTGCACTGCGGTTTTAACAAAGATATGAACATGCAGAGTACTGCCACCCGTCAGCGGGAGCTCGGAACAGAACGCAGCGATGCCTGTCAGTAGGCAGCAGGGAGAGAGGCTCTCGGGAAAGAGGCAGGAGACACGCTCCCAGCAAGAACAGCACCCCCAGAGACCCCCTCATCCTCTCCCTTGCCCACAGCCACAGACTCCCCAGCCTTCCCTTGCCGCAGGACCACCTCTCCAGCTGCGATGGGAGCCCTCCCTTGAGTCCCACGGGGCTCAGTCTGTTCCACCTCCGGCAAGAATAGAAGCAGCAGCAAGGAGGAGCAGAGCCTGTCTCTACTGCAATAGCTGGGGTTTTTTTTTTCAGTCTGGTGTTTTCCCTTGCCAAGAAGGCAGAAGAATTATTTTACAAAATGAACTGGCCCTTGTTTTCACAGGAGAGCCAGAAAGCTGAGGGGAAGGGAGTGAAAACTCAGGAGTACCTGCTGCCCACCTGAAATGGCCAAGAGTGGATTAGGAGCTCTGAAGAGCCAGGAGATTAAGCTAAGCGATACATCAAGGATACGTCCCAAAACCTCTCAAGCCTGGCTCTTGTAGCCCTGACACACTTCTGCTCCAGCCCCTCCTCCTCTCCTAAGCGCCGTTTGGGAAGTGTCACAGGTGGCTCCGGCCAGTTTCTGTGGCCTTGCGTTCTGCTTGACAGAGGACAATGGAGGATGACTCCATGCAGCTGCCTCGGCAGCAGGCTGGGGTGGGGACGCTGAAGTGCTTACTTGCCCAAGGTAAGGACTCCCTACATATCCAACAATACCTGTCCTGCCCCATCCGACGGGCTGATTGAAAGTGGGGGGGGAGAAGGGGAGGGCTCAGTTGAATTTAGCCTTTGAAAAGTCCATTTCTGGATGCTGCTCCATGAACCTGCAAGGGAAACAAAGACAAGAGCTCGGGTATGAGTCAGCAGGAGCCACAGAACAGCTCTGTCTGGGGGCGTAAGGCATCCCTACTTCCTGCACCATCGAGTTTGCTTCCTCTCCCCGCCCTCCTTTCGCCGAGTTCCTTGGGACGCACTCCCCATCCTACAGACACTTTTTCCTCGGGTCAGTGGTATCAGCAACCCTGCCAGCCCTCAAGGTCAGCAAGTCCAGGCACACAGGAGCTGTTAATTATCAGACACACACCCTTTAACTGTTACCTCTCGGACGGACACGTAGCAGCTCTGATACTGACTGTGGGGCAGAGGGGAGATTGTGAGGGTACGATTTAAGCTCAATCGAGTTACCTTAAGCATTACTGGGGACAGGGGGAGTATCTCCAGTGCTGCACCAGTGAAAACTCATGAAGGACGTGACCAGAGCAATCTGTTTTCAGACTAGGTGCAACCTGATTTCAGATGTACTACAATCCCAGCAGACAGGGCTATTTGGACTCGGGTTGCCACATCAGAAAGTTCCGAGAACAACACACCATGCCTAAGAGTGATCAGTGCACGCAGCAGCTCGCGGCTTCCTCCTCTGCCCTGCAGCTCCCCAGGGGATACAACACCTCGCCATGTGGAGGACTGACGCACAATGCGCAAGTAAGGGCTGGCCTCTGCCTTCCTCCATGCTCTCGTCTCGTGGTTTCCCCTGAAATGCCACCGCAGCGTTTCCACTTTCCATTTCCACGGAAATACGTGCTGCGAGAACAGCGTCCTTGTTTAGCGGCCAGGAGGGCTCCACTGGCAGAGACCAGGACGCACCTGGGTGTCACTGAGCCTACTCTGGCCCGAACAAAGTCCAAACTTCCTCTCCGTTCCTCACCAGCCAATCTGCGCGCAAGCCAAACTTCCAGAGCGCGGAGCGAGCGGCCTTGCCAACGCGGTGCCCTGCATGTGGACTTCCCAGGAGGAGCGGGCTACCTCCCATCCTGCGAACCCAGCACAGGCGCTAAGGCGGTCCGCTCTCTGCTCTCAAACAGCTGCACGCTGTGCTGCGCTCGGCGCGCTGGCAGAACAAAGCTTCTGCCGCTACAGATAAGCCAAGGAAGAAAAGGAGTCAGCTACGCTAAATCCTCCTTCCAAGCCTCAGATAAGATGTGGGTTTGCACCTGCTGAAGAAGCTGCATGATCCGGAATTGCCTCCACGCCTCCCCCAAACGGCCTTGGCAGCTCCGTGAGTAATTTCCCTGCCAAGGTGCGTTTATGCCAAACAGGGCAATAAAGACATAAAGGTGCTGTTGGCTTGGAGACAGCTGTCTGGCTGCAGGTGTGCAGGGAGCGGGGATTATCTGGGCTACCGAGCAGAGGGAGATTAGGAAACAATCACGACCATGTTAAAGTTCAGTAGAGATGGCACCTCCAGGCCCAAACGTGCTTTCTGGACTTCAGATCAGCAGATTAAGACAATTCCACAGCTGGGCTCTTCCCAGAATTTCCCGTTATCCTTTCTACCCCCACCAGCCAATGATTCAATGACTGCGTAACTACTGCAGGCAGGACTGAAGGCCAACCTGTTTTCTGCTCACGTATTTGTGTCAAAGAGGAAGAGCAGAGGGGCTCGGGAAAGCAAATACCCACAAATTAATGAGGTCTACGCACTTTTTCAAAATGTCTTGCTTCTTCTGTTCATCCGATGTGGGGAGGCCCATGGATTTCTGTCGTTGATCATACATCATTTTCTCCACCATACTGCGAGTTTCGCTGTCCAGATCTGACAACTAAAAGCAAGGACTTCTATCAAAACTGAAATAACTTGTCTGAACCCACACACACACGCTGCTTGCAGAGAACATGAATACACTGGAGTTATGCTATGCTGCATGCATGGCCTGCTGAAATACTTCTACAGACACTAATCTATAGACTCAGCTGCATGCATCTGAAGTTTTACATTCCGTGATGGCATCATATGCAGCAGTGCTCCCGGTATTGGTTTTATGCTGGTAGAACAAAGACATCAAAGCTGAACGCGAGCCGAGGGTGAGTACATTTACCAGAAGGCTCCATTCAATACAATGGGGGGAGCTCTTACCTTGGAGTTCTCTGGATTAATTTTCTTGGTGTTGATTTCTGGGTCTGTGGAGACTAGTTTGTTCCACCATTCCATCTTGTTGATCTGAAGGAATGAAGAAGCAAAAATGTTTTAATTTTCCTGGACTTTCTCTAGGAATTTTAAGTCTCAGTCACAGGAAAAAGCTGCTGAAATCAAACTTTATCTGACCGTTTTCTAAATGTCAGTAAAATCTGACCATGGGTAAGGGGTATAACTTTCATTCCTAACCATTTTAGGTAGCCTGAATTTCCACAGCTGGGAAATCTGAGAGCATGTCAGATGTCACGTTTGGCTTGCCGTAACCAGGATTACAAACAGATCACTTGGAGAGGCCCAGGAGCGCCACTGGCAGCAATAAGGTCTGTCCCTGGGTTTTCATGTCGCTAACCAATTTCCTTCCAGCTTTTCCCAAACTGCTGAGCAATCGGTTGGATAGCCTGGATTAGCATGAAGTTAGGCTGGAGACGGGGGGAACTGGGAATACCCCATTTCCAATAGCATCACTGACATTGCCCCAAGGATAAGCACGGCTCTTCTGTTTCAGCTGACAAAGCTCAGGGCTTTCACAGGTTTTGTCAGACTCTTTATTTCACCAGGGAAGAGGCAGACAAGTCCGAATCCTCTCTGATTCCTTCTGCTTTACCTTCTCCAGGTGCACGGTGACTGTTTTACCATCCTCAATCAGCCAGGAGCTCTCCTCCACCTTCACTTCATTGAAAAGCTCTCCGTCAATGACAGGCGAATGGCCCTTCAGGCCAACTCTGATGCGCCGTCTCTGGATATCCACCACCACATCCTTCCCCTTCAGCCTGAAGTTCACCTTGAAAGGGACGGCCAGCTGGACCAGACAAAGATCAGATTTGAGGAGCTGAGCACTGAAGTCTCTCCTTACCCTCTTGTGCTGCTGTTCTAAGACTTTCTGCCTTGGTTTCAACAGAGTGAGACAGAGCACGCAGTATTCTCCTCGGGGCACTGAGTGAGCAGGAGGTGAAAGGGTACAAGAGGAAGTTTGGCAACAGGATGGCCAACACCTCAAAGGGATCATAAAAAAGGAATTGGATTTCAATGTCTTATTTAAACAAGACCAAGGTTTGGCAAAATTAACTACAGCTTCTGGGAATTTTATTTAGTTACCAAGCTCTCTCTCAGCTACTCAAATGCTGCCACTAAGCACAACTAACGACCTTCCACAGGCAACTGAGGTACAGGGCATCGGCTTCACCATTCTTCCCAGCACCCGCTCTCATTTCCTATCTCAGATTCCTCAGATCCTGGTAAGAAGACAATACTTACATCCAGTTCTGAAAGAGTCTGTGTCCATCTATAATTTGGAAGGTCAGCTCCATTGCCAGAGTTGGGTTTAAGCTTTCCTTTATCCTTCTCATCTTCCTCTTCGTCGTCTGTTTCCTAAGCAAACAATTTAAAGTGTAAAGAAAGAAGCTTTCCAAGTTTCCATATATCACCTGTAACAACATTTCTTGGATTTTGTAAGAATTTCAGGTCAGCTGCACGTATTTGATATTCACATAAATTTAGCCCGAAATGAATAGCTGTTTCTGTTACAACATAATTACAACACAGATAAACAAAACACAGAAACACCCCCACTGAAATCTCTCAGAATTAAGTGTGTATTCTCAACGTATTCCCTCATGCTTACAGGAGTTCTCATGGTTGAACAGAAACCTGTTTCTCTCAGACTAAAATAAAGTCCCTAGATGAGCTTTACCTGTTTGTTAGAATCCGAAGATTCACCTTCATCCTCCGAGGGTTTCACTGGGACACTGTTGATCTGTCCTTGTGCCTCTTTTTTCTGTTTGAAAAGAGAATGACCATGCTCAGACACCGCAGGCACCTGGTGTAACTCGCTGATCTGACAGTAGGTGGCCCCAGCCTCTCCAGCTGAAACTACAGAGTGGGACTCGGAACCGCACCCGAGACTGGGGGGGTTTCAGCCCTCAGAACAGCATCACAGCAAAGGGTACTGCCAAGGGGAAGAATCGCTCGGTCCTCACACCTTGAGGGCTGTAGCAGAGGGTGTTGCCACCATCAGAGAGCTTGCTGAAGGCAGAAAGGCTGAGTTATGGGAGAGTATGCGTGAAAATGCAATGGTTTGGCCTAGGCTAATTTAATTTTGAAGCACACCAGTCTGGTGGCCCAGACACTGCAAAGGAACAAGCCTGGAGCCGCTTTAACCACTCGCTGCTACCCGAGCTACAGGCAGGCCAACGGAGGAGACAACCTAGCTGGTACCTGCAGGCGCCAGGCATCGCTCTCACCTGGTCGATCTCCAGCTGCAGCCTTTCTGCTTCCTCGTCTGTAAGTTCCTTAATCCTTGGCTCGTTTGCTTCTTGCTTTTCTTTAGCAAGTTTTGCAGCCCGCTCTGCCTTTTCACGCCGCTCTGCCTCCTGACGAGCCTTTTTCTCTTTCCGCTCCTTCTGAGCTAGTTTGTTGTGATGGTTGAAGGTATCTGTGATCAGCTGAAAGGCAGGAACACATATCAAAGGGTTTTAAAAAATCACCACTTTTTCAAAATGAAGCCAGCTCACTGTCTACTGAGGAGCACGAGAACATCTGTTAGTCATACAGATGTTGTGGCCTTTCCCTTCATTTCCATTCTAGTCTTTTGACTGAAAATCTAGAGTAAGGGAAAACTCAAAATACCTGAATGTAGCCCTTCCTAGCTCTTCCTTACACAGGGAGTGCATTTCCATGGAGGTAACAGAGAAATAAAGATTCTCCATTCATTCTGGCCTTTGTTCAAATCCAGCAGGATAAGCGGAGGCCTAACCCAGTCCATGCAGGACAGCTGGAAGAATGGAGACACTGGACCTAAGTTTTGTACCTACTTCTGATCTTGCCTGCAACTGGGCTTTTCCCTGGGCACTAGGATGGAAATTCAGTGTCTTGATTTAGAGAAGAAACATTTGAAAAGCTCGGTGTTTTACACTTGGAGGCAAGTTCCTAAGTAAATCTTTGCTTCAAACCTCACTCCAAATTCTCATGTTGTTGGGAGTATGAAAAGCAGTATCTCAAGGTCTCCGACGCCAACGGTTGTGCTGCTCGGAGGGAAAGCTGCGTACACAGGCAGGCAGCCAGAGCAACTGCCCCATGGTCGGTAACGCCAGCAGCGCTGTGCACAGCAGCACGTATGAGAACTGAAGTCTGCTCCAGAAAACAATCTAGACAGAACCTGAGAAAAGGCATCGGAGTGATTTCTTCCACAGGGGTTTCAGGTACTGATTTATTTATGTCCCAGAAACTTCTAGGGGGATTCTGCACCTTTCCAGAGCAACTCAAAGCATCCACGCCTTGTACATTTGTAACCAATAACCAAGTATTTCTGCTTTGTTTTAAAGGGGAAAGCAAGATTTATTTACACAACGCGAGTCCAGTGTCTCCTAGGATACAGAATTCAAGACGCACATCTCCCGGCCTCTGTTCCTAACTACGCAGTGATCCACTGTGAGCAAACTATTTACACTGCCCAAGCTTGTCAGTGTGTACACACCACACTTCTCTCAACATCCCACCACAGCCCCCTCACTCTACACCAGAAGGGCTTCTAAAATGGCACACCAGAAAAGACAACGACTTTCCCACCCTCCCTTCTTTCTCTTTCATGCCAAAGGGCGAGCAGGACTGGGGAAGCAGCTTCTTCAATTTTTGCTGCGGTTACTACGGTGTCAGGGACTCTGTACTGAGCACCTTTTTCAGAAAGCCATAAAGCATTTTAACAGCTACCACCCAAGGACACGAACACTTTTATTCTACAGGCACAGACACGGGATTGCTACAGAATTCCCAACAGGACCTCCAAAAGCACTGGCCAGTGCTTGTCCCTGAAATGCTGCTCAACGTTTCACGCCCTGGGAGCACACAGTCCCCAGGAATTTGGGGAGATTTGCTCTCTAGTCTAAGAAAATGACAGTAGGCTTCATCTTTCTTACCCTGAAAGCATCCTCTTTCCCATGCCTTACCTGCCTTCGTTTTGCCACTAGATGAGCACGTTACACACTGCCTTAGCCATTAACATCTGCCTTCCTGGGGAGCAGCTGCTATACTGGTTAAGTACGAGCAAGAACCCTTCAGAAAATCTGGCCAGTTCGTGTTTGGTTCTGGTTATTTCCCTACAGTGAAACAATTTTGTTTTTCAGCTGGGGCAAGGAATACCGGCTGGACAGGAGATGCTCAGGCTGCCAGCGAGGCTGCCCAGACCCCCACGCTGGCTCCCCAGCGCGCCCGCTCCATCTGGGCACCGCAGCCCCGAGACAAAGGTGCAGCTGCATGTGCAGAGAGGTGGACTTTGTGCTTTTTCTGATGAACAAACACGGTAACCTGGGGTTATCAACACTGTGGTGTCTGTCACCGTTAAGTCACCGTGTCTGGCAGATTTGCTTACCAAACAAGCCTTTGGCCAGAGCGTGGCAAAACACCCGCACCGTTGGTACCACTCAATCAAGCAATCGTGCCTGCCTTGCCTCAGATAGGGGCAGCTCGTTATTACCTTGTCTCAGTGATATGTTTTATCAGCATCGCGGGCCGCTGGTCCCCAAGCACACCGTAATGCCTCGAGCTGTTCAGGCAGGGAAGTCTTGACATAGCACAGACATGGCTGGCATGTAAGTCAGAAGACATAAAAGCTTGAGGATTTGGGGTTCTTTACCTTCTCTGCTACTCCGTCTTCTCCACCGGTGAAGAAATCTGTTTTACGCCTCAGGAAACTAAAGAACGTGTTCACAAGCTGGTGGAGGAAAGGGGGAGGGAGGGGGGAGAAGGGGAGGAGAGAAGAAAGAGCAGTGAGACCACAGATCACTCCAAGCCACCTCGTGTCTCTTGAGCAGCCTTTATTCTTTGTGCTCCCTATCTGTGTCTGTGCCAGGACCGTACAGAAATCAGCCCTGTGACCGACTCCCAGATAAAACACCCAGTGGCTTTTGCAGAGATCCGGCTCCTGAACTCCCAGTTTTCAGAAGGGGCATTTGTGTGGTTTATGTGAAGAAAGGGCAAGCTGTTTATTCTCGGGTCACCTTGGAGGTACACCCACCCCGACAACCCACGCGGTTCTTCAGATCCGTCTGAGGCAGGAAGTTGGGTATGCACGGATACGTGCATTTATACACACATGTACATCAATATTCACATATACTGTATTTTGCTTCTTAGCCCACTAAAGCCTCTCAGTGTGCAAACTCACCCTCCCCAGCTCGATGGCCTCTTTACATTTAAAAAAAGACTGAAATTTGTTTGCCAGATATCTTGGCTGAATTAGCGGCTGTGGACGCACACCCCCAGCCGCCCCTGTGGAAATCCCCACTCCCCGTGGCCTCGGCTGATCTCCCCTTTATCTCCCAGGAGCTCCGGGCTGTCAGCAGTCACGCGGCCGTTATTGGCACCATTTCCCCAAAGCCTTGGTGTGGGGGACGTCCCCACGCCCCAGCCCTCCCGCGGGTCAGCGCCCGGGACCCCCGGACCCCCTGCACGGGCAGCACCGGGGGAAGCGCGCGGTCAGCAGCAGAGGGGAACCACGGCCACAGCTCTGAGGAGGCCGCTACCGGCTGGTCGTGCTGGCACAGCGGCACCGAGGGGCGTGGGGACGTCCCCCCCCCGACACCGCGGGGCTTCGCTTTGCCATGACCCGGCGCTGCCTCCGCCCACCGAAACCCCCGGCGGCCCGGCCGAGGGGCCCACACCGGGGAGGCTCGGAGGCGGCAGGAGCTAATTAATGAATTAAATTAATAAAGGCCCGGGCCGTTACCGCCGCTCCCGGAGGCGGGGAAGGAGGACACGTGTCTCCCGTAGCGCGCGTGCACCGGGGAGGGCCGGGACCCGGCAGGCCGGGCTGCCCCGCCCCCCGCTTCGCTCCTCCCGGTCCCGCCCTCCCCCCCCTTCGGGAAAGCTTCCGCCGCCCCACCCCGGGCCCGGCCGCGCTACCTCGCGCACGCCGCCCTGGTGCTGCTGGGCCATGGCGAGGAGCATGCCGTCGAAGCGGTCCTCCTGCTCTGCCGCCTCCTCCGCGCTCAGCCCCATCCTGCCCGCCGCCACCGCACCACCCGCCGCAGCCCCGCACGCCGGACACCGGAACCGGAAGCGGCGCCAGCGGAAGCGCCCGCCCGCCGCCTGCTTCCGCCAATCCCGGAGCTACTCCGCACTTCTCTCTGCCGCGGATTGGTCCGCGGGCGCGTCCAATCCGTCGGGGAGAGGCGGGACGGGAGGCGCGGGGCCCGGTTGCTATGGCGACGGCCCGCCCGGGCCCTTCCAGAAAGCTCGGCGGCGGCCGCGACCCCGCGGGGAGGGGTCAGAGGTCAAAATGCAAGGGGCGTCCGGAGGCCGCGTGTCTCGGTCGGGCCTTGCTGTGCCCGGGGCAAACCGGCTGCTGTGTGACAGGAGGCTCCGCGGGCTGAGGCCTGGACGGGGCCTCTCCTCGCCCCCATCCCAGGGCAGGGGGGTGCTCACCCCCACCCTGCCATCAGCCCCCCGGGAGTCACCGGTGCGAAGGTCCTCAACCCCCGCCACCAGCTCAGGAAGGGTGAGGAGCTACTGGAGAGAGCCCAGCGCAGGGCTACGAGGATGAGGAGGGGACTGGAGCATCTCTTCTACGAGGAGAGGCTGAGGGAGCTGGGCTTGTTCAGCCTGGAGAAGAGAAGGCTGAGAGGGGACCTTAGAAATGCCTCTAAATATCTGCAGGGTGGGGGTCAGGAGGACGGGGCCAGACTCTTCCCAGTGGTGCCCAGCGACAGGACAAGGGGCAATGGGCACAAACTGAAGCAGAGGAAGTTCCAGCTGAACCCGAGGAAGAACTTCTTCCCTCTGAGGGTGATGGAGCCCTGGCCCAGGCTGCCCAGAGGGGCTGTGGAGTCTCCTTCTCTGGAGATATTCCAGCCCCGCCTGGACGCGGTGCTGTGCAGCCTGCTGTGGGTGACCCTGCTTGGGCAGGGGGTTGGGCTGGGTGACCCACAGAGGGCCCTGCCAGCCCTGACCATTCTGTGATTCTGTGAAAATCTGAGAACCTGCCCTTCCCCCGCCCCGCGGGACACGCCCTGGTGGGCCCTGCCTGGGACCGACACCTCGCGCCCCTCGCTTCGCACCGCTCCTCCTGCTTGGCCATAACAGCTCATGTCTCCGGTCAGCCAAGGTTAGGCAAACAGCCGCTGATAAACTGACTTCCAGGTTGGTCTCCCCAAGGCCGGAGCGTGCGGGGCGTTGAACGCAGGGCCCCGACGAGCGCCCTCGCCACACGTGTGAACCTCCAGGCAGCCGCAGCCGCCGCCCAGCGCTGCCCGGTGACGGCGCGGGGCCTTGGTGCCATGGTACGGGCCGGGTTAATGACTTTGTTTATACGGTTTGGGTAATCGTGATAAGGGCGCCCAACCCGCCGTCCCCCTCCCCGCGCAGCTGGCGCTTCATTGAGAAAACGGCCGTTGGCGCCACGCGGAGAACTCGTTTGCCCCAGCCAACCAGCCCAGGGACAGCTGGGTTTGTTTTTTTAATGAGGACTGCTTAATCACAGCGCGGTCAAGGCTGCGGAGGGGTGTTTCACTGCTGACCCAGCTCTATAAGAGCTGCTCTGAGCAGCCCTGGGCTGGCAGAGCTGGGAGGACAGGGAGAATCCAACCTGAGGCCGAGGGTTTGGGAGGGATTTCACGGCTCTCTCCCATCTGCTCTAGCAGGAGCTGAGTCTCGCTGAGGATCCGGCTGCCTGGCTCGGCGATGACCACCAGAGGCATGGACGTGGGCTGTGAGAGGTGCCGGTGCCACAGCGAAGACAAGCCCACCGCCATCCTCTACACCCTCCTCAGCCAGAACCACAGCCACAGCCGCAGCCCAGCCCACCAGCGCTGCCTCTGCCACCAGCACCGCACCGTCTGCCTCCGCACGCCCCACGTCACCTGCCAGGCGGCCTCCAACGTCCTGGTGAAAACCGTCAGCTTCGTGAAAAACCTCCCTTCCTTCCACCTGCTGCCGCGAGAGGACCAGCTCCTGCTGCTGGACAGCTGCTGGGTTCCCCTCTTCCTCCTGGGGCTGGTCCAGGAGATGGTGACCTTCGAGGTGATGGAGACGCCGGCCCCCAGCATGCTGAAGAAGATCCTCCTCGATGGCCAAAGCAAACGGCAGGAGCCCGAGCGGACGCAGCCCACGCTGGCTGCCGTGCAGCGGCTGCAGTGCTGCCTGAACACTTTTTGGAGCCTGGACCTGAGCCCTAAGGAATACGCCTACCTGAAGGGAGCCATTCTCTTCGATCCCGGTGAGTGCCCGGCCCTGGCGGCTCTGCCCGCGCGCGTCAGCACCTGAACAGGCACCTCTTGGCTTGGAGACGCTCAGAGCGCGGGTGGGTGCGTGTGTGAGGGCGGGGAGGGCTGGTTACCGCATCCTTAACGCCGATCGTTGCCGCATGCAGTGGGAAGCGGGGAGGAGGGACATGAAATGTAGCGGTGAAAGCCAGAGACCTTTGCCTGCCCTGCCCTCAATAAAAGACCCCGGGATTTAATTTGTAAAGCGTGAGTTTGCCCAGTTAATTACTTCTGCTCCCTCAAAACGGCAGCCCTGAGATCGCTACATCTCGGTAGTGCTGCGTGCGTCTCGTTAGCGTGGCCTCGGAGATCCCTTCTGAGAAACGGGGCAGGGTGGGGACGGGAGAAACCTGCGGCTGTTTCCCAGCCTCCCTCATCACTGGCTTTTCCCCCTCTCCCTCGGCAGACGTCCCGGGGCTGAGGGCCTCCCTGTACATCGAGAGCCTCCAGCGGGAAGCCCAGAGAGCGCTGCAGGAGGTCCTGCAGCCGCTGCACCCCGAGGACCGGGGCCGCTTTGCCCACGTTTTGCTGATCACCTCCACTTTAAAATCGATCCCTCCCGCCCTCATCACGGATCTCTTCTTCCGACCCGTCATCGGCAACGCGGACATCGTTGAGCTGATCGCAGAAATGCTGTACGAAATAACGGGCAGGCCGCTGGCTCCCGCGGCACGCGCGCTGCGCTGAGCAGCCGCGCTCGGCCGCCCGCCCCGTGGATGCCCCCCACGCCTCGCCGGGCAGCACAGCGAATCTGGCAGCGGGGATTTAACGGGGAGAAGCGCTCTGGGCTCTGCGGGGAACGGCGCGTTTCGGTAGGGCGGAGGCCGGAGGATTTGGCCAGGCCGCGGGGGAAATCAGCTCCGGTTCCACAGATGTTTACGGCAGCTGCTGCTCCGCCGGCGCCGGTCTCCGCTCCGGGGAGCGCGTCTGCGGGTGACGGGGTGTCTTTCCCTGTTGTGCAGCCGGAGCTGCTCAGCCACCCGCAAACCGGCCCCCGAGCAGGTCGGCTCAGAGCCCGGGCCCGGTTTTTGCTCAGTGAATCCTTGGTCCCGCTTAAATCAATGAGCGTTTTGCTGTTAACGCCGCCGGCCGAGGTGTGTCCTCAGCTGGCAGCCGGGCTCTGCGGGGTGCGCTGAGCACCCCGCCTTCGGTGGGATCGCTCACTGAGCACAGACGTCGCGGAATTAGGTCTGGGTGAAGTCTCGGGCTGTCTGTTGTGCTTGAAATCTTAGAAATGTTGATGAAGGATCTTCCTCAGGCACCAAGAGGGGAAAACGCCAGAGTATTAAATCTTACAGGGGGCGCAGATGCCCCCCTCCTGCCTTTTAGATCGTATCTTTTCTCCACAACGCCACGAGACACCACGGAACGGCTCGCGGGGCAGCGGGTTACCGGAGAGCACCCCAACCTGCCCCACATCCCGCGGGCTGTGGGCTGCGTGCGGCAGATGAGCGCCCGCCCGGGCTGGGAAGGCTGCGGGGACGCGCGGAGCTGGTTGAGCGGCAGAACCAAACGTCCCTGCGTCGAGTCGCTGCCGGGTGCATGCGTAGCACCCCTGGAAAGCTCGCTCCTCCCGCCTGCGGCTTCCACAGCGGGTTAGATGTCAGTATTTTGTAAGTGAGCATTCTTGCAGTTTGTATATAAGATGCAGTAAATTATTTTTTTAATAAAATGTTTCGTGTTTTGGAAGACGGTGGTGACTTTTTAGAGGTGGTGTTAAATTTTCGGGGGGGGTTAGAAAAACCGGCTGCAGGGCTGGCGTGGAAACGACGCTCAAATGAAAAGCAGCTTTCCATAAAAATCCGTCTGCCTCGCCAGATGAACAGCCCCGCGGCGCAGGGCCCCTCGCTGCGCCCAGCGGACGGAAATCCATGGAGGCAGCGGAGCCGCAGCCCGTCCGCACGTTCCGCCTTTCCCCAGACGTCGAGCCTCACCCCGCGGCTCCCGGCGCAGCGGCCGTGTCGGAGCCGCACGCTCTGATCACCCGGACTCGCACGCAGCGGCTGACGGGCACCAACGCCGTCCCACTCGCCGCGCCGTACCCAGCCGAGGCGTCGAAGCCTCCCTGCACCCGTCCCCCTCCTCCCCACCGAACCCCTCCAGCGCTCGCCAGCAGCCCGCGGGGAGGGAGGACGGCTGCGTCAGCCTGTCCCTCCGCCTCGCACCGTGACGGGCGCCTTCCAGGGTGATCTCAGCCCCGTGACGGCCGTTTTCCGTGGGGAGGGAGCGCGTGAGTCACCAGAGGATTTCTCCAGGCCCACAGCAACCACGGGCAGCCCGGAGCCACGCAGCCCGGTGACGCGCGCCTGAGTCACAATGCACGGGGTGCCAGATAGGCCCGCTGACAGAGTTACTGCCAGCCGGGCATGCAGAGCCCCCAGCCCCCCACCGGGCCTGTGACCCCCCCCCGGGGCCTGGGCACCCTCTGCACCCCCAGGGCCTGTGACCCCCCCTGGGCCTGAACACCCGTGGGGCCTGTGACCCCTCCTGGGCCTGGTCACTCTCTGCACCCCTGGGGCCTGTCACACCCCCCCCCAGGCCTGGCCACCCTCAGGGCCTGTGACACCCCCTGGGACTAGGCACCCTTGGGACCTGTGACCCCCCAGGCCTGGCCACCCCTGGGACCTGTGACCCCCCCCGGGCCTGGCCATCCCCCGCACCCCTGGGGCCTTTGACCCTTACCTGGGGTCTGTGACCCCTCTGAGGCCTGGACACCCCCCCTGGGGCCTGTGACCCCCCCCGGGCCTGGCCATCCCCCGCACCCCTGGGGCCTTTGACCCTTACCTGGGGTCTGTGACCCCTCTGAGGCCTGGACACCCCCCCTGGGGCCTGTGACCCCCCCAGTTCCTGGACACCCCCCTGGGGCCTGTGACCCCCCCCGGGGCCTGGACACACACACCCCCGCCCCCGAGGCCTGGCCACCCCCTGGGCCCTGTGAGCCCCCCCAGGCCTGGCCGCCCCCGCGCCCCCGCCCGGCTGCAGAGCGCTCCCCCCGCCACCAGGCGGCGCCCGCTCTCCTCTTCGGGGGATGACGTCATAATACCGCGCCAGCTGCCTCGACGGCCGAGCAAGATGGCGGCGCCCAGCTGTAGCGCCGGTAATGGCGGCGGCGCCGCTCGCTACTGCCTGGTGAGCGGCATCCCGGCCGCGCTGCGCTCCGCCCAGCTCCGCGCCTACTTCAGCCAGTTCGTGGAAGCCGGCGGCTTCCTCTGCTTCCACTACCGCCACCGGCCCGAGCGCCCGCCGGCGGGCGGCGGCGGGGAGGCCGCGGCGTCGCGCACTTGCTCCTGCCTGGTGGCCGTGCAGCCCGGCCGCGCCCGCCGCTTCGTCCGCATGTACTCGGGCAAGCGGTGGGTCGGGCCCGGCGGCGCCTCGCTGCCCGGCCGCTGCCTCATCCGCAGGGTCCGGCTCGGCCCCGGGACAGGTACGAGCGGGCACCGGGGGGGGGTCGGGCTGGGCCTGGTGGGCCTGGAAGGGTCGGGAGTCCCCGCTGGGCACCGCAGCCCACCCCTGCGGGTCTCGGCAGCCAACCTGAGGGCACCGGGAGGTGAAAACTCTTCGTGGGGTTTCCTGAACGCCCTAAATCTGTTCTTGTAGAACTCCAGGTTGGGAGGGGCCGCGAGGATCCCCTGGGCTCGACAAGACGGCCCAGCACCCTGGCTGGCCGGATCTTAAAGCGTGTCCAGTGCTGGGCAGTCCACCGCTACCCTGGGGAGATTATTCCAGTGGCTGATCATTCGCATTGTGAAAAATTTTCTTCTTGTGTCCAATCGGACTCTTCTGGGAGTAACTTGTACCCATTACCCTTTGTCTTTTCCACATGACTCCTTGTAAAAAGGGAGTTTCCATCTCCTTTGTAACCACTGGGCATGTAGGAATTGCTTTGGGGCAATTAGCAGGCAAGAAGAGTTGGTTTGTGGGTGTGCTTACCCCCCTCCTGGCCAGGAGGGCCCTGATTTACTCCTCTCCGGTGGCTCTGTGTTTCCCCACAAAACCATTCCTTCTCTCCTCCAGGCACGGAGACGTTTCCCTGCAGCGGGGACAAGACAGCCGCAGGTGAATCTGTCGCAGAAGCGGACTTGAAGCGGCTGCCCGAGTTCAACCCCCCTTCCTTTATGCCTTACGGGAATGTGGGCACCCCCTTGAAAGTTTTTCTGGAGCTGATCCGTGCCTGCAGGCTGCCTCCCTGGATTATCAAGAAATTGCAGCTGGATTTTCCAAAGACAGGCTCATCCCGTAGGTATGGGAATGTGCCTTTTGAATACCAGGACACTGAGACAGTTATAGAAGAAGAAAGAGTTTACACTGCTGCGGGGGATGAGATCACGGCAGAAGAGGAGCCCGTGGCGAGATCTGAGGTGACTCACCCAGCCAGTGCTGAGGAAGATGAGGAGGGGCAGGAGAAGGAGGAAGAGGAGTCGCACTCAGATGATGTAAGTGGATTTTTCTAGCACGGTCCAAGGTTAGCTATTGTGGCTGCAAAGCTAGGGGGACTGGTAGAGCTCATTTTTGATCTTTTAGTTGTATTGTATAAATCACCTGTCTGAAAATGGTGTTAAAATGCAGTTGTTTGCGTCTTGGTGCGCTGAGCCCGTTGGCGCGTGAACAGTGTGGGCATTAACGTCTCTGAAACTGCCTGTCCAAAAGGAGTTGGTCGTAGGGGTCAAGCCCGGGGATTTTGCCAGGGTCGGGTCCAGAGGGTTTGCTCCAGAGGAGCGAGCCCAGGAGGAGGCTGGTGCTGCGGGAGCAGACCTCTGCCCTGCTGCGTGGCAGGTTGGCCCAGCTCTGCTGCCGCTTGTAAATGAGGTGACGGGAGATTCAGGAGCACGTTCGCATGCTGGAAACGACACGCGGAGCTGTACAAGTGGTTGACCTTGAGTGCTCCTGTGATTGAAGGTGGTAATGCTGAGAGAAGTGGCTTTCGTGACAAAGACTCCTAGAAAACTGGGCTGGACAGGCTCTCCAGAGACGATCTCGCTCCCTGCACCTGACAGACGCCTGTCTAGCCTGTTCTCACAAACCTCTGTCATTACAGAGGCAAGCCATTCCCGTTCTTTGCAATACCAGAATTCACTTAGATGCCAAATCTTTGCTGCAATTTTATCCCATTAGGTTCTCCTAGCAACAGCGGACACAGAACACTTTGTTCCCTCCTTTATGAACTTTTTATTCAGTCTTTTCTTCTCCAGACTAAGCAGACTCCTCTAGCTGTTTCTCACAGGCTGTTGCCTGGCTCTCTAGTCAGTCTTCTGGCTCTTCTGTAGTCAGTTAATGCCTTGCTTGGAGGGCTCTGCCCACAACTGGGCAGGCAGCAGTAAAGCTGTCAGGCTGATCTGTGTCTGTGCCAGCGAGCCGCTCTGCTGGAACTGACACAATCTGTGTAGGGATCAACTTGAGTGGAATTAATTTGTTGCTAGTGCTGACTTTACGTTCAACACCCCTGCTCCTTAAATGGGCATCTTTGCGTTGCAGATTGGGTTCGCTGCTGCAAGCATGCCGTGAAGTGGGTGTGATGTGGTATTTTTCACCGCTTCTGTCTGCTGACTCTGAAAATGGCATTAGTCAGGGGAATGAGGTCATCGGTGCCGGTCGTGTTAGTGCCTGAAAGCAGCAAGCTGGGACGAGCTCTGTCGACAAAGCTGTTTCGTAGGGAAGGCGTTGCGGCGGGCTGTGGGGGTCAGGGAAGCGGGGAGGAGGCTGCGTGCTGTTGGTGTCGCCCACCTCTCACCGGTTCCTTTGCAGGACAACGATACCTGCGAGGAGTGGGAGCGGCACGAGGCTCTGCACGAGGACGTGACCAAGCAGGACCGTGTGGAGGAGCGGCTCTTCGAAGAGGAGATTGAGCTGAAGTGGGAGAAAGGCGGCTCTGGCCTGGTCTTCTACACGGATGCTCAGTACTGGCAGGAGAAGAACGGAGGTAACGTTGGTGCTTGTGTCGCTGAGCCACAAACTAACCGCGACAAGCTGGGCGGCCCAGCCCGGCGGCTAAGTTGGGCATAACCCCGTACGAGCAGTCCAGATCAGCTACAGACACGGGCATCTCACCATCGCTTTTTAAACCTTCCCTCGATCACAAACTCTGCAGTGGTTCAGTGTAGTCGCCAGAGACCCCCGTGGTCCTCCTGGCAGCCTGGAGCGTAAGCACTGCGCTTTGCAGAGTCTCTAACGCCGTTTCTTTCCCGTTTTGTAAGAGAAAATAGGGAGCTGGGCCACCGGCAAACAGCTCTTCTGTGTCAGACTTCCACAACCCTCACCAAAACTGGTGCTTTCCTTCTCTTGGCAGACTTCGATGAGCAGACTGCAGATGACTGGGATGTGGACATGAGCATCTACTACGACAAAGGTACCTGAGCTGAACCCTCCCCCAGGGAACCGGGAAGGCTGGGAAATTCTGACCCTGCAGAATGTCTGCAGTGGGGAACTCTTAGGCTCTGTCAGTCTGTGAAAGTGTCCGAGATATCAGCGTACCTTGAAATAATGTTTTTCTTGTCTGGCAGTGAGAGTTGCCAAAAGGAACAGGTTCTGCCTCCTTGTTGCGTGGTGTTCTGGGGGAGACGATGGCAGCAAACGGCTTTCCTGAGCTGTGCTGCTCTGACTCCTGCTTCCTTCTCCCTAGATGGAGGCGATAAGGATGCTCGGGACTCGGTGCAGATGTGGCTGGAGCAGCGACTGCGGGATGGCTTGGAGGATGGGGCTGTTTCGGGGCAACAGGTTGGCACTTTCGAGAGACACACCAAGGTGAGCTCTTCGTACGTGCTCCGGAGGGGACGGGGCAGGACAGGAAAGGTTGTGATGGCGATGCTCAGGGGGTGTGGGTTAGGGGGAGGAGGGCTCTGGGAAGATGATGATGAGCTTTGTCCAGCTCTGTGACATTTTTTTTCCCCTCTCCCAGGGTTTTGGCAGGAAGGTGCTGGAGCAGCAGGGTTGGACGGAAGGGCTGGGACTGGGGAGCAGCAACTCTGGAATGGCTGAAGCTCTGGACAACAAGGGTCAGAACCCCAGATGCAAGAGGGGGCTGGGGTAAGTACCCCACCCTGCCCTGCCAGCCTGTGTTCAGAGCCTCTGCGCAGGCTCTCGGGGCTGAGGCAGCAGCTAATGGGCTGCAAAAGTAGCAGAATGCGAACCAGACGTGTAAGGCATTTCCAGGGATCTGCCTTTCTCAGTGCAGCTGGTGACAGGGCCTGCCACAGTGCTCCAGAGCTGAACACGCTGCTCTTCTTGAGGGCCCACTGCTCCTTGGAGGAGTTTGTGGTGTTAGAGTGGAACTGGAGCCCTTTGCAGGCTCAGGCAGCACACAAACGCAGAGGGAGAGCTGCGCTCGGGGGTTGAGGATCATCTCTGCTATGGTATTCTGGTGGGGAAAGCCCAGGTGACCTGAGCTGTAGCTGTGCACCTCACAACTACCTTCTCTGCGGGGTTTCGGGAGGCTTTGTGCCACTGTGAGGGCTCTGTCTTCTTCTAGAGCAATCTCACAGCCAGGAGTAGGACAAGAATCCTTTTTGCCCTGTCCCCTTCTCTCCTGCAGCATGTGAAGGAAATGGGCTGGGACGCACAGGGGTGTCCCACTGCCTCAGCAGTTGGACCAGATCTTTCCTGCTTCCTTCTAGGTACCACGGGGAGAAACTGCAAACTTTCATCCAGGTGAAAAAGCCCCGCAGGGACGCTCCCATCCTCATCTCGACCATCTACGATGACCCTGACCCGAAGGACAGCGGTGACCAGCTGCTCCGGCGCCAGCCGCCCACTGCCATGAAGTACAGGCAGGACATGGTGTTTGTGCGGGCGTCACGCGGTGCCCTGGAGAGCTCCAGTGCGCAGTCGCGCTGAGCAGAGACTGTCACAGAGCCTTTGGACTGGTTCTGCTCCTGTCGAGCACAGGCTGGCTCCTGGTCTCGGGTTCGGAGCAGGGCGTTCGTATATTTATTTTTGGAAGAAATAAAAATTGCCTCGGTGGGGTTTTTTTTTCCCCTAGCTGAACCATGCAAATGAGGGGAAATAACGCTGGTTCTGTTTGTTCAGTGGGAGCGGGGAAGGGTGTTGTGTGTCTGGCGGGCGGTTTAAAGCCGATACTACTGCCTGGATCAAGCAAGCTTGTGTGCTAGGTCAGCCTAAAAAACCAGAACGCGTAGTTCATGGCTGCCTGGGACCCAGGGAAGGACAAGTACAGACAGGGCCGGCCATGGCATGGTAACTGTCCTGCAGAAAGCTCGCTGCTGGCCTGCAGCTTCGCGTTGCCTGGGCGTGACGATCCCACACTCCTGGGAGAAACTCGTCGGGATGAAAGACTCGTCCTGGCAGCCTCCGGAGGAATTCTGCGGGAGGCGTTTCCCTGTGGTTGGGCATAGCGGGTGCTTCCTTCCACAGTTCTGCGACGTGCTGTGCCCCGTTTTCCTGACGCCAGCACTCTTCTGGCAGGGAGAGAGCCTTTGTCCCAGTGACCCGGTACTGTGAGGGTTAAATGTGGATTGGTGGACGCTTTGCTGGCGGGCTCCGGCTCGGCCCCGTGCACCTTGCTTAAGGCTGTTGCAGTGCTGGGGGGATGCAGGGAGTAATTTCACATTGCGTTGGAGACAGGCATGGAGTTGTGCTGGAGGGAGAAAGGCCGGCACCGGGACTCGAACCCGCGACCCCGGTTCGAGTCCCGGCGATGGAGAAGCTGCGCGTCCCTCCGGCCGCCAGGGGGCGCCGCGGTGGCAACGGCCGTTTCTTCCCCGGAACGCAGCGCTCGGGGCCCCGCGGCCACCCGGACCCAGCGCCGGGGGCACCGGCGGCGGCGGGCGGGCGGTGAGCGGCCTAGCGGGCCCGGGGGAGGCCTGGCGGGCGGGGAGGGGGCCGGGAGGGGGGGGAAACGGGGGATGAAGGGACCTGGGCGGGGGGGGGGGGAGCGTGGGGGAAGGGGGGATGTGAGGAGAAGAGAGGGTGAAGGTAAAGGGGGGGATGTGAGGGAGAAGAGGGGACGTGGGGGAAGGGGGAGCAGGGAGGAAGGGGCTGGGGGAAGAAGAGGGGATGTGGGGAGAAGAGGGGATGTAGGCAAAGAGAGAGGCACGGGGGAAAGGGTCATGGGGAGAAGAGGGGATGCTGGCAAAGAGAGGAACATGGAGGGAAAGAGGGGGACATGAGGGAGGGGGGTCATGGGGAGAAGAGGGGACACGGGAGGGATGTGAGGGAGAAAAGGGGACATGGGGGAAAGAGGGGATGAAGGCAGAGAGAGAGGGACGTGGGGAAGAAGAGGGGGACATAGGGGAAAAGGTCATGGGGAGAAGAGGAAAGGGGGGAAAGGGGATCATGGGGAGATGAGGGGATGTGGGAGAGAAAAGGGGATGCAGGTGCACGGGGGGTGGAGGAAGAGGGGATATGGAACATGGGGGAAGAGGGAACACAGCAGGAAGAGGAGACATGGGGGTTGTGGGACATGGTGGCAGAATGGACACGGCAGGGAAGTGGGGCATGAGAGGAAGAAGGGGCATGGCGAGGAGAAGGGGTGTGGGGTGGGAGAGAGGGGACGTAGGCTGGTGTGGGAAGAAGGGAGGGTGTGTGGAGACAGGGAGCATGGGGGTTACATGGGGAGGAGAGGGGACGTGAAGGAGAAAAGTGACATGGGGATCTGGAGAAATGGAGGGGAGGGCATGGGGACGTGCGCTGGGGCGAGGGAGGGAAACGTGTGGGTGCTGCTGCATCGGGAAGGACCTAACTAGGGTAGAACTCGCCCCAGATGTGGGCAGGAGTAGGGACCTGTGTCCCGCAGGCACAGCCCTGTGGGTCTGGTCAGGGTTTTGGGCCTGTTTTCAGCCACGGCGTCGCCGGCTGGGGGTCACAGCGTAGCGTCCACCCTGGCGTGCGGCTCTGCCGTGCAGGGAGGGATGGGAGGCAGCAGTTACAAAATGGCGCTTCCATTTCCTCTCCACCCGCTCCCTGGGTGCGAATTCCAGCAGATCGTGTTCACGTAAAAGCAAATAAAGTGGTAAATGGGAGCTTTTCCTTTCTCAGTCAACAGAAGGAGAAGGAAATGAGCCAACATGTCTGAGGGCAGCCAGGGGAGCTCGCTGGCCTTCGGCCAGGTGGTGATCGGGCCTCCGGGCTCCGGGAAGACGACCTACTGCCACGGCATGCAGGAGTTCATGGGCAGGATCGGGCGCAAGGTGACGGTGGTCAACCTGGACCCCGCCAACGAGACGATGCCCTACCAGTGCGCCGTGGACATCGCCGAGCTCATCACCCTGCCCGACGTGATGGAGAGCTTGAAGCTGGGGCCCAATGGGGGGTTGATCTACTGCATGGAGTACCTGGAGGCCAACTTCGACTGGCTGCAGGAGAAACTGGCCGCGTTCAGGGGTCACTACTACTTGTTCGACTGCCCAGGGCAGGTGGAGCTCTACACCCACCACGGCGCCCTGAAGAACGTCTTCGCGCAGTTGGCCAAGTGGAATTTCAGGGTAGGTCTGGGATTCTGCGCGGAGCTGGGGTCGGTGCCTGGCACCCCACATGCTTGTGTAAGGGGCTCGGAAGCTGTGCGCCGCATGGTCAGAGCTGTTGGTTGTGGGTGCTACTGGAGAGAGTCCAGTGGAGGGCTACGAGGATGAGGAGGGGACTGGAGCATCTCTGCTAGGAGGAGAGGCTGAGGGAGCTGGGCTTGTTCAGCCTGGAGAAGAGAAGGCTGAGAGGGGACCTTCGAAATGCCGATCAGTATCTGCAGGGTGGGGGTCAGGAGGATGGGGCCAGACTCTTTCCAGTGGTGCCCAGCGACAGGACAAGGGGCAACGGGCACAAACTGAAGCAGAGGAAGCTCCAGCTGAACCCGAGGAAGAACTTCTTCCCTCTGAGGGTGATGGAGCCCTGGCCCAGGCTGCCCAGAGGGGCTGTGGAGTCTCCTTCTCTGGAGATACTCAAGCCCCGCCTGGACGCGGTGCTGTGCAGCCTGCTCTGGGTGACCCTGCTTGGGCAGGGTGTTGGGCTGGGTGACCCACAGAGGGCCCTTCCAACCCCTGCCATCCTGTGATTCTGTGACTGTTGTCTTTACGAACATTTTTGGCCTTTTGTGTGAAATGGCTTTGTCAGGGAAGGAGGGGAACTTTGCCAGTCTCTCCAAGTATAAAACGGGGCAAAAGAGTGGCTTTCTCAGGGCATCCAAGGCAGTGGGATTACCATGAGCAGAAACCTGAATTCCTTCCTCACCCACTCTCGCTGTGCTTCAGGGTCCTGTCCACAGAACTCGTGTGTTTTATCCAAGTGGGCGCTGCATTTCGGAGCAGGGAGGGAGGTGTGGGCTGGGCGAGCGGGGACCCTTTGCCCTGCGCTGTGAGAAGTTCAGGCGTCGTCTCGGGCCCTGCCTGGCACCTGCAGCCAAGCCGAATCGCTCCACACGTTGTAGTACGTGCTCTGTGCTTTCTTGCACAATGGAAGATGCAGATGAGGAAGCGCAGGTGAGAGGAGTCCCATAACCGAGCTAACTTGCTTACGCTGCATTTGTTTTGCATTTGGGCCAAACCATGAATGTGCAGACGGTGTACGGCGTGAGCAAGAAGGGCAGGTTCATTTGCTTGAGAATGTCACGGGGAATCTGCACATTAGAAATTATTTTTATTCAAATAAATGCACATGAAGTTGCAGTTACTAAAAAAAGAGAGTTACACGGCTGTTCTGGTGCTCGCTCCAGTGCTTACACCTGCCTGTGAGCTTTAAACTGGCTTTTTTTGCTGCAGCAGCACAGCTGTGACTCAACCGCGCTCGACTACTACAGAGCCCTGACTTTGAGTAACGTTGTGTAACAGGCAGTAACTTAACAGGGATCTTGGACCACATTGTTACAGCTGCACAAAACACAGGGAATCAAGCTGCTTATTAGTTTAATTATTAATTATTATTTCAAACCACATGACAATTGGCGCTCCCAGCAGAGCGTGGTGTGCTGCAGTTGCTGCTCCTGAGTGTACGCTGTGCGTGGGCATTCCTGCGGGGAGGGTGGAAATCTGGAGGCACTTGTGGTGTTCAGAAGAAGAGTTAGCCCCAGCTCCCACCCCCGAAAAACCTGCAGAGTTCAGACTAGCGTGGAAACTTCATCTGCAGAGAGAGAAGCCCTGAGAAAAGGGAGAGCGGTTGCAGGTTTGAGTGTTTCAGTGCTGCTGGTGGAGCTCAGCACCCCTCTAAGCCTCCCCACAGCCCTTTCCGTGCTCCAGCACCCTGGGTCCTGAATCCCCAGGGGGTCCGTGTGTGTGGATGTGGCCTTGTGCTTATATGTGAGGATGTTTTAGATCAGCAGCTAGAAAGTAAGTGGTGACTTTCTCTGTGTGGGAGTCTGTGTGCTTGTCACAGAATCCCAGCATGGCAGGGGTTGGCAGGGCACTCTGTGGGTCACCCAGTCCAACCCCCTGCCCAAGCAGGGTCACCCAGAGCAGGCTGCACAGCACCGCGGCCAGCCGGGGCTGGAATATCTCCAGAGAAGGAGACTCCACAGCCCCTCTGGGCAGCCTGGGCCAGGGCTCCGTCACCCTCAGAGGGAAGAAGTTCTTCCTCGGGTTCAGCTGGAGCTTCCTCTGCTTCAGTTTGTGCCCGTTGCCCCTTGTCCTGTCGCTGGGCACCACTGGAAAGAGTCTGGCCCCGTCCTCCTGACCCCCACCCTGCAGATATTTAGAGGCATTTCTAAGGTCCCCTCTCAGCCTTCTCTTCTCCAGGCTGAACAAGCCCAGCTCTCTCAGCCTCTCCTCCTAGGAGAGATGCTCCAGTCCCTCATTGTCCTCGTAGCCCTCCGCTGGACTCTCTCCAGTAGCTCCTCATCTTTCTTGAACTGGGGAGCCCAGCACTGGACCCAGCACTGCAGATGGGGCCTCACAAGGGCAGAGCAGAGGGGGAGGAGAACCTCCCTCGCCCTGCTGCCCACACTCCTCTGAATGCACCCCAGGATCCCATCGGCCTTCTGGGCACCCAGGGCACGCTGCTGGCTCATGGTCACCCTGTCGTCCCCCAGCACTCCCAGTCCCTCTCTGCAGAGCTGCTCTCCAGCAGGTCAGCCGCAGCCTGTACTGGTGCCTGGGGCTGTTCCTCCCCAGGTGCAGGACGCTGCCCTTGCCCTTTAACAGACCTGTTATAGTCAGGTCTGAAGAGATTGTCCTGTAGCTGCTGCTCAGACTGTCCCCAAAGCGAGCGGGTGGACTCGTCACCGGCCCTGACCTTGCGCTGTCCCTTTGTGCCTTTGCTCTCCAGCTGGCTGCGGTGCATTTGGTGGATTCTCACTACTGCACGGACCCGGGCAAGTTCATCTCCGTTCTCTGCACCTCGCTCTCCACCATGCTGCACGTGGAACTGCCCCACGTCAACATCCTCTCCAAGATGGACCTGATTGAGCAATACGGCAAGCTGGGTGAGAGCCTTTGCGAGAGGGACGCGTGGAGCTGGGTGCGGATTAGCGGCTCGAGTACAGGGGTGTTTGGCTGGGCAGTGGTGGGGGAACTGGAGTAAATCTCTCTGGCTTCTCAGTGGCACATTCTGGCCAGGGAAGCCCAAATATTTACAGATTGCCTTCAGAGCTTCTTGGTGTTTCCCTGCAGCTTTCAACCTGGATTATTACACAGAGGTCCTGGACCTCTCTTACTTGGTGGACCATTTAGCTTCCGACCCCTTCTTCAGAAATTACCGCCGCCTCAATGAGAAGCTGGTGGAGGTGATCGAGGACTACAGCCTGGTGTCCTTCGTCCCGCTCAACGTCCAGGTGATGCGGCAGGAGGAGTGGGGCAGAGAGAACAGGGAGTGTTGGATATGGATATGTTTAATGGCCCCAAGTTGCGTCAGGGAAGGTTTAGATTGGATATTGGGAAAAATTTCTTTGCTGAAAGAGTTGTGAAGCATTGGAACAGGCTGCCCAGAGTGGTGGTAGAGTCCCCATTCCTGGAGGGGTTCAAAAAACGTGTAGATGGGGCATTTCAGGACATGGTTTAGCAGGCGTGGTGGTATTGGGGTGAAGGTTGGCCTTGATGATTTTAGAGGGCTTTTCCAGCCTTAATGATTCTGTGATTTTATATGTAGTCAGCGCTTTTGGTAGCAGCTTAGGCTATGTTTGCTTAGAGCCACGAGGGCTGAAAACCTCAGCTGTGAACAGACGCGGGCATGGAGGAGGACGGTGAAACGCACCCAGACTCGTAAATGATCTGTGGCAGCCAAGGGAAAAGAAAAGGCTAATGAGCTTGGGGCTATGTGGGCCTCGTGTCCTCGGGCAGGGAATTAAGACTCCCCCTTCATTCAGCTCTGCTCTGCCTGCATTTCAAATCTGGGCGAAGTATTACCTGAAACGTTGTTAAATTAGGGAGCACAAAATAATTAGAAGACTGGGAGGAATACATCTGGGGGGAAGGGCTGAAAGCCTTAACCTGGTAGTTAACCAGAAGCATCAACAAAGGCAAATGGGCTGAGACAAGAGGCGACGAAAGGGAGCGAGAGGGTGGCGGGTGTCAGCCCCTCCTGCGTTTGGGCTCCGCAGCGGGTGCGCCTGCTCGTCCTGGGGCCCCGCTGGGCTCAGGGAGGCCGGCAGCATCCCCAGGGCCTTGGGCACAGCGTGGGTGGCCCAGAGCCCTGGAGAAGATCCGTGGTAAAGCCCAGCGTGAGCTCTTGCCCCTGGGGAAGGGCCACGTTCCCCGTGTGTCATCTCCCCTCCCTTTCAGGATAAGGAGAGCATGCGGCGGGTGATGCAGGCGGTGGACAAAGCCAACGGCTATTCCTTCGGAGACCAGGAGCACAGGAGCCTGGAAGCTCTGATGTCGGCAGCCGTGGGAGCCGATTTCCACTTCACTTCGTATCCTTCTCCACCAGCCCTCTGTGTGTTGAGTTTTAACTTCTCCTTCCCTGGGGAAGAGAGGCTGGAGGTGGGGCAGTTACCGGGTTGTTACTAACATCCTCTGATGCTGTCTGGGGATCGGTGTGTAGCGAGCAGGGCTCAGCCCCGACCTTAGCAGACGGTTGTCCGCACCAAAGCCACCACATTTGTTGCTAATTGATACTGTGACTGGGGGAGGAATCTTCTGACAGCTTTCCTCTCTCACTTGGACTGGTTCATTCCACCTCGTCCAAACCATACAGTGGATTCTGCTGTACTTGTCGGGTCTGGGATCAGCCGGAGCCAGAAATAACTCAGGTGGTGCGTGCTGCTGCCAGCCCTGCTGTCTTCCTGCCAGCCTTCGGGCTAATGTGGGGCTGGTTCCTCGCTGAGAATGTTAAGAGCTCGTTGCAGAAGGGAGTGTTTGAGCCCAGCCCCTTGTTTTCCTTAATTACTGCGTTATCAGCACGCTTGCGGTGCAGGAGAAGTATGTGCAATCTCAGGGCAAAGCCGTGGAGGAAGAAGTGATGGATCTGTAACACACCCATCTCTTCCACAGCTGCTCTCTGTTTTGACACCTCTCCTTTTCCTACCGGGAGCTGAAGGGATCTCCGCGTCGTGTGACTCGGACCAAGTGAAAGCCTTTCCAGGCAGAGGCCTGGCTGCTGGGCTCGCTCTCTGTGCAGGTTTGACCTCTTGTGCTTCAGCCCCGCTGCGCAGCGCAGTGTTTTCGCAGAAAGGCGGTGGCTGAGTGGAAGGCCAGCCGGGTCTTTGCTTAGGAACGAGAGAGCTTTAGCCAGGTGAAGGCACGGATAGCAGGAGAGGAGAAGCGAGATAAAGGAGACCTGGCAAAGGTCAGTCTCTTCCTCCCCATTGTGACCAAGATGGATCCAGAGACAGAAAAATCAGTTTGAGCCTTGTCTTCTGCAGTGAGACTTGAGACAAAAATTCTGGGTTTGCCGCATAGGAGGAGTGTGAGTGGACCTTGTGCTCAGAGGATCATCCAGGCTGAGGTGCCTTCAGCCTGTCTCCAGGAGGACAGAAAGATTGCTAGTTTTCTTTTTTTTTTTTAAATAATGATGGACTCTTTCTTAATAAAACACTTCTTCGTCTCGCTTTCATCTTATGAGTTCACTGAACCTGAATAAATAAAACCAAGAGTGCTACAAACCCCGAGGCCAAGAAGCCTCTGGTGGGAGCGTCACGGGAGCTGGTGTGTTGTGTACTTTGCAGAAAGGCTCCACGTTCGCGACGTCGTGCTCCTCTCTGATCTACCTGAGAACAGACAAAAGCGTTTGCTGGAGGGAGCGAGGAAGAGCGACTGTGGGACGTGAAAGCAGGTCACTCCTCGTGCCCGCTTATCCGGGGGCTGAACGCTGGCGGTTGGTGCGCACGCAGCGCGCTGACAGCGACGCGCAGACTGCAAGCTCGGCTTTTGTAGGCTTTTGATTAAGAAAGACCCTGTGTGACTCAGCGGGAGGTTGGAGCGCATCGTTAGCATGTCGGGCCTTTCCCAGCAGCTGGCTTGTCTGCCCTCATCCACCTTCCTTCTTCTGGGCTTGCTTTCTCCAGCGCCTTCTCCAGATCCCAAATCCTGCAGCTTCCCCTCCTTCCTGTGTAATTCCCTCTTGCCGGCCCGCTGCAGCTCCCGACGGCGATGGCAGCCGCTCCCAGCCTCGAGTGCCACCTGCTCTGCACCCCGCTGCGGGCAGCAGCCCGGTTCATCGGCGCGGTGAATCGGGAAGGCTGGGACCACGAAAAGCAAGGCGTCCCCACCGCGCAGCCCTCCGAGTGCCTCCCAGCAGCTCGCACAGCTGCACGTAGGATGGGAGCGGGCAAGACTCCCGGCTCCCAGCTCGGCGTGCAGACTCAGCATCGCTTCTTGCCCAAGACCTTGCATAAACTGAGACGGCTCCTTCTCCCGGTACAGTTTGGCCCTTAGCAGAGCGATCGCAGACCACCGACTCGGTGAGTCTAAATGTGAGTGGGGTCTTGCTCGGCAGGGACTGCAGCTAGGTGGGGAATTAAAACGAACTTTTCCTGCGCCTGAGCTGTGTGGTCAGGATTTGGAAACGAGGAGGAGCTCAGGGGCAGAAGGCACGCGCTTCCACGGGCGCACACTCACACACACGCTTGTGCTTTAACCGTATCAGTTCAGAATTAGAGGCTGCACGGACATTTCAAATAAAAAAGTCAAATTCCTGTCCCCTGTTGGTGCCTGAGCTCTTTTCCTGAGAGCCCGGGGACTTCCCTGGATGTTCCTGGCTGAAACCTGGCGCCCGCATTTCGGTGCTGTCTGGGGCTGGAAGCCAGCCTAACCATAACCAGAGCTGAAACTCCATCCGTGCCTGGTGGTCTTGGGGACTTGTCCCGGTCATCTTTGAGCCCTGTAGCCGGTGTAAAGGGATGGAGGACATGATCATGAAAATGTGAATTTTATGGCAGCTTTTTCATGGTTTTGAGAGATTTGGGGGCTTAAAAGGGTTTTGTCAGGTCAAGCTGGCGTTATGTGAGAGCTGTCAAAACTTTTATGGCTGCTTGGCTTTTTTATTTTAATACCCAGGCAGCATCTGCAGCCCTTCTGCTCTGCTGGAGAACATGGAAATCCAAGGTGATAGAAACCTCTCAGCTCAGGGAACCGCTGCCGTGTCCAAGCCAAGAAATGCTGAGGTCTAAAAGAGCTACAGCCTGAGAAGTGCAGCGTTTTCACACCAAGGGGCTCCTGGCAGCCCAGGTTTGGGAAGCAGGGGCCGAGTTGGGACCCGCAGCTCTGCAGGGATGATACTCGCTGCTCCTGGTCAGGGCGAAGCAGAACATGGCTCTGCATCGGGCAGGGATGGCCAGGGACTCCGGATGTGAAATCCAGCCGGCTCCTGCACCCGCTTGTCCCCACGCTGGGAAGAGACGGCCTCGCCAAGGCTCCCGGGGCTGAGGGAGGTGACACCCTGGCTCCTGTCGCTCCCGTTGAGCAATCGGCTGGGGCGAAGGGCCAGGATTAGTCACCCCGGTTGAGGCACATCCCTGGGGGGCGGGCCAGGCTTTCTGCCGAGCTGGTCCTACCTGCCCCGGCCCCTCCAAGGCCGGCGCCAGGAGAGGCTGAGCCCACCCCGACCGCACGTGGGACCTCCTGGGCAAGACTGAGCACAGCAGGTCGTGTTTTTCGGGACGGAGGGGTTTGGGCTTCAGCTGCAGCTGCTGAGCCGAGGTTTGTCGTGTCCCCTCCATCGCTCCCAACCCCTGTCTGGTGGCTGGGCCACCGCGCCGGAGCCCTGCTTGCACATCGCACCCGGCAAAGTGTCACCGCAGCTGCTTGCAGGGGAGGCAGGAGCACCCCGGAGCTGGGTTACCCCCAGGCAGCTGCAGGGTCCCTCTCCGTACCCCAAAACGCAGTGCCTGGATCAGGCCGAGGCAGCCAGCGCGTGCAGGTGTGGGTACCGGGATGAGACGTTCGGCAGACCCGGCCATCGCAGTGCGGGTCAGGGCTCAGCACCAGGGCTGCGGGACGGACGAGATGGGCTAAAATCCAGAGGACGGGGTCAGACCCCACAGCGTCTGCCCCAGGAAAGGCTGGGGGGCTGCCGGCTCCATCACGGGGCTCCTGCGAGTTGCCCCATCGAGCAGTATGCCACAGGGGTATGAAAAGCCTTGCCAGAAATGAAAAAGCCCCCAGATCAGGCACCCAGCGCAAGCGTGGCAGCACCCTGGGGTGCCTGCCTGGTGACAGCCACCCAGCATCGTCTCCCCCGGGTGCTGGGACACCAGGGAGGTGCCGGTGGTGGCTCAGCCGGGCAACCAGGAGCCGGCCAGCCCCGGCCCTGGGCACAAAGCCCTGCGGGGAGGTTGTGAGAGCCGGGGACAAGGGACAAGCCCGGCTGTGGGTCCTGCAGCCCTCCAGCCCTGCTCAGGACTGGCAGAGATTTTCGCAGGCGATGTGGCTGGGGACAGTGTCCTCTGCTTGCCCTGAGACCTGTTTCAGTAGCCTTCACCCCATGGCTGCTAGCCACGGTGCACAGGGCTGTGCTGGGACGCTGCTCTGGGGTGGGGGACACTCCATGGCCTGGGGCACCCACGTCCCTTTGCTCTACTGGTATTTAAAACACATATATTTGAGAGCTTTCCGCTGCGGCCCTTGCTGTGTGCTGTCAGGGATGATGAGAGCAGCCTCCTGTGCGTCCCAGCCAGGGGACAAAGACAGGGATCTGGGTCTCAGTGTCTCCCTGGTCCCCTCCAGTTTGGTCCCACCACCCTATGTGAAACGGGGGGGCCGGGAGGACCCCGGGGAACACCCCGTGCTCCCCAGCAGCACAACCCTCTCACAGGAGGTGTCGTGGGGGCCTGGGGCTTCCTTCCCAGCCCCGGAAAGCTGCCGGACCGGCTGGGAGGCCGGGGAGCATCGTCCTCCCACACGGCCCAGCCACGCTGCAATTTCGGGTGCTGTCGAAATCGGTTAACTCCTGGGAGGCTGCGGGGAGCCACCTGCCACCCGTGGGTCCCAGGAAGTGGCAGGGGTGGGCAGCAGCCCCCAGTTAACCCCCTCCCTGGATTCCAGCACCCATCAGCTCTCACCTCACCGCCCCCCAGTTTAACCAGCCCGGCTGCTCGTGTCCCCAGACCACCGGGTCAAGGGCCAGCGAGAGCCCTCGGCTGGTTTTTCACGTCGGCCGGCCCCGGTTTGGCTAATTACAGGTCTGGGGCTGGTTCCCAGGCTGGGAGCATTCGGGGCCGGGCGGTGGCCCCTTGCTGGCCTCCCCCCGGGAACCGGCTGGGCTCCCCGACACCGCCGGGGGCCCCCCAACCCAGCCAGGACCTGCTGAGTGAATTGTGACCTGCCGGGACCGCTGACCCAGGCCTCCGTGGGGTCAAAGCTGTGCCCACGTTTGCTTCTTGGCTCCTACAAGATGCCGTGATGGGATGGGGAGGGGGGCTGGGGGACAAGCGAGGGGCTGGGGGGAGGGCTTGCAGGGGTTAATCCCCTCAGCTGGGCTCTGAGCCCGGCTCTGCTCCCGGTGACGCGTCCCTGGGCGAACAGGTTCTGGTTTGCACAGCCCAACCTCCCACAGCAGCCAGCGCGTTCCCACGGCAGAGCCCTGGCAAAGCTCATTGCATCCCAGGCCGGTCCCTGCACAGGGAGCAACGGCCCCCGTGGGCTTTGCACTGGGTGCCCCCCAATCCCTGAAGGTAGCTTGGGAGGGGGGAAGCCACCTCTCTGGTCGTGCCTCAGTTTCCCCATAGCCCAGGAGCTCCTGGCACCCTGGGAGCCAGGTCCTGGCCGTGCCGGGGCTCGGGGCTGGTGTCCCCCACGTCCCCAGCTGGGGACCCCGCTGAACCGGGGCGGCACGTCCTGAGTCACGGCGCGTTTCCTCCCGGCATCCCGGCGTTTCCCATCAAAGGCCGGCTCCTGCCCAGCCCTGCTGCGCCGGAGCTGATGAGCTCATAGCCCAGGGTGCCGTGACTGTATTTTATTGTAATTATTTTTCATGTTGAAACTTGTGCTGACTGGGGGGGGGGGGGGGGGGGGGGGCTTGACGAGCTGCGCCCTTCACCGTGGCCAGGCGCCAGGGCCAGAAGTGCTGAGCTTTCACCCATCCCAGCGTGTCCGGACCTCAACAGGGACGTCCCCACCCCGATGACACCCCGGGGCTGTCCTCACATTACTGCCGAGGTCGCCTTTGGGGACACCCCCCACCCCCCCCACCCCCCCACCCCCCCCCACCCCCCCACCCCCCCCCCACCTTGGACACAGAGGTGGGCGAGGACCCGGGGACCTGCACAGGGGCCGCAGTGACGGGTTTTGGGGCACGGTGGGTTTGCACCGAGGGGACGGTTCACCCCCCTGCGGGGTCGGGGACCTTAGTGCCCCCCACAGAGCAGCCAGCCCAGCCTGGGGCTGCCGAAACCCTCGCCCCTCGGAGGCACAGCCCACCCAGGTTTTGAGCCGCCGAGGGCTGGGGCTCCCTGGGCACCCCGAGACCCCGTCTCAGGGCCGGGAGGGATTGGGAGCAGCCGAACCGGTGCTGCAGATCCCGGGGGACCCAACCGCTCCCCTGTCCCGTGGGGCGGGAGGTGAAGTGGGTGCCCGGCGGCGGTGGGAGCTGCCCGGACACGTGTGCGGGGGAGAGACGAGGCAGAGCAGAGGCAGGCGTGCAGGAGATGGTTTATTGGAGAGGCACAGAGGCTTTGGCGATACGTGACCCCCCCCCCCCTCCCCAGAACGGGGGGGGCTGCCTGGCCATCCCCCCCCCCATCACCCCATCCTGGCCCCTCACCTCCTCCCATCGCGGCTCCAGCCCTCAGGAATGGGGGGTTTGGAGCCGGCACACACCAGGCTGGGCTCCCCCACCCAAAGTGTTAAATAGCAGGGGGCTGGCAGCCCTCTGGGACGGAGGGACCCCCGCTCTCCCTCCTTTCCCTCCCCCCCCCCCCAGAGCAGAAGATGGGAGAGAAGGAAGTGGGGGCCCCATGCCAAAACCACCCCCACTCCTGGCATCCAGGCTGTGAGGGAGCTGAGATGCCTCCCCCCCCCCCCCCCAAACCAACACCCCCAAATCAAAAAAAACCAAACCAAAAAAAAAAATCAGCCACGAAGAGATGCCGAAGGGACTGGAGGGGGGGGGGGCGGGGGCAGGTGGGGGCCGGTCCCCGGCTCCGCAGGGGCCGTTCAGTTCTTGGGCTCTTCGCCAGCCTCGCCGCCGTCTTCCCCGGCGCACTCGGCTGTCCATAGCGTGAGGTTGTCCCTGAGCAGCTGCATGATGAGGGTGCTGTCCTTGTAGGAGTCTTCGCTGAGCGTGTGCAGGTCCCCCATGGCCTCGTCGAAGGTGGTCTTGGCCAGGGAGATGGCCTGGTCGGGGGCGTTGGCGATCTCGTAGTGGAAGACGGAGAAGTTGAGGGCCAGCCCCAGGCGGATGGGGTTCGTGGGCTGCATCTCCTTTTTGCTGATGTCCATGGCCTCTTGGTAGGCTTCCTGGGCGCTGTCTATCGTCTTCTTGCGGTCGTCCCCGGTGGCCACCTCGGCCAGGTATCGGAAGTAATCGCCCTTCATCTTCAGGTAGAAGACCTTGCTCTCAGGGTCGGTCGACCTCTTGATGAGATACTTGTCCAGCAAGGCCAGGACGTTCTTGCAGACGCTGTTCAGCTCCTTCTCCACCTTCTCCCGATACTCGTTCACCAGCTGCGCTTTGTCGTCCCCCTCTTCGGTTTTGTGCTCGATGCTGGAGATCACCCTCCACGCCGAGCGCTGGGACCCCACCACGTTCTTGTAGGCGACGGAGAGGAGGTTGCGTTCCTCGTTGGACAGCTCGTCCCCGTATTCCACCACCGCCTTCATGAAGTCCGCCATGTCCTCGTAGCGCTCAGCCTGCTCGGCCAGCTTGGCCTTCTGCACTTGGTGGTTTCTTGCCATGGCTGGGACACGGGCGCGGGGCAGACGCTTGGGCGAGGAGCGGGGCTGGGAGCCGTCGGAGCCTCTGCTGAGCCCCGCCGCCGGGATTCGTTTTTGGCTGAGCGTTGGAGCCTCGAGCGAGAGCGGGAGGAGCCAGCGAGACCGAAGGAGTGTCCTCCTCCTCCTCCTCTGCTTCCTCCCCGCCAAGCCCGGCCTTAAAAGGAAAATTGCCGTGAATCATCACCCGCAGGCGGCAAGCACTGGGGAAGGGGCGAGGGGGGATGGCCAACGCCCTGCCCTCCCCGTGGGTCCCGGGGCAGGGCTTGGCGATGGGTGCAGCACCCGTGGGTGCCCCGGGGCTCTCCCCGCAGCCAACACCCACCCCGGGGCCGAGGGGGCACCCGTCCCGCTGCTAAAATTACGTGGAAGGGGGACAGTGGGGTGGGTGTCGGGGGGGGTACGCAGGGACACGGCAGCGTGCAGCTCTTCCCACCCCTCCCCGGAGAAACGGGGTGTGTCTGACTGCCTTCCCCCCCCCAAAAAAAAATCATATCGCTGTCATTTTTATATGGTGATTAACTTTGCTGGTAATTGCTGCGAGGGCTTGACGGGCAGGTATTTATTCCCACAGGTGGGGAAACCGAGGCAGAGAGGCTCAGCAACTCGCCCAAGTGCCGCGGGAGGGACTGCCCCAAAGCCGGGCACGATCGCCCCGTGCCTTTGAGCCGCCGTGCGACGGGACCAGCCTGAACCCCAAAACCTCCTGTGGTGGGGAAGGAAAAAACCCCCGGCCCCGCTGAAATGGGGCTCCCCCGCTGCCCACCTCCAGCCCAGGGCTGCATTTCCCCATCCCAGCATCTCACCAGCGACTTTTTGCATCTCTGAAGCTGTAATGGAAGAGTTTTGGGGTGTGATTTTTTTTTTTTAAATTAATTAGTTTTTTAGGCACAGGCTCCCTGTTGGTGCTGGTGGAAACGCGCCGCCCCGATTAGGATCTTGCGCTTCGTGTTGCGCTGCAGTTTCACTCTCGACCTGCTCGAGCTTGTTGCCGCACGCCGGGCGCTGGCAGCTCCCGGCGAAGCCTTGGCCTCGCAGCCTGCGCCAAGCCCCGGCCTTATCTGCCGTGCGGGAGCCGTGCGGGAAGGGCAGGGTGGGGCGAGCACCCGCGGCACCCGGCCAAGCCAAAAAGGGGTGCTGCTTTTTTTTAATCATCGTGACTCGCTGCTTTATTCATCCCTGCGAACAGCCCCGGTGCCACCCCCGCCGGGAGCACCCTGTCCCTGTCATCCCCACGGTCTCACCTGGGGACAGGGCAGTGGAGGATGCTGGGGAGAGAGGACAAGAAGAAAAAACCCACGGCAGCCCAGCAAAACACCCGCAGCCTCCACACCGCTCCCTCCCCACCCTGGCAAGGGGGATTCGGGGCTGCTCGCCCCCTCCCTGGCCAAGCCCCTGGGCACGTGGTGGCTCTGGGGGTGCCCATCAAGGGATCCCCGCAGCCCCTCCGTGCCCCCCCCGAGCCACGCCATGCTCAGCACCTCGCTGGCGATCACAGCTCCATCCCCAGAGGAGCGCAATCCACCGTGGGAGCAGATCACGCCCCGCCGCGTCGGGACAAGGCGCTTTCCGAAGGACCGCTCCCGTCTCCCACCCTCTGCCCGGCAGATGAGGTGCGGGAGGGGGGCAGACCTGCAGAGACCCTCAAAGAGCTTCAGCCAAGCACAAAAACCCCCACAGAGGGGCTGGGGGCCAAACGGGCAGCCCGATGTACCCAGCCCTCGAAAACCCACCTCCTTCCCTTGCGAAAACGCGAGGTGGCAATCCCCGGGTGGGAATCGGCCTGCAGCTCGCACCGCTTCGAGCAGCAAAGCTGTACGGGGTGGGGGGTCTGCAGCCCCCCGCCTCGGTGAAGCACCCGCCGCCAGACCCCGCTTCAAACCCTCAGCCTGATCCTGCACCAGCCTTTGGGCTGTTTAATCCTCCCATGTCGGCTCTGCGCCAAGAGGGTCCCGTGGGGAGACCCCCGGCAGGACCCCCCCAGCGGGACGGGAAGCTCGGCCGGGGCGTGCGAATGCTCGGCCCCGGTTCCGGCGCCTGCCGGCAGCCCCTGCCAAAGCGGCTGAGCTGCTGCCAGATTTCGGTTGCGACGGGCCGAGGGGAGGCTGCGAGAACCTTTCTGCTCGACCGGTTTCGTGAACATCGGCGGGTGGGTGAAGGGAAGAGCCCCAGATCGCTGCGCGGAGG
Source organism: Opisthocomus hoazin (assembly GCF_030867145.1). NCBI lineage: Eukaryota > Metazoa > Chordata > Aves > Opisthocomiformes > Opisthocomidae > Opisthocomus > Opisthocomus hoazin. The sequence continues at coordinate 4,472,298 of NC_134430.1, read as the reverse complement.
CTGCGGGTGAGGTCAGCTCCAGCATCGCCCCGCGGAGCACCCGTGGGTGCCTCCAGTGCCGAAGAGCAGCAGCAGAAGGTGCATCGCCCCGGAGAGAGGGACACCCAGCCCCGGGGACGCTGCCCAGGCCAGCGCACGTCCCCAGTCCCCGGAGCCGAGCTGGCGATGCAGGAGGCAGAGGATGCTCATGGCCAGTCCCAGGGGTGCTGGAAGGATGCTCGCAGCCCGCCCGGCTGCCCCGTCCTCACCATCCAGCTCTCCGCGGCTCCGGCGCCGGCATGCCCAGGCACGAGCTGCAGGCAGCAGCTCCCCTCCGCCGCAGAGCAGCAGCCAGACGCTGGCATACAGTAAATAGGAGAAACTTTTATTTTGTTACAAAAGTAAAAGGCATAAATAGAGGGTGAATCCTACCGGGCTGGGGACAGGCCTGGCTGCACAGCTCCCAGCCCGGCCGCCGGCGGGGGAGGACCCGGTGCTGGGTGCCGGAGCACCCAACCTGCACCGCAGCCTCCAGCAACGCCGGCTGCAGCCGCAGCCGGTCAAGATGCTGCGGGGCTTGAACCCCTTCCCCTATAAGTAGAGCCACGCTAAGGTGAAACAGGGGAGGGGGAGCTGGCTGGGGGGGTTTCCAAGGGTAAACTCTGACCACGCACTAACTCCTGTCCGCAGAGGAGTCCTCCGGCACACGGCTCGGAGAGGGGCTGGTGGGGCCGTCGTGTGATGCCACCGGCGCGGCTGCGAACGCGCTGGCGCGAAGCCTGCTCGCTTGGAAACCCCGCTGGAACGCGAACCGCTCCCTGCCAGCACCGGCGGCAGCGGAGCCATCCGGGCTGGGGGTAAGGCTGGTGGGGACGGGGAGCCCGGGCTCGGCGGCAGGAGTCCATCCAGCGGCGGGAGGCAGCAGGGACTCCAGTTATTGCACTCGGCTGGGACGGCTGTATGGCTTGGAGATCGAACCCGCGGGCCGGCCGGCCTGGCTCCCGCGGGGGGATTGGAAAAGCTTTTCCCGGTCGCTTTCCCCCCTCTCTCTCGGGGCGGGAGGGAGGAAGGCGCAGGCGCCGTAGCCCTGGCGAGCGGAGGCACTCGTGGTGGTCATGGCTGTCGGCCCGGGCGCTGCCCGCGGGGTCTCGCCTCCCCGCAGGGCGATCGACGAGGGGCAGGGGGCTGCGGGCCACCAGGACTCTTCGTACCAGATCGACCCGGTGCGAGGGAGAGGAGAGGGGAGGAAGAGAAAGAGAGGGTTAGTGCCAGAAATAGGTGAGCGAGGAGCAGCGGGGAGCAGAGCGGAGAACCCAGACTGGGTGGCAGAAAGGGGGGGACCATTGGGGATGGAGGAGAGTGCTGGCAGCCTTCCTCCACGGCCGAGGCTCGAGCAGGCAGGAGCCTGTGGGGGCTGCAGGCAGGGAGAGGGCAGGGACGCACAGGAGGGAGAGGGGCCGCTCCGCAGCCCACAGCTGAAGCCGGGCTTCGTCGCAACACGCTTTGGAAGGAACTTACCGTGGTCACGGGCACGTCAGAGGAGGAACCTGGTGTTAGAGAGAGAAAAACAGGCAGAGCAGGAGGGAGGGGAGGGATTGCCCGAAATACAGAGCGGCTCAGAGCTGGGATTAGAAATCTGTTCCAGGCTCCCACTCCTCTGGGCCACAGCTCCCTCCAAACGCTAAATCCCTGCAGCAGCTGCAGGCTTCCTCCAAGCCCATCCCAGCAGCTCCGCCGAGCACGACTCACCACGGCGAGCCCTCCAGCAAGCCCCAGGCTCCACGCACCCTCAGCCACCCCGATGTCCAAGCACAACCACGCAAATCGGCCGGCTCCATCTCCCACCAAGCCCCAGCACCAAGCTGGGGGGAACCGTCCCTCTCTTCTCGCCAAGGCTGCGGGCAGCCCCTCTGCCACACAGCCCCGGGCTCGCCGCCCCTCGCGTCGCTGGGATGCTGGTGGGATGGACAGGGCACACGGATGCCTACACAAGACGAGGGCGATGGGCTCCATGGACAGAGCTGGTCATGCGGTGGAGATGAGATGGGTCGCTCGAGTGGGTGATGGGGAGAAGAAAGCGCTTTCTTACCAGCTAACCCTCAGAAAGCAGGGCTAATGTCCACAGAGGGGCAAATCCCGTCAGGCTGTGCAGGAAATGGCAAAGTCCTGGCAGGCATCCTCCTGGGGAAGACACCAGAGATTACGCGCTCAGCGTCTGCCGGTACGGCCGGAAGGAACTGGGATAGACTGGGGGACCACAGACCCTGGCACAGCCCCGGATCCAGCAAGGTGGGTGGGGAAAGGATGGCCAGGGGACTGGTGAGCGGCTGGGACCCTGCCCAGCCTGGAGACATGGGACAGAAAAAGCCCTTCGCTCCGGCACGGGTCAGGGCAGCAGCAGCTGGCGCTGAGCATCCCTCGTCGCCCAGTCCTGCAGGAGGCTGCGAGAGCTCCCAGGCGAGGCCTGGGCGCCATGAGGAGTCCAGCAGATGCTAAACACTGCGACACCTGCCCTCTTCTGGCTTAAAGGAACAAAGTAATCATCAAGCAATTAACTCTTTAAAAATATAATTTTATTATGTTGAGTAACAAAGGAAACCGGTTTCAACAAACCCAGGAAGGAGTCTGGCTCCTGGTGACACCCCCCGCTGCTCCTCGCTCCCCGGCACCAGACCCTCTCGGCACAGCTCGGCTCGCCCAGCCCCACGCCTGCCCCTGGACGGTCGCGACGCCTCGCTGGGGACATCGAGGGAAGGGCAGGGGGGACCTCTCGGACGCAGCACGGGGCCGAAGCGCCTGGCCGGTGAGCAGGCACGAAGCCGTGGCGACTGGCAGAGCTGCACCGGGCACCGAGGGCCATCTGCCAGGATCCGGTAGGAATTCAGCAGCCTCCGCTGCCGTGCTCCCACCTCGGCTCTTCGCGGAGGGGAGGGTACAGACGGTTGGCAGAGGGGAAGGCAGAGATGGGGGCCACAGCAAACAAGCACCGAGGTCTCCATGCAGCCGGCCAGAAACGCCAGGCCAGGGGAACCCGGTGCCTCTCGGCAGCTGCGTCGCTCGCAGCGTGCAAGGCACGACGCTGGTGAATTCGGTGGGGACAGGGCTGTCCGCCGTAACTGTGCTGCCTCTGCCCGAGGTTGAAATACGTGCGTCTGACCCACGGAAGCCTAACCGGGCAGCTTGACCCAGAACACTGCAAGGCTCTGCCCTGGTGCTAACACGCGCAACGCTACCTGCACCAACTATAAAACGTTCTACATTAAAAAAAAAAATAATCTACAAATTGTGCAAAAATATCCAGCAGCTTTTAGTAACACGATTCAAGTATTGCTAACAAGGTCTGTGACTCTCTGCGCGCACTCCAGTGTCGGCGACGCGGAGCTGGCTGCCCAGCCCGGCTCTCCCATGGCTCTGCAGGCACGGAGCGATGCTCGTGGATGCGCCCGGGCATCGCTCCCGCGGCGCTGGGGACAGCCCCGCTCTCGTCTGCTGGCCAGAAACCCCAACCACGAGCACAACGGGAGGTTAGCAGAGACCAGCACCCCCTCACTGCCTCCTCTGCGAAACTCCACCCGGGAAGGGTGCGGCCCTCCGGAATTCACGCACTTCTCTGCTGCCTTTTGGTCGCCTACAGACAGGACACAACCAGGCTTTCCTGCCAAGCTCGGGGTCCTGAATCTTCCAGCTGCAGCCTTGCCGACCAGCATCTCCCAACGAGAGCTGCAGAACGCTGCGTGATTTTCTCCCCTGGTAAAAGGAGGCTCATCCTAACCCGTGTCCTTGCTGCAAAACGTTGTCTTACCGACTGGCAGGGCCAAAACACAGAGTTCTTCAGCACCCCCTCGGTGCCCAGCCAGAAAATAGGACCAACAGCAGCTGGGACATCTAGCTAGCTTCCACGTCTGCTGGGAGCTGGAGTCCTCCCAGCTGCACAGCCCCAACTTACCAAGGGACAGCAGCTTCTGCAAAAGAAAAGCTGCTCCGGCAGCGGCTGAGGCAAGAACCCGGCCATTACGAGACAGAACGGCCCCTCCACGTCGGCACGGGGGAGCAGGAGGTGTTTGTGGAGGTAACAGGGATGCCAGGGACCGCACGCCTCCGCCAGCCCGGACGACGAGGCGCGACAGCCCGGCTGAGTGGGAACCGTTCGCCCGTCACCCCGGGCAGGGAACACGGCGATGCCCTGGCGCAGACGCCCCGAGCTCAGGGGTCTGGTGCCTTCCCAGACCTATTTGCTTCCCAGGTGCCGCAGGAGCTCCCTGCTTTCTGCAACGCGTCCGAGCTGAGGGTGTTGCATGCTTTTGGGCTCTGTCAGTCAAAAGTCCAGACAGGCCACATCACAGTGAAACAAACAAAAAATAATAAATAAATTTAAGAAAATAAAAAAAAAAGGCAACGTATGGCTCGACTGAGTCTCTGGCAGCTCTGCATCACAGGGCTGTCCCGCCTGAGGCCAGGGAGGTGGCAAGAGGGGACGGTACGGGCTGGAGCGAGGTGCAGGCGCTGGGCTACGTCACAGCTCTGCTAGGGAATGCCTCCTACCATGCTGGTGTCAGTTTTGGCTCCAAAGGAAGGGATTTCGCTCTTCGGACTGGATGGCGTCCCGACATCTGGCTGGATAAACCCTCTTCTGTCTATCAAACTGGAAAACAGAATGGGGAAGGGTGCGAGGGGAGAGGAGTTACGGAAACAAAGACTCCATGAAGACGGGAGCCGGTGAGCCGCAGCGAGGGCTGTCCCCGCGGGAGCCGCGAACCGAAGCACCGGCAGCAGCGCGCCGGAGAACGCGGCTTCCTGCCCATTAGACAGACCACAGAGTTATCACACAAGCCACCGCACAGCCCGTAGGCAGTTACAGCTTTGGGTCACCACAAACCCAAACGGGAACTGGCAAAAGGTCTTTACAACAGGAAAACAGCACGAATGAGGAGAGAACTGGAGTAAACCACTGTTCTCCCCACGAGCTCCCGGCAAACAGCTCGGCTCCCTGAATCTGCAGATTCACCATCGCCGAGTGGCAGCACCGGCATTTCGGCACCTCCGAACCCAACACAAAGCTTGGGGGTACCTCAGGGAGCAGGGCCAGACGTCAGCGCGAAACACGCCGACTCCGGCTGCGCAGCCTCAGACACCTTCCCCTGCCGCTGTGCTGCCCTGAGTCACCCCCTCCGAGATGCTCCAGACCAACCCACACCGCATCCAGACAGTAAACTGGTCTCCAGGATGCCCACGCGCCCTAGGACAGGCTGAGAGCTCCGAGCCGGCGTGCAGACCCTCAACGCCCGCAGCACCGCGCAAGGGGATGCCGGCCCGGCTCTGCCCACCCGCATCCTCCTGGGACGAAGCGGCGATGACCCTGCGCTGCGGGCACCCGCGCTCCAGGCCAGGGCTTCCTCGCGTCGGCTCTGGTCAACGCGCGGGCGAGGGCGGTCAGGATTTCAGGTCATCTACGTGTTGGTAAACCCCAGGGGCTCCGCACGGCCAGCGGATCCCGGCTGGCTGCTTGCCACGACGCTCGATCCTCAGAGCACAGGAGGAAAAACACGTGCCAAGAGGTACCGCCACTGCCGCTATTCCCCGTCTGCCGCCGAGGCCTTTGGCGTCGTTACTCTCCCCTTACCGAACCGCAGGACGCGTCGGATCTGCCAGCCCCACGAAACAGCTATGAGCGACCTGAACCCACCAAGCTCAAAGACAGGAGAAGCGACGGTCACGTCTCTTACACATCACTCCAGCTGCTCTCCGTGGAGACGGGGAAACCGCTTCCCTCTCATCGTGGGAGCAGACGTGTTTGTGCCGATGGCCCCACCCGAATCGCGACAAATCCGTCCTTTCCGAGGCCCCCCTCGCCAAGCGGGACGCGATTCCCAGCACCACGGAGGCGGAGGGCTCCTACCTGGGGTAGAAGGGCCCGCACAGCACCGCGCAGCAGTTGGTGAGGATGCTTTTATGGCTGTAGGGATTGGCAAACTCCGAGCCCCTCTTGCTTGACCAGGAGCCTTTGATCTGAAAGGGAAGGGACACACGCAGATGACGACAGGAAAGATGTGACAACAGCTCGTTACGGGATGACGGACTCGGCTCAAACCCTCGGTCAAGGCCCGTCTTAGGGCAAACGCCCTCCCTCTCTCCGCCTTGCAAGCGGGACAGCCGCAGGAGGGCAGCCGGAGGAGACAGCAAGACGCTGCTCTGCCTCGGCCGCGGTTCAGCCTTGCAGCCAGCAAGCTCCGAAGCCGTGCCCTCCCGTCACCGTCCTCAACGCCAGCCTCCTCCTCCTCCTCCCCTCGTTCTCTACCAGGCGGGAAGGTCCCGAGGGCAGGGCTCTGGCTCGTCCCTCCTGGGCTCCTCAGGCTGAACAAACAGCCAGGGGATTCCCAGGCCGTGCCGCAACAGGAGGCAACAACCTCATCTGTCCCCACCCTGAGCAGCTGCCCCTGGGACTCTGATTTCGAAACCCCGGTCACGCCAAGCGTAGGCACACGCGTGCTATACCTGGCCTCAGGCCCCTGGCTGCAGCGAACCATTTACCGTCACGTTTCCTCCCTTTTTGTTTTTAGTTCCTCTCCCTTTTTGTTTTTAGTTCCTCTCCCCAGTCGCAGCAGAAGGGCTGGTGGCAACGCGGGCGACGCAGCCAGCGAGGCAACGGGCCGCGCGCTTCGGACCCGGCGCTCGCCGGCAGCTTCACGCCCTTCTGCCAGCACCTCTGCCCATAACAGAAAAGCGGAGAGGGAAGGGGAAAAAGCAAAAAGAACAAAAGGGATGCAAACATGCCTCCTGCAGCGCTGGAAGCTTCCAGCAAGGATAACGGGTGCTGCTGGCCAGAAGGGTGAATTTGGATCCTTCCGAGGATCCGACGGATCCTGCTTTTCCGTACAATCTGCCCCGCTCCGGGGACTCATCTGGTGCCTGGAGTCTGCACGCACCCCCGAGGCAAACCTCACCAGGAGGTGTCTGCACCTCCTCGGCTCCTCAGACAGGAGGAACCGATAGAGACGCAGGGACTTGCCCAGGCTCTCGGAGGAAACCTGCGGTTACGCGGGATGCTGAATTAAGATCACCCGCGTCCCAGGGTAACAGCCGCATCAGTCTCTGGGGCCAGCCTTCCTTTTTCAATCTCAGAACTCCTAATTTTAAGCCCGGTCACGTACAGACTGGAACACACGCGCACACACGTGACCGTTCTGACGTCTCATCGCGCCAGCCCCGCAGCCTGATGGGGCCAAGCGACACGTGCTGCGCCGCTGCGTGCTGCTTTCCCCGCGCGCCGCTACCCCAAACCACGGCCTCCATGCCCCGGGCCGTTTGCTTTGCAGCGGATTGGCACCGAGGCAGGCGGCCAAGGCTCCCCTGGAAACCTCACCTCTGCTCCGGCCCTGCCGAAGGACAAGCGGCCGGGTACTTACGTCTTCGTTCGTTGTCAGGTTGGAGGCGACCAAGTAAGTGTGAAAACCTGAGAGGCCCAAAATGGACCAGACCGAGAAAAAACAAATCACCAGCTCCAGCACAGTGAAAAACAGAAGTCAAGGAAGTCTCAGGGAACAAAAACATCCTGCAAGGAGAGGCAGAGGGCTGTTTTGGGAGGTATCCACTGCGACGGCGCACACCGGGTCACGAAAACACCCCACCAGGCTTCCCGCTCCCCGCGCCATTCTGCAGCCATCCCCCAAGGCACTGCCTGTCCCAGCCGCTCCCCCTTCCACATAAACTTGCAGACTGGGACACCAGTTTGTCACCCACTCTCAGACCCTGCTAGCGAACTAAATCAGAAACTAAAGGTCTTCCCAATTTGGGGATACTATCAGTCTGCAGATGGAGCAGATGGAGCATCTCTGCTGCGAGGAGAGGCTGAGGGAGCTGGGCTTGTTCAGCCTGGAGAAGAGAAGGCTGAGAGGGGACCTTAGAAATGCCTCTGAATATCTGCAGGGTGGGGGTCAGGAGGATGGGGCCAGACTCTTTCCAGTGGTGCCCAGCGACAGTACAAGGGGCAATGGGCACAAACTGAAGCAGAGGAAGCTCCAGCTGAACCCAAGGAAGAACTTCTTCCCTCTGAGGGTGACGGAGCCCTGGCCCAGGCTGCCCAGGGAGGCTGTGGAGTCTCCTTCTCTGGAGATATTCCAGCCCCGCCTGGACACGGTGCTGTGCAGCCTGCTCTGGGTGACCCTGCTTGGGCAGGGGTTGGGCTGGGTGACCCACAGAGGGCCCTGCCAACCCCTGCCAGGCTGGGATTCTGTGATAAGGAGATGCCTGTCTGCCCCGACCAGGTAGCTAGGGGACTAAACTAAATTGTGGGAAGTACACGTGGGTGACCCTACAAAGAGCTCGTTGCACTTCTGTTACACGATGAGCATTGCTGCAGCAGCGCTCGACCATCTGAGCAGCCGATGGCACCAGAAGGATATCTCGCAGGCGTCGTTTTCAGAGTGGCGAGGAATCCGTCTCTCTGAGAGCCTGCAAAGCAAAAGGGGACAAGGATCGACGTCCACATCAGGCAGCCTCGCAGCCCCTGCCAACGCTTCGCTCCCGAGCACGCAGCCACCGCCCCGGGGCCCGTAGGGATCTGCCCTGCTGCCTGAGAAACACCTCCAGCCTGTAACTTTGCAGAAGCGTCAGCGCGCAGACGCGGCTCCAGGAGGTTCGGGGCTGACGGACAAGTCACCTTCGCCACCAGAGCAGACGCACCCCCCACCCGTTTGCTCTGGAGGGGATAACCCAGCCACCAGCTCTCAAGGTCTCTCTGCAGCGAGGCGCAGGGCGGATCTGTGGTGCCCTGCAGTCCGAGGGCCCGTTTATCCAGGCCAGCAGCGCTGAAAAGCCTGGTGTAAACCACCCAGCCCCTTCCCGCGCCCTGTCCAACAGGAGCAGCGACCCGGTGCTGCCCCAGGTCGCTTGCGGCCAGGAGCACGGCACACGTCGCCGCTCGTACGCGCGGTACTTACGCAGAGTGAGGTGGGTGACGACGCAAGCGAAGATGAAGGCTGTCAGGAAGGAGAGGGACAGGATGAAGGCATAGAAGTAGCGATAGTTGCGCTTCCCCACGCAGTTGCCCACCCAGGGGCAGTGGTGATCAAACCTCTCTGAAACAAAGGGACACAGTGAGGACTCCTGCCACCTCGCACCCCGGGACGGAGCGAACTGTGGGCTACAAATCGAGCTTCCACCCACCACCCCGAGACCGGAACCCCGCTGCAGCAGTCCGTTAGCAACAGGTTTCAACAGAGCGCTGCCGCCTGCTCACGTGCCCTTTTAATCATCAAAGGCCAAACCTTTCCTCTCGCCAAACCCTGCATGAACGCCAGCCCTGTGACCGGTAACGTCTACCATCACTAAAACTGAAAGAGAACAGGCAAAGAGCAGCAGTTTTTCCAGTACCCAGCAGCGCTGGCTGCTCCCTTTCTGCCTGTCAGCTCCCCCCGCCTTCTTCAGGGCAGCAAATAATTTCCAAAGTTATAAGGGTACGGCTCTGAAGCCACAGGGACTCCCTGGGAACCCAGGGCAGGCGCAGCCTATCTGGAAACACTCCCGACTGCCTTCTAATGAAAGGGCTGCGTTTCAGACTAACAGGACCATGGTAACTATCTCACAGGGGACACCAGCGCAGACAAAACCCACTGCACACAAAGCAGGCGCTTGCCCACTGCCCGGGACAGCTCCTCTCCAGACGCTGCCCCAGCCACGGCTGCTTTCCAACGAGCCACTCCAGCGTAGGGAGGAGCCATGGCCATCCCTGAACACAAAACTCCCAAACCTCTTCACCAGAGCCTCGGGGTCCTGTGACTGCTCCCGGCTTGGCCGCTCCTCGGGAAGACAGCGTAAGCGCAGCCTCCACATCCACACGCTGCATGACCAGGAGTGGCTGCGTGACGAGGAGACTCTCCGGGCACGTCCCTAAATCCCATGCCACCCTGCTGCCAGTTCAAGCTGCTCCAGTGCAGCCAGGCTGCGCTGGGAACCTCCCTGCCCACCCCCTGCAGCTGCCCCACACCTGCGTGGAGCCATCAGAGGCTTTTCTTCAGGTCTTTGTTCATTCCCTCCTGCCCCACCACGCTCTGAGGACAGGGGAGAGGACACACAAGAGCTCAGCCAGTATCTACGGTGCTGTCTCCACCAGCCCGGCGACAGCAAGGCCACAGACAAGGAGCCTGCAGCACACCCCGTGTTTGGTGGGGGCCTGAACCGCGTTTCATGGTACCGTCCTCCCAAAATCAGGAGAAGCAGCGACACGGAGCCCTGGACCTGCTGCCCCCTCACCCCGAGCCACTGCACTGGTGTTGCTTCCATTTTAAACGGGAAGAAGACGGACCAGGCAGTGTCTCGCTTTATAATCCTTCACAAGAAGCAAAAGCAATCTGTCCAGGACCAGAAAACACGCCCAACATGCAGACACAAAACAGACAGCAGCACCCTTCCACCTCCCGGGCTTACCGACACAGTTGTCGCAGACGCTGCAGTGCGAGGTGCGCGGAGGGCGGAACATCTTGCAGGTGTAGCAGTACTTGAGCTTCACCACGTACTTGTTTATGACCACTTCCATCGTACGGGCCGGCGGGCGGTAGGTGGAGGTACCCATGCTGTCTGCAAGGAGAAGGGGGGACAGTCAGGCTGGTGCAGGTGAAACCCAAGCCCCCACAGAATCACAGAATGTTTGGGGTCGGAAGGGCCCTCTGTGGGTCACCCAGCCCAACCCCCTGCCCAAGCAGGGTCACCCAGAGCAGGCTGCACAGCACCGCGGCCAGCCGGGGCTTGAATATCTCCAGAGAAGGAGACTCCACAGCCCCTCTGGGCAGCCTGGGCCAGGGCTCCGTCACCCTCAGAGGGAAGAAGTTCTTCCTTGGGTTCAGCTGGAGCTTCCTCTGCTTCACTTTGTGCCCGTTGCCCCTTGTCCTGTGGCTGGGCACTACTGGAAAGAGTCTGGCCCCGTCCTCCTGACCCCCACCCTGCAGATATTTGGAGGCATTTATTAGATCCCCTCGCAACTTTCTTGGCAAGGGACTGGCGCATGCTCTCCTGATTTTAAGCAAAAGCGAAGAGGCAGCTCAGCTGACAGGACTTGCTGCAGGGTGGGCAGCCAGGAACCCCAGTCAGCTCCTCGCGGCGTTATTTATGTCCTTTCCTCGTCTGCTCAATGGCAGTGCTGCTGGGATGCCAAGAGGAACTCATATCTGCCCAACAGTTTGAGAACATAAAGCCGTTTATAAATAGTGAGCATAAAAGCAGCGGCGTTAACGTGCCCAGTAACACCAACTCCTCCCTGCGTGTCCGACGGATGGCAACACGAGGAGGCAACGTAGTGTGTTAACGCCCGTGTGGTCCCTCCTCTGCTGTAAGCACCCAAGCTACAGAAACCAGGGCAGCCTCGGCAGAAGCATCTCCTGCCACCGCGGCACGCAGCGTGCCAACCCGCAGCCGGAGCCAGCGGCACCGCCGGGCTCGAGGGACTCGTTTCCATTGCAGCGGGGGAGGACAGCGAGCAGGTCTCAAGTGCCCCAGGCAGATTTCGTTGAAGTTTCATGTTTGTATTAGTAGCACGAGAGGATTCCTCCTCCTCAAGGTTGAAAATGAGGATTTTTCGGGACACCGCAAGTCACATCTGCGTGCGCTGGCACTTGGTTATTCACTGGGGACTGGCAGCTGGAGACCTTCTCTGCTCAGCAAAAGCGTGAGCTGGAAAACGACTGCAAGTTCGGGGGTTATTCCTGTAAGTCACTCTTGAAAGAGCACCTTTCCAGCTCCGAGGAAGACTCAGCAAATAGAGATGCAAGAGCCAGCACGTTAAGAGGATCAGAAGCGGATTAGGCTAACAGCAACAGCTGGCACATCAGGCGGCATCTGCAGCCGGGTTACTGCTTTGGGCGCTTATAAATAGAAACACGGATAACCACTCAGAGACGATTTCAAAACCATTTTTTTCCATCAGGTGTAGAATTGTTGCCTTGCAACTGTCTTTGGCGGGGCAGGTTTGAGTTGCCTTACACTAGCTTTGTTACAGCACTTGTTACTATGGGTCACACCAACAAGGCCCACAGATCCCGGACGCAGGCACCTTCTCAGGTAACACCAAACCAGCGTGACACAGCAGGTTTAGATGGGGACAAATATTAGCACACTGTTAGAAACCATTACAATAAAGAAAACCTTGCAGCACAGCAGGGTCAACGGCAAATCATGATCTAAGAAAGCACTCGTGGCCAAATTAATTATCCGACGTCCTCACCACCCGTATCTTGCAGCAGAACGTACGGGGTCAGGCTCCTCCGAGTCTGGACAACACGGATAGCGACTGACGCAGCGGCACGGAGCAGCACGGGCGCTCTGGCTCGCTCTTCCCTAACGGTATTCCTGTTCAGGCCACCAACGCCGTGAGCTCTGCAGGGCTGCTGCCCATGCAGGCGTCGGCCCGCGGGCAGGAGCAGGCACAGCCCAAACCCGGCTTTGCCTGGGAACGCGACGGGACTAAACAGCAAGGCAAACCACCTCTGCTTCTCCGCAGAGCCTCTCTCCGCAGCGCTGCCGTGCTCTAGAGGAGCTCGTTGTACCCCCCTTACCGGGACTCGTCAGACATCATCAAGCCTCACCATCAGCCTCCTCTCCGCCCTGGACTACCGGTAAGGAGTCGAGACCCAAGAAAGGGGACACAGAGATCAAACACAGCAGAGGGAACAGAAGTCTCACCGATGCGCTTCTCCAGGTCTGCGGCCTCACTCGGGGTGGCTCTGGGCAGGATACCGGGGTCTCTGAAGCTTGTCTGGAGCAGGCAGCTGATGACGAAGAAGAAGAGGATGGCCGCAATGACGGGGATGGCCAGGGTCAAGTGACGGGCAAGGAAGGGGCAGCTGTTAAAAGAAAAAATAAATTGCCTTGTTACCAACCATCACTAGGGAAGCGGCTCTCAGCTGCCACACGACACACGATGAATTATCGCGGTGCAGTGGGCTGAAGCGCTGCTGCTTTGTGGAGACCTCTGGAATGGCAAGAGCCAGCCCAGAAAACACCTCTTCACCCTTCTGACGTCCCAGAACTGCCTTTCAGAAACCAGTCAGCCGCCCCAAAACCTGGCCAGCTTCTACAACGGCAGCCTGGAGAACACGCGGAGAAACACCCCGAGCTGGGCAGGGATCAACCCCAGGGTGAACGCGATCCCGCTGGGCCCAACGGGTGAAGCCGAGAGGGAACTCGGCTCCGATTCAGCGCCGCTCTGCTGTCTCTGGATGACTCCTGTGCCCTTCGCGGCGTGCCAGACGCTTGGACGAGGACACCTTCCCGCGCTGACACCGCTGTGACGAGCCACCGGGCATCTCTGCGACGGCGCCCGCTCCTGCGCTTGCTGTGTCGCGGCCTGGGGCTGATTTATCACGGATGGGGACCAGTGTGATCGCGCTGCGCGTCAGGGCAGCTCCGTTACTCGCAGCAGGATGGGTGCAGATGGCCGAGGAACGCGGCTCTTGGCACGGCGCGGTGCCCGAGACCCCCCCTTGTCCCTCGCTGTGCAGAGGGATTTGCTATTCTGAGCACCGGTGAGCACCCGGCGCTGAGCCAGCCGCTCGAGCCCCGCCGCCTGCGGCAGCGCTCAGAGTCCCTAACGCTGCGAGGCGGTTTGAGAGGATTAAGCAACTTTTTGTTTCAACTCCCAAGCTCAGCTTTCCAGAACAAAGCAGCCACCAAGCGACAAAACCCCTTCAACCCAAGGCCAACGCTGCTGCCGAGCCCCTCGGCTGTCTCCCTGACGGAGGGGGTCTCCGAAACGAGCTTGCTACCAGCCCTTTCCAGGGGGAATCTCTGGAGCCCGCTTTCCTCCATCAGGCAACAAGAAATCAGATAAAAAACCATGAGCTGTAGACAGGAGCAAGACGTATTTGCTACGCATCTAGGAAACGGTCACCCACGCGACAAACGCTCACTGCTAAAATATCGACTGGGAAAGCCCCAGGGCACCTTCCCCAAGCAGGAGTGATGGGGCAGTGGGGAGGGGAGAGCAGATGTCCTCTGCTCGGCCCGGCACAAAGCGGGTAGCTACCGTGCCGGTGCTGCCCAGCGGCTTCAGACACAGCAGAGAAAGCTGTCGGAGAGGCGCAGACGACACCGAGAGATGAGTTTTCGCCTCGGGACGCTGCCGTCGCTGCCTCCCGCAGCCGCCTGCCCTGTTCAGCTCTGCTCCGAACCTCTAATCCCATCCAACACCTTCGTCTCCCCGCCTGCGGGCTTGGGCAGCTTTGCTCCGAGACTGGCAGCGATAACGCCGTCACCCGAAGGCAGGCGTGACCCCCCCCATCCCAGCTTCCAACAGCCACAGGAAAACCAAGCTGCAGTCCCTCCCGGGGCAGAAGTGCGGTGGCAGGACAGCAGAAGCCCTCGGAGGTGTCAACACCCGGCCGTGCTCCTGCCCCGGCTCCTCGGGGCGTATCGGGGGGCTCTCCCCTCCCTCGGGGTGCAGAAGCTTTCCCAAAGCCAAGGTGGACGGGGACAGACACGGGTCCCGCTTCCCCGGCCACGGCTGCACAATGGGGGGGACAGAGCTCCGGTGCAGACCCTCGAGGCGGGGGCCCGAAGGGTTTCACCGCTCCCCAAGTGCCTTTAACAGCATCGCTGCTCCGCGGCCTCGACGGACCCAGCCCACCGGGCTCGGGGGCTCCTGGGCGCAACCCCGGGCCAGTTCCCTCCTTGGCAGCGGGAGGGGAGGCTGCAGGGGGGTATTTAGAGACGGGGGGGGGGGTTCCTGGGAATGTGTTCAGCCCCCTCCCAGGGCCAGACTGGGCAAACAAGGTCCAGGGCTGCTCCCCCAGCCCCCCCCCATAAAGGGGAAGCCTGCAAAGCGGGGCTGGGGGCTGTGCAGCGGTGGGGGGGGGGGGGGGCAACGGGGAGAAGGACGGGATGTCGGGGCTCCCACGGGAGGGGAGAGATGCCCCCCAGCCCGCCTCCTCCCCCCCCCCCCCCCGAAGGGCACAAGCGAGATGCCAGCTCACCCACTGCCCCCCCCCCCCCCCCGAAAAGAGGAGGCTTAAAGGAGGGGGCCGAGAGCTGCTCGGAGACCGCGGGGGGGGGGGGGGGAGCGACGCGAGGGCCGGACCCACCCGGCTTCATCCCAGCAGGGGAGGGGGGGCCAGATCCTGGGGGGGGTTCCCCGGTCCCCAGGCCAGGGGGGCAGCAGGAAGGAGGGGGTGGGGTGTCGGGGCCCCCGGACTCACTCGAAGGCGAAGAACAGGCCGCTGGTGGCCAGGATGAGGCCGAGGGTGAGGGCGAAGACGCCGCCGTGCCGCGCCAGCATCAGCCGCCCGCCGCAGTAGAAGCGGTTGCGGCCGGGGAACACCTCCCACTTCCGCCGGGGCCTCCGGGCCGCACCGGAACGCTCGGGGCCGGGGGGGTGCGGAGGGGACGAGACGGCGGCCCCGGGTCCCGGCCCCGCTGCCCCGGGCGGGATCTGCCGGTACTCGCAGTCCTTCATGGCGCCGCAGCGCGCGCCCTGGCCCCGCCCCTCGCCCGCCAGCCGCCGAGGCCCCGCCCCCTGGGCGCCCTGTACCGCCCCCTCCCGGCCGCGCCGGGTCCCGCACCGCCTCGGCGTCGCGCCCTCTACCGGCCGCCGCCCCGCGGACCGGGAGACCGGGAGCCCCCCCCCCCATCCCCGGTGAAGCGGCCGCGTCCCGGGGCTGAACCACCCCCCCACACACACCCCCCAGCCCCCTCCGTGCCCCCCGCCCGCGCTGGAACCGGAGAGGATTCCCGCTGCGCCCAGGGCAGCTCCCGGAGGGCTCCCGAGGGATGAGATCCCGGCAGCCACGCAGCGCATCCCCGCCGCAAACGGGACCCGGGACGCGCTCCCCGAAACGGGCAGCCTGCGGGGACTCCGGCCGTCGGCGACAACGGCGGTCACGGGCACGCCGCCGCAGCATCACGGCGCGGAGAACCTGCCGGTCTCCGACAGGGCCGTGCGCGATGTCTCCGTACCTACGTAGTAACCGAGGAGTAACGCCTTTGTAAGGGGGGCAACCGCGGCATTACTGCGACATCAGGCTTCTTAGAAAAGGTCAATTCCAATTATTTAGAAGAAAATCGGTTCCAATCCCGACCAGTGCTCCCGCCCCGTGTCCCGGCCGTACCAGTCTGTGCCCTGGCCGTACCAGTCCGCGCCCGGGCTACGTCCACGGCAAGAAGTTGCAGTGCAGGACCAGCCCCAGGAGCCAGTAGGAGAGGAAGAACCCGAGGACGCAGCGGCTGAGCGGGGCCATCGCTCGGCGGCTCAGCAGCAGCCTCACGACGGGGTTTCCAGGAGTCCCCTTCCCATGGGAAGCGGGGGGTTTACAGAGAGGAGAATCCCCGGAGCGGGTCTGATCGTCGGTCCCTTCGCTCCGGAGCAGGGGTTCGTGTTCCTGAAGGAGGTGAGCGGAGAACCAGTACGGGACGGGAGAGGAGCAGCCAAGGAACCGGGTCAGCACCTGCGGGCGACAGGCAGAGCAAAAAACTCACGCAGTCGGCAGGGCTCCGGCAGCGAGCGGCGCGGCTCCCGAGGCACCATGGTGGCCACCGACCCGCCCCAGGACAGACCGCTGGCGACGGGGACCGAAACGCGGCCCCGACTCACGGCGCTCGGGTTTGTCACATCGAAATGAAACACGGCTCAGCTCACCCTGCTTTGTTTATCAAGGCATTCGTGTCGGCAGCCAAGCGGTCCCCAGGCTGGGGCAAGCACGGCACCTAACTGTCACCTCACTGTCACCTCACTGTCACCATCTCGCCGAGATCCTTGTCACCGTCCAGCTCGGGAGCCGGGCACGGGCAGCAGCTTCGGCAGAGATCGGAATCTCCCTCTTTAATTATTGCTTCACGGGAACCCCCAACCTTTTGGGACACGGCTAAAAGATCTCCACGCACTTTCTAGAGACTGGGGACACGCTCCGGACCCTTTCGCTGCCGTCTGTCGAGCTCAGCCCAACGTGAATCACAGAATCACAGGATGTCAGAAGCTGGCAGGGCCCTCTGTGGGTCACCCAGCCCAACCCCCTGCCCAAGCAGGGTCACCCAGAGCAGGCTGCACAGCACCGCGGCCAGGCGGGGCTGGAATATCTCCAGAGAAGGAGACTCCACAGCCCCTCTGGGCAGCCTGGGCCAGGGCTCCGTCACCCTCAGAGGGAAGAAGTTCTTCCTCGGGTTCAGCTGGAGCTTCCTCTGCTTCAGTTTGTGCCCGTTGCCCCTTGTCCTGTCGCTGGGCACCACTGGAAAGAGTCTGGCCCCGTCCTCCTGACACCCACCCTGCAGATATTTAGAGGCATTTCTAAGGTCCCCTCTCAGCCTTCTCTTCTCCAGGCTGAACAAGCCCAGCTCCCTCAGCCTCTCCTGGTAGGAGAGATGCTCCAGTCCCCTCCTCATCCTCGTAGGCCTCCGCTGGGCTCTCTCCAGTGAAAATGACCCCGGAGCTGGCAGCCGCCGAGCGGGGCTGGGCAAGCCCGGCCTTAGGCACAGGTAACGCCCCACCCGACACCAGCCGGGCCCCTCATCCCCTGTCCCGGTGCCCTCATCGCCCCACACACACGCGGCAAAGCTCTCTTCAGGAGCCCCCCCGCAGAGGAGAGGACCTGGCTTCGGAAACGCTCTGCGGGAGCGGCTCCAGCAGAGGAAAGGCAAAGCTTTTGGTCTGCATCACGCCGCGGCCGCGACGCCAGCCCGCATCCCCCTGCGGAACAGCTCCAGCGCGACGCCACGAGCGTCCTACCTGCACGTGCATGCAGCAGAATCCGAACACCAGCAGGGCCGTGGCGTGGACCACGTACACGAAGACAGCTGGGGAGCAAAATCCCGCTCTCGGTTTACCCTCCTCTTCGCTCCTTCTTCTCTCTAGACCCAGAGTCAGGCAGTGCCGGAGGTTTGCAGAGACATAGGTCCAGGCAGCCCACGAGCCCAGCAGCGTGATGGGCAAAGCAAGCAAGAAATTTGGTATCTGCCTGAGCTCAAAATACCTCAGAAAGCCCACATTCCAGTAAGCGTCCTGAATGTAGGAATAGACCACAGGGAAGCGCTGGGAGCACCACGGGGGTTTCACCCCGTCCGTGGCCGCCAGCCGATAGCCCTTGTCCAGAGCCAGCTGCCGCAGCGGTGCGGGAACAGCCGGCTCCCGGCCGGCGCCGGGACCGCAGAACCTCACGTAGGCGTAATACTGAAACAAAGCAAAAGGCAGAAAAATCCCGGCGCACATCAGAACGGCTGCAGATGCCAGGCTAAGGAGCTGCTTCCATAGCGGAGGGAGCTTCCTCACCGATCCCGGACCCACCTGGAGCCGGAGGGCAAAGCGTTTAGCGCCGGAGTAGAGACAGAAGCCAGCGTTAATAAGCCCGTTGGCACGCACCCCCGAAGCGAGGGAGAAGAGCAGCCCGCTGAGCCAGCTCTGCCCCTTCTCCAGGTGCCACATGGCACTGAAGGCCAGGCAGGCGAACATGCTCTCCGAGTAAGCGGCCACCATAAAGACGTTGGCAGGGCTGACCGCGAAGAGAAGGGCGGCCAGGAAAGCCCCCCTGCGACACCGCAGCACGACGCAGCCCAGCTCGTAGAGGGCAGCGGCTGCCAGGACGGAGAAGAGAGAATTCAGGAGCACGGCGGAGAGCAGGAGGCGGCTCCGCAAGAGCAGCAGGGGCTGCAAGGGCCGCAGGGCCCCCTCGGCCACGGCCCGCACGCTCAGGGGGTACAGCGGGAGGAAGGCGCAGTTGTGCTCGTAGAGGTAACCGCGCTCGGCGATGAAGAGGAAGTGCTCTGCGTCCCAGCGCGAGAGCCCTCCCAGCAGCCGCTCCAGCAGCTGGTCCCACGGGCCGGGCTCGGACAGGTGAGGGGGGGAGAAGGCGTCCGCGGCGTGATCCGGGATCAGGAGGTTGAACAGGGCCTGGAAAAAGAAGAGAGCGTTGAAGTCCAGCAGACGTCGTCTTGCGCGCTGCCGCAAGCGCCGAGCAGGACTCGGGGTTTCAAAGGGGACGAGAGGAGCGCAGCAGCCAGGCTGAGGGGCTTTGCAGCAAGGTCACCTCTGAGGCTGTGACAAGGGGCAAACACAAGCTTTTTCAACCGAACGAAGCACTGGAACGTTTCCAGCACGAATCCCCACGGGACTGGACGGGGAAAGCCGCTCAGCCCCATGCTCCGGCACATCTAACCGCACACGCCCGCTGCGGGGACCTCCGCAGCGCTGGGGAGCCTCCTGTCCTACTGAAATGGGCGTTACGGGCCCAGACGACGTGCAAAGGAGAGGAGACGGAACCAGAGAAAACAGATATTCCCCAGAGCAAAGTGACGCGGGAGCGAGCAGCCGATGGCCAGGCCCCCTCTCCAGCCTCCGGACCACCCCACCGCCTCCGCGGCGCAGCGTGCACGAAGGGGTTTGCTTCCCAGAGACCAGCAAGTGGAACGCACACGCCTCTGCCTCCAGGACCTTGCGGTGCTGACCACATTTTAAAAGGTGAGAGGAAAACCCAGAGAGAGCTCTTGAGAGAGGAAATACACAACTTCATGCATTGTAATGTAATTACGAATGAAAATATGTTTAAAAAAAAACACCAAACCCCAAAAACCTCTGGTGGTAAGTTGTGTGGCTTCACTACGCGTAGATTGGGATGAGTCCCTGCGACCAGCTCAGCGCTGGCAGAGGAAAGACAAGGCCACGCCGAACAAATTGGCACTAACCGACCTACAAAGCCGCCGTTTTACCACCAAGCCCACATCTGGTCTAACCAGGCCGCTGGCATTTGCACCACGGAGCTCTTCATCGCAGCTGACGGTTCCGCTCAGCCCTCCCCGGCGGTGACGGGGGCTGCCGCAATCTGCCAGCTGGCTGGCGGCCCGCTGCTGAAAAGCTGATTTTTTTTCCAGCTGATTTTGTTGCATGAAGCCCACGGCCACAGGCGGACTCCTCGCTGGCTGCCTCGGTGCGTACGGGTAGGGCGGAGCGAGCAACCCAGCTCAGAGCCGGCTGCTCTGGAAACGAAACCCGGGAGGAAGGCGCAGGAGGTTATTGCTCCTCTTCCACGGATAAACGGAGAGTTCAGCCTCTGCACCACCAAACAAGTGGCACAGAAAACACGGCAAGTTACAAGGAAATATATGTAATTCTACTTAACAGCAGCCCGCCTCCCTGGAGGCAGCTGGGCTGTTGGTTTGAGGCCCCATCTGCAGTACTGGGTCCAGTTCTGGGCTCCCCAGTTCAAGAAAGATGAGGAGCTACTGGAGAGAGTCCAGCGGAGGGCTACGAGGATAAGGAGGGGACGGGAGCATCTCTCCTACGAGGAGAGGCTGAGGGAGCTGGGCTTGTTCAGCCTGGAGAAGAGAAGGCTGCGAGGGGACCTTAGAAATGCCTCCAAATATCTGCAGGGTGGGGGTCAGGAGGACGGGGCCAGACTCTTTCCAGTGGTGCCCAGCGACAGGACAAGGGGCAACGGGCACAAACTGAAGCAGAGGAAGCTCCAGCTGAACCCGAGGAAGAACTTCTTCCCTCTGAGGGTGACGGAGCCCTGGCCCAGGCTGCCCAGAGGGGCTGTGGAGTCTCCTTCTCTGGAGATATTCCAGCCTCGCCTGGCCGCAGTGCTGTGCAGCCTGCTCTGGGTGACCCTGCTTGGGCAGGGGGCTGGGCTGGGTGACCCACAGAGGGCCCTGCCAACCCCGAACATTCTGTGATTCTGTTCTCCAAAGAGCAGATGATTTTCCAGCCAAGAGAACCAGCCAGCTCACGGTGCACACAGCAGCACCAAGGAGGGAAGCCCCGGAGCAGCAACCAGCGGCTGCCGCAGCGCCTCTGGCTCGGGACCGGGAGACTTGCCTGCAGCAGAAGCGTCAGGGCTCTGCAGCGCACTGCAAACCACACGACCTCTCGGAGGTGGGGGTCTGGCCTGCCCCACGGCTCCATTCTGAGCTCCAGAGTTGCCTCAGCAGGTCACTGGTGCCAGGGGAAGTCTCCGTCCGGTTTTGGAAACCTGAATTGATAAACAGAGAGGACAGACACAGAAAGGTATTGCTGGCTTCAGCCACGTTTGTAAACGATGCACCTTCATTCACTGTCAGGGACTTCAGAGGGCTGCAAATTTCTACGAGCAAGAAAGTCACTTTAGAAAGAGATCGTGGATCTGGGAGATGACGCAGAAAGCCTCTTTGATATTGTTCCTATTAAAAAAAATTTCCCCAAGTTCATAACCTTGGCCAGGATGCAGAGGAAGAGAGGTTACAACACGCACTCGCAGCCCGTTTCTGCCGGGCTGGTGTAAGCTCCCGCAGCAGACCGGCGCGTCGGCCTCCTCGGCAGAAACCCAGCGGCTCAGGCCAGGACTCCGCCAAGCACCTCCACACGCACTCAAGTTCCAATGTGCTGAATAGGATTTAAACCTTTTTTTTTTAATAGAGGCAGAATTAAAATGTGGGCTCTGAGTGTAGCACCGGTGTCAGCAGTTTGCTGACCTGGCTCGCAGTCGGCCGGGCCCGCTCTCTCCCGCGCTGCCTTGACCCCTGGGAAGCCGAGAACGGCTTTATTCAAGGCGGTCTCCACGGCAGTGACCCCCCGAGCTCCATGAGCAAGGCCCGGATGCCCCTTGGACACGCAGGCTTCCCCGCAGCCCTTCTGTCAGTCAGAGGTGAGACCCTCGCCCTGCTGCCCCCTCACCACCTGCAATTTCCTGGCGTTTTGGCGGGGGTCCTGGTCTCCGGAGGGAGGGAATCTCCTGCCGAGCAAACCACGGGTGCCGAGGCGGCTCTTGCCCACCTCTTCTCTGCAAACCTCACCTGCAAGACTTAAATCGCTCCGTGGAGTCCCACTGCCTTCTTTCCACAGGATCCCAGCATGGCCAGGGTTGGAAGGGACCTTTGTGGGTCACCCAGCCCAACCCCCTGCCCAAGCAGGGTCACCCACAGCAGGCCGCACAGCACCGCGTCCAGGCAGGGCTGGAATATCTCCAGAGAAGGAGACTCCACAGCCCCTCTGGGCAGCCTGGGCCAGGGCTCCGTCACCCTCAGAGGGAAGAAGTTCTTCCTCGGGTTCAGCTGGAGCTTCCTCTGCTTCAGTTTGTGCCCATTGCCCCTTGTCCTGTTGCTGGGCACCACTGGAAAGAGTCTGGCCCCGTCCTCCTGACCCCCACCCTGCAGATATTTAGAGGCATTTCTAAGGTCCCCTCTCAGCCTCCTCTTCTCCAGGCTGAACAAGCCCAGCTCCCTCAGCCTCTCCTCGAAGGAGAGATGCTCCAGTCCCCTCGTCATTGTGGGACCAGCTATGAAAACTGCTGGCCCAGTGCCACGGAAGGCCGGCAGTATCTGTTCTGCAGCTTTTTAAGATAAAGCCTTTCTTCCGTCGGTTCCCCAGCCACCAACTGCTCTTCAGCCGGAGCAGCAGAAGAGCTGCAGCTCTCGCCAGCTTCCCGTGACACCACATCCTGCGCTGGTCCCCACCTGCCATCCTCCTCACCCAGCGCTCCACAACACCCAAAGATCCCCAAAGCGACCTGAAAACACGCTGAGGTTTTCCAATTAAATCCTATCAAAGCACAGTGGCACAAACCATCTCGGCGCTTTAAATATTATTTTAAAAAACAGAGAAAAAGCCTCGCGTGACCGTGCCAAGCAGGCTCCAAGCAAACGGCTCGAGAAAGCCGCTCGCGAAGCAGCTCGCCCCGTAACGGAAAGCTGCAGCCCGCGGCCGCCGCTCCGGCAGCGAACGTGGCGATCCCGGGACGCGCTGTGCGGAGGAGCACCCGCGCGGGCGGGGAGAGGGCGGGCAAAGCGGGTTCAAAATATTTCAGTAGAAGAAGATGTAAAATTGTCATTAAAGATGGCTTTCTCCGTATCTTTAACCCAACCAAAAGCGGGTTAAAAATGTTTCAGTAGGAAAAGATGGAAAATCGCCATTAAAGATGTCCTTCTCAGCGTTTCTTACCCACCCAAAAGCAGGTTCAAGATATTTCAGTAGAAGAAGATGTAAAATTGTAATTAAAAATGGCTTTCTCGATGTTTTTAACCCAACCAAAAGCAGATTAAAAATATTGCTGTAGGAAAAAATGAAAAATCACCATTAAAGATGAATTTCTCGATATTTTTAACCCACCCAAAGGCAGGCTGGAAACGTTTCGGTGAAGGACATAAAGCCGTAGCCACAGGCCTCGCTCTCCCCGCGCTCCAGCCTCCCTTCGCTCTCAGGCGCCAGCCCCGCGCCGCCGGAAATCGCCCTGGAACGGGACGCGAAGGCGAATTCAGCGGGCGCCGGGCAGGTGGAAGCGGGAAGGGGCGAGGCCTGCGAGACGCAGCGGGGACCCGCCGCCAGGCCCCGGGCTCCCACCGGGACCCCCCTCCGCCCCCCGCAGGGCCAAGCCCCGGGCCGGGCCCCGCACTCGAGAGCCGGGAGGACCAGGCCAAAGCCCGAGCCGGCCCCGCGATCGCGGCGCGGTGGGACCCCCGGCCCCCGGTCCCTTCGGGGCTGCGCGGGAGGGGGCTGGGGGAGGGGTCTCAGAGGGGGCGGGGCCTGCGCGGAGGGGGAGCCCCGCCCCTTCCCCACCTGAGCGCGCAGCGCGCTGCTCCCGCGCCGGCTCCATCCCGCCGTCACCGCCCCCCCTCCCCGCCTCCGCTTCCGGCCGCGCCTCTTCCGGGGCTGCGCGCGCCGCGTCACGTGGCGGCCGGGCGGAGGGAGGGGAAGGGGGAGCGGCGCCATCATTGTTGAGGGCGGGCGGAGCGCACGGCCTCGGCCCCGGGCCCTGTCCCCAGGCCCTGTCCCCGGGCCCCTGCCCCGAGGAGCGGAACGGGCGGCCGTGCGTGGGGCAGCTCGCTCCGGAGAGGCCGCAGGGCAGCCCCCGGGCCTGTCGTGTGGGCAGGGAGCAGCGCCCGGTGCCCCGTCTCCCGCCGCCATTGCCCCGCGTCCACTGCAGCCACGGCCCCCGGTGAGGCACCGGGCGGGTCCGGCCGCAGCAGGGCCCGGCCCTGGAGGGGGCATTGCCAGTGACCCGGAACCGACCTCAGACGAGGCAGCCAGGGCCCGGCTTGGGTCTCTTGCCAAAGCCCATTAAGCCCCATGATGTAACAGCCTGGCAATAAGTGCGTGTTATTATATTAATTACTTACTATTATGAGAGGCTGGGCAGGTTTCCCTCGCTCTCGTCCATGTCACGACGGCAGCACCAGGCTTTGCTTTCACCCCAACCAGGCTCGTGGCGAGTTTCGCCACGTGGCAAAGGCCGCGGGGCCCGGCCTGGCCCAGAGCAGCCAGTCCTTGGGCTGGAAAGCGACAGGGCAGGGTCAGCGGCCCGACCGTGCCGACTGCGGGACCAGGGGAGAAATCATCGATGCCAGTGGAGTCTTTGAGGAGACTCCCAAGGGCTGCAATCAGGGCTCTGGCTTGGGAAGGCTTCACATTTCTCCCTCGCTGGTAAAAACGGGAAATGGCGGAGCAGCCGGGGGCAGAGAGAGGCGTTGGGAGGAAAACGCCTGTGGAAATGGAAAGCTCTGGGTACAAACCAGGTCGGAGCACCAAGGGTTTGCATTCCGGGCAGCCAAGTCGGGTTTGAGATCCGTGTGGCTCTCTGACCAGTCCCTCACTACAAACTGCCAGCGCTGCTTGTTCTCATTTTACTAACTTCTCATCTATGCCATTATAACCGTTTTAGAGGTGCAAGAGGTACACGCGTCTGCGTGCACGCAGGCGCTGGGGAGCAGAATTACTCCCCTCGGATCACGTGGCTGTACAAACACTGGTAAAATGGGTAGCTGCTACCACTTGTGACAATTCTCTCCCTCCCAAATGTAGCATTCACTTATGATTAAATTCGCGATAACATGAATCCAGAAGCTGTACTAAACCTGCTTGCATTACCTTCTTCAACCTTGCTGCCGAGGTCCTTTCTGTTAAAAAAAGTAAGTTTTTTACATTCATTTAATCAGCCTAAACAAAGCTCCTGGAACACAGATCTAAATTCTCAGAGAAGTCGGTTTTAAATCAACACCACTGTCACAGAATGGCAGAGTCCAGCAGAGTTCTTATCTCACCACTTGGTTTCCACTCAGTATTTTCAAAAGCCGAGGGAGCCCAGCACCAGTCCTGCCTCCCGAGAACTCCCTTGGAAGGACTCTCCCTTTGCCAAGCCAAGAGCTCCCGCAATTCCTGCTGATCCACCGACTTTTCAGAAGAGAGTCGGTTTGGTTCTGGCACAATTACTCCCAGCACTCTGAAGTTTAGGGAAGACAGCCAAGGGAGGGCTCTGGGAACCGAGAGCTTCCTACGAGAGGACCAGGGGGCTAAAACAAGGTGATTTCTTCAACAAAAATTACGCTGGCCTCTCAAAAAGCTTCTCCTTTAACTAGCTCTTTTGCTTAAATGAGCTCAGTGCAGTTCCAGCTAGCTGGCTTCTACTCTCCTTTGAGGATAAAGCTTCAGGCTACATTAAATGGCCGTTTAACTAACCTGTGAAAATGCGCAATTTTCATACGAAGAGCCTGAACTCTGGCCGCTTGCTGAAGGGCAGCAGAGCTCTGTCCGCTGGAAAGCCCCGTCCTCCGAAGGAAGTCAGACTCCGCACTACAGTTCCAAGAAAATGTGAAAAATGTGAGGGGAATGAAAATTTTCCATTTTACAGAGCTGACAAGGAACTGCCTCCCTGCCGAGCCTTTTTCACTCTCTGAACTATGCGTCTCTGCCATAGCTTCACCTCACGCTGCAAACCCACTCCTACCCGCGCCTAAGCAGCACCAAGCCCAAACTCCATCGCTGGAACAAGCCTGATAGAGAACGCAAAGCCACAGCAGACGGCACCGGGGTCTCCGGAGCACGACGGGACTCTGCCAAGCCCTGCGGTAACGCATGGGGCCTCCGAGGTCTCTGCGCCACATGGGCAGGAGCAGCCACCTACAGCATCACTTCGACAGGACCTGACAGCACCAAAGTCACCTCCCTATTCTGCTAACAAAAAAAACCCTTACAAACATCTTACCAAGATTTAATGTACATTTATTCTTAACACGTGGAACATATAGTATAAAGATTTCATACTGAATAAATGATATTCATTAAGCCAAAAAAGGAAAAAAGGGAGGAATTTACATCAAGTTTTTAGCTACATCGTCTGAAATACAAATATGCAGAATTCATCACTGAAAAATCTCAATTGTGTTTCTTCATCAGGAACTTCAACTGAACCTAGAACTTTTTCACACCTCGATTAGAAAGAAAACAAAAACAGGAAAAATAAACTATAAGTTGATTGGCTGCTGAGACAGCAATGACTTTATACACAGAGACCTGTACAGCATCCTCCAGGGAGGGATGTCTGGCAAGAGATTAAATAATTGTGTCTCGCTTTTGCAGGTCATCAACTCGTTAACTCGTCATACTATAAAGGGGCAGGGAGAGGGGGACAAAACTGCAAGGAATCTTAGGGTATGTGCAATGTACAACGTCATATATATATACACACGTGGCAGCGTTCAGGCTGCAGCTAAAGGTTAAAACCAGTTCTAAGAGGTGATCTCAGGGTTATTCATACAATCAAGGAGGAAGAGAGAAAGAGGTCAGGGTGTTGTAGGTTCACACATGATACTTTGGGGGAAAAGCCTTTTTTTTTTTTCTCCTCAACATTAACTAAAAACATTTTTAAAAACTACAGCTTGCTGCTGATCCAGCGCCTTTTTTTCTTTTTCCTTTTCCATGTGAGACATTATTACAGTATGTTTACAGTTTCAGGTGTACAGTACATGAAGTCCTACACGCTACTGCACAGGCCTCCCTTGGACAAGGTCTGTTCACAACTGGTAACTTCTTGGTTCCTGCAAGATTGTGAATGTACAACGATAAACCACACAGAGTTCAGCAGTCACTTTTGTCCTTCAGAGTTTACCATTAAAAACAGTTATGAAAGTGGTGCCTGTCAATGTGATAACACGGCAAGTCGTTTCCCCAAACTCACTGTAAACGACAGTAACTTTGGTTAAAATAAAAAAAAAAGTCTTCTACGTAGACAGAACTTTGTCTCCTTTAATAAGGGATTCAGGACAAATCGGAAGGGGCAGGGGAGGGGGAGAGGGAACGGGGGTATCTTTCCCCGAGGGAGAAGCAGGACAGCGCAGGGCAGACAGTGGATTCTGAGGTGGTTTTGCATAAATAAAGGGCAACAGTCAGTTTCTAAGTTCTCCACTCACGCACACGCACACAGGGTCTCGGATCCCACAGCTGTCATGACTGGCCAATTAAAAACAGTACATCACAAATAACTTGTGAAACCAAAGAGTTCATCAAAGGCGACACGGAGATGTCCAACAGCCGCGACTCGTATAACGTGAACTCCGAGTGGTTCTCGTCCACCTTGGCCAGGGCGAGCAGCGCCCGAGCAGCTCGGCGCATCATGTCCACGCTCGTCGACTCAAAGGGCGGGTTCTGCATGTGCATCAAGCCGGCCTGGCTCTGCTGGAACTGCGTGGCGGCCAGGCTGTCCTCCAAGAAGCCCAGCAAGTTGCCAATGCTGCCCTTCTGCACAGCAATCGCTCTTGCTGCCAGGCTGTCGCCCTGTGCCAAGTTGGCCAGTAGTACCACGGCCATCTCTCGACACACCGGGTTCTTTCTGTCACTGAGGAACCGCACCATGGTGCTGTACAGCTTCTCCAAGCGACTGAAGGGGGGAGTTGCGAGGATCAAATCCACGTTGTTGTCCTGGATGCTGAGTTTGCTAAGTGTTTCCAAAACCAGTCTCTGAGGGGAGAGGACCGCGTTGGGTCCCAGTGTTGGAAAGGGATCCTGGGCCTCTGCTGACGGACATACCGCCCAGTGGAGGAGTCCATCCAGGATAGGCAAACAGATGCTTTCCGGGTAAGGGGAGAGGTCAAGCTGTCCAGAAATGTTGGCCAACGTGACCAGTGTATTTTCACGCAGCATCTCCAAGCAGTCCCACCACCACTCCACCTTGTTGCAGCTCACCCCTTGGTCCTGCTCCTCCTCCTTCTCGTAGGTCAGGGGTGCCTGTTTGCGCTCTGGATGCTTGTGGTGTAAGAGAATCAGTTTCCCTAGAATCAGCAGCAGCCCGGGATGTTTCGACATTTCAAAGTCATTGCCCGGCACAAACGATAAACTCCTGATGATGTTCGAGACGCAGATGCAGCGCTTGGCCAGAGAGTCCTGCCAGTCTAGGAGGGTGCAGAGGGGCGTCTCGTCTTTACTGTGGGGTTCGTCCTCCAGAATTTTTATATTTCTGTGGCTCTGAGCTGGGCTGATGCCAAAGGGAAACTTGCTGCTTTCCTTCGCTGTTTCCAAAGCTTTGACCTCTTCCTCCTCCCCTGCCAAGGAGCCCGGACGTGCCGAAAGCATGTCGTCCATGGTGGCAGTTATCCTCTTCTCCGAGGAGCTGTCGGATGGAGGAGTCTCTCCTTCCCTCGTGCTCAGATTGCTCTCAGCTGCTGAACGTTTCCTCGAGACAGAGTTGCAGGAAGCTCGTTTATGAGTCAAGGGTAGCTCCGTCTTGCTCTCAAAGTGGGTCTGGATGTGCTCGGTGGTATCACCGCCGCCAATCCGCCAGTGCAGCAGCCCGCTTTCGAACTCCTGCACTCGCCCCAACTTGTCTGAATAATCTACCACAAACGGGTCATTTTTCTGCACGATCTTGACGGGAAGCTTGTCGAATTTACTAACCAGTTTTTCCTCGCTGCTCTCCAGAGGTGCTTTGTCCTTGCTCGAAAACGCAGCCTCCTCCTCTTCCTCATCCTCTTCTTCCTCCTCACAGTTCAGGCTCCGTGGTTCATCCTCCTCCTCCCCTTCTTCATGAGAGGAAGCTGACGATTTGCAGAACCTTTCGGGGTCTAATAGTGTTCTTTGCCCTGGGTCTCCCACCTCGTATTCCTTCAGGATTCCAAAGATCTCGATCAGGCAGCGCCGGAAATACTCTACCAAGAGTTCCAGCAAGCCTGGCAGCTACAAGGGTGGAGAAAAACAGGAGGGGAAGGAAGGAAGGGAACAGAGATCAGAAAACAACTTCGGCTAACACGAGCAACTGGGAAAGCAGGGCATAAAGGGCTCAGAATTTAAGCAGTGCTGTTAATTAATGGGTTCTCTTCACACTGGCAATGAACTGTTTGCTAAAGAGAGCTTTTCATCCTCTGAGAAAAGGAACAAAGGCCAAACCAGATACTGAGTGTCAGTAGGCAGGCCGTGCCCCCTCCACACACACATCCCCGTGCAAACACACCCCTGCTCTTGGCTGCATCTGGTGAATACACAGGGAGGCGAAGGGCAGTGCTAAGCACAACAGCCTTTACAGCGCTGCCCGGCAGTTGGCACAACAGCCACAGAGGCACGTGGCAACCACTCGAGACAGGCTGGCCCTTGGACTGGCATCGCAGCCTCGCTGCGCGTTGTCCCAGGGCAAAGACAGAGCCAGAGATGAACAAACGCCATCAACACCCGAAAACACAAGCAGCCTCCAGCCTTTTACAGCACTCACTGTGAAGACCATTATGGCCTCCCCACCGTTACTCACTTCTGCTACAGAAGCAACACATCTCACCAGAGAGGAGAAAACGCACACCTGCACACCAACAAGCACAAATCCCACAGGCCAGTGAGTAACCAGCGCACAGCTACCCAGACCCTGTGCTCTCTTCAGACCTGGCGTGCTCCGCCGGCACACAGACGGCTGGGAGTCCAGCCCTACAAGGGCAAGGGCTGCTTGTTGCTACCTCGCTGACAGAAAACCCTGCAAAATTAGCACTTCAAAGACCTGCATCAGAGAGCACCTGCACCCACCTGGCTGAGGTTGAAGGTCATTATGCTGTTGTCATCATAGAGCAGGATGTTTATGGTATCTAAGGCCCACGTACTTTCAGCTAGCAGCCCAGACTTCAGAGACATCATCACTCTCCAGGCTTCAGGAGTTCCTGTAACATAAACACATGATACTTCCAGCTCCCGGAGTTTAAGAACAAAAAAAAGATGACACTTGATACTGCTTTTTGGACCCATGAAGAGCAGAGCCTGTTTAAGATGATGCACAGACCATGTGTACCAGCAATCTCTCTACAGTCCAAATGATGCCTGAAAACACAACTAACCTGCAAAAAATACCATTCTTTCAAAGCCAACAGAGCCCTTCCACTCGGCAGTACTGTACCAAAGGGTAACAGCAGGACCCATCCCCTCAACAGGCACAAGGAGAAAAGCAGGAGTTTCCTCTTACCAATATCTTTTGCTGTCAGCCGTCTCCTCTGCTTCAACACAGGTTGCGTAGCTTCTACTGATCCCGGAGGGAAGGTGATGTCTCGTCGGATCATGGGAGGCTGTACAGCTGCTGGTGTTATATGCGAGGCAGGGACTGGCGGTCCTGCCTTCTGCATTTTCATCCCCGAGTGCAGGAATGGAGATTTACTAGGAGAAGTGCGATTCTCCAGAGGTCTGGGCAGAGGTGCTGGGTTGGATACCTGAGGAATGTGATTCTGCATGCTAGGGGGGGTCTGGTAGTTAGACTGGGGGGGCCTAGTCATTGGGGGCACGGGGGCAGAGGGACCATAAGGAGGCTGCCGGTTCCCGTGGGAAGGCCATGGTCCCTCATGGTTGACCCTCTGGTCTGAATGCAGAATTTCATCTGTTCGAGTCACTCCGTGATAAGCAGGCCCTTGGGGCGCAGAGCCAGTGCTCTGCCGATTCGGATAGCTGTACCCTATTTCGTTGCGCCCTTGCCACATGGCGCCTTGCTGCGGGCCCTCTGGAGCGGACTGGATGGGACCACCCATCATCTGAGGAGGCATGTTCTGCTGAGCATTGGAGCCTGGGGGAGCCGAGACCCTGTCTCTGCCAAATTGGAATGGGAACTGGTTCTGTGGCCCTCCGGCAGATCGGCGGTCAGCAGCAGGGTATGTACTCCCATACTGGTTATACAGGTCCTGCTGTGGAGACGGCTGCGCAGTTTGCTGCTGGCTCGGTTGCTGGGTCTGTGCTGGAGGCAGCTGCTGCTGCGTCTGCCCCTGCCCGGCGCTGTACGGAACGCTGTACATCTCCCCTTCGTGTCGCTTAGCAGGCGGGCCGTAGCTGCCGTCCATCGGCCGCTTGTAATTCTACAGGGAAAATAAAGACATCGACAACATGAGATTATCTACTTGGAAACCAGCAACCAAAACCTCAGGGGGCAGAGCGACTCAGAGCCAGAGGATATGCCCCACAGCGTGGCCTGTAAGAGGGCAAGACTTGTCTCGTTGTTAGCCATCTCCAGCATGAAGCTGGATCGGTCTTTCAGTTCCACAAGCCAAGACCAATTCCTTGCGGCTGGCTGGGCAGTTTCCTTGTGGATTCTACAGGGATGCCTTGGGGGCAGAAGTCTGCCCACAGAAAGGAGTTTCCTGTAGAAAAGGCTCAGCTCTACTACACATTCACCACAAACCAAACTGTGCACCGGTACTTGTTTCCTTTCACATCCAGGTATTCTATCAGACCTTATTTCTCTTGTATTTCCAAGAAAACAGAGGTTTCTGCTGAAGCATTAAACAAGATGCATTAAGAACTGTCGTACTTCCTGTGTCTTCCTTTCCTGTAGATTTCGAAACACGTCACTGAAAGGAGCAAGAACTATTCTTCCTCCTACTTCTTTTAAGTGCAAATGGAGAAAACAGTCAACTGCCAAGACAAAATTAAAATCCAAAATCTCTCTTGCCTCCAAGGGTCTACGCTCTAGCTGCTGTACAGTCTACTCAGGAAGCTCCACGGTCACGACTGGCTTCAGATGGAGCTCTAGGGCTTCAAAGATGACAAGGACCAGAGTAACTCAAACTCTTGGCTCAGAGCCCCATGGCTCTGGTTGCAGAGCCAAACTGCAGAGCAGTTGGAATTATTCTTAGCACAGCTCAGCGAGTGCCCCCTCTATATTCTCCTAAACCAGAGGACTCAAAACGATCAGGAAAACATCACGGGTCTTGGCACTGATACACAGAGCAAGTCGTATATAAGGATTATGGAAAGAGACGTATGT
The DNA here is from genome assembly GCF_030867145.1 of Opisthocomus hoazin. Taxonomy (NCBI): domain Eukaryota; kingdom Metazoa; phylum Chordata; class Aves; order Opisthocomiformes; family Opisthocomidae; genus Opisthocomus; species Opisthocomus hoazin. The sequence goes on along the minus strand of NC_134430.1, from coordinate 4,440,403 downwards.
TCATTCAAACTCTGTCCTGAAACAAACCTGATGTTATTGAGAACAACGAGTAGGAGACGGTGGGGCAGTGGAGGAGCAGAGGCAGCGGTGAAGCCTTTGTCTTCAGGCTCAGTAAGGCAAAGCTAAAAAAAAGCCCTGGGTGTGCAGCATGGTCCCTCTGAAACAGCTCCCCACAACAGTCAAGGGCTTACTCCAGACAAACTCACCTGATCACTTGGACCAAACAGAAACATGATGGCATTCAGAGAGGGGCAGAGAAGCCCAATAAAGCTTCCTGATCTCCTGCTGCCTGGCCAGAGCACACACTTCTGCAAACTACACAACCTCCATTCTCAGAACATTGTTTTGCTAACACAACACTGGAAACGCTAATGGAAACTTCTTTAAACTATTTGGAAACTAGAGAAAACAAAGCCTCCTGTATAAGGTACTTAATGCTACACATTCATACAGCAAACTCACAGTCCAAAGAGTTTTTATCCTCCCCTTTTAACAATTTTCACAGATAAAGCTCTTCCGTTTCTCAGTCAAACAAATCAGAAACTTTCCGATAGTTTACCTGCTGTTGCTGCTGATACATGGTAGTTTGCTGGCTAGGGAAGGGGCTGCCCGAGGATGTGCCTTGAGTGGAGAACTGATTGCCATAGGAATCATGTCTGGAGAAGAAACAGATGCATTACTTGTCTGATCAGACGCACGCTTCGCTTTCACAGTCTCAGAGCGCTCTAACTGGGAAGAGCTGTTTGTGGCAACACCGTGCACAGACCTTTGCTGCGGCTGCTGCTGCTGCGGGTAGCGGCTGGGAGAGTACATCCCCGAGTCCGGGGTGGAAGGCATGATGTTTGGCTGCGGAGTTCCGGTTGCTAAGTTGCCCTCGGGTCCCATGCCGGGCTCCGTCCTGCATGCAAGAAACACAAAACCCCCACACATGCACTTAAATTCACACTTGCTCCTTAAATGCAAAAGGATGATCGGAAAAGTCACAACAGCGAAGAGAAAGTAATCATTTCACATGAGTCAAGGGAATCAGGATCTCGCCAGGCTCAAGCACCCACCTCACTCTGTCGTAAGGACCTCCGTAGGGATAGTGTTGCCGCTGTCCCATGGCCATGTTACCCATCCCTGGACCCGCAGCACGATTGTAAGGGTCACCCATACCACTGTTGGGGCCCTGCCCTGAGGACATGAAGGGATCGCTTCCTGGAGCTGAAATATCAAAAGACGCACCAATAAACACGTCTACCTCTGCATTAGAAAGATACATCCCATCTTCTGGGGAAGACAGGCAAGCAGAAGGTCTCCTACTGCACATTCTGGCGTACAGCCAGATACAGGGACTAGCATTCAAGGAGAAAAGGGAAAGGAGCACACAAGGACTTCCTCACCTTTCCTCATACTGCTGTAAGGATCTTTATTTGGCTCATAAGACATGCGACCCATCATGTCAGAGGTATTCATGCTGGGCTGGTACCCTGGATTTGGAGTCATGGAGTTCCGCTTCTGGAACGTAGGATCACTACCATCTGCAAAGGCATCCTGAAGGCCCACCGAGTTACTCCTGATTAAAAAAAACACCAAACCGCAAACATGGGATTACAGAGGTCCACGATGCTCCTCAGGATATTTTTCCCCGTATTTTCCCTCTCAGGTGTTGCTATCCCCTAGAAGGACCACAGCCAAACTCCTCCAACTGAGGCATCAAGAACTGCCCTTCTACAATACTGTCCTCAACCTCAATCCCAAATGCAATGATTATTCACACACAGAGGCAGAGACGACAATGTTGCTGTGAGCCATTACCACAGGAGCAGAGCCATGGAGCCCCATCAAAACAGGTACTCGAGTCTCGAGCCACCCACAGTAACAACCCAGAAGGGATCTCGCACTCATAGCTTGCGCCCAGCATAGTGGAAGAAGGTGCAATGGTTTCGTACCTGATGCCTGGCAAAGGGGGCATCTGACTGTGTGGCGTAGACGCTGGAGTTGGTGGCTTCAGGTCTCCTCCTTCTGCCATGGAGCTGCTGGTGGACTGAGGCGTCTGAGGACCCTGCATTGAGCCTGAACCCGCTGCAAGAACAGAAATGTGGCGTGAGCAGCTTCGCATCCTACACATGCAACCCAGAACCTCCCAGAACATCAGCCTTAAGAACAGAGAGCAAATCGTCCTTCAAAAGGGAGACAGATGAAACATGTCCACAAAAGTACAAAGAGCTCAACAGTGCAAGGACATCCCGGGCCAGCCTTCCCAGAAGAACCACATACAGTAATGTAAAGCTGAGAGGACACGTTCGTTTTCTTCATGCCTTCTTTCTTCACCACATTCCCTTTCACACACCGCGCCACCACTGTGGCACTGTGTCGTGCTGCCCAGGCTATGTAGCTTCAGAGGCTGCTGCTCTACAGTGCACCATGCAGCACGGAATACGGTGCTTCTTGCCAAGTGACAGTCACCAACCCATCACCTTCACATCTTCTTTCTACCCAGAAAGAAGGTGGGTTTGAGCGCTCTCCTGGAAGTCTCACAATCTTTCTAGTGATGGAAACTCCAAGACGCCAGCTGAAGTCATCAAGTAACTCTGAACAAGGCTCCTCTGTCTGCTCTGCCCTTCGAGAGGGGTTAATTCATTCATGCAGGCTAATTCAAGCACCACTCCCAAGGATTCCTGGAACAGGGAATGCTGGAGATGCAGGATCTTCCACTGAAGAACAAAACCTGTCCAGCAAGTTCCCTGGCTCTGTACAGGTTGCTTTATGCTACAGTAAGCTTTCACCAAAATCCCAGGCCATCGTGTGTAATCCAGCTGTGCCACAAGCTCTCCTCTGCCCCTGCATCGCTGTGACAGTGTCAGCTCTCAGGTTCATATGTTCCTCGCAGCTGGCAAGAGCTGAACTCTTAATTAATGTTTCCATTAGTTACCATCCCCAGCACCCGATATCCCTCAGCTTCAGCCCTGCTGGTTGATGAGTCATTTCAGCTATTCATTAAAATCCTCTGAGGTCATGTCCAGGGCATGTTTGTTTACACCCCACCTTCCTGGCACCCTGTCCTCTTCTCCGCGACTCCCTCCCAGCCCAGGGAGGTCTCGGGAGGAGGAAGGGCAGAGGCAAGCTCAGCGGGGAGTTTCATTCATGGGCCCTCCCCGCCATTCTCCTTCCCTCGTCAGCAGCGTTCAGCTCCACTCACTTCCCCCAGGAATTCGCCGCTTGTCTGGGTTTGTAATGCTGGCATCGGCAGGAAGAGGCCTCGAGACATTCCCCGCGTCGCTGCCATTTGGTGTTTGTCCCCACCCCCCGCCGTCCCTCCCACTCACAAATTTACACACAGTTGGAGCGGGGCCAGTTCCATGCTCTGGGAATTAAAACCCAACGGCAGAGTGACTATGCCTCCCCAGGGACACGCGGCACTTTGCGAGCAGGAACCCAAGACGGTTTGCAGGAAACCTGCGCTGAGTGCCCGCGAGGCAGCACCCGGCCCACTCCGGCCACAGCCTTTCTGTAAACACTTTTGGTTTTTGAGGGTTATGAATGCACACTGCAAGGAAAACAGCTCCGGCACCAAGAGCTCTACCTTGATGACTGTCCTGCAAGGCCTTTAGATGCTCTGCAGCCCCAAAGAGTGGTTAATGGAGAACTGCGCAGTGCGATCCTCACCATTCACAGTTACGCAGAAATTCGTTTGACAGAACAGGCTGAAATGAAGTGTAAGCCAAGGCCGAGAGGTTACGCAGTCTGCAAGGAGAGCAAAGCACGTGTGTCTGTGTGGGATGACAGAGCCCTTCGTCCAAACAACGGCACTTCAAAATGCCCCACTGTTGTGGCTTTCAAAGGGGGAAGTTATTCCCCAGTAAGGGTGACTGGTTGGAGACAGGCCTCTGTGTGTGTGCGAGTCTGGAGGACGCTGCTTCAGCGGGGCCTCACCAAGCCCCTGAACAGTAGTGGGGACTCTGCTCCTCCGAAGGCTCCTAAGTCTGGAGCTGGGGTTGAGAGAGCAATTTGTGGTGTGTCCTACACCCTCAGTGCCTGCCGATCCAGGGGAGCCGGTGAGAGGAAGAAAAGGAAAGTGAAAGAGGAGCACAAACATTGCGTGATACGGCTTAAAGGATCAGAGCAACCAACCATGTTGCAGTGCTGCCTCGGCATATTCCTAGTTGCAGGAGTCTGGAGTAAGACAAGCGGAGAGAACAGTTTAAATGGGAAATACAGCACAGTCCTCTCGGAGCACGAATCAAACCTGTGGACGAAGTCAACAGAGCTGCACAAATGGGCAGCGTTTGGGACAGCAGCCCTGCAAACTCCTGCTGCTGATGTGCCAAAGGACAAGATCCTCGTACCACAGCCCAGAAGGCAGACTCACGACCTTCACGTACCACCAGATTCGCTAAAACAAAATAAAAATGGAGGCACCATCTAGTCCATCTGACAGGCACCTCGTGTTACAAGAAGTTTTAAGTGGCTTCCCAAAAGGCTCAGCCCTCTCCAAATAAACTCCAAACGCTCTTAACACCGTTGTTCCACTGCCTAGTACCTCAGCGGGGCAAGAAAGAGGTTTTGGAAAGAAAGCGGGGATGGATTTGTGGTCTAGTTTAAGCAGAATTCAGACACCACTTTAGATGCAAGTTTAGTCTACTGACTCAAAAGTTACTTTATCTTGCAGAATACACCAAGGCTGAAGCTATGCTGGGACAGGTTTCCTGACGAGTGAAAAGACATGATTTAGTTCTTTAAAAAATAACACTCTGTAACTGAGAGGACAGATAAAGGCAGCTGCCAACAGAATATTCGGACAAGCACACTGTCGATCAAGGGCTTAGCAGGGCTGAAACACAACTGCAGCACAATCAAAAAAGGGTTCATTCATTATTCCAATCCTCAGGAGCTAGACAAAGATGATGCCAGGTTTCAGAACCAACAAGGCATTTTTTGCAAAATTACAGGAAGTTCAAAGCAGACAAAATTTTTATTTCACCTACGTGAACAGGCTCCTGACCAGAAAAAGCATCTGAAGGTTTTACTTCTAAGACAAACTGGAAAACTGAAGCTTAAAGGGTTGGCAACTTCAGCAGCAACTCAAGCAATGCAAATGAGACAGAAACGATCAGACTTCCCGAAGACTAAAGAGTACAGCATGCACTGCTAGCCTGGATGTTTCCCCCCCCCAAACTGGACACTTGCTCAAAATATTCTGAAACTGGTGCATCCCATCAAATTTGAAACAACAGTGCAAGTTCATTTTAAAGGGCTTGAATGCCAGAGCATCCACTCTGTAATAGGCTTATGAAGCTCTCTGGGCACGAAGCCTCAAAGTCCTCACTGTCTTCAGCAGAAAGAATTCACGAGGAAGACGAGTGCACACACACGTCAAGCATTTACTCCCAGAAGGTAGCACTTGCATAGGCAAAACAAGCACAACTTTTCCAGCAAGTTCCCAAAGCTAAGCAGTAACACCAAGGGCTGCTGTTCGAATACGCAGAGATCACCTTGTCGGGATAACTCCACACTTCTCTCTCCACCCGATTCTCACAAGACAGTGACGTGCTGATAAGCACAGAGGTGCGTGCATATAGGTATGTATATATTTTTATGTTTTCATTTTTCTTAAACGTAGTACAGAGGTGGGACACAGAAAAACTGAACTGTCCCAAAAGGCCTGACGACTTCTCAGTATCACTCACTCCCACGTTACAACAGTACTTAATCTACACAACCAGAGAACATCTAATTAGAAACAGACATGAGGGCATCGTGAAGTTTGGAATCGGTCTGGCCCACAGCACGTGGAGTCAGGTGTACAGTGCCAGAGATCCTCTGGTTCAAACGTTCATTGCACGCCTTAAACTCACCCGGAGATGGAGGCTGTATCTTCGTCTGAGACTTCTTTGAGTCGGCAGCTGCAAAGATATCTGGAGGGGGGTCTTCACCTCGCTCAATCTTGCACTCGAAGGCGTAGAGACACTGGATGTACTGCTTCTTCAAAGAACTAGCTGCGCTGCTGGACGTGCCCACATTGAGATTCGTCGCTAATTCGCGCCACTTCTTGTTTTTGTTGACCTGCACAACAGACAAGAGGCTCTAAACTCAAAATCCCAGCTACTTGTCCTCCAGCAAATTTTCTGGGGAGCAATCAACATCTCCCAGTTAAAATAAGGCTGCAATAAGGGCTCGGCACAACAGATACAGTTGTGTTCAAAAGCCAAAACTAGTATACTCTCTTCCTCATCTACAGAAAACTTCTCCAACAGGGACAGACTGCAAATCAAATTAGCCATGATGTCAGTTGACAGCCAGATGCTAACACAGTGTCATCCACCTTTGCAGTGGACAAAGCAGGGAAGAAAAGCACTTGAACTGAATCTCACCACAGACTGTTCTCAACCAGGCAACTGCAGAGCAGACATTTGGCTCGTTTAAAGGATGCTGGGTTTTATACGTGTTATTACAGAAAATAGAAAGGAAAGAAACACAGCTGAATGGGAAGTCATGGCTTACATCTAGCTACAAGTCTAACTCTGAAATGTGTTGCCTATTGGCATGTGACTGCCAGACAGTGGGCAGCCCTGAGTACAAACACCCAGTCGCCACGCTGGCTGCTGGACACTCACCTGAGTCAATCCTCCAATCTCCTTCACTGAGATGTAGAGCCGGTAAAGGTCCAAGGGTTTCCTGCCTACTGCTGGGAGGTTTGTCATGCCCATGGCCTTCTCTTCAGTGAAGGCCAGGTAACGATCTACCCAGATCTTCCTCTCAGGCTCACCACCCAGCTCATAAAGTTTGGTGATCTTCTCATTGGTTGTAGTAGAGGAACTGGACTTCTAGGAGAAGGAAACAGATATCAGGACTGAGCAGTGCAAAATCAGCTAGCTCACATCCGAGATGCTTGCAAAAAAGCAGTCAGGTAAGAGTTCAAAGTTCTGCTGTGATACTGAAAACAGCTTTATATTAGACCTACACTTGTCTCAGATCAACATCAGGCAAGCATTATTCGACAAAGATATCAAAAAACCAACCACTACTCAGGGAATTCACAGAATGTATATTTTTAAAAAGTGAAAGGTTTCATGAACGCTACAGAAACCAAACAAACCTCAACAAGACCTTGCAGAGAACCATCTCTTTGAGACATCCTTTGTGGGCTCCTTTGCTAAACACACAAGAAAACATCTAATTCAACTGCAAATGAGACTCCCCATGGCTACTGCACTCTGCCAGGGTGAATACTGCCTTCTGGTTAGTCTGTTCTTTTACTCAAGTGGTAGATGCCAGGTTAAACTGACACTAAACACTGCAAAGGAATTAAAATAAACACGCCTCAAAGAAAAATAAAGATTAGAGGCACCTGTTTGACGAATGTGTGCGAGAGATCCCCCCAAAGACTATCTCCCCTTGCCTATTTGCTGACAGAAGTGCAGAAATCTTCTGCTACCCAGATACGACGTAAGCACCCACACTGGTTTGCTGTCGCTGGCGTATCAGGATCCAGGAAGACTGATACGGTAAGGTATCACAGGAATTCTGAATACAAGTTTACAGTTATGGAGTATCACACACTAGTTCCTACGCATCTGATTCTCTGAACTGCCTGAGTGTCTATTTAGAGGCAAAACCTGTGGTCCTGCATCCTGCTTTGCTTCCCTCAAGTCTTCCAATGTAGTGCATGAGCATGTTACTTGGTCTTCCACCACCTGGACCACTTACACTCAGAGAAAAGGCAGAAACGGTTCGGGCACACCAAATGCTTACTTAGAAATGAACTTCCAAAGTGGAAGTGAACTTCAAATCTGATGTTGTTCGAGATGAACCCCTACACCCAAGACGGAGTGAACTCACTAGCACGAGATAATCCTTGAACAACGCAGACCAGGAGGACACAACAGCCCTTATTTGTAGCTTCTGGCAGCTCCGAGCCTACGAGCATTCAAGTTCTTGTTTGTCGTAAAGGCAAATACCAGCACACATGAGCAGAAGTGATAGATCTTCTGAATCTTGCAGACTGCTAGTGGTACAGGTATCAAACTTGCAGAGCATTTATTTTCCCCTCAAGTATCACAAGAGGAGACTACGGGCTCAGAAACTGCTTTTTTGGTGGTTCTTTTGAAACGGGTAGCAGTAATGCAAAGAAAAACATTCCCTGAAGAACTTGTTTGCCTCCCTCTTCTGGCTTTAATACAGGATTAGTAAGAGGTTTGTTTGTGAAACAACCGTAACACTTTAGTGTACCACCTCCCAGCTGAGAGGTGATAACTGACTAGCTCCAAGCCTACACCAGAAACAAACTCAGGTTTGTTACACTTTTGGCAGTTTCAATGTGGCAGCTGATAACTCCTAATACTAAATTGTTTTGCAAGTGAAACTGAACACTCCCAGAGGACTGGGAAATGCTCCCCTTCATTTCAGAACAGTCTATGAATCCCAGAAGTAGAACCCTCAATTTTTGGGATTTTCCTGATGAATCCTGAAGAACCTCTTGGAACCACTGGCACAGTTGAAGCACAGCCAGGGCTGGACCCATCAAGTGTAACTCACGTCGAATCTACTTACACTGAGCACTGCAACTACAGGGTCTCTACCTTTACACTCTGACTCAAGCAACAGTCTAATTAGCTATTCATAGGATGTGGGGACTCCGATAAAGCTGACCCAAAAGGTGCATCTGTTCAAGTACCTTCTCCTCAGTTAATAAAGGCAAGACCAGGCCACAGCTGAAAAGGGAACACCTAAATAAGGTGTGCCAGGCATCTGTTAGAAATTCTAGACAGAGGCTTGAACTCGTGAGTCATAAACAGGGGAGAACACGTGAATTCTGACAGAAAAGTCCCTTTGCTGGCCTTAGTGAGGGCTAGCGGGGCTCTGTAGGGGATGGCAGAGCTCAGGCTTCTCAAGAATACTGTTATTAACATGTGTGGGTATTTAGTGGTTTATTGCAAATATAGCCAGAACCTACTCTAACACACACACACGTTTCAAGACACTTCTTTCTTTAATTACGCCCCAAAACATAACACCTCCCAAAAGAGGATATCCCACTCACTCGCCACGCTCGAGTTCGAACCACGGTCGCAAGCAGCAGTCAGATCATATACTGTAAGGGCAACCACGCTAATGAGAAGTCTGTCCAGAGCAAGAAGGACAAATCAAATTAGGTTCCTCTCAGGAACCGCACCCACTACTAGACATACGCACGGTTCAATCCAAGTTAACATGCAATGGTTTTATTTCCCTAGACACCGCAGAGGATGGGAGTCATTACGAACAAAAACCAAAACATTTTACCTTTGACTTGGATTCTGCTTTTGGCGTCCCATCTGCCTTATTGTTCATTTTAGTTGCAGGTGTTAATTTGACATCCCCAAGACCCATCATTTCGGGGCTTGCGGCCATCCCTAGGAAGTTAAAAGAATCTTTAACACCGATTTTCAACCCAATACGATGGAATCAATGAAACACCCAACAGTCAGCACTGGCTTACCTGCAGAGTTGTTAGCCATATTCCCACCCATCGGATAGGGCGGGCCCTGGGGGTTTATCATGCCAGCCATACTGTTAATTCCCTGTCCGTAAGGAGGTGCAGTGCCCATCATTCCCCCTTGATTCATGTTGGGATAACCAGGAGGCCTAGAGGAGGCAAGGAAGAAACAGGTGCTTACTCCAAACACTAAGCACTGAGATCTTGTCTTTGAAGGAAGCAGGTTCGCTAAAAGAAGCCTTCTACAAAGGAAAGGGAGAAGCGACTTTCTCCAGCTCACTTTTCCAGCAAAAGACCAAACATCAGGTCCTCTTTTAAAGCTTAGCTGCCCTAGAGTTTAAGTCTCATTCTCAAAAGCAAAGGGGATGCAAACCATTTTGAAAGAGGGACTTCAGTTCTGAACCTTTTCACCCTTAATCTTGTTCTCCTACATCCCCCAACTGAACTGCCTTTCAGTTGGTCAGCTGCCTCTATGCAGAAGAGCAGATCCGCACATACCGCAGCCCTGGGCATTTAAGTGAGAATATATTATTTGTATAGATGAACAGTGTAGTCCTCCAGCCACATCTAATGATTTATATTTCTTTCCTTCTTGTTACCCATACAAGCTGCGTTATTTTACATGTATCTGAAAACCCCAGACACAACTGTCGCTCAAACTGGTTACTCAAAGGGACAGACTTTGATGCCTTTATTGGCGTTTGGGAGCTTGACCTTGGCCGTCACAGGTAACATCAGACAGCAGATTGCAGAAGCAGCCCTTAAGTCAGGATAAAGAGCACAATGCCCAGTCAGACAACAAATGTATCTAACAGCTTTACTGGGGGAACCCAGTTTATAAGCAACTTCACGGCTCTCACGGTATTCTGACAGGCCACATACACCTCCTCTAAAATGTGCAGTAAAAAAATAAAAACACCACCCAAAAAACCCAACAAAAGCCACAGAAAATAGCTGCAAAGTTCAGTGTCGAATTCCAGCTCCCTTTCCCACAGCTACTCATCAGGGCCCTAAAAGGAAGAAGTTCATTACACTGGACAAGTAATGCCTCGGTTCAGACAAATGCAGCTGGATGGCTGTCTGCTAGATTTATGGGCTTTACCACACACGCAGCGTCTTTTAAGTCACTCACGTAACAAAGACAACCAGAAAGTGGGAACAACCAAAGGGATCTCAGAATTAAATAGATTTCAACCTATGAATATTAAAAATTCCCTAAGTATATCTTTAATAATGTATTCCAACACAGCGCTTGCCCAAGTTTTATGCTCTTCCTTTTTTAACACTTACAATTGATAAAAAGGTCTCCAAGAAGGGCAAACCTTCAAGGAAACATATGTCCAGTATTACGCCAAATTTGGACGATTCCATCCACAGCTTTGAAACCTAGATCCCACACAGGGACTTTCAGAGAGACCAGGGAAACCCCATTCCTCACCTGGTCTGGATGGAGTTGGCAGCAGCGTGCATGGCGGCGGCAGCCACCTCTTGTGCTTTGCGGTTCATGCCGCCTGGGGGGGGGCACATCCCCGTCCCCACCTGAGGTGGCATATTGGCCATGTTGGGTCCATACGGTCTGTTCCCCATGGCTGCATGGCTCATCCTCCCCGGAGGAAGGCCGCTGTACGGTGGCACACCGGTCTGCCCGTGCATCTGGCTCCCTGCTCCCATGGGGTTCATGGTTCCTCCCATGCCTGGACTGGGGTAGTTGGCATTGGACATCGCATTGTAGTTTGGCTGCCTGGGATAACCTCCTAAGGAGATAAAAAGAGGGGAAGACAACCTCATTCAACCAGTTAGTTTATGAATCACCATAAAAATCTTCTATCAGCAAATATTTAAAGATCACTAACAGAGATGAGGGGGAGTGTTAACACCTCAACAAAAAGTCAAAGTACTTGGATATAAGCCACATAAAATGTGTTTTGACATAGCCAAGTAACAACATCGATTCAAAAGCTGCCTGAAACTCTCCCAAACCTCAGCTGAGCAGAGTGAGCTAAATGGTCTGGGACAGGACGTAAAAAGTTCAACTTAACCCTTTCCAAAACATACAACACTCAACGGTCTTCCTGTGCACAGACAGCTAGCCCTTCCCCTCTGTTACACTGGATACATGACCTACATCTTTTCACAAAGGAGGAAGGACCCTGCATTTAGAAGTGCAATTGGCCCTGAAAGCAACGTATTTCATCGATCGCAACACAAACAAAGTACAGTTCCTTCCAGCTCATCCGGAGCATACTGTTTTGTATTGCCCACACATTAAGAGGGGACAAATAAAAACAGTTTATGAAAGATGTTACAACAGAGAGAGGTCTTTTGTATTTGCAGAGCTCAGGTCCCACCTCGAGGCGCTGACTGTGCCTTACCTTGAGGTCCATACTGCCCGCCCTGGGGTCCGTAGCTTCCCATGGAGTTCTGCTGGTATGGCCCCATTCCAGCGTGCATCTGTCCTCCAGAGGACTGACGGGGAGATAAGGCTGAGCCAGGCTGGGGTGAGCTGTACTGGGGCATCTGAGGATTCCTCTGCATGTAACCTGGTCACCCGGTGAGTGGAGCAGACAATTATTAGCGCTGAGTATCCAGAGGTGCCACTGGACACACATGTGCAACCCCCGGGGCCCACTAACAAAATCATTTCAGCAACAGCCTAGACAGGTTTTACAGTGGTTGCCATTAAGGAGCCAGTGTTATCTGCCAAGGTAACAGATCCAATTTGCTGTTTTAACCAGAAAAAAAACCCCTTGGTGTCACAGGGGCAGACAGCACAACTCTGCAAATCCCAGGAGCTGCTTTTTGTTGTTGTTGGTTTTTGTTTTCTCAGGGTGACAACTATATACCTTCAGCCATGAGAGACGAATTTTACATGCATTTTCCCCCACACTAACCTTACTCTCTTAGGGGAGAAAAGGCACACAATATTGTTGCGAGCACCCCTCCTTTTGGAAGCTTAAGGTCATGGACCTTGGACAAACAACATTCACAGAAAAGTGAGTCAACACCTTACACGCCAAACTGCTAGCTTGGCTGGAACACTAAGAGGCCAAACAACCACCAACAGTTCAATTTACTGCAAGGTGCCTAAACACTTGCAGCTTATAAATCTAGGGTAGCTCTTAAATGTTATCTCACCATAGAATCCGTGTCATCAGGCCAGGTAATTTTTAGTTACAGATCTAAATTTACAATTAAATCTTTTATCTCGCGTCACACACCTCGATCTTGCGCTATGCTTGACTGGTTCATGGAAGGATGCATGATACTGTCCGACTGGCCACTGGGCGGTCGGGGTGGCATCTGATTGCCTACACCGCAAAGAGGAGAGTGGTTAATCACAAAAATTGCACGCCACAAAGCCCAGGATGAAAAACCATTAAATACCAGAACTACAAACAAACTCAGAGGAAGGGTATGCTCGCCACAGTGAAGGAAAACAACAGCAAGATCAGTCACATTAACCCAGCAAAATGACACTGCTGGTTTACCAGCCATCCCACCCATCTCACTGCATCCTTTAAAAGTTAGGCATTTTAAAGCAAACGAATGAGACCACAGGACCTCAGTAACCACACAGTACTGACACTGGCCAACTCCTTCCCAGTGGCCATTTCAATACACTCTCCAGCTGCATGAGGCAGCCTCACCAAATGACCAATACGTGCCGAGTAGCGTTACCTGGTACTGCAGCAGGTGAAAGCGGACCAGAGCGGGACTGAGCAACACTAGCTGGAGATCCAACTGGGGATGGGGAGGGTCCTCTGATGCCTGGCAGGTGAGGAGAGGTATGTGGAGAGAAAGGAGACTGAGCTGGGTTACTCTGCTCTCCTTGACTGCTGGAAATCCCTGATGTGCTTACTCCAGGACTCAGGGCTCCTTCTGTACCCATGGGCAGATCATCTATTGAACCAGACAGGTCCTGCAATACACAGAGAAACAGATCAGGCAAAAAATAAGATGACACAGGACTGTTCTCCCACATACCACTAAGAAAGAGTGCCTTTACTCCCTCAGGCATACTACAAATAGGTATCAATGAACTCAGTTCATGTTATTGTCAGTAACAAAGGCTGCTGCAGACTGAGGTAACTGCCAAACGTGTCTTATCCTGCTGCCTGTCTCTGAACCCAAGAGTTTCCTAGCTGGTTTGCTGAGTGCCTGCTGATGGTCCAAACAACTCGCCAATTCTCCTACTTGCTTCTAATAATTCAGTTTAGAGGTGAGAAATTAAAGAATGTATCAACAATACATGTAAAACTCCAAACAGAGGAGACAGTCCATGTGATCATGGCTTGCAAGAGAAACGTGGCTCAGCTTCTGAAAGACAGAAAACTCCTGCCTCACCATAATTAATTCATAAACCTCATATGAGCTGGGAAACTACTCACTTGAGATGGATAAAAACAAACCAAACAGAGATTTAAAAGAAAACCATAAAATACTCTTCAGGGTTTCCACTTCCTTTTCTTCAAAGATAGCAAAAATTAGCAGTTACAGTATCAACCTGTAAAGTTCAGCTTCTCTTGAAGGCAAGGCTAGAAAATACCCTTCCTACTGCACCTATCCACCCTGAAGAAGTAAAGCACGAAAAGTCTAAGAAAGTTGAAACCTCCAATTGCCACAGTAGCAACTGCAAAGCGACAGCACCAAAAATCAGCTGGCAAGTCCAAAAAATAGGGATTCTTCCAAGCAGATGATGCACAGATCCAACACGCACAATTGTACTAGCTGTTCGATCATGAGGTGCGTCAGCTTTCAGGCTTGGCCTGGAGTAAATGAGTAAGTAACCGTCCAAGACAGAGTAAGTGGCAGTGCATTTGAACAGCAAGCTGGGAAGTTATAACTATTCCAGTGACTAGACGGGATCTCTGCCAGAGATTCGAAGAATCCCAGCAGGTGAAGAAGTGGCAGATCAAAGCTTACCAGGACCTCCCCTGGCCTTCCTAAGTCTTTTGGAGCAATCAACCCTGGATCAGAAGTGTTCCGGACTGAGCCCCGAAGGCATTTCAGACCGACTCTCTGCACAGAATTCAGCTGACCAGCATGAACAGAGCCAACCTCATTTAAAACACCATGCAGAAAGGCCGAGCCAATCAATAAAGAACTCAGACACCCTGCTCTCATTTACACTGACTGGATGATGCCCTGTTTAGCAGCAGTTCGGATAAGATTTTCCCTCCACACTGCACAGAGCTGGGACCTCAGACGCAGATACTGCAAACTTAACAGCCTTCAGAAGCAAGCAAGAGCCCTATCACTCAGTAGCACCTGTCTGCCAGGTGATGTGTGAAACGGCTCTGACAGCACGTCCCCATCATCTAAGCTGGAGAACAGTGCATCACCACATCCTAGGAAGTGGAAAACGGGAGTCACAAAGAATGAAAAACGACCCAGGCGATATCCAACCACCTCATCACACTTGTCGGATAGACAGTGACATTCAGAAGGACAAAGGGGAGAGCTGGGCATCAGCTGCACCACACTCCGTTGTCTGCTGCAGCAGGCCAATCTTGACTATTTGAACAGTGGAACTGGATCAAAATGCTTCTAACAAATGCTGGCTAATACTACACTTGAGCTGAAAACGCCAGTCACTTGGTGGGATGACTTAGTGCATAGCATGTCCTTCCCCCCCTTCCATTACTGCTTCTGTTTCAGAGATCACTTCCTGCACAACAGTCTCAGAGGCACATTTGCTTACTGCTGCAGTATTATCTTCCTGAGAAATAATAAAAAAGCTTTGTTTTGCTTCAATGAAAGCTAAAAAACTGCAGAAAAAAGCCTAAAAACAGTGTCTTCAGAGCTCTTGCAATTTTCACTACCTTCCCACTGTAACATCAAAAGCACTGCTCCTTTCTGCAGCTACTTGGTTTTTTCCCCTGGACAACTCTGACAAACCCCACATTCCTACTGTGGAAACCATCCGAAGTGGAAGTAAAGAGACATTATTTCCAACATTTTGCATTAAATAGCATCAACCAACACAAACAATCAACAGCAAAACACTCCTCTCCCTGAGACTCACTGCATCTAACTTCAGCTACCAGTATAGGATACATGTCTAGATTCCTAAGTCAATGAAGGGATCGGAATGCAAGAAGCCAATTCAGTCCAACCTAAAATTGGATGCAAATATTGGTATTTCCCTTAAATACATTAAGGTACTTTTAGTCTGAATCACCAGATGCTTCCAAACATTGTTTTCATCATCACTGAAATGAAGTTGGAGGCACAAACCCTTTGCAGCTTTGAAATCCCCACCCCCATGAGCTTATGTGGGTACGGCATTTCAGAGCAGTTGAGCCTTCAGACCAGAGGGGCAGAGCCTATAGCTACTTAAATTAAAGGGTTTGGGGCTCAAAGTAAAAAACATATTATAAATGTACACCGGAGACAAAACACTGGCATGAAAGGACAGGTACAGAGCAAGTGTGCAAGGTGAAATGCGAAAGTCTCCTTCTGGTATCGGGAGTACAAGTGACACGCTTCTCCAGGAGGCAAGAGAGAAGCTTTGCCTCCAGGATCTGAGGAGGTCACTGTCTGCTACACGGTGCGAGCAACACTCGTACGTGAACTGGGCAGACTAAGAGGATATGACTTGGTAATGCCAGGCACGAAAATATCTGCAAGACATAAAACGAAGCAATGTTAAAAACTGTTTGAAAATTAACTCCCAAGCAACTAGATAACAATCTCTAAAGCTGATGTCTTTGACCTTGCCTATGCATCAAAGCTTAACCTAAGTACTGCAAGTCATTTAAAAACATTCAGTTTTAATTAAGCAGGTTAATGCAGGGTTGCTTTAGACATGCGAGCGAGGGCCCCTCTGCATTGCTAGCATACCATCACGGACCTCACATCTAGGAAAAGCAGGCCTTCTAGCTATAAGGCTGTGGATCAGACTCCCAGATCATCAGTTTAAAGAAGTTAAAAGTGAATTACATGTCGACCTTTCTTGGATGTCAGAACACAAATTGAAATAGAACCGTAAAAATCAAGTAACTCAAAGTGACTTTCACCTCTAAAGATCTGTAAGTTTTATGAATTTCAACAATAAAGTAATCTCCCAGCAAAGAAATGCTCTGCCAGCACAGCAGCATCTTCTGAGTGTGTTATTCAGCAGGACGAAGTTTCTCTGAAGTGCAGCTCCTTGCAAGGGGAAGGAGAGAAACAGGGACTGGAACGCCCAGGTGCAAGCAGCTAATCAGTAAGGAGCTTTTTCCACCTATCAAGTTATTTTCTCAGGATGCCAACCATCAAGGCAGAGAGTGTTGGTTTGGGTTTTTTTTTTTAACTAACCCTACAGGACACTCTCCAGCTCTGATACCACATTTACTCAAGTGCACCACAAACTAGGGGAAAAGGAAATTTCTCCATCTCTCTACAGATCATTTTAAGGACAGCCATAGCAGAGAAGCCTTTAAAAAAAGAAAAACTCATTGAAATAAAGGAGACCTGCTGCCGTCAGCGGGTTCTGGATCAAGCCCAAGAGGAGAGGGCCAGGAAGGTTTTCTTTGCCTCCCGCCGAGCATCAGGAGGAGCCCTGGAAAGCCACAGCAGCACCAGGAGAAGGGCTCTCCCCTGCCCTCCTCCCGCGAGCGCAGCCAATCGAGCCGAGACAGGAGGTGAGGCTCGACAGCAGTAACTCTGCCAACTTGAAGGATACGTCAGGGTCTGGAGAATTTCCTCACGTGTTTCCAATGTGGTTTTTATGCATTTTATTGCTCATCTGCCATGCAGATCAAAAACGCTGGAGGGATTCCAACTATTTCACACAGAATCTCACACTCCAGGCTGGCTGCAGCCCCAAAGCCTGAGCTTCTTCACTTGAAATACTGCCCAGTGTTATTTTGGGATGTGACCTGATAGCGGAAGCCCACAGGGACCCTGAAACGATAACTGTTCCAGCTGCGATTGGTTGCCCAGCCCTCGCCGATGCCAGCATGGGTTTGTCAGTGCTGCTGACAAACAAGGACTCAGCAGCTAACACCTTCTTTTCACACCACAACAAAACCATGCCTGAAATCTCACAATCTGGTACCCAAAGGAGGGGGCAGGGGAGTTCATCTATCTCAGGGAAAGGGTTGCAAGTCCTGGCATGATCAACACAAGGGAGCCGGTTAGTTTATGCTGGAAACAGCAAGGCTTCTTTTATGTGAAAAGAAGAACCACCATTTCGCTATCTGATACAAGCTCATTTGTTAAACAAACACAAAGATGAAACAACAAGAAATACTGAACATCAAGGTAACAAAACCCCGGAGGGGAAGAGATTCAAGGCTCCGCTCCGGCCCACCCCACTGATCTGGAAGAGCAGGAAGGCTGACCAGCAAGCAAATTGATCTTCTCGCTGGGGACTGCAGCCTTCCTCTGCTGCTCCCCTGCCCATCCCCAACCTAAGTGCACATGAAAAGTGTGGGGGAAGAGGGAAGGAGCGCAGTCAGACTGTAATGATTGTAGGCACTATCAGATCACTAGCTAGCACTCAAGGAAATTATGATCTGGAGATGAGCATGTGGTGGAGCTTATAAATTCTGTAAGGCCAGTTGTTTCCATAAAGATGCTCGCAAGCAAGACCAGAGAACAATGGCTAAATTTATTCCCCTTTCTGCAAGGGAAAAAGCCTCTTCACTGCTTCTGACTAATTGAAATACCTACTTTCTACTACAATTCCATTTTCTCTGCAGTTTCTTTTCCACTCATTCAAGAACTATCGACACTTAAAAGTCACAAGCTTGTCCTTTCCTTCCCCTTTATTTCCACACCCAAAATACCTCAGTCCTCTCTATCACAAAAATTACACAGCTGACTGGCAAGCTGGGATCTCCCCGCTATTTCAGGGAAACGGATAGGGTCGTTCCTCCTTCTACGGTACAGACAACTGTACCTTGCATCTTCTCCTTCGCAAAGCATTCCATCTCGTAACTCAGAGCGGCCTGGAGACCTCACCGTGCTCCATTTACACCAGACGTACAGATGTACACCACATCCAGGAAAACACCTTGCAAAGCTGACGTGAGGTTCCCACAGATATGTCAGAAGGGTCTGGAGAGGGCTCTGCAGCCTGCCACCGCCTTCCTACTTACTGCACGCCTCTTCCAGATTGCTTCCCCAGCAGAAACCAGAAGCTGGAGCTGGGGAACACAAGTTAAGCTACAGTAGAAATCCAGTTGATGTTTTTCATCTAGGGGAGTTATAATGTACTGTTCTTTCTTGCTGGTAAATCAAAGAGTCAGAATCGAGTTTTTCAGTCTCTGAGCTGGTCCAGCCTACTGGAGGCACACTGGAAATGGTCCATGCTCCTGCAAGGCTTGCACCAGCTCAGTTTCCCCTGCCATGCTTTAATATCCTGACAAAACCATCAGCACATACCACCACAAACACAAACCCCACCAAGCACTGGCTCTTGGCATTTGTTCGGCAGCTGCAGGCTCGCTGAACACCCTGGGCAGGAAGGTAAAGTCCTGCCATTACCATGAGAAGAGGGTGAATTGTTCCAAAGCAGATTTCCAAGTTCTGTCCTATGCCAAAAACACACAAATTCCCCCAGGGAAGACCAGTGTTCACCTCACTCTACCCTTCTACCATCGGTTACTGAGCAGAAGGTAACGAGTCCCATCTTTACAGCACCAAAAGCACCTTCTAGATGATCAGCATTCTTGGTGCGTGTGCGGGCCGGGCAAGAGACAAAGGGGAGGAGGAGGAAGGATGTGTGCAGGATGTTTCTCCAATAAAACCTCTCACCACATCTACAGCATTTCTGGAACTTAAAGTGAAGTGAAAAATCCTGTTAACACTCTGTTCTCATGTGCTTTGTACCCTGTCATACTTTGGGAGGAGTGCGACAGAAAACAAAAATACGTATTTTTAAGCTGCCAGCTTACCTGTTATTGATTTTGTATTCATACATGTGTGGGAAGCATGTTCATCCACATTCCCAAGCTACTCAAGATGACTAAAGACTAACCAAACATAACCAAAGCCCAGCAACACAAGCTGGTGTCCCCTTCACATACAGCTTTCCTCCACCGCCACATAGCTCTTACCTCTTACTCTCCGAGGCACTGAGAAGTTTTCTTTCAGTTTAACAGCAAAAGATGACTTTCTACTGGCATAAGAAACAGGGAATGCCCAAGATGAAGAGCACTGTCACACTAGCACGAGCTGCACAGTATAATTCTGTGCTTTATGACAATTTCTTAAATTCATGGCCTTGCTTCTTACACTCCCCTTCAAAATGGGACAAGATCGGCAATCAGAAGGAATTAAGCGGTTTAATTCTGCAGTGAAATCACTGGGTTTGGCCCCTCAGATATGCCCCTGGAAGCTCAACCTCTGATCTGAGCAAGGACCACATGTGAGCAACTACAAACTAGACAGTTCTCAGGTCCTGCAGCAAGCTTTTTGGAGAAAAACCCAAGATCCTGCTTACAAAACTAAGCATGCATAAAAACATTCAGGTCCTATCATGTGCCACTTACTCATCCAAGCAGTCCTTAGGTAAAGAAAGTGAGTGCTAAGACATTTACTACTTCAAGGGAAAAAACACCTGCCCACTAAAACAAATATCAGGATGGTAAGACTACCAAGGCTTCAGGCTCTGCTAGATGGAGTCCATATTCCCTTCCCTTACCAGGAGTTTAAGCTCTTCTCAGGCATCAGCACTGACAATTACAAACCTAAGATGGGGACTAGAACATGCAAGAGAGATTTGTGCAGTTTCCTTGCTCAAAAAAGAAGCTGCAAAGCTCCTTCTTCCAGGCTGGCTTTAGATGAACTGGCAGAAGCTGCCGGCTCTAGCTGCACTGCAGGAAAAAGAGCATTTGCAAAGGAGGCTGTCAGGAGGAGGGGCTCAGTGTCACACCAGAAATTTTACTCCGATTGCAAAAATAAGCTGCTGTAAATCCACCTCAGTAAATCTAGGTGAGTCTGGTTGTTTGGCAGAAAGCAGGTACAAAATAAAAAGGGAGGACGATAGAAGGAAGTGCTGCTGGCTTTACTACATTCCTGCAACGGGAGACCTTGCAAAACAGCCAGTGCTGCTACCGCAGCAGCCATTGATTTTTCAGAGGTCGATACTCCACTCCCACAGACCTACTCGGCAGGAGCTTTAATCACATCTACTGCTCCTACCCTGTGCCACCCCTCCTTCTCTCCCCCCTCCAAATAAAATTAAAAAAAAAAAAGGGGGGGAGGCGGGGAGGGGAACCTTTCCTCCCCTTCCGCACACTGAGCAGACAAATTTCACATTCTCGGTCTTTGGAGAGGAGAGATTCAGAAGCTGTAGCTGCAGCACAAAGTACGAAGGAGTAACATGATTCATCCACAGAACAAGATGTCGCTGAAGGGAAAACCCACCGCGCGGAAGGCCAGCATCCCCACTCCGGGAGCGCTGGGTGCGGAGCTCTTCCGCAGGACCCCGGGAAATAGAGCAGCAGAACTCCCCCAAAGAGTTCCCACTTAACCCTCTGAAAGCTGCCCAGCTTCTATAAAGTACTCCCAGGTTTGTCTAAACATCGATACCACATGAAGTATGCAAAGCAGCAGCGGCAAATGAAGTTTTGCTTGACAGGGGAGTGTCACTGTAGCTAGCAGAAGCCGGCCCGGCCATCCAGCAGCAGCGATGCCACACGAAAGGGCGAAACCTCCTGCTTCAACACCAACACCAACCCTAGGGCAAGTCGCAGGAAAGCAGCATGGACGACCCCAGGCACAATGAGCAGCAGCATCTGAGGATGCTCTCAGCAACACTGATTTTTTTTGGGGTGTTGGGGATGCCGGGGAGCAGACCTACAAGTTGATCCCTCCCACTCGGAAAGGCCGGGCTGACACCAGGCCTTGGGCAGGGAAGTGCAAGCGAGAAACCAGTCCGAGTCTCAGCTGACAGACCACAACCCATTCATTTAAAGAGCTTTTGTTTCTCTTCCAGGGGTTTTTCAGTATTCTGCTTCAGTCTGAAGACAAACCCCAGATCACACAAAACGCTCAATCACGTAAAAGGCAGGAAGCGACCCCTCTTCTTGCCAGCCGTAAGGATATTCCAATTCCCCACCAGTGCATCTTCTGGAAGGCGCTTTCCAGTCTCCGATGCGTTCAATTTAGACATTAGCATTTAGTCATCTCAGCATGTGATCATGCCACCATGCCAACCACACGAGTTAGGGTGGGCAAAGAAACGCAGCAAAGGCAGGAGTCCGAGATAATTTAAAAATTCAAAGGCCCCTGTTCAGGCCAATACTTTGGATTTCAAGACAACTCAGCTTTGGTACTGTTAACAGCCTCTTTGAGACAATTAAGAGTGACAGAATCAATTTTGAAAAAGCAGGAAGGAAGGAAGATTTTAGGAGAGAACGAGATTTCTAAGGGAGCAGGTATTTGCAAGCCGGATGAATCTGGCAGTCCTCTTGCTGGAAAAAGCTGCTGAAGAGACAGCCGGAAGCTGGCAGCTCCGTCCTGAAGTCCATCGTACCTGTGGGGAGGCAGCGACGGAGCGACACGAGGGGCTACGGCTGAGCCCCCGACACTGCCAGCTGGGGCGTCGCTGGAGAAACCACTTCCAGCCAAGAACCTGCCTGCAATACCGCACCCAGGTACCGCTGATCTCAGCGGGACAGAGAAACTGAAGACACATTTGGAAAGAATCGAGGAAATTCTCCTCTCGCCCTGGCTCAGAGCTGCGAGCGTGCACGGGAAGAGGTAACATAACCATGGAAACCTGGCCCAGGCCAGACGCTGACGTACGCCCGGTGCTACCCTCGGGGTCAGGGTGCCAGAACAGTCAATTCCTAGAGATGTCGCTTCTTGTCATTTCAGGAAATTCAGCTTTTTATTTTTTTTTTTTTTAATAAAGATTTCTATTTTCCTGGGTAAGACCCGATTCAAAATTATAATAAAAACCAATTACACAACTCCTCCTCCAATTACCAGGGCTTGTTTGAAATCGCAGCACGAACCTTGTACCCACCAAGCTGCAGGCACGAGCCCATCCGAGCAGCGCGGCCGCTGCAGGGAGGGAGCGGAGCAGACCGAGCCTTGGGCCCCCGCCATGCCCCACACTTGAGCGCCATGTGGAAACAGTTTCCTCCACGGCCTTTATGATCGTGCACAGCTCCGAGACAAGTCAATCCAACATGTCAAAAAGCCACTAACAGGAAAATGACTCCTGTAAACCGAAAGCTCAGGTGTGGCAGCATTTGAGACGCATGCAGTGCTGTCAGCTGAAGTTAAACACTTTCAATTACCCCAGCAGTTGCCCCACACAGCAGACGAAGGTCACCCCAACGTGGCCTCCCCCCTCCTTGCGCGGTGTGGGACCTCCAGCAGGGTTAAGTTTTGATGGAAAGAGAAGAGGATGAGGCTGGTATGTGCGACATCAGCCTGACAAGAGGCTTCCGCGCATTTTAAAGGGTCTCCAATGACACCAAGTCAGCAGCAAAAGGGAAGTGAAAAGCCGATTTCCCTGCCCTACAACAACGAGCTTCTCGAAAGCGCTTTTAAAAGCGAAGGGTCACCTCGCGAGGCGTGCGCTTCAGCAGCTACGGCGCAAGGAGCAGCTCTGTGTTTTCAAGCTGCGGCAGCACAGGGGATGCGTGAGAGAGAGCACAGACTATTGTTCGGGATCCAAGACCAGAACTGGTCATCCTACAGCAATTTCCTGATTAAACACTGACCCGCCTAGTCACTGCGGCCGGGCCCCAAAGAGCAAGAGCCCGTGGTTCTCCCCAGCGAGCTGCCAGCCGTCCCTGCTGCCCACCTCCACGGGGAGATCGCCGTCTCCTCTTTCAGTCGGGTCCGTAATCGAAATCGCTCCTAAGAAGGCGAAAGGCTGGGGGTTAGGGGAATCTGTGCGAGGCGTGCAGGCAGGAAGCAGAGCCGAGCCGCTCGCGACCAGAATAGAAACAGGAAACGAGCCCGGCATCGAGCATAGCGCAGTCCGCTGCCAGCGCAGGCTCCGGCGAAGCGGCATCACCGGCTCCGCACGGCATCGTCGCCAAAGGGATGCTCATTGGCGGTGAAGGCGGAGAGCTCCACGCAGCCCGGAGTGGGCCCGGGCGATGCAGCGCCGGGCAGCGGGTTTCCTCCCAAGCACCAGGTCGCATGAGCTCAGCTCTAACGTGGAGGAAGGGGTGGGAGGAGAGCAAATTGCCACATGGACAAACAGCTGAGCAACCCTGAGAGGCAGGCCACAAGCATGAAACACGCCACTGGAGCAGCTGGCAGATTAGGGTAGCTTTGTGAGTGGCACTCCACGCTCTCTGCTATTAGCAAAATTTAAAAAAAAATAAAAAAAAAATAAATAAAAAAAAACCGCACAGCCTTCTCAAGAAGCCACACAGAAATGACAGCCACAATCACACACCGAGAAAAGGTCAGGGAGAGGAGCCTTGGTCAGGAAAAAAAAACATTTTCAACTCCTTGTATGGCCGTAACTTGGGATAGAAACCTTCGTATCAGCATAAACTGGAATGCACCAATCTCTCCGATACCAGCGTTTCAGGCATTGCGCTGCTCGGGGCAAGCCTCCGGGTGCTGGCGTGTTTATCTGCATATCCGCTGCGATGCCCGGGCACCACAGCATGCAACCAGCCTGCTTTGAAATGCACACATCACTAATCCCTCTCTTAAGGCAAGCAATAAGACAAGCTCAAAAGGCCAAATACAAACCAAACAGAAGCAGGAAGTCCCATATGGAAAAAGAAAAAAAAAGAGAAAAAAAAAAAAAAGAGCTTGACAAGACCAGTAGATTCAACTATAAAAGGTTCTTTGACCCTCCCCCCCAAGAAAATCGTCAAAATGATTAATTTTAATCTCAAAGAATTTTGAAGAAAACGTTCATTTCCTGGGCTGCACCGCCCTCCCCATCCACGGCAGCTCCGAGACAGTTTTTGCTGCATCTCAGCCTGTTGCAGTGATTATTTCCAGGTCAGGGGACGCAGCTGACAGAGCTCAACTTTATTCCACTTGAAGCACCTACAGTGTACAAGCTGAAACGACCGCTTCGTAAGAATGGAAAATCCACACGGTGCTTCTGTGACAACCTCCATTGTCCAAATTCAGAAACTATTTGACTTAAGAAAGGAAGAGGTAACCAAACAAAAAGATACCCCCAATTGCTGGCGATATTCACAGATGGGTTCCTTCTGCACAAGCCACAACTCTGCAGCCTCATTCCTCTCCCCTGCCTACAAAACCTAACTTTGCAAAATCCATAACTGCAAAGACCCAAGACCAGAATGCACGTTCAAAAGTTAAATGTGGATCAGGAATTTGGTTTCAGCTGGTAACATTCCATTCTGCCAGTTCTGCCATTGACAAGACCCTTTCCAGACCTGAAGTCAGAGACGAACCGAAGTGAAACACAGCTAAACAAGCGAAACAGTTTTCCAATAGCGCAAAATACTGGGATTAAAGCAATTCCCACTCCACATCCAGATGAAAATAAGTTGCCCGAAACAGGGATGGGGTTTCTCCCTCAGGCTACACAGTACACTGACCAAAACAAACTAAGGACATTCTGGGGTGGGAATTCTGAAACTTCAGTACAAGCTGCCCCAGTTTGCTTCATTACGTATTCACTGCAACAAAAACTCAAACGCAACCTTACTATTTCAGGACCTCCAAAATCTTGCCAGAATCCGTTCTCCTGGTTCGGCCAGAAGTCCCACCCCACTCAGGACCTTTCCAATCAAAGCACTGCTGAAAACAACACCTCGCACAAAAGTTCCGGTTTCCACAGGTAGGAAAGCTCCACTGAAGAAATCCAAGAAGGCCCAGTGAAAACTAAATAAAAGCCAGTATATACTGGTTTCAAATCAGTTTTGCTTTATAAAAGGATTCTGGGGTCAGTCTGGAAGTCCTACCACCACCGATACCAACTTCTGTGGTTGGGAAGGTGTAAACAGCTTGCTGTGGCAACCACTGTCTCAATGCTCTGCTTCTCATCCATCTCAAAGACATCAGGATCTTGCACTCGATTCCTTCAAGGCAGCCCACAAGACAGAGACCAGGGCAAGGTATCGATCTGTTGCGCGTCCCATAATGAGATACAAAATTCCTCCCAACAAACGTGAAACTCCAGAGAAGTCTGCAGCAGAACTGATCTGCAATCCAAACCCAAATGGATGTTCTAGCACCCTATTTGCTTCCCCTACACTTGCTACCAGCACCTTCCACATCTAAGCAGAGGGTAATTAATAGCTGGCAATATTTGACTCCTAGAGACTCAGAATCCAAGACTCAAAAGATAAAGACACCAAATAAACTGGATACAACTTGCCAGGAAGAATTCTTTGCTAAGGAGAAGAGACTAGGGGATCTCCTGGGAGAAACAGATTCATACTCAGGATTGCTCTTTGTCTATCACACCCAGACACAGAAGACTTCACTGTACTTCTCCCGTACACAACAGCAATCTAAGTTTAGTTTAGCTGCAATCCTGACAGAGCCTCCCTAGGGAAGCAGCAAATTCTTCAGAGAAATTCTTCACCTAGCCTGCTACAGGAACAGACTACCAGCCAGGACACTCGCATGGATGCATCACTCTAAAAGGCATCAGTGAGTTCAAATTAGCATCAGGATTCTCCCCGAAAATACACCAAGTATAATCTTCAGAAAGGGAACAACAAACCAGGAAATGCGCAAGCTAGAACAGCCCATAACACAAGCAGAAATGGAAGACCAGACATTTTGCTACTTACAGACGAGCAGACAAAGCATTAGAGAAATCACTAATTTGACTCTTCTGCTGTTAACAGTCTGAATACGGGAACATCGTCAGGAAAAAGTTTAGTTAGTGACACAAAAATCAGTATCAGGAAGGCATCCCGAAGACTCCCACCCAGCACGACCAACGCGACACTTCTCAGGCAGATCCTAACAAAGCCAGCAAGAGCTCAGAGGGGCTGACCAACTTGACAGTGCCACCGTCTAGCAGATCACCACTCCCCGGATCAGCCGAAGAAGTATTCCCCCCTTTATTGTTTAGAACTCCAACAGTAACGCTGATGTACAATATTACTGTGTAAAGGCCAAAGACTTGTAGAGGCACTGGGTGCGTAAATGTAACATTTCGTAAGAACCTAAAAAGCAGCAACCTCGTTCTCCTGCCGGAGTTGATCCATGTTTAACTGAAGATGATGCATGGCACGATGTGCCCCCACGCCAGGGCACCCAGTGAGCTATTCCGCAGCACCCACTGAGGCTTGGAAAAGGGCTCAGAACTCCACAAAAAATTAGCAGCCCACAAACTAACCATGCTTCTGTAAGTCATATATAATGGCAAAACAGGGATCCAGGAATCCTCCAGAGCAGGATAAAACCTTCTAAAACAGACAGACTGAGCAATATGAGGGAGATAAAAAAGAAATGGATAGCACCCTTCCACGTAGCTCTCTTGTTTCTAAGGTTCCCCGGCCAAACTCTGTGCAAGAGATTGACCACTGAAACGAAGAGTTGCCTTCCACATACCTCAGAGATCCTCCCTTTAAACCATTCCACAGCATCCCTGTCTGATGCGTTTCTCAATTTACAGACAAGGCTGCTGGTCTTGTCCTACAAGATCCTAACATGAAGACAAGGAATTATGAAACATGCAGAAGAATAAGGGTGAGTTTCTGCAGGGGCTCTCCTCTTCTTAATTTTTGCCTACCAAGGACGAGAAGGTCAAAAAATACACTGGGGTTGGGTAGGCTGAAGACTGCTTGATTTTTTAAATGAAAATTATTTGGTGATAAAGTCAGCAAAGTAAGGTGACTATAAAGTCCGTTTGAAACAGAAGCGAGCTTTACAGCTAGCCAATTCTAAAAGCTGGGCCCATTTTCTGCACCTTGGATTTCTCTTCAGCGAACTTCTGAAGTACCTGATCAGAAACTGGCAGATGTTTAAAACTTTTAAACTGGATCAAATTCCCTCGTTTCTAGGTGCCTTCACTCTTCCAGCAGAGATGGATATCTTTTCTTAAACTGCTTGAGAAAAGGGAAAACTTGAAAGGGGCCAAATACATTTAACCACAAGGTAGAAAACAAACACCCACTTGGTGCCGAGCAGGAGCCACTTTGGCTAAGCAGAGCGGCTAATTCCTATAATCTGAGTCAGAGGGCGCTGATTGGTAGGATTCATGAAGGCTCTATCAACAATGCTACTAAACAGGACTTCCCACCGTTCGGAGCTAGGGCAATTTCTTCAATTACTTCAGTGGCTTCACTTTTCCTACATTCTCCGCCAGAAGATGGGTCACATGGAAGGACTTGTGGAGAGGCAGAGTGGAAAGAAACATGCTATTTAAAAGGATTTTTCCCCAGGCCTCAGAACAAATTAAATCTTTGTAATCAGGGTCCAAAAGGAGGGGAGGAAAAAAAAGGGAAAAGAAAGAAAAAAGAAACAACCCACAACTACTCTCATTAGGTGGTCAGAACTAGAATCACTTTGTATTTTGGGTGACAATTTGTACCCACAATCCAAAGGAATTATTTCAAGGGGCTCACAACAAAGCCGTTCTCATTGCTGAGAGCAAAAATAACTTTGCTATATACACAGCTCACTCTCCTCTGACCAATCCAACTGCAGCTTAGAAAACGGACTTAGCCAGTGGCTAAATTAAAAAATAAAAGCTCACTCACTTCCTACTGGTTACAATGGAAGTAACCAGCACCATCAGAACTCAGCAGCTCAAAACTTTTCCTCCAGGTCAGAGGCACAGACCAACTTGTGCAAACCAATCTAAACTTTTAACCCTTCTCCATTTTCTGGATGAAGTTTTAACCCAGAGTTAAACTATTCTGGCCCAAAAACTGCTGGAATTCTAGGCATTAATCTCATACCCAACTGTTCACTGTACATACAGCAAGCAGATTTAGAATGCAAAAGAAAACATAATTCTCCATCTGTCAAGGAAGGAGGTATCTGTGACTTATCTTCCTCACTCCAGGTACTAATAAACTTGTCTTTTTCACCAACTGTTCAGTCAGATTGGACCAAAGAAGCTTAAATCAGCAATATAAGGATCCAATGACACAGAAAGGGAACTGCGCTGCCTGTCTGCTAACCACCAGTGCACCAGTGGGCTGAAGGAACCAGAAAATACAATAAAAATGAGGCACCTTCCCCTGAAGGTCAGGGTCTACTCTAACAGCAGTCAGGTTACTTCAGACACTGCAAACAGAAAGCTCAGAAAAGAGTCTTTTAGCTAGAACTCGCAGACCAGAGTATTTAGGGTTAAACTTTACTCTCAAATCCATTACTTTTGTAAATTACATTTAATCTCCAGTGGGAAGCCAGAAGCTAATGACTTAGTAAAAAGCACAGGCAGCCTCCATCATTCCCATTTCCATGTGGAATACTACCAGTGCTAATTTATCCTGCTGTGCTTCTGATTGCTCTCGCCCCATTCACTTCTAGATCAGCTCACCACTCACCGGCAGGCTAGAAGGTCTGGACTGAAGATTCAAGTTCATATCTTCTTGCCCTTTACTGGAAGCCATTGAGGGAGCAGATGATGCCTGGGACCCAAATGAGTCTTGAGATAACTCCTGAAACATCAAGAAACACCAAAAAAACCACAAATGGGAATAAAATAAAGGCTCTGCTGGAATCACTCTGGTATATTCTCACATTGTGGAAGAATTATGTACCCTCGGTGGCATTTGCCCAAAACAGGACGTAAGACAGCTAAGAGCTCAAGCCAGCACGCCTACAGCTCCGCAGCAGGACGCACACTGCCGGACTGCTACAGAGAGTGTTGCGAGTAGAAGTCTAAAACATGACAAAACAGTAATTCTCCAGCTTTCCCTTATTACAGACCCTGAAGAGCAGAGACTGTCCTGGGAGACTGCCCACTTAGCTTCTTGATCTTCTAACACATTACAATAGCACTAAGTACTTCATCACACAAACATCGCATGTCAATTTAAATCTTCAGCTTTTCAGAAGCTACCTTTGATGCACTGCAATGTTTGCTGAAAGGTCCCAGCTAGCTTTTCACACAACTATTACAATATTATTAAGCCTTGCTGAAAATAAATACAATTTATTACCAAAAACCAATTGCTCTATGATTTTATCTTCAATTCCATGCACTTGCCGCTTTATTTCTCCCCCCTAAAGGCAAGTTGTACATTTAAGAGCAAACTCTTCCATCATCACCTATGTGTCACACTGCAAACTGTGTTCTGCTATTGTGCTAAACCAAGTAGCTCTAGAGACCACCTGGCAAACTTCCGCAGACCACAGCGTGAAAACCATTCCCTTACAAAACCCTTTAGACTGCTACTGCCAATCAGCAGCATTTACTCGACACTAGTCTTCAAAACTGCAGTATCAGCGCAGCTTAGGCTGTTACCATCATAACACCTCGGCCAGACATACAGATCTAGACACAACGGAGAAGGCAGCACATCTAGTACCGTGATCATTCCGGTCAGCTCGCTGACGCGTACTTCAACCGACTTTAATGCACAAAGAAAAGGATTTGCACAAGTTTCTTTAAAAAAATAAACTTACTGAAGGAAACAACGCAGGAGACAGCCTACCTGAGGAGGGGGGAAGCGTTGCTGGGAGTAGGCAGACTGCTGCTGCTGTGGCTGTGACTGAGGGTATGAAGATGACTGCTGAGAAAGAGCCGAGGAAGCTGTCTGCTGAGTTTGTTGCTGCTGCTGGTAGGGCGACTGTGACTGCTGCTGTGAGTAGGGAGGCTGACTCTGTTGATGTTGCTGGGCTGTGGATTGCTGTTGAGGATATGGAGTTGGGGACTGCTGATGTGGCGGCTGGGACTGCTGCTGAGAATACGCAGGCTGCGATGTCTGAAGTTGTGGAGGTTGAGACTGAGGCTGCTGCTGCTGCTGATAAGAAGGCTGAGAGTGAGGGGTCTGGGATGGAGGCTGCTGAGAATACGGAGGCTGCTGCTGCTGGGGATGAGGGCTTTGCTGGTTGTAATACGGAGTCTGGCTTTGCTGCCCATATGCACTGGGGCCCTGCTGTCCATAAGGAGGAATCTACAGAAGAAGAGGGTACAGTTACACCAGTTACGAGGGTATTTTACATACACACACACACAAAGTAATGTTACGCTCAGGAAGAAAAAAAATTCAAATCTGAGCAGAGCAGTTAACTGGGCAGGTACCGGAAACACCAATACCTATATAAGCAAACCTCCCAGAAAACACCAAAAGTCACTTGTATATGTCGTCTGTCTTGGCAGTAACAAAATTTTAATAGGCATCATAAAAAAGATTTTAGGGATCCCTATCCTAACCACCCTTCAATGACAGTAAGAGCAAAAGGAAAGACTGCTTGCTTAAAAAAAAAAAAAGGCAGCCTTCTGAATCCTGCAAACAGTCCAGCAGGAGCCACTCGGATCACGTAGCAAGCCAAAACTGACCTGAAGTCATTTCTTCTGTAAAGAACAGCTGTGTCTTTAACAGAATACAGTGGAAAGACTATCTTAGACCCCCTCACCACTTTTTTTCCCTTGCTAGATTCACTGCTCAGCCACTGCTTCTCTTGGAAGCAACAATTCTGTAAGTCCTCGTACATCAGTCACACCTGGATCCAAGTGTGGTGCAACACGAAGCCGAAAGAAATGCCATTTCACCCAAGCAACTGACTCCAACCCATTCTGAGGTGGTCCCTTCAGAAGACACAGTACTTTGTTGCTCTTCTGCCTGTCCCTGCTACAAACAGAGGCTACAGAAGCTTGGGTGCTCTACCTGCTGTGCATATGAGATGCTGCCCATTGTACTTTGCGTCCTGCTTTGCATTCCCATGGGATATCTCTGAGGAGTTTGTGGCCCATACGGCTGTCCTGGATAGCCATGTCCTTGCTGTGGCCCCGCTTGAGGTCCCTGTTGTTGTGTGTATGGGTTGTTTCCTCCATACGGCTGAGGCCTCATCTTCCCCATCTGATCCATTGGGCTTGCAGGCTGCAAAGCAAGTTGTGGCACATGATGTACAACCAGCTACATACAGGAATCATTCACAGCTTCCCAAAAAACCCAGAAGAAAACTTCAACAGGTTGGCGCAGAGAAGCAGAAGCTCGTCTGTCTCTTCTCAGGTGCTAAACCCCACAGTTACACTCTGAATTACAGCAGGATTCCTGCTGCCCTTTCAAACCTAGAGACGGTTCACAAAGAACAAACCCAATGAGAAGAAGTCATTTTATGCTGACATATCTCCCGTGGCCGGAAGACAGGAAAGAAAGGGGAAAGATCATTAAGAAAGATGAATTATTACTGTTAAGTGGCTTTTCCCCATAGTAGGCAGTAGTTTAATATCTGGATATTCCACAACAAGGTAAATTCACGCCTAAAATTTAAATATTCACAAGAAACACTGCTTCTTTCACACATAACAAGGTCTCCCAAAACACTACACGCTGTTCATTTACACTTACGCATCTCATTTAATCCATATTGATGTAGTAATACTGGGCAGTGCTACTGACATTCACAGCGTTCAAGACTGCAGCTCCATTTTTGCCTTTTTTTTTTTTTTTAACATGTGCTTTGTGTCTGCTGCCTTTTATAGAATAAAGGTTTCTAGATCGAGTTTCTTTGGATGCGTGAAAAAAAGTCATCCTTGAAAGTCCAGTCCCCGAGTTTTAGAGCAGACATGATGAGTGAATAAATGCAACTTGCCTAGGACTTCCTGATCTGTACTATCCCCGCCTGGAGCCAAGACATAAGAACAGTCAATCAAATTTCCTGAAAATGCTATAAACCTCAAAACACAGTCTTTCTACGCAGGCACTACTATTCCCACACTAAAGGAAGCGTTGCCATCAGTCTGTTTTGGCGTAGTGACCTCTAAATGAATCCCAGGCGCAGTCTTTAACCTCCATCCCCAGGACTGAATAAGAACTGTTCACTGATCTCCTGATGACCTAACTAATACCAATTAGATGTTTTCCACCAGATCACCATGACAATGGGCTCTCTATTACACCATTCCTTCCTGCAACTAGCCCTAGGGTGGTATTTGTACAGATCCACCCTCTCTTGCTGAGATCAGGTGCTTGAGGAGTGGCACTACAGGTCTGCACAAGCAAATCTCGCGCAAAGCCAGCTCCTGCTGGAAACCCGAAAGAATCCCAGAGACCAGAACAGTATTTCAGTTATGTTTGCAGAATCCACCTTCCTAGGGGGGAAAAAAAAAAGTTCGTGCAGTATGCTACACTTCAGAAAATCCTACCCCAGCAGCCAGCACAGCTTGAAGTCCCAACACACAGACCCTGAAAACATTTGTTTGACCAGCTGTCTGCTACGGCTCGCCTGCCAGGCAAGGCACACAGCACCGAGCCCACGCCAAACCCAGGGAAGCAGGGGCACGACGGGGAGTTAATGGTTCTCTTGTGGGGCAACAGGAGCTGGGCCACGGAGGGAATTTAACGGAGGTGGCACGAAAAGCACCCCGTTTTTGGTAAGGGGGGGTACCCACTCAGCTGCAGTCAGGCTCACTTAGACTAATTTGCACCAACATGGCACAAATCAACTAAAAACCAGGCCCAAGTCCCTTCCTCCACTCCAGTTCAGGCCCTGACACCCCTGCAAATAGAGCGGTCGCCATCCTACAGAAGCCGTTCACAAACGACCACGCTCATGGCACCAATGTGACTATCTGTCGAGGCCGACTTTAGATGCCCTGCCACGCTCCGTTGTGCTGGATGCTTCCATTTCCCTCCACACCGATACTAGAACAGTTCTGAAAAAGTTACATGTTTTACGTTCAAGTTATCACAGATGCTACCGCTGAGGAGTAACACGGGCAGAGGCTGCAGGACCTCAAGGGAGGAAGCCTGGAGAAGCCCGAGATCCCCCCCGGTCCCGAATGGCCATACCCCACACACCACGCCATGAACCCACACGGGGTTTTGTACCATGCTCTGAAGAGGAGTTTCCACTTAGGGAATCAGGGAAAAAAAATGATGTCTCTGATGGCTGTAGCCTGAATCCTCAGAGCTTGGTAACGTTTTATGGGCACAAACTGAAGCAGAGGAAGCTCCAGCTGAACCCGAGGAAGAACTTCTTCCCTCTGAGGGTGACAGAGCCCTGGCCCAGGCTGCCCAGAGGAGCTGTGGAGTCTCCTTCTCTGGAGATATTCAAGCCCTGCCTGGACGCGGTGCTGTGCAGCCTGCTCTGGGTGACCCTGCTTGGGCAGGGGGTTGGGCTGGGTGACGCACAGAGGGCCCTGCCAACCCCTGCCATGCTGTGATTCTGTGACTTAGTGGTGTCCCTGCTCGCTGCAGGGGGGTTGGACTAGATGACCTCTAGAGGCCCCTTCCGACCCAAAACTTTCTATGACTCTATGACTTGCCTGCCGAATGGCAGTGCCCATGCAGAGCTGTCATACACCCTAACGATGTAAATTGTGTTTACATCTTTCAAGCAATTGTCCCTAACGCTTCCCTGAGTCTTCCCTTCTGGGTATCACCTTAAATTACTGACATCCTCTCCCTCCCCACATTATCTTCTTTGGTATGTAAAAACGGTGCCACCAGCAGCGCTTCCCAGCCCCTGGCTTCACCAAGCCAAACCGCTCACCACCCCCCAACACACGCTTCCTTTCTTCTACCTGACCAAGTGCAACTTTGAGGTTACTGACTAAACGTTTCAGCATCTTTTCCGTTTGTTACTTGTTTCCTCCCAACTGTTACCTCACCTTTGCAGCCCGCTAGCCAGGGCACCTTCTCAAAAATACACCCATGCTCGGGGACTTCTTAATTTGATTAAAAAAAAAATAAAAATGCACACACCACATGCTGCCTCCTCTGCACAGATTTTCTTGTCTGTGGTCACCCACAAAGCTAATCATATCTCAGGAAGGATAGAAACAAGGTGAAGATCCACTTTTCCATGACTCTACAGGAAGCATGACGACTGTTCAAAAACTTCAAGAAACATTTGGAACTGTCTGTGCAGTCACAAAAAAAAAAGAGAGACAGAGAGAAGAAAAAACCCAAAACACAAAACCCAAACATATTTCCAGGATGTGACCAAGTCGTCACCTTTATTGCTCAGCGTAGGAGTACACGACGCGCTTCCAAACTGCGCTGCTTTGAACTGCCACTCTTCCACAAGGCCCTAGCGCACAGAGGGTGCTAAAAACAAACATGAAGAGCATCGCTCCAAATTACAGCCTTATAGATAAAATTCTATAAACAGAAGAAATGTAAATGCCAATTAATCTCTAATGAAGGAACTATTTCACACACATGCTCCTGACTCGTTGCAAGCCACCAGGCTAATTCGTGCTCCCTGGGGCTGCCGTGTGCATCTCAAACGCCGCAACGCGTTTCTTCCTTCAAAATCTCCCACGAAAGACACACATCTCTCTCGCTGACAGGGCTTTAACTGCTCTCGTCTTCGCAGCGTTGCTCTGGCTTAAAGAGCCTACCACCACGAAGCCTACTTGAATCTGCTCTCTCAGTCCTTTTAGGTAATTTAACTACACTTGCCTCAAGAAAAGAACAGTCAAAGTCGAAACGCAGGGAAGTGTGGATCGATCCTAGAGCTCACGCGAAGACTTTGGGGGGAGCGGAGGTGCCGCACAGCTCCTTCGTACACCCATGTTACACGAGATGGGGAAGCCAAGAGGAAGCGACGCCTGTTCGCTCGCAAGAACGCTGCAGGATAAATAAGGAAATACCAAACCCCGACTGCTAAAGGCTGGAGATTCTTCTCTGGACTGATACATGGGAAATCCTTTCAATAGGAAACCGCAGGAGTAGATTACTGTGATTACACTTCAAAAGCAAAGGCCCTGCCACAGGGAGACATAATTGAGAGAAAGTGTTGCTCCTTGATCACTGAAGTCCAGACCCCCTGCTTACACCTCCTTGCATTCATAGGAATTGCTTCTATTCTCCCTCCGATCTCGGTATCTCTGCTGTTTTGTAACACTGCTAAGTACCAAAACTTGGCAAAACACAGTCCTGCCACCAGACGAACTTTTAAAAGCAAAGTTATTTGGTACGGTGTGTTACGAAAGCAACCGTAAGCCGGTGCTCCAGAGAAGCTGCTGAGCTTTCGAGAAAATTTAAGATATTTCTAGGCTAAGAGCTTGTAACAGCAAGCCCAAAGCGAGCTTAAATTGCTGAGGTCAAAAGCTCTCCAAATCAGCACGTGTAATGTAAAGGACGTCAGACCCCTAAAATGAAACGGCACCGTAACGAACAGCTACTCTTCAAAAACAACGCTGGTGTTTTCAAAAAAAAAAATAGGAAAAAAAAAAATAAAGCAGCTTCTAAGCAGACGAGAGGATTCCACAAACAATTCTTTTCAGATTTTGTCCGGCAGAAGGGAAATTTGGCCCCTCCAAAGAACAGTTTGGTTAAATTGGAGGGGACTTGCTTAACGGTCCCAGCAGGAAAACGAGTAAAGGGAAGAGGCAAATCCCACTTCGGAAGCAAGAGCCAAACCCTCCGCAGCTGTATAGAAAAATGTAACTCTGACTCTCCCCGATTACCTTATTGCATATTTGTATTTTATTACGCCAGAGAAAGGAAGGGAAGGAGAGTCATTTACTGAACTCTCCAGTTTCAAATCAGCATCATTCAATTCTTGGCAGACGTGGGTATTGGCCACAACTGGTTTCCTCAGCTGCCCCCAAAAAAACAGAAAGGCCAAAAAAATAATAAGAAAGCCCAGAGCTCTCACCTTGGATTTGAAATCTTTTCCTGACCAGATTTGTTGTCCATTTTTTGTGATAAAAAATAATAAAAAGCATTCCTGGCTGTTTAACCGAGAGAAGCCCTAATTGATTCCCACAGTAATTAACCTGCATTTTACCTCGGAGAGTGGTAGTTAAGGAAGTCGGCACTGCTATTTATAACTCATCTCAAATTGAGGGCAGACTGCCTAAAATCTAACACATCCCAGCTGTACTCCTGTTTGAACTGGGGCCAAGGGAATTTTTTAAAGCAATCTTGGCACTGAATGAATGACACCAACAGTACGAGCGCGCGTGTGGTTGTGTTGTGGTGACGTAGCGGTGGAGGTGGAAGGGGAAGGGGGGGCGGCACGCCGTAATCCCTCTCCCAGGCCCGCTCGCCGCGCACAGGCTTGGCCGCGGCCGGTGCAACGCGCCGGAGCCGCCCACCGAGAACCAAACACAGGAAACGTCTTTTCCTGTGGAACGCCTTGAAGTGAGAAGCACATGGCTAATCTGCATAAAAGCAAAGCCACACCGCTCCTGCCAGGAAGGTTAGTGCTCGTAATCTCTGGCCATGGAGCTGGCTGCCTGCGAGGACTTGGATCCGCGCCTGATAACCCAGAAAGAGCCGAGAACAGATGGGCAAGGACCCCGGCAGCAACAGCACCGCGCACGTGACTCGCCACATGGCCCCGCGAGCACAAACTATTGTTTGGCTGCCGAGCGCCGGTACAAAGACAAACCCGACGGGGCCCTGCGAATTCGGCGAGCGGCGGCAGCTGCTGCCCTACCATCGCCAGGCTGGCCGGAGGTCGGGGACCACCAAACCGCCCCCAGCCTGGAAGCCACCGAGCCGAGAAGATGCTGACCAGTGCCGATGCTGGTTAACACCATCCCGCAGGCTCAGGGAACCAACTGCTCACCTCCCCGAGGCTGAATCCGGGTGGGATCTTACTGAAGAAACTAGGTCTTGGTACAAGAGCATGCTCTTTCCTCATGTCTCCAACCCCGCGGTACCCAAAGGCAAGGGCAAGCAGTCTCTGCAGCCAGTGAAGTTACAGATTGCCACATTGGCTATAAAAATTGTATTGGTGACGGACAATGCTGGGAAAGGGGAGTCATTTTCCCTAAGAATCAGTCAGCTGGGAACACGCTCATGTTGGATTTAATAGTTCAAACCAGGCAAGAGAATAAAACCAGCCATGCTCCCCCAACCTTCCCGCACCATTTCTATCAAAATCAACAAGCTGCATGAAGCAGAAAATCAACAGCAGCAGCAGCAGCTTAACAGGCTGGCAACACCTACAGTGGCTCCTGAAAACAACCTGGGTTCAGAATCAACAGCTTCCCTACCCGCCTCCCAGTGCCTTCCACCCTCCCAGTGCCTTCCACCCGCTGAGAAACGCCAACCATG
The DNA here is from genome assembly GCF_030867145.1 of Opisthocomus hoazin. Classification (NCBI taxonomy): domain Eukaryota; kingdom Metazoa; phylum Chordata; class Aves; order Opisthocomiformes; family Opisthocomidae; genus Opisthocomus; species Opisthocomus hoazin. The sequence goes on along the minus strand of NC_134430.1, from coordinate 4,402,888 downwards.
CCACGGCAGGCAGGGGAACCTCCACATGAGAGTCACGGTAAGTGGAGAATCAGTCCAGAAAAATATTTTGTCCTGATTGCAAGGCTGCCAAGAGGCTTTATCAACTGAGCATTAATGTTTAAAAAAAGCAACGCTACTCAAAGAGTAGCGGCTGCACTGACCTTTGCCATTTCTACCACGTTCCGCATCCGTTGGAGCTAACAAGAGCTCGGGCTGCCAGGAGGCACCAAGGCTGGGTCAGGTCTTGGAGGTCCCAACATCCACCACCATTAACACGCCGCACCCACGCTGCCTCCAGGGATGAGGGATTTGACCTCCCCCCTCTCAGCCCTCCCCTAGACTAAATCCCTGCCATATTTATAAGTTCAAAGAGCACTACCAGAGTTGTGCTGCCTGCAGCATCCAGGCACCAGGGCCTTGGTCAAGGCAACCCCAACTTTCCGTGTACTCACCACTGTTATGAGGGTGTGATCGTTGCTGCATGTACGGCGCAGGTACTGGGCTACAAACATGACACACACAAGAGGGATTGCCCCAAGCTGGCACGAAGACTCACAGACCCACCAAAACCAGCCAGGCCGTGATAGTTCGCACCAACCGAGAGACTGACGCAAGCAGAGAGCTACTGCCTTGCGACGTCATCCAAACATGGCAACGCCGTGATGTCACTGCGGAATCGGAACTACCAGGACGGAATAGAACACCCAGCAGGCAACACAAGGTGCTTCAGCAAACCCTCCCTTCAGCCAGTCACTCTCACGCCTCATGTTTGCACTTCAGACACTCTCATGCCTGTCCATATCTCCTAAAACTCCACGCACAAGCAACTCCAATTCCTCCGAAACCAGTCGAGAGAGTTCAAGCTGAGGAACGAGCACAAACTAACAACCGTCCTCATTCGCGAGCAAACACGGTTCATCCTCCAGTGGGGAACGCTTTCATCTGATCTATTTAAGGTGCAACTGGCTGTGCTAAGGTCGATATTCCAGCCCGAACTCGCTACCTTTTATAGCCTTCTGAAGGGCCAGTGCACGGGGTCATACTCCAGTGCCTCTCCTCCGATGGTGGTCTGCTTTTAAAGAGAGATGGAAGAGGATGAGGAGAAATTAAAGTTAAGATAAAAAGAAAAGTCCTCCTGTGGTAGATGAAGATACCCCCAATAGACAAAGCACTCAGAAAACCCCGCAGTAAACACTATGCTGATGTGTATCCAGCATCTCATCAGGACAGTTCCAATGACAGGCGTGTCTTACCGAGAACGTCATCACAGAAATGTGCACTTCCTTTTTTTCTTCTGCCCTCCCTTTTTTAAACTTGAGAAATCCGCCAGCTTCCTGCAGCCCCTCAGCATCAGCAGGCCAACACGCCAAGCCTGCGCCGGCACTGCTCGGCACCCGTCGGTCACTTTCCCTGCCCCTCCAGGCAGTACCCACCACCCTGGGGAACAAGCACGGCAGGAATGACGCAGGCTGGGTTGCTCTGCCTCGCATCCATAAGCCTGGGGTACCAAAACTTGACTTTTGGAACACCGTACAGGGTTTCGGGGTTACAAACACTCACCCTTTGGAAACTTGCAGGACAAATCTATTTTTATGTAAGCTATGGGAAAAATAAAACTCCCCCTCTCACCCCCACAAATCCCAGAATCTAACTCAGATTTGAACACATAACCGAGAGCTGGTGTATCATTACAATTTCATTATCAATGGCCAATACAGATTAAATTATTGGTTTCCAAAGTGTTAAACTAACTGACCTCTGCTCAATAGTTTCAGTTCTGCAACCAGAGGGAGCCTGGATTTTCTTCCGACTTTTTCCAGTAGGTCAGAGTTTGACCAAAGACACTTTCTATTCCTCTAATCTTCTCCTAACACACAGACCTCAGAATAAGCTAATGATACCGATGCTACACACAAAAGGAAAACAGGATGTTTTCTAAATACTTCACTTGCTTTTAACAATTTGGAGCCCCTGTAAACTTAAAATCAGTCCTGTTAAATGTTGCTCCTTTCCTTGATCATACACTTATTACACCAGTTCCTTTGGGGAACTTTTCTGTAAATCCAGGATACTAAATTTTACCAGTGGAAAAAAGATGAGTAAGTTTCCTCCAAGCAGCTATACTGTGAACTGTATCTCCCTGGCTAAACACAATTCAGTAATTACCCTATTAACATTTCTCAGCAAGAGGCCAGTCCACACATCTCAGAGGACTTTCGTAAGCACCACTCTTGCTAATACTCTTCAAATTGATTAAAACTGACCAGAGTTTTGCTTACAGGATGTATCATTGCGGAACATTTTATCGCTGAAAGTAGTCGATCAGAAGAAGGTGATCTGGCGTGGAAGTAAAATGAGAGCCCCACCTCTAAGCCTCACTGGAAATAACTTGGCAGGAGTAGGGCGTTCGTGCCCAAGCACAAGCAGGGTTCTAGGACTTTTCTCCTTTTTTAAAAGCTGGAGGGCAGGAAGGTGCCAAGCCTGCCTGTGTTTTAAACAATGTGCATTTGGCGATCTCATCTTTCCTTCCCAGCCTGACTTTAAGCGCTCCTTAACAAATTCCACAAATCCAGCTTATCGAGGCTCTGGGTTTCAGTTCCTTTCTTCAGTCAGTTGTTCTCTCTGACACATGGTCACACCGTATTATTTAGGTGTCTCTCAGGACCCTCAATACAGTATTTCAACCACTATCATATCTACAGATGACACACAACTGGTTTTCTGCAATCTTCAGCATCTACTCACAGGCAGATGCATGCTCACATTAGCAGGACATTTTTCTGGACTTGTGAAAAGTATAAAAGCACCTGAAGTAAGATTTACACTGTAAACTCTGAGGTGGACTGACCTGGGAGAAGGGAAACTCTGCTTTGCTTTTGTGCACAGTTAGCACTAGGCCAAACCTCGCCCGCAGCCGGGCTCATGCAGCACCCTTGTCCTCCGGAGATGCACAAGCAAGGTGACAGCAGGTTCCTTGGGGACACCTCTCATGCCTGCGGGCTTGGTGCGCATCCTTGTGCAAAGAGCACAAGCGATCCCCTACCCCCTGAAAACTGGGCAACACCAGAGGGTTCATCTCTCTCTCCCTCCACCTCCCTTTAGCCAGCACAACACCAATGATGTGACCGAACATCCACGATCTTTCAAAACAGCATAGCCTGACACCTTTGCAGGGGCTCTGAAAGGCAGCGAAGAGAACAGCCCAGGCCCTTCACAACACACGTTGTCCCTGTCTGACAGCCCAGCCCAGACTGGGTGACTTGGCTGGGCAGTCGGTTCCTCCTTTATCAAACAGACACTGATGTGGAAGCAGCAGCTCACAACTACTTACGTGGTTCTTTTAACATGGCAGGAAGATTCTGACAAACGCTATTTACCGAATTAAACACAGTCACAATTAACAAGGGATTATGATTCTTTTGCAATAGCTGGAGACTAGTGAAATTTTCAGATGTCACAGGCAGTCCAAGTCAGATTACAGTTTACTATTCAAGATGGGCAGTGGGATCTCTCACATCTCCAAGAATTTCAACTTAAAGACAAAAATATAACTTCCTTCTATCCAATTAGACAACTAGCCGTCCCTTCACTTTCAGACTTCATCTCACTTTAGAAGCACACTCTTCAACCCACTCGCCCCAAGATTTCCAAAGTGCCACTGTTGACTCCTCCCAAAATCCAAGCAACACCAAGATGTAAAGAAAACTGCATCTCAGCTCCACAGGAGACGATCCCGAGGAACATGTGACAGTTGTAATGAGGTGGCGTTCCTTTTAAGATGGAGAGAAACTTCCTTCCTGAATATTAAACCAGGCTTTAAGTTTAGCCAACCTCCTACGTCTGCTCTAATGAACTGGAGGCAAGTCAACAAAAAGACAGTTAAGTGTCTCATTACCACATTTTCGTTCCAGGCTTACTTACACACTAGAAGGAGCAAGCAAGCTCATGTTGTACCACAGAAATGGGCCCGGGCCAAGAGCAAGCCATAAAAAAAAGCAAGAGGAGGAAGGGCTAGGATGGAAGAGCAAAATTATACAAAGCGTCACCACTGCTAAAGTGATCCAGTTCTGATCAGCCAGAGAGCAGCTGCTCCAGATCGCTAGCGAGATACAAAATATTTGCACTGAGCACCACTGAAAACCTGAAAGGGCTCCAGTAGCCCTGTAAATACATTCAGACCACTGCAACCTGTGGCAAACTCCAGTCACCCAGCTAAGTCTCCGTACCCCGTTTCCCTTAAAACAAGCCACGCTGATCTCGCAGACAGATGTCTTTCGCTGCTGAACACGGTGGATGTTTTCCAAAACCTTAGGCCTGAAAGCAGACCCAATGCAAGAGGCTCACTAGAGTTCACCTTCCAGAACAAAGTTAGTTTTACCAATTCGCTAAAAGCCCTTCCTGCACAGAAGTCCGACGGGTCCTGGTACACGCTCCAGAGTTGATAAGGCACCTCCAGCAGAGTCTCCTAGCTTTCTAAAAACAACTTCTTGCTAGCTCTTCATCCGTAAAATGCAGCATTGCAGGTTTCCACCCACTTGTGTCTGTCTGAAAGCTCAATCTGTATTTGAATATCTCATCACTTTGCAAATTTGTCTTACTTTACACCCGAATAAATGGTGGCTGAACAGACTCAGCTGGACAGACAAATTCCCATGACCTCCTACCGCTCCAGGCTGGTAAGGGGACACCCGAGAGCCTTCTCCAGATCCAGCCAGGACTCTGAAACACCACAGGTCTCCACAGCCCTAACTCTCCTGCCACAACACAGCGCTAAGATGGAGGAGGACACAGCCACGCTCGCCGTAACAGAGAGGTACAGCTGTCGGACGCTACCTCCGCTCAGTATGCAGAGCTCCATCTTGTCCAGAGCAGCTGCCAGCTTTAATAAGAGCTGCATGTCAGGGCCTGTAGTTTCTACAAGCCATGTTTCAGAATTACACAGGCTCTCCCTCGCTTCCACAGAATACCTGACTTTATTTAAAAGCGTGGATAATGCAACATAAAGGAAGATCAAAATACGCCAAGAAATCCGAGTTGCGGAAGGAATCTGTGGAAGAGACAGGCAATCTCAGTTTTGGTCAGCACAAAACTCCAAGCTCCATCACCCTCGCCTCCCAGACCCTGCGTTCGCACTCCCAGTTCAGCGGTGGACATCACCTCCGCTCTGCAATGGGGCAGTGCGGATCCTCGGGCTGTAACCGCCCACAAGCACGCCCTTCTCCCAGCCAGGAGCGCGCCCGTAGTGATCTGCCCATTACTTCAAGAGTTATCTCAGACATGCCTCAGCTACAGAGTTGCAGCTGACGCTCACAGCACATTCTGTATGGCACTGGGGTCAGTCCTCATGTCACCTCAGCACACCTCAACCCCCGTCCACCTCTCCCGACCCCACCGCAGTGTATTATAGGAGGGATCCAACACGATACAAGGTAACAAAGCTTTGTTTTGCTAATAGGAAGAAGAGAAGCTCTTTCCCTTCTCATTACAGCAGCTGACAAATTCAGATGCTATTTTTGTGGATTTTATTGAGCCTCCTCTTATTTTAGCCTTAAAATTCAGCCTTCAAGATTCCTCTTCAGTTCCATGAAACCAAAAATATTTAGAATTGCAGTAATGACAAGTTACCATCTGCATTCACCAAGGATGCACCCGGCAACTCTATAGCAAGCAACAACCAGTCTCCAGTATTTATACCCAAATGATCTATTTGAATCCAGAAAGCAGAGCTGCTGTCATACCTGCATTGGTAAGAGAGGAGGAGGTTGGGGGAGATGAAAAGACTACGTAGGCAAGAAACTCGGAGCTGCAGCCAAGCCAGCTCCCAGCCAGCAGTGAAGACACACTACTAGAGCCTTCATTAAGCCAGCGCTGTCATGATTCAGGTTCGTTACACTTGGCAAGCTCAACACGAATCCTAGCCCCACAGTGACACAAGGTCATTGTTATTTAAAAATAATCATAATTTTAAAAGAATGCCCGCCAGCCCTTGGTTATAGCGATTTTTGAGGCCTGGGTCCACCGCTCCAAGCTCGCTTCTGTCCTTGGGTTTTTATTTCATCTATGTCCAGAAAAATGAGGCTTTCTTTTAAAGCAAAATGAACAACGTGGGGAGTTGCTTAGCAAGTTGCAAGGAGTGTGCACTGGCAGCTGGTGAGAAGATACAAAAAATTCACAACTGTGCCAATGCCATGGGGGGAGGAGGAACAGCCAACGCTGCAAAGTCTTCACTGGTTTCAGGAACAGGTATAACAAGAAACTGTAAGACAACTCATATGAGCAAAGGAAGATGAGACATGACTGTGCCTTGACAGCAGTGACAACTCTGAACAGTTTATTGCCATTTACAGAGCGATCAGATTTAAAGCTAACCTTAAAGCATGTTCACCATTCAGTACAAGTATCACTGTTGCCTTGACACAGTGCACTTTCAACACACTCTGCATTCGTCATTAAAGCCACTAAATCTACACTCTGAAGCTCAGCAGCAAATTATACCACGATCTCCTGATACAATACGCCTAATGAGTTATTCACCTGAGCGTGCAGATTTAGCACCTTGCTCCTGAGAAGGAGAAGGGAGGCAAGGGTTAAGGGCCAAAACACGGCTGAAAGCCGAGGAACACTCCATCGCTGGAACACTCAATTGCTCTGGGATATTTCACAGAACACTAATCACTTCATCTGATTTTAATTCCTGACACCAAATCCGCATACAGCTTTTCAAAGGAAATCTTGTCCTAGATTGCAAGGTAATCAATCATAATTAATGTGGAAACAAGCTTTTGCAACGCCATCATGCCTTGTGAACCGAACAGGAAGGCCAGAGAAGGCGCTTTAGAAATATCTGTAAAGTACAGGCAGGGTAGGGTAATTTGGGATAGGTCTGTCGGTCTCTTCTGCACATCCAAGAGGAGATGGTAGATAGCCAGGCATTTCACTTCTCCTCCAGGCACGAGCTGAACCAGAGTGCTTTTTATGCCATTTCTACTAAGTACCCTCACCCAGGATCAGCACACCCATCACCTGACTGCCCCTTCCCCACTAACGCGCCCTATTCCAGGGAGCCACGTTCTGCCCGCAGGCAGCTGGAAACAACATTTCCAGCAAGATCCTTTTTCATGGAACCAAGGAAAACTCTTCCAGGTGTAACCCCATGTCCAGAAAGTACGATGCAGTAGTTACAGCATGAACCTTCATTTTGAGAGAGATGGCTTTGAGCACCTACTCTGAAGATCTCCCATGCACCCAGCTGCAGGGTGCAGAGGGAAGGAAAGGCTTCCGAGACGCGGAGAACTGCTCGTACTAGCCTCGCTGGTATATCATGACAAACTGAAAGACTAGGAGATACTTTGATACTTCAATGCCTCCTATCACAGTACTGTCCAATTATCCACACACAACTCAAAAACAATAAAAGTTCAAGTAAGTTCCAGGCAGCAGCTGCCCTGAATCCTTTCCAGGGGATCCGAACCACTGCAAGCACCACAAGGCCCCCACCCAACAGTAAGCAAATGAGTTGGGTTTGTTTTTTTTAACTAAAGAATAACCCCTCCGCCCACGCAGCTACCCCAGCCCAAAGGGCAGCACTCCAGCCCTCCTCAGACAACCGACACAGCACGTGCAGCCACAGCACAACAAAAAGGCAGTTTCTGGGAACACATGATCACGCTCAGTAAACTGGCCTTGAATGGGAAGCCTTTTCCTTGATTAGCAATGCCAGCTCCAAAGTCAGATACACTTCATTTAAAGAAAAAAAAATCAAAAAATCAAATTTTAACTAATTCCAGCACTCCCACCATTTCAATGTATCTGCACAGAGGTAAGAACTTTTCTTCAAATCATTTCGCAAGGAGTACGTCTGAGGGAAGACCACCTCTAGTCCGGCACTGGTTTAATTATTTACATACAGTTAATGAATACCAGATTCTCCTCCTAAACTTGTACAGGGTGCATAGTCCTACAGTCATTTGGACTTTAAATCCATCACCAGACTGTTATGAAGTACGAAACTCCAGACAAGCCTACAGGAAGGATCCCGTACAGAGAAGTACGGAGCGAGCCCGGTCAGCTCCGGGACGCTGGAAAAAGTTCAGGTGGCAAAGCAGGGCAGTCCGATCCCTCCAGCGCAATCCTCAGCGAGCACAGTCATCTGGAAGTAAACGGAGACATTTTGCAATATAACTAACGAGTTTATCTCAAGGATATAGGGAACAGGCAGAAAGCCACACATTGAAAAGCAGGATACCATACACTTTTGCCTCTGTTCTCCACACCTAGAGAGACCAGGACAACAGATACTCAATTAAGATAATTGAGTTGGAGTATTTTTCCTAGCGTCCAACGCCAAGGGTAGCAAAGCTCTGAAACAGACTGAGGCAGCTCCATCGCATCCGTCGCTGTCTGCCCTGTTCCCAGGTATAGCTGATCCTGCCCCGAAGCAGGACAGCAGGCTGGATGACCTTTCGAATTCAGATCCAGACCTCTGTTCAACAAGAAAAACACAGCCTCCTACAAAGACAATGCAGGCAATGAACCAACAGCAAGACTTTTGTACTGACTACACTGCACCTTCTCCTTGTGAAAAAGATCAAATTTAGTGCCACAAACCCAAAACAGAATCATCATTTTCAGAGCAGGTACCCTCCCCTCTTCTGCACCTCGTGCTTCTCAGACCGTATTCACACTGCTGAAACGGCCGCTCTCAGCACAGCATTAAGAAAGCACAGACCCGCTGCCGACAGCTGGAGCTGGCCATGCTGCACACCGGGCTGAGCACACCCCACCTCGCAGCCCCGGCCGGGGCAGAGCAGTGTCCCGCCACGGCGCCCGGAGGTGCAGCTGCCACCGCGGCTGTGGCCTGAGCGCGGGTTTCAGAACAATCCCGTTCGGTTATTCACAGGCAGGGTGCCAGAACGGTGCTGACATCAGAAGGGAAATGGTAATTTTTAGGGTTTATCTTAGTCAAACCTGAATGAAATTTCACAAGTGAGTGGAGGGGGGGAAAGTACTTAACCCAGTTATTCTCCCCAGAGGGAAATTCCAGAGTCCTCCGAACTTCAAGAATTTCTCTTTGAGAAGAGTCGCAGACTCTCTCAGGATGGAAAGCCACGGCTACCTCAGGCCACGGTCTGACAGCAGTGACCACCGACACGCTCTCTCCTCCCAACCACATCCAGGACATCACCGTCACATCCCACCAACCACGTAAAAGTGTTCTTCGGTCCCCTCTGGATCACTGCACAGCCAAACGCACCCACAAAACACAGGGCAAGCCCACAGCAGGAGCGAGCAGCGGGGTCTGCTCCACGCAGAGGGGATACTGGTCACGTCAGGGTCCCCCACAGCTTCTCCAAAAACTACTCCCCAAGTCTAACTTGCAGCTTCTTGGGACAGTCTGGGCATAATATTAAGGGAGAGGAGAAGTTACTCAAGTCGAAGAAAAGGGGCAAAAAAAAAGAAAACAAAAAGTTAGTAGCAATTGAATTTGTCCTTGAAAGAGTTTCAATTACTATTGCTAACTTAAGGAAATAATGACATGCTGGTTATCGCATGAAATGCCAATAACTGTAACAGAGCAGTAGCTTTTTCAGTTATTTACACAAACTGATTTTTCACGGGAATTTCACAGGAATTAACACACACACACTCTCCATCTTCACCCTCTCACCCTCCCATGAAGAAATTTCATTCTGTGAACACTTGTGGTAAAGAATCGATCTGCTTCTTTATTTGCTCCTACCTACTTATGCCCCTTTTTCTCCCCCCAAAATAAAAACGAACATGATTAGAAATTAGATTCTAGCTACAGTTATCATTTTACTCTGAATACACAAAGCAAAAAAATTATTTGCTGAGAAATTCTGAAGTAGCTTTTATTAAGTTTGTCTATCATTACGTAGCATCCTTTACATTGCACTACAGAAAGCTCATGCCTATGTTGTGTAAATACTTACTGAGCTGTCACTTAAACTCAGAAATAACCCAGAAAGAACACGGTGGCAAACCTGGAAACGCTCTTCTCGATGTAGTCCAAAAACTTCAGAAATGCTCAACTTGCACGACCGAGCTGCTGAGCTATAACACTGGGAGTGCAGGTGCACAGAAGAGTAAGAAATGGGAACCCCTCCCTCATCCATATGTTAATACCTATTATCATCTGATTAAGACACTACAGGAACTGGTAAAATGTGTTCATGAGCTCAGTCCTGAGAGAAGCAGCTCCTCCTGTTCCAGCCCTGCTTCTTTCGTTCTACGAGCTTCTGAGGGCAGGCTTGGGTGCTGCTGCTTTAAGCGCAGAACTCCATTAAAAGGGTCTTAACAAGCTATTCGGCTAAAATCATACACTGGGGAGGAAAGACGGTCTCACCCTTCCAGCACAGGATGAGACTCAGCAGACCTATATTCCACTCTCCGCCCTGTCCCAGCCCTAATGCCTCACCTTGGCGCGTTCCCACATCAGCATCTCGGCTGCTTCCGCTGAGAAACAGTCACTGTAAAAACTTAAGACCTTGTGTTCCTCCTCTATGTACCAGGGTGAAACAACAGACTGCCTGAAACCTCGCTTCTACAGAATTTCAGCCTTAGGAATGATAAGCATACGCTCAATAGAGCAGAGATGACATTAAGTTAATGACTGAAATTTTACTGGAATTGATTTATAAATACAGCTCGGTCTTCGAGCCCATAGAAAGTACACCACGGTCTCTCTTTTGGCAACCCGCTTCTCTGCTTTTCCAGCCTCTCCAATGAAAAACAAAACGGCATCAACTCCTCTCGTGTCATCCAGGAACAGGCAGACTGCGGGACCCAGACGGAATGCGCCTCAGCTTTGGTCCAGCGTGCCAAAGAAAACTGCTTTTTTCCTCCAGTCCCACCTGTCATTCACTTCTAGCTGGAGATTTATGGCTCTGGCTAACAGACGTATAGTTTTACCGCTGCACATGCATAACCTCCAGATAAACTAAAGGCTGAACTTCTCGAAATCAGCACATGATAGAAAAACTTTCGCAGGATTCCTCCTCAAAAACTTTTTTTCCTAGGAAAAGCTTCCTTCGTTTTTTCCACCAAGACAAAAGGGGAGGTATTATTCTGCATCCCTGATGATGGTTTGAAGACCCCTCCACAAGAAAAAGCAAGTAGCCCTAACAGCAATGCTCAATACTGACAAGCTTATCTTTTTCATTTCCCGCCCCCCGCCCCGCAATTACGCCTGCCCGCATTCCGTTTCTGCTCCGCTACTGCTGCTACTTGAGAGTTTCAAACATTCTTGGCAGGAACCGGGCAATGGCATGCTGATGAGCTTTTCCCCAGAGCAATCCATCACACAGGAGTTGCAATTCAAAAAAGAAATCAAACTGACTAGACAAAGAATTTCAAATACACAGAGTAAAAACTGGAAAGGGCATCTTTCTCCTCTAATATTTTAATTACAGAGATCATAGATTCAGATTCATAGGGTAAAAACTGGATTTCCAAGTTGGTGGTGTTCCTTTGAAAAGAGCAGGAAGAAAAATGGTGGAAAAGTCGCGTATGAGGTAGCAGACAAACCGAACAGCTGCACTCTTTAGCCTAATTTTAGACATCAGTTTCTCTCTAAGGAAAGCTGCCGGGTTTTTTAAATACGGTCTTCATGTAAGAGCCTTAGCAGGGTCCCATGCAATACTCCTGACTAGCGTTCTCCAGTGAAACCACAGCAGAAACACAAAGTGTTATAAAGATACCATGCTTACGAGCACACGAAGACACGGGTACGTAACAGAACATCTGATCCTCGCGCTTCCCCCAACCCCAGTTTCTAGTAGTGTTTAAGAACAGGGAAGAAGTTCTACCTGTTTGTCGAGCAGTCGCTTTGGGAAACTGAAGCTGTAGCAGGTAAAAGGAATTAACTGCATGGACAGTTCTAGGAAACAAGTAAGTATTTCTAGCCACAAAAAGAAAAAAAAAAGTGAAAGGCCTGAAAGTCAAACAGACTACCTTCCAGAAATCACACTTCTGTCTCACAACCAACAACCTGACTACAAGAGACACCGTGTGTAGACACCCTCCCCTAGCCCAGGTAATAAATAAGGATTGCCAGAGCATTGGATTTGTACTCAGTAAAAGACAGGGAGGCAAGCCTCGCTAGCCTCATTTCACTGAGGAAAAAAAATACGACAGGGCAATCGTGTGGTTTGCCCCAGGTTTCCCAGTAAACTGGTGGTGGTGAGGGCAGGAAAAATCTGCTCCAGCTGAGAGTCAGAACTGAGGTTTACTGTCCTGTATCCTAACTTACACATACCCTGCCTGGAAGCACTGGCCACCTCCCCACCAAGCATCAGGAAGACGGTATTTCAGAAAACAAGGGATTTTAAGAGAAACAGGCAACTCCTAGTTTACTTCAGACTATTTGAAAAGGTGAGCCAGCAAAACCTTCAGTGTCCACACCAGAATTAATCAGATCTTAGCAATAAAAACTAAACCAGCACAATTTTCCTACTTTTTCTAAAGCAGAGAAGGCCTAAAACCACTCATTCGGAGAGGAACTCTAGCCCAGAAAAAGAAGTACCAACCACTCTCCCTTTTGCGGGAAAGCTCTAGTGCGTACCGCCCCTCGCGAGCAGCTCCCGGGCTGCTATCATTACAATGCTAAGCAAGGAAAAACCCGGCGACACAAGCCAACAGCAGCCAGGTCTCAATTTCCGATTCCAAGATATCACAGCTCATTGGCAGCACAGAGCCATTTGTTGCCAATTTAGTTTAAAAAACATATTTTCAACAACATTTTTCATGCCTCACTTGCTACTAAAGTTGCGAACAAAGTCAACAAAAAATAGCTGCTTATGGCAACAGGCCCAAACGCATTTTTTTGTTAACATATGCTTTTTTAAACTGCCTTCACATAACGGAGCCCTGGGGATGTCAGTGCACCTATGGGGAGGTTATCCAACACGTCAATGATTAATGCGATCCAAAGACATCTCCCGTTACAGGAGACGTCGCTGGCTGTAGCACAGGCGCGTACCTCGAGAAATGCCCAGCTACTAAAGGGAGAGGGAAGCCTTTTCTCTCCAGCAGTTTCCCTTCAGTCCCACGACACTGGGAAAGCCAGCGTTATTATTAAGAACGGCTACATGTTCCGAGGCAAAGGGGGGTGGAAACAAATACATGAAAGAGATGGAAAAATTGAAAACTAAGATCCCTGGCCTGGTTTCTTACAAGTCATTCCCACAGAAAAACCACAGATTTCTCATCCCACACACTGTAAAAGAGCCATTCTGATCTCTTGATCCTACTCCGCATTTCCCAGCTATAAAGGTCATCAGAAAAAAAAAATTTTAAAATGCAAAGTTCTCTATCGCAGTCCCGACAAACGCAGAGCACGGCAGAGGCTCCCACTCTGCACCGTGTCCCTGTGAGCGGCCAGCGAGCAGAGGTGCCCGTGAGGGCGATGGACAGGAGCCCACCTCTGCGCAAGCGACTACGCTCTCGTTTTATTACAGGAAATATTCCACCAAAACAACTTTCACACCAGAAATCACTTTGCCTTTCTTGATGAGCAACGTGACGAAACTATGGCATCATTCATAAATCCTAAGAAGGGCTGAGAATTGAAGGCACTTCTCTTTCTGCATCATCCTGGTTCCTGTCCCCAAGACCTCAGGTTCACTATCCCAAGGATTCCCGAGCGGAGGAACCCCACGGTCTTCCCACATCATCTTCTCCAAGCCTCCACCAAGAGATGTTTCTAGTGTTTGGTCAGATGAATCACATTCTCCTCTCGCTCTCCCAGAGCTTCTCAGAAGTTAGGTGGTAAGTACCCACTCTGCTCACCACTGCACAAGACAAAGAAAAGACACAAGGCTTTCAGTTCTCCCAACCCAGGGATTTTAACAGAATACAGAGCGAAAGGAGGCTGCCGTTTCGGACTGGAGTATTGTTATTAATCAACCATCTATTGTGGGCAGCGCAGATGACACGTGGAAGCTTTTTTCATCACGCTAGATGAGTCCGTTCTTTTCTCTTTCCAGCAGGTTAAAAAAAAGGAATTGTCAGTTTGAGTTCAATAATCCTTGGCACAAAAAGGATTTGGGGGGGGTGGTGGTTTGGTTTTCGGGATGGGGGGGTTGTTGGTTTACTTTTTATATACACTATTTGTACTAATTGAAGTTCAACTAATTCTCAGAACAACTATTTATTAATAATCCCAGTTGATGAGACTAGTTACTCTGATATTATTAATACACTATATATCAGCAGCTCATGGAATCAAGTTAAATTCATTTTCCAAGACAAAATAAGCTTATTTTACAAATTCCTATCAGAATATTGACAGAAGTATACTTTCATAAGACGTGCTGTAGTAAAATACCTGCTTGGAAAGTTCAATCTGACACCATATTTTCGCACACATTTTATCTAAATTGAAATTTTTCAGGATACAAAAAGCACCCTCAAGTAAACACCCTCGCATCACGACATTTTTCCGAACGTATTGCAAGTACACACGAACATACGCCTGCAGAGCTGAAATCTTCACGGATAATAATCAAATACTCGCTACCGGTTACCGCTGGCCAGTTTGATGGCCACAGCAGAGATAAGATCCACTCTCTCAGAGAGCGTTATTTCAATCTGACAGAAAAGACAATTAAGTAATTCAAGACGCTGAAGGAGACATCGCCTTTGGTAATCAAGGAACAAAAATTAAGCAGTTTTCAGATCGACACCAGAGAAGTACTGAGCAAGAAGGGAAGCTCTGGAGGCTGCATGTCACACTACGCAGCATCAAATGTCTCTGACCCGCGGCCTGAAGTTAGAGCAAAGTACACGGCATGAAAAGGGAATTCTGTCAGTCCCGCATGAGGCCACGACAGGCCTTGGAGATGCGCGTCTGAACACAAAAAGCAACCTGGTTTTACCCAAGGTTTCCAAATATTAGACACCAGCACCTCTTTTCCCTGTATCTAAAATGTCTGATGTATACGCTCTACAGTTTTCCCCTCTGCATCCGTATTTCCAGCAAACAGGTAATTCTACATATAAAACAACAAATTTAATTCTCGGGCTCATTCTTCCTATTTGCACTCCTCTGGAAAGCAAAGAGCTGTGACACTGTTGAGCCTGACCACGAGCAGCATCTGCACGTCTGTAAGATGTCCCCTCACCCACGGGGGAAGGAGAACAGCAGTGCTTACTCAAAGTCAGTCAAAATGCACCCTAAGACACAGCTAGAGGCTCAGGCCTGTCCCGTACTGAAGCTCTTTTGAACGTAAATTGGTAATTCACCATTTTCGGTGCTTTGGCCACAAGTTTGGGTTCGATTGTTTTGTTGTTTGGGGTTTTTTTCCTTCTTAAGGCTGTAACGGACCCCAGAACCCCCCACATTCTCCATCTAATAAAGAATCCAAACAGCCCCCGTTTTGAAAAGGGCCAAAATTAGCCAGGAACAAACGCATCCTCACATCCATCAAAGAAATCATTTGTACCAAAGGGAAAGTCACATAACCAAAACAAACAGCAAGCCCATTGTGCGGAGCAGCCCCGCCACTGTTGCGACAAGGCGGACTCTATGCCAGGCCGCATAAAACCTCACAAGTAAAATAAACCCAAGGTACAAACAAACTGCCATCGCCTCCTCTTTTGTTTCAGGCGCGACGCGGCCAGGGCCGGCCGGGGCTGGGGTCCCGCCACCCAACCGCCTCAAGGTCACGGCCGGTTCCGGCGAGGCGGGGGGCCGAGGCGGCGAGCGGAGCGGCGGCGGGTCCGGGGGCTGGCAGAAAAGCCGAGTGTAAAAGTTTATGAGCTCATCAGGATTGTTGTACCATTACATCAGAGGCAATTATAAATGGCCAAGAGCAGGAGATGGGGAGCCAATCAGATCACAGATAGGATGTCAACCTAAGACCAACTGTCTCCTGGCTTTGACAGAAGGATTTTACCTCCATAATTCAAATCCCAAACCAAAGCGATCTGCACTCGCTGCTCCCATCGCCCAGCTGGTTCGCCAGCGCTCCCGCCCGCAGGCCCCGGCCGCCGGCCCGCCGGGGAAGATGGCCCCGACCGGCCAGGCCGAACTCGCCGCTCCCTGCCGAGGGGTGCGGGACACCCCCCCCCCCCCCTCCCCGCATTCCCCTCGGGGCCGGGTGGGAGCGGGGCGGGAGCGGGGCGGATAGCGACGGCGCTGCCGGGACCACGCGCTGCCCCGGGCGCGCCCGCCCGCAGCCCCCCGGCCCCCCGCGCCCGGCCCCGCCGGCCCCTCGCCGCCCTCGGCCAGGGACGGGCCGGTCCGCTGCCCCGCCGGAGCCCCCGGAGCGGGCCGGGAGCGCGGGGAGGACGGCGAGGGGCCGGCCGGGAGCCTCGCACAAAGGCTTGGGGAGGGAGGAAGGGAAGGCGGCGAGGCAGCCATTTTAGAGCAAGCGAGCAGGCACAGACAATGGCAGCTCCCCGGCAGCGCCGGCCCGGCGGGGGGAACCCGCGGGAGAGGGGCCGGCACCCCCACCCCCACCCCCCAACCCCCCCCACACCCGGGCCCCCCATCCCCCGCCGCCCCCGGCCCGGTCCCATGTCCCGTCCCGTCCCCCCCCCCCCCTCCACGCGGCCCCGCCGTTACCTGCTGGCTCCTGCCGAGGGTCTGTCCACCGCCGCCGCTGCTCCCGGGGCTCATGGGCGCGTGGTGGCTCCTCGGCGGGGCCCCGCCGGCCGCCGCGGCCCAGCCCTGGCTGTTGCCCCCGCCGTACTGCGAGACCATCTCCGCTGCGGCCGGGCCCTTGGCGGCGGCTCCCCCGTCCTGCGGCCCGCCGCTATAGTCGGCCCCGGGGTAGCCCTGGTAGCCGCGGGCGGAGCTGGGGGAGGTGAGGAGCTGGTTGAGGGTGGGGGTGGCGGTGGGCTGCGGGGTGGCGCCCCCTCCTCCTGCGCCGCCGGCGGCCGAGGGCCCCATGACCCCGAAGCGCTGCTGCTGGAAGGCGGCGGCGGCGGGGGACTTGGCGCCGGCGGCCGCGGGAGCGGAGCTCTGCGCGCTGCCCCGGGGGGAGCTCAGGGCGTAGGCCTGGGGAGGAGGCGGGTAGGAACCGGCGCTGCGCGCGGCCCCGGCCGCGTAGTAGGAGTTGTACTGGTGGTTGGGGAAGCCGTGCTCGGCTCCGCCGTGCGAGTTCTGGGGAGGGGGCGGCCCCGCGGGGGCTCCCGCCGGCCCCGGGTAGGACTGCTCCAGGCCCCCGCTCTGCAGCGCTGCCATGCCAGGGCTTTGTTGTCCGCCATGTTGGTGGAAGGCAGCGGCGGCGGCGGCCGCAGCGGCGGCGGCGGCAGCAGCCTGGGCGCCCCGGCCGTAGGGCTGCCCGAAGCCGTAGGCCGGCGGGGGCAAGGCGGCCGGGTGGGAAGGGGGAGGCTGCTGCGGCGGCGGCGGCTGCTGCTGCTGCGGCGCCCCCACCCCGTCGCTGCTGCCGCCGCCACCGGGCGGCTCCGGGACGGTATTGTTCAGGGTGGCGGCGGCAGCGGCGGGCCTGGGGCCCGGGTTCCCGTTCGAGCTCTTCAGGTCGGACTCGGCCCCTGCGCCCCCTCCGTTGCTCTCGGCCCCGTCCTGCAGCTCCTTCCCCGCGGGGCCCTCGCTCTCCGCCTGCTTCTCGCCGCCGCGCTCCGCCGCCGCCTCACCCCCCGCCTCCTCCGGGGGACAATCCCGCTGCTGCGCCTCCGCTTTCTTCAGCTCGGATGGAGCCGGGGCGCCCAGGCTGCTGGCGGCGGCGGGGGCGACCTGAGCAGCCATGATCCCCCCCCCCTCCCCACCCCAGCCGCCCCCCCCCCCCCCCCGGACCGGTCCCCCCCGAGCTGCTCCCTGCCTGGCCGGCCGGCGTGAGGCCTCGCTGCTCTGCTGCTCCCCGCTCAGGCGGCGGCGGGCTCTTCAGGGCAGCGGGGGCTCATTCCCCCCCGGCCTGGTTGGCGAGGCGGGGAGGGCTCCGCTGGGCTGGGCTTCCCGGGGCCTGGCCCCGCTGTACCTCCTCGGTTGCAGCCGGCGGAGAAAGGGGAGGAGGAGGGAGTGGGGGGGAAGGAGGAGGAGGGGGGGGGGGGGGGGGGGACCCGGGACGGGGCTCCCGGTGCGGGAGAGGCGGGAGGGAGGGAGGGGGGACACGGCGGGCGGGCGGGCGCCGTCCCCCGGAGCCGGGCCGGGCTGGGCGAGCCGCGCGGCAGCTCCCGACTCTGCTCCGCCGAGCGGGGCTCACTCCGACACGAGGCTCAGCACTGCCATTTTACCCAGCGCCGCGGCCGCCTGCCAAACCCGGAGCGGAGCCGTGCGCGGCCCGGACGGGAGCCTCCCCCCCCCTTCACAAAGGAGGAGCGGGCCGGCCCCGGCCTCTGGCGGCTCGGCGCGGCGGAGGCTGCCGCACGCAAAACCCGCGGCGGATCCGCGGAGCCGAGCCCCGGCGCCGGGCCCGGGGGGCAGCGGGCCGGGACCGGGAGCCCGAGGGACCGGCGGCGGCGGAGCGGGCGGCCTTGGCTTACCTTGTCCGGGGCGCTTGGGCGGGTGGCGAGGCGACAGCCTGCAGCGGGAGTCCTGCGGGAGAGCGGCGGCCGGTTCTGGGGCTTCAGCGGGGGAGACGGTTAACGAAGCGCCTCTTCTTTGTCCCTAGAAATTCCATTTAGAATTAGCCCGTTCGAACTCTTAGCGGTTGTCATTTCCTCTCCGCTGGCCGCGTCCCTCTGGAGAAGGCATTGGCGGCGCGCCAGAGCTATAGCTGCGCCCACGGACGTCCAAGGCAGCCCGGTTGCCGCTCCGGCCGAAGCCAAGGGCGGTGGGCGCGGAACCAGGAGCTCCCTCGGGGCGGCTGGATGGGGAGAACCCAAACCACCCCGACGTGTCTAGACACAACACGTTGAGCAACGGGACGGGATGCTCTGGCAATCGCAAAGGGCGACGCGGTGCTGAAGCTCCCTGGCTGTCAAGAGGTGAACCAAGAACTGGGCCGTGCTCTTCTGCAACCGCTTCAGAGCCGGGTTCCCACCTCCTCCATCCCCACAGTCATTCCCAGAGCAGGTGGCGGGAGGAGGGAAACGCACCTGGAACTCCAGCCCGGATGGGGCCTGTCCTACGCCAGCAGGTTCTGTAGCTGCGTGTTTAACTTCAAACGGTACGGGTCTGCAGGAGAGCATGGAAGATACAAAAAGACGAGTTATTTGGATTATGAAAACCAAACTCTCGGAAATTAGGACAGTAAAAATGGCGGTTTTGGTGCGGTTTAGATTTGGGGCCCATGGACCGAATCTGGGCAGGTGTCTTCTCCGGAATACAGAAGTAGTTGGAAAAGTGAAGTTTAAGTAAATACAATTTCAAGGAGAGAGAAAACATCAGAAAAAAATGGGCGGAGAGTCAAAAGACACTTCCGAGGTCTGAGGCTGCCATTTTAGAACATCGCCTCAAAACAAACCAGGGCAGAAGTCGCCCCGATTACCAGCTGCACAGTGAAAGAAGCACCAGGCTCGGCCTGAGTCTCACAACCAGCAGAAACCCCATTTTAACAACCCTGACGACAGTGGGGAAACTGGAGTCCAGAGCAAGAGGCAAGGCAACGCGTAGCAGGACTGAATCACTGCCAGCGCTGTGTGCCTGTGATGGATGAACTGAAGATTTCGGTGTCTACTGCTGTCAACTCAACCCTCACACTCATTATAAAACTTATAATATAAAATATCATCTAGAATGCAGGTGGTGGAACAAAGTGGTTTATTCCAAAGCTGGGAAGTGGGAGGGGAGGCGGGACAGGGCAATAAATAGCAAAATTTAAAATGTATTCTAGAGCAATAAACTGCCCTGCAGGCTCCCGAACAAAGACAGCTTTGCCATTTTACTGTCTTTACAGTCGGCTGTGCAACGCAGAGCAGATTCCACCTCAGCAAACTGGTCAGTCGGTCTTTCTCCACAGCTGTAAATAAACTACTAGAAACAAAAGGGTGATAAATGATTATAAATATATATATACACACACCATAAAATGGTAATAAATCAGTATTGTGATAGTACTCAAGGACTTCATGAAGGTTGGAGCCCCGGTACGGTGCTAGAATCTCACACAGGAGGCTCTGTGGCTTTACCGAGATCTGTGTGGGCCACAGAGGAGCAAAATACTCTTCTTCAGAAGAGTCTGGAAACTGTGGAACATGCTAGAACAAAAAGTTGATCTACGTGCTCTCTTCAGAGGAGCCTCTGTTGTTTGATCAAACCCTGGGTTCTAGAAAGACAAAGCAGCAGAGGGAAAAACTCCTTCAACACGTCAGGCCAGACTCTCCCAGGTGAGGCCCAGTGGCTTTATCAATATCTTTGGTGGGCTATAGTGCACCACAGCACCAAAATACTCTTCTTCAGATGTTTCATTTACACTAAACTTAAAAAAAACCCCACAAAACTGAAAAGAATTCTGCCATTTAATCCCAAACCTGCCTTGAGCAGCCATCTCCCCAACTCCAAAGCTACAGCCTACTTCAGCAAGCAAAGCCCCGCCATCTAACCGAGCACCACCAAAAGTTTAACGACTACAGTTCAGGAGCTGAAGTTGCAGCTCAGGTGCATCCAGATGAGGACTCCATGCTCGCAACCTCTCCACGTGTGTCAGTCTTTTGGAATCTTCTTCAAAGAGCCCTATGGCAGACTACGAAACCTGGTGTTGACTGTAATGTGAAAAGCAGACTGGATTCCCCAGCCGCCCACACAATAAGGAGACACTCACTTTACCAAATGTTTGTGAAAGCTGAAGCAGATTTTGGAATACGCCTCATCAATGAGGGCCTGGCACTTTACTAAATACTAAGGGAACCGATGAAATTCCAGCTATGGGGTTTGGGAAGCAGATGACAGTACAGTTCTTAACAACATTTCCACCTAATAGCTGAATATCCTCCCGCCAGTCACGTCACGCCGTGCTGTAACTACCATCTTTGCAGCTCCACAGAACTGGACGAGACTTTTCATTGCAACGCATCAACACTCTTTTCTCAGCCGGAGCGATCCCTGCCGAGCGGCACGCAGCCGTCCGCTCTCCCCCATCTCCCTAAGTGCTGAGCACGCTTTCCTCCGCGACAGGCTCAGCCCCTGGCTGCTCAGATAGGCTGGGGAGCCAGCTCGGTGCGCTCACATGGGCCCCGCAGGCCACCAGCGCCGGGCTGGCTCCTCCTGAGTGCAAGTCTCCTTCATGAAGGTGGCCATGCCATTTAACCCAACACTAGGGCAGTTTAGGAAACCTGGTCTAGATTAGAGCACTAGAAACAGGAGTAGTGTCTCCCCCCGCCCCGAAAAAAAAAAAAAAAGGTTCTGCCAACTGTGTGATGGCAAATATGGACTGAATCGTTGACATGGAAACCGGACTAAAGTCAGCCGCGCTCCCTCACGCTCGCGCACACACAAGTTATCATTATCCCCAGCCTTTCAAATTGCCACAAACGCGGACTGGATTATTGCTTCGGGAATTGGGTAGAGTTTCTGCAATAAAGTATTTAACCAGCACAACTAAGCGAGAGCGAAACGAGCTGAGAAGCGATTAATGTAGTTGGGTGAAGAAGGATGCTCTTCCATTTTACCGAACGGCACAGTATGCTGAGATATGCAGACTGGACCCGAGAACAAGAGACCCATCTATTATAATTCATGGAGCACGCTGCAAAATACGGAATGGAGTAAGGAAAGGTTATCTACTGTACCTCAGCTTATCTGAGAGGAGTTTTGCTAAAGAAAATTACATTTCCTGTAAATATGTTTCTGTTTGCCCAGCCCATTCCTTCCACTATTTTAGCTGCTGTCATATCTAGGTTACGCGCTCTCATTGCAGCTTCACAACCACCAAGATTAATATTATTTGAATTTTTTGTTTGCTGCGAGGGGCTCATGTGCTGGGCATTGTGCGAGACAATGCTTATTAACAAAAAAAAAAAGTCACGATCTTGTAGAATCTGGCTTTCCGGCACGGACACAATGGCCCAGGGCAGGCAGCGAGAGCCGGACTTTCAGCAGAAGGGAACTCCGCCAGTTCGCCCAGCGCAGCAGCACAGCTCAAAGGCAGGGGTGGCTCTGACATGGGAGTCCCCTGCTTCCCACCCAGCGAGCACCAAGGGTCACCCGGGGCAGGGGCCGAGCCCCCCCCAGCCCCCGGCTGCGAACACTTGACGGGGAGCTGCAAAACTTTGGCTGCGTGTTGAGGGAGGAAAGGGCCCGGCCCGGGGAAGGGGGGGGGAAGGCAGGATTTCAGCAGCCCTCGCCAGGAGGAGCGAAAGGCGAAGCGGACTTTACGGAGGGGAAGGGCCGCGGCCGTGCAGCCCCCCCCTCCCCCCCCCGTGGTGTAAGTGGGCGAGGAGCGGGGTCTGGGGGCACTTGCGCGGGGATTCGGGGTTGGTCGAGGAGAGCGGCTCTCCCCCCGTCAACAAGGCCGGAGCTGGAATTTAGTAATTGTAGAGAAAGCTGACGGATGGTGGGAAAGGGGGCAGCTCGGGGAGGAAAACAGGAGTAAAGTGCGTGGAAAGAGCACACACCACGTTTATTTGACACAGCGCCGGGCTCCACGGCCGCCTCGGCCACCAGCTCTGCTGCTCAGCGCGGGGAGGAGGAAGAGTAAATCTACTTAAAAAAAAAAAAAAAAAAAAAAAGCGAAAAACAAAAATCAACCAAAACGCGGAGCGGAGCTGCTAAAAAATCCCCTGCACTGGATCAGGAGCCAGCCGTCTGATTTCCCACCGAATCCCACCCGATTTGGGACCTGTCGGGGGGCCGCGCTCCACTGCAAACCCCACTCGCAAGAGTTAATGAGAAAAAAAAAAAAAAGGGCTTTTAAAGCTGCGAAAAGACCTCAACTCCGGGCCTGGATTTTCCCACTGAAGCAAAACTATTCTGCTCGGAGCACTCGGGAGCCGGCGGTGCCGGGGGGGGGGGGGGGAAGGCTGCCGGCCCCGGCGAGCTGCCCCGCCCCCCCCCCGCTGCTCTTTTCAGCGGAGTGTCGAAAAACACCCCTCAAACACCGACTCCCGTGCAATTCTGCCATCCGAAAGTGTATTTTTAGCAAAGTTTGAGTTCAGGAGTCACGAGTGGGGCGGGGGGGGAGCTGCGGGAGAGGCAGGAGCCGAGCAGGGAGGTTTTTTCCCCCTTCGCAGAGCTCTCGCCCTGCCATTTTACCCAGGCAGAGCAGAGCAGAGCAGAGCAGAGCAGGCAGCACAGCCACCGCCAGCGCTTGCGAGGAAGTTTCTCACGGCAACTGCGGGCTGGATCGGGAACGGAGCCTTTTGTTCCCGGCAAGTTCAGCAGGGGAGAGAGAGTTGGAGTCTGCCGAAGAGAAGAGAAACCAGCGGAGAAATAAAATGGAGGGAAGTAGGAAGAGAGGGGAGAGAGATCGCGCCGAGCTGAGATTAACAGCAAAAGCAGCGAGCTCGGGCGTTCTCCGCAACGCAGGGTTCATTTAGAAAGTCGGTGCGGTGGCCTGGGGCAGAAACCCCTCGCTCGGTGCGCGGGGATGAGCGGGAGACCCAAGGACAAGCGCTGCTGGGCAGGAAGTGGAATTTTCCGAGAGGTTCACATCCTTTGCTGCTCGTTTTGCCAAGATTTTATCTGCTTGCTCGATGAAGGGTGCCTCCTAGAGACGGCGGGGAAAAGGCCTGAAAGCTGAGGCATGCTCTAGGCCTGTTTAAACTAAATAATTACGGGTAGGGGACACCTTCCCTTAGAAATTACGGCGCGGTCTGAAGACCCGATGCAACTTGGGGTGCTCCCCTCCCTCCCCTCCGATTCCCTTTCTCCCAAGTAAGCATCTAAATGCTGTGCATTATGACCATAAGCTCTGAAGGGGGTGAAAACAACTTTAAAAAAGCCCCTTCCCCTTAGATTTAATGCTTATGCACACATCCAATATATTCTATATTCACATAAACAACCGGGTTTCTCTCCCGGTACACGCTGCTGATTCTTCACACCAAAACCACACATGCTCTTCGCATGTCTGCAGACTCCAAATGCTCCAAACTTGTCTGAATTAACCCTCAAATCGCTGACAAACATCAATCACTACGCAGCTGCCCACAAAAGGTGGAGCAGGACTTTAATCCCCTCATTATTCGTATGCTTTGGGGTGGATTCAAAAAGCCAGAGCCTGCCGGTGATGGGAGTGAGCTTTTCGCACAAATTTGGGTTTTAGTGAAAATACCGCTTCATTAAAACTGTCCCTCGCCCACTGCGCTCCCAGCAGAGGCTGGAGCCAAGCGCCTTGGCCCTGCGGAAGGCAGCGGGCAGCGTGGCTGTGACCAACTCAGCGAGACACCACGTGTGAAATCCGCGTTCGCGATGTAAACCTGCCTTTCCACTCGGGCCGTGGGCGACTGAGAGCCTTAGGGGGGGAAAAAAATTAATTTGAAAAAAAAAAAAAGCCCTTTCTGAGCTGCTCAGAAGCGACCTCTGCGGCTGCCCGGGAAGTGAAGCTCAGCGGCCCTGAGCTGGGAGCGCAGCGCAGATGCGGCTCCGGGGTCGGGAAAATCAAACAGCAAAATAAAATAAAAGGAAAGGGTTTTGGGGGGGGGGCACCCAGCAGCGAAGCGCAGTTGGCAGCAGAGCGCTACTCCACGCTGCCTGACGGGCAGTCCCACCCCGGCTCGGCACCGGGTTTCACGGGCGCCCGGTGCCCACCCCGCCGAGCTCTGAAAATACCGGGCAGCGGTGGGGGCTGCGCCGGGGCTGGAGCCCCCCGGGGGCGGGGGGAGCCCGGGCCGCCGCGATCGCATCTTCCCGGTTCGCTTCTGGAGTATTTCATAAAACTGCCCCTGCCGTCGGGGGCCTCTGCAAGGCCTGTAAAAGTTACGTAGCGCAACGGGGTACGGCATCGCGCAGGAGCGTCAGTTTGTCACGGTTTTTTATGGTGGCATTAACTTTTACATATTTGTGAGTAATTAACTGTTAAAAGCAGATTTAAAGACAACCCCCCTTCTCCTTTCTCTCCTTTTCTAAGATGGTGCAAACCCGGTCTACCTCTGACACTGGCCAGGCCAGAGGTGAGGTGGAACGCACATGCACCGCGGTTTGTCCATGCACGCAGGAAAATAAAACCTACATCTTCATGAGCACGGCCATTAAAATATATATTATCTCGCTATGGTTATTTTCGGTTGTTCTCCCCCTCACCCCCAACTTTGTTTCACTAAAGCAGTGAAACACACACAGAAACCTTGCCTGCAGTGGATGCTTTTTTTTTTTTAACCGGAGCCCAGATGCTGGTCAGGATTAAGGTTACACCAAACACATTCTACATTGCCATTTTCCAAACAGAATGAAGCAGATGGAAAAGATGGAAGAGGATACGGCGGGAACGGAGCAGCACTGAAAACTGCAAGCCCTGCACTGACGCTGGACAGGAGCGAGCGCGGGTGCCGGCAGAGACAGAAAGAAACCAGGCCTATCGACCCTGCGTACCGCGTTCCTCACATTTAAAATAAGTACTTATAATTAATCAGCTGTCAGCATTTGTGCTTTAAACCTCATATTTAAAATGGGAAAAGAAAATTCAGCTGCAACGGCTCAGTGTAGTCTCCTTCGGGCTCAGTCCTAGAAGATGCAAAAGCCACTGGCCTCAAGCCATCAGAGTACTTAAGTAGATGCGTAATTTTAAATATCAGCTGTCCCGGTGAATTTAAGCATATACTCCCTTAAAGTTAACCATGTACTCAGCACTTTGCAGGATCCGCCCATAATACTCATACCAGCTCCCAGCTCAAGAAAATGAGTATCTGTACCTCTGAGAAAACAAAGAAAATCTTCTTTTGAAAAGGGCCAAAGATTTTTTTTGATTTATAAAAGACACCAGTCCACCAGTACCGGAAAGTCAGACCACACCACAATAAAATCTCCAGCGCAAGTTAGCTGAATCTATGCTTGTTGGTCAAATACCACCATTTGGTAAATTCATTCTAGTATTTTATGAGAAATTCTACAATAGTTAATTCAGCATTGTTACTCAATCATATGATGGGCTTTGAAAATCCCTCGCAAAACTTGATTTTAAGAGATTTTGTTGTTATTATATAGGCACGCACACACAGTACAGAGAAAGAACACACAAACTATTAAATATTCATGCTATGGGGAGAACACTTAGTAACATCCCTTCATTTCAGATGTACAAAGGCAGGCACAAATAACTGATAGAAAACTTAATACAAGAATTGCAATATTCCAGATAAACAAGGTGTTGACCAGCTTTGAAATATTTGATCGTGAAACGGCCAGACAGAAATTCTACTTA
Source organism: Opisthocomus hoazin (assembly GCF_030867145.1). Lineage (NCBI taxonomy): Eukaryota > Metazoa > Chordata > Aves > Opisthocomiformes > Opisthocomidae > Opisthocomus > Opisthocomus hoazin. Next base: position 4,376,666 of record NC_134430.1, on the reverse strand, counting down.
TCTACCTTTCAACAGCCATCCATAAATGTGTATTTCAAAATCTTAATTCTGTAATCTAACCCACATGGGGAGCTTTAGGAGTTTACACGCGCACAGAATTCTGTGTGCAGGGATGCGACTGATTTTCTGCTCTTAAGGCCCCCATCCTGTAATCTTGCTCAAATGTACGTGGCCTAAAAGTCAGATTCCCAGCTTCACAAGTGTGTGCCTCGGTGAAATTTACTTGCATTAGAAACAAAAACTGAAGCACATTCAGACCAGCTTCACTGGAACTTTTGGAATTCAGTACTGGAACTGTGAAACAAGGTAATTTTTATCTAGCAGTTACCTCTGACTTCAAAGAGGCCCACAATCAAACCTCAGCAATATTACTTCTTTATAAAGGCTGATATTATCACATGCACTTTCAGTAAAACAAAGGCATGGGTCAGAACTGTTCACTTCCTCTGTAAAACAGAATCCTGAGCTCCAGACATACTGAAGAAACATAAAGACATAATTTTCAAACATTTATAAAAATACTGAGTATACCTGGAAAAAAACCCCTAAACCAACAACAAACTCCCAAACATTTAATGGTCGTTGCTTACATTCCTATCTTTATAACAAATACCAGAGTGAAACGTGCTCAGGAGGATTCATATTCATTACATGTATTGGTAAGGAGTGTGCCCAGGTACATTATGAAACAAAGTATTTAAAAGTATTACTTTTTTCCTACCTTCAGGAAACACAGTTAATGACCTAGGTTTTCCAGTGGCATGGGTTCACCTAGCCACCAATAGCACTGCAGTCTTCCCCACGTAATCCTGACCCTCCGGGTTTACTACCTTCCTATTGTTTTACTTATTTTGTCTATTCTTAGACTGTATTTTCTTAAGGATTACCTTATACATATGTGTAAAGCAGCCGGCACACTTTCCTTTCTGTTTAAACACAGGAATGACAGCAGTAAATAATGCTGAAGCAGCAAGAGGAACATAACTTCTGGATGCCAGTGAACAGTGTTGCCAAGGGCTGTAATGATCCCCTGGTAGTTATCAACAGTTACACAGGATAATGGAGTCCTGGATTCAGGTATCATTAGTTAAGATCTTAAGATATAACTTTTTTTTTTTCAAAGGACTTTGCAATACTTCAAAATTCATTACTTTTTCCTATATCAATAGCCACAACATAGCATCTTTCTTTAAAAATACAACACTCCCTCAAAACCTACCAACAAACAATAACCAAACAAAATATAAAGCACTACAGTTGAGTTGTGATGCAAATGGGTGATATTTTTCCTACCACCTCTAGGGGTACAGAAATAACATAGTCATCCTACTATGAGGAGAAAGAAAAAAAAATCAAGCCAAAGACTTGGAAAGTAATGTCCAGAGAACTAGAGACCAATTAGCCTGACCTCAATGAGACGTAAAACTTAAGATATTTTTCCCCTGGAGGGGGAAAAGATGTGGAGGAAAATAAACAGATAAAATGCAACATAGGTTTAACAAAGGCAACCATGCCAGACAAATCTGATGTCTGTCTTTGATAAGAAAGCAGATTTTTCTTGGTAAAGGAAAACACTGTTGATCTCACCCACCTAAAATTCAGTAAAGCATTTGATCTGGTGCCACATGTGAAAATACCAGTTAAACTAGAAAATATAAAGGTTTGT